>NW_026596149.1:12584561-12663279 GCF_907164565.1 Psammomys obesus | reverse complement strand
AAAGAAAGAAAGAAAGAAAGAAAGAAAGAAAGAAAGAAAGAAAGAAAAAGAAAGACTACAGAAAGAACTAAGCACTAGAAATCACGACAGAGCCAACAGGGCTGTCAGAAATTCTCACGACCCTGTGACTCTAAAGACTTCTTATATACTTAACGTGAAGCTCCAAGACTGTCAGAGGGGGAAAGGGTGAGACAAGTATTGCTGTTATTGCCTTTGGAGCAATGATCACATTTCAACATCAACGTGTCCAAAGACAGCACAGGTATCCACATACAAATTGCTCAGAGGCTCTCATTTTGTGACTGTTTTCTTTAAAATATGCCACCATACTATTTTCTTCTTTGGATGTTAGTTTGGGCATCTAGAATTTTAGCACCTTAGGGCAACAGTGCACTTCTTTTGTGTCTTCTCCTGTTCTATAGATGATTAGACAGAAGATCACAGAAAATTAAGGAGAGCCCCTTCATCACACAATGTGGGCTTCCTAGACAAGCTGGGGCTTGTTTTGTTTTTGGCTTTTCGGTGTGGATTGAGTACTGTTACCATTTTAGAGCACGTTTTTCAGACACTACCATCAAGAACCCCATTAACTACCCATTTACCTATTGGTACACACTCTCCTGTAGGTACTGTCTATCCCACTCTCCTACTTGCATCTTGGGACAAAAAAAACTTTATTTTCTAGTGTTTTCCTCCATAGCTGTGTCCTTCCTAAATAAAAACAAGGTGCTGAGGTAAATATGGATGACGGTTATTCACATCCTAGAACAAAGTGGTGTTGCTCAAGTCCTGAGGGGCATGCAGTCGTCTGAGGATGCGTGTAACTGTTCTTATCCTTCTTCCTTAAATCGGATTGACTTATCTGTTTGCAACAAGAAACAGCAAAAGACTGTGTACTCCGCCATTGGTAGGCCCATTTCCTTGTAGAGCTCAAGTTTTTATAAGCACTGCAGAAGCCTGTGGGTCATAAAGAGCTTCATAAAAGCAAGATTGCATTATGGAGACCATGGGAGTTTTGGATACAGTATCAACTAGGATTTGGCTTTCAGGTCATCCTGGGTAACTATAATTGCTGAAAAGAGTAGAAGAATGTATAATAGAAAGTTTTTATTTTTTTAAATATGAAGCATGTATGTGTGTGAGTGTGTTTATTAATGTATCCATGTATAGAGAGAAATAAAGAGAGGAGAGACAGAGAAAGAACCTATGGATTGATTCTAGTTTAGAAACTGATTGTCAGCTACTGACATTTACTGTCTAGACAGATGTTAACATTGTCTTTGTTTTATTTATTCCACACAAACTCAAACAATATTACAGAAGCAATATTACTTCTCTACTTTCACTTCTATTCCCATTCATCCAGTCCCCTCTACTAAAGTAAACTGAGGTGTCGTATATAAAGCAATCTAATTTGAAATGACTCAAGAGAGGCAGAGAAAGTGATAGGTAATTCTGCATATTCAGAATTCAATAATAAAAAATAATCACTTTAGTGAAAAGCCAGCTGTTCTTTGTTTTCTAATAGGCATGTGATGCTGATGAGAAATAGCATTCAGGTGAAGTTTACCAAGTGGAATTGGTTTGATTCAGAATATTATACCATTGTGCAGAATAGGAAATGTTACCTAGGTTTAACAAAAAGCTGAGCAGTTCACCCAGTCCAAGGACCCAGATACCAAAGGATTGTCTTCAAATTTAGAAAATAAAAACTGCTAGTTGCATTAGAGCGAAGGTGTGACATAATGATTTCCTCAGGGAATTTGCTTGCATTTTCTCTGTCCTTCAAATATCATTTAGATGAATGCTTTCTAGATTGTGTGTGTGTGTGTGTGTGTGTGTCAACTTTGGGTGAGATCATTCCAGACTGGAGTTATTTTAGCATTCTACCAGTTGAGCGACTTGGGTGATTATAGAAATCACATGCTGCAGAGGTCATTTTCTGGGTCTCCCCCATGACTTTATTGGTTCACTGCATCTCCCCAAAGGAGACCAAGAGACACAAGGGAATAGATGGGGACATGTGAAAGGAAGGGAGCAAAGCCAGTGAATACTGTGGGTGAAAGTGTTACTGCCTGGGCCACCGGGACTCTAACTCATGGGAGACTAAAATACTGTCCTGCAGAGGAAAAAAGAGGTATAGTCATCTGCCATGCCCAAGCCCTCACTGCTTTAAGTAACTCTAGGAGCCTTGGCTGTCCTTTACCCTTGCCCAATGCAAGCATTTGCAGGGTTCAGAAAGTCCTCTCTAAAGGCTAAAAACATGACTCGGTAGCCTGTAGGCTTCTTGGGGAAGAATCTTCAGGCAAAGTTCAGGGAAGGCTGAGGCCACAAAAGTGAGCCAGTGTTACTCTTTACCTTGTCAATGTGACCACTATCAGGTTCTCAGCCTCAAAACTACCCTCTAGCTATCAGATACTAAGGCATTTACTCAAGAGAAACACAGAAAAAGGAGAGAAATGTAGGGGGAAAGAGAGGGAGGAAGATAAGAGATAGGTTTTGGTATTTCCCTTCTGATTCAGGTCCTTAGGCTGATATTAAAGTTTACCTCTGCCACATTTATTATGCATGAAGAGATAGGAGAGAGAAAGGAGGGTGGACACAAGAGATCAAATAACTCTGTGTATCACCAGCTTCAACTCTAAGTATAAGGGCTATACCTATCTAATCTGTGTGTGTGTGTCTGTGTGTGTGTGTGTGTACATGTCATGTGAGTGTATTCATGTCCATAGAGGCCAATCATGTTCTGTCTTATTTTTTGAGACATTTCTCACTAACCTTGAAGCTCACTGACTCAACTAGACTGGCTGTACAGAGAGGCCCAGGGATCCACCTATCTCCATTTCTCCAATGCTGGGATTATATGCATTCAGTGCCATGACCAGTCTTTTATGTAAATGTTGGACAGCTGAACTCAAGACCTCACGCTTGCACAGCAAGCATTTAGCTAAGCCATCTCCCCAAAACAACTACTCAAATTTCTATAAGATTAACAGTTTATTTATATTTAATTATTCATGACAGATGAGTTTCCAGTGTTCCAGATAGTTCACAGTTCTCAAAGAGTCCTGGAAGAGCTTGCTTCCTTCTTGGTCATAAGAAAGAAAAAGTTGAGTGGACTAGAAAGGGTAGCTTTAAAATACGAACAGACATTGTTCACCAACTAGACAAAAATGAAAAATTTGCCTTGGATTCTATTAATATCAAGATGGTTAGCATACTACAAATGACTTTATTTATATCCTAATTATATATGAAGATGGAATACAAAATGTTATCATAGACATTTAAATCCATGGCATTAAACATAGAAATACCTTTTTAAAGTGTGTAATCATGCGGTGGCTCTGATAATTCTCATTATGCTTTTAGATAGTTGTAGCCTGAAAGTGAAGTATCTGGCCAAACATGGATTTCCATGTGTTTATATGTGATGTGTAGACACATGTATTGTTAGAGAGTCAGGGGTCGAGGAATATTATAAAGAGGAGTTACCTCCAGAAATATGTCTGTTTTGGCTTAGTTTATCCTTTTGAGCATGCGTCATTTTTGTAGCAATCATGATTGCCACGTGATCATAAGAATTACTATGTAGGGATCATATAAAGCCTGAGAAGACTATTTCTCTGCTGAACACTAATTTTTAATGATGGCTACTGCGTAGGGATCATATAAAGCCGGAGAAGACCATTTCTCTACTGTTCGGTAGTTTTCAGTGCTTGCTACACTGTTAACTTCTTATCTGAGAATCAGGGCTTCTTTCCATCATCTTTGCTGGATCCTGAGTCATTTGTGCTAGAGAAATAGAGAAGGAGGATCATAGGAAAGTAGCACTGATCATGCAGAGTTTGCAAGTGCCAGCGAAGGGTTAATAAGTTAGACATACTTACTCTTGCCAGAAACAAGAACAGAAAGGCCTTGGCAATGACTGCAGTCTATGTTTTTCCCGCAGAAATGGAGAAACACACCACAGAGACATCAGGGCCAACATGGACCCAGATCGTTGAGTTCTGTGCCCTCAGGGACCTGATACCGCCTCCTTCTCTGTGTCTGTCATGACCCTGGAACTAGGTGGCAGGTCAACTACATAGAGGGTGCGAATTTAACCCATAAACATTTACTCCTTTTGTCTAGCTGCATTTCTATCTCTTCTGGACAATTTCCTCATACTGATTTATTGGTTTAATTTTTGGTTGGCAATGGTGGTAGTTATGATGCAAATTTACCCCAGGAAAACAGGATATTTTGGGAATTCATTAATGCTAACACACTGCACTTGGATCCTAGATTCCCATCTGCCCAAATCAGCCACAGCAAGCCAGCAGCTGATATCAAACATCAGTTTGCTCTCTTCCTCAGGACAGTAGGAATCCATCACGAGTGTTGTTTTCATCTCAACAGTTAATCTTGGAAAGCAGAAGCCAGAGACTTTCACTAACACCCTGTTTCTCAGCACTCCTAAATTTGGCAACATGGGTTTGATTTGTTGGTGCTGTTGTTTGTTTTATTTTGATTTAGTCTTTAGGGGAGAAAACTCATCTTGCATGCATTATTTTTTTGTGCTTGAACTAGGCAGGAGGATTGGCTTAGGTGCTATATTAGTTACCTGTTTCTGTGTAGCAAATTATCCTGAAATTTAGAGGCTTTACAGCAACTAGCATATTATCTCAGCTTTTTTGGGTCAGTAAAATGGTTATGGCTTAGCTGGAGAGTTGAAACTGCCATCATGGTCTTTGATGGACAGTAACCATAATACAAAAACTCGACTATGAAGAGGTAAGTGTTTGGATTCACTTGTATGGTTCTCAGGATGATCCAGTTCTTTAGAGTAAGTAAGGCCACTGGTCATACTTGCAGCCTCTCTGTTGACTGGGGCCTTTCCTCACTTCCTGGCCCTGTAGGCAGCTCCATAGGAAAGCTGATTTCCATTGCAACAAATAAGAAATAAACTAAGAAAAGAGTCAGAAGAATGGAGGTCACATCCTTCGCATAACCTAATCATATAACCTCCCATGAGTATCTTTTCTTCATTAAAATATGTTGTCAGGACCAACCCATACTCAAAAGAGGTGTTATATCAAGGATACAAATTTCTGGAGGCAGGGGCCACTAGGGAATAGTTTAGAAGCTATTTACATTGGTATGATTCCAAGGTAAAATAAGGTAGTTATACACGCTGCAGTTAATGCTGTATTTGAGAATAAATCCTCAATTATTTCTAATGATGTAGATTAAAACTTTGAGGATAAAAACAAGAAAATATACAGCCAAGAAAATATGGCATTTAGACTGTTTCTTTCCTGGCTGGAAATACCTCCAGAGTGAAGGAAGCATTTAACCTCTAAGTCATCTTAAGGCATTGGCTTTAGTGATCTGCTCTTCCCCTTCTTCACCAGGAAAACCCTACAAAGTCACTGGAAAGTTTAAGTGAACAAGTTCCCAGTTATAGCTGAGAGCGAGTAATGGACTCTAAAAGAAGGTGATTCTTAAGAAAGCCCTGCTCCTGTGTACAGAAAGGGTAGGATGAATTGAAAGCCCCAGAAGTAGGAGACAATGGAATGGATCTAGAACACAGGTGAGATTTGCATAATAAAGGAGCCAACTTTCCACCCACGGTGGATGGAGCCTGGCGCAGACCGGTTTACCCGTACTCAAAAGGCTGAGTCAAGGTCAAGGCTATCCTGAGATGCATATGGATTTCCAGGCTCACCCTGGCAACATAGGGAAACTTTGTCTCAAAACAACAAGACCAAGTTACTTAGTTAATTTAAAATGATATATTAAGAGGCCCGAGAGATGGCCTTGAAGGTAAGAGCACCTGTTGATCTTGCCGAGGACCAAGGTTGTGCTCCCAGCACACACAGGGTGGTTCACAACCGTCTGTAACTCTGGTTCCAAGGGATCCGATGTCCACATCTGAAGTCCAAAGGCACAAGGCACCTATGTGGTTCGTAGACATAGGCACAAGCAAAACGCTCATACAAATAAAATAAAAATAAATATCTTTAAATGATATATTAAATTAGTAGGCTGGAGGGAAGAATGGTGTGTGTGTGTGTGTGTGTGTGTGTGTGTGTGTGTGTGTGTAAATTCTGATGAGCTTAAGGTTCTGGAGGCTAGAAAGTCAACCTAACTACTGATTACCGCAGTAGCAGAAAGGAATCACTAAGAACAGGATGCTAGTAATTGACCTAACCTCTGACAGAGAAAGCAAGGCTGGTGGGCAGGTGGGCAGGTGGGCAGGTGGGGAAGGCAAACAGTTTCCTCTCTGGTTACTTAAACCTGAGCAATACAGTACAGGCTTGTATAGTAGCAAAGACCCAGCAAGCAGATGAAAAAAGCAGAGAGGGAGTAAGGTACAGTATGGACAGGAAGAGAGCTGACCAGGAGAGTCAGGATTCTCCACTTGGAGAATTGTTGGGCCGCAGGGGGAGGTCAGACCTTGACTTGAAACACAGAAACTGAATGTGCCTTTCCTTGGGCCAAGGAAGATTGCCAGAATACAGGAATTAAAGGAGAGAGGAGAAGCTGTAAGCATACTCTGAGACACTGCTCTCTGCCAAACTCTGGCCTAGCTTTTTGTCAGAGAAACAAGTCTGCCTACAGTCCTTCAGCTGGCGAGAGCAAGAGTAACGTACGATTCTGAGGCTGGCGTGATTTCAGTGCTCGCCATGCGGTGACCCGGACTGAGATGGCTAGAGAGGCTTACCAAGAAGGTTGCTGGGGACAACTGGGTGACCGGAGCTCGGGGAGGGGAGCCAGTGTGTATGAGTGTCTGCCGTGAGCAGTGTCTGCCGCGGCCTAGGCACTGGAGCACGTGGCGTTGCTGGCTCTACACGCCTATCATCCCGGAGGAAGGGACAGTGAGAGCCTGTCAGCAGCTGTTCCGGGATAGGAGTGGAGGGAAAGTGGCAGTTAGCGATGTTGACAAATTCCTAACTGGGCTGTTACAGTCTGTTAGTGTGGGTCCTCAAACAATATATTTCTGTCTTCTGTTTTTTTCCCCCTGCTGCTTTGACTGAGAAAACCATAGCTCCCGAAAGTGGAGGATTTATGCCTTTCCTCTAGCAGGGGATAAGGTGTAAGCAGGGAAGCCCCCTTGGGGAGGAATTTACCTTTTAAAATTAGTCCTGCACAGGTGCTCTGGAACTGTCATGTAGCTGGGAGAGGGTGGGGGTGGCATTCCTGAAGGGAAAGGTTAGGCAGATTAACAACACTGCTGAAAATGCTGCCATCCTGGCTCTGTCATTAAAACAGGTGGCTGTCATTATGGCCGCTCACTCATAATGGGAAGATAATACAGGCTGAGAGAGATTTATATGGGCCCTGGAAAGACAGGAGCTCACACACAAAAAGAAAAAGGAAACAGGGCATGAAGATGGCCAATTTGGTGGGGGCGGGGGTGGATTTCTCTTCCCCCGGGACTGCCCATGAGGCTCATTAATAGCATAGGCCATGTCACTATACCCAGAGGGTTAATTGACCTCCAGGGACTTTGTTTATTCAGGGCTATTCAAGTATCCTTTGGGAAGGATCTTTGTGCTTTTTCCTCTCCGCATGTTTTCCTTTATTTGAGGGAGTAGTAAATACAAAATTTACTGTGTACATCAAAACTTACTCCTGCCCTTCCTCCCATCCTCCCATTTAAATGATGCCATATGCTCAGCAGACCACTGAATCAAGAGGTGGGTCCAACTGACAATGAGACCAGAGGTGGTTTCTGGGCTGTGTGTACTACTAGATTTATGTACCTCATTTTCCACCCTGACTCCTTTTTTTTTCTGACGGTGGGGCTGGATTGGAGGATTGAAACCAGGGCCTCTTACATGGTAGGCAAGCATTCTATCACTGAGTCACACCCCGTATCACGTATCTTGTTTTCCTTAAAGAGATTATACTAAAGGGATGTTAGTCGTTTGATAAACATGTTAATGACACAAATTAGTGCCAGATGCTACTTTAAGCACCTTACAATACTAACCCAATACTCAACACTTTGAAGGCTAAGTCAATTTATCACATCCGTTTAGAAACAAGGTACAGAAAGGCTGTATCTCAGTCATTGTTCTATTGCTGTGAAGAGACGCCGTGACCACGGCAACTCTTATGAAAGAAGCATTTAATTGGGGCTGGCTCCTAATTTCCAGGTTTAGTCCATTCTCGGATGGTGAGAAGCATGGCAGCACGTAGGCAGACATGGTACTGGAGAAGTAGGTGAGAGTTCTACATCCAGATCCACAGGAAGTAGGGAGAGAGAGGCTGGGCTTGGGAGACTCAAAGTCCTTCCCCAGGGATACGATTCCCCAAGACCACACCCCCTAATCCTCTTAAAGAGTGACACTGGTGACCAAGAATCCAAAATTTTGAAACTGTGGGGACCATTGTTATTCAAGCTACCACAGACTTTTTCACCTGTGAACCAGTCCCAGATTTTACAGCCAGGATGCTGTGCAGTTGGGGCCACGACCCCATCAGTCTTCTACCAGTGTGGTCTTAATCATTCTAATTCCCCAGCCGCAGGACACACCTTTGGACTATTTTCAGTTTAACAGGAGGGTTCTGGAGAGAACAGGTGTCTTAGTTAAGGTTACTATTGCTGTGATGAAACACCATGCCCCAAGGCAACCTGGGGAGGAAAGGGTTTATTTTGATCGCAGTTCCATGTAAGAGCTCATTATCAAAAGCAGTGAGGGCAGGAACTCACGCAGGGCAGGAATCTGGAGAGAGGAGCTTATGAGAGGCCATAAAGGGTGGTGCTTATTGGATTTCCCCATCATGGTCTGCTTTCCCAGGACCACCAGCCCAGGGATGGCACCATCCACAATAGGCTGTGGCCTCCCCCACTGTTCACTGATGAAGAAAATGCCTTATAGCTGGACCTCATGGAGGCATTTTCCTAATTGGGGTTCCCTCCTCTCTGATGACTCTAGCTTGAGTCAAGTTGACACAAACCAACCAGCACATAATGTTTTAAAAACTCAGCCATGGAAGCGGTTGCTGCATTAGAGAGTTAGTGAGAAAGAAGAATCGTGCTTGTGTTAGAATGACAGGGTACCCTCTGTTTTCATGAGGCCTCTGTAAAAGGTGCAGCCCTTGTCGCGGTCAGGCCTGGCTCTGCCTGTTGTGTATACAGTCTGAAGAAGCAAGGTAACCTTTTAAATCCATTAGAAGTGCACATGCTGGTTCTCAGACATAAAAATGTAAAGGCTCAGCACAAGAATCCAGACACACTGACACACTCCCTCTGGCTTCCCCTTGCCTGTTACATAAAACCCACCTCTACTTGTAGAATTAAGAGATGGTTCTTTGCTCATCACAAACATTGTTTTTCCTCCTGGAGATTTACAGCTTAGTGGGCACAGATGGGAGGTAGGGCAATTTCCCCTTCCACTTTCTCCCCACCTCTCCATTCACCATTTGACATAAGACATGAATAGCACGTTGGCCTTACAAGGGATGGACTAATTGCCAAGTAATTACCTTGACTTGCAATGGCAGGAATGGAAGGTAGCATGAAATACCATCTTAACTGCTGGTGCTCATTTTACTACTCCCATAACTTGTGAATTATTTCCTGTCATGGTGGATGTTCAACAAACACATCAATGGATAGAATCATGTCTAATTTTCTTTGCATCTCCATGCCTACAACAGTGCCTGGCTTTCAGTGTTTAGAGAGAAGAGTAAAAAAAAATAATAAAACAAAACAAACAAACAAACAAAAAACTAGTGAGTAAGTGAACCTACTGCACAGTCCTATTAAGATACTTAAAAATAGCCTTTGCATTTCTGCTTCTCAAGGTCATAGGGGCTGTAATAAAACAAATATCCAAATCCATACTACAGTTGTATAAGATAGATGTGACCTTTTAGAGACTATAGGAGATGGTTGCAATCTCAAAGGACAGAAAAGTCTTCACGAACAGAGTGTTGGGTGGTAGTGGAAAAGGGAGGTCCATAGGAGCCAGAACGAATACACGGAATATATCCTAGGAGTTGGGCCTGAGCACCACCTGTGGGAATAAGAAAGCTGGATACAGATGTGCAGGAACGGTGGCATGTTAAATGCTGAACTTGAACATTTGAACATAGTTCACCAGACAAAGGAGAAGACTTGAGGGTTTTGACAAGATCAAAATTTGCCTTTGGCAAGGTCAAGTTCATAATAATAGTGTGGATGGAGCAAGGGAAACTATTTAGGAAGCAGATGGAGTTGCCTAGATGAAAGGTATATCTGAGCAAAGATGGTAGCGGTAGAACCAGAAGAAAAAATAAAACTGTCTCAGAGGCACAATTTATAAAAATCAGAATTATTTGGATGAAAGAGAAAAAAAAAATCAAAGGAGGATTTTCCACTACACAATAAAGCTGGAGTAATTAGGGGTCAAGAAAGGGGATTAAAGATGGGAGCTCAAGAGATGGCATGGTGGGTAAAAGGGCTTGCTTCGCAAGCACAAAGACCTGGGCTCAGATCACACTAGGTGTGTAAAAGCTGTTCACTGGGCATGGCCGTGCCCGTAACACCAGCATTGCTGGGCAGAAACAGGAGGGTTGCTGCCATTTGCTGGATTCCAACCTAGTTCTGGGTTCAGTGAGACACCCTGTCTCAAAGAAACAAGATGGAGTGATAGACCAGACACTCCACATCCTTCTCTGACCTCTTATCAAGCATATACAGATGCACATATATACATGAAAATACCACATACAAAATAATTAATAATAATAATAATAATAATGAACAAAGAAAAGAATAACCTAGAGCACTGTGGTTCTCAGCCTATGGGTTGCAACCCCTTTGGGGGTTACAAATCAGGTATCCTACACATCTACATTATGATTCATAACAGTGGCAAAAATATAGTTATGAGTAGCAACAAAATAATCTTATGGTTGGGGAGTCACCAACATGAAGAACTGTCCTACGGGCCTCGGCATCAGGGAGGTTGAGAATCACTGGCCTAGAAGAGGATCCTGTGTGGGTGGAAAGCTGTAGAATTGAGTTTCGTGGGGCAGGAAATGGGAAGTAGAAGTTACCCTCCCAAGACTGGAGTTACAGCGTCCCAAGTGAGTGAGTCACAACCCTGGGGGAAAGGAAGTAAGGTGAGGTATGTGAGAATATCTCATATACAAGATGAGGATTATTCACCATTGAGTAAATAGAAACCCATATTTCCTCCTTGCTAAGCAGAATCTACCCTCACCCTCTCCAGCGTGTCCACAGGGCACAAAATGGCATTCTGCTCCAGTCCTTAGGCAGATCCACACTACCTTCAGGACCTATTCTCTGTTCAGAAGTAGCTTCTAGATGGCTGGGGTTTCTCTGCTTCTGCCCTTAGCCTCCTAAGTCTATCCCCAACACAGGCCACAAGAATAATGTTTTTAATATAAAAATCAGGTCCTGTCACTTGTCCCCTAAGACTCAGCAAGCTTTCTTAAGCCTGCCTGAGCCCTCTGCCGTTGTCTATCCAGAAATTCACTGCCCTCCTGGCTGGTTTGCTCCCTTGCACCAGCCGCTCCGTGAGCCTCATTTCTCTCTCCACCCTTGGGGACTTTCACAATCGAATGATTCTTTCCACTTAGATTTGTATCTCTGTCTTCATCTCTTTGTTGGCCTTTCTATGCCCCTTTCCCAGCACAGCTTCCGGTGATATCACTATTAAAATCATCACTCTGGCCTCCATCCTGCCCCACCCCCCTTCCTCATCCCCTGCCAGCATGGAAGTGATCATGACTCTGAACTGTAATTCCCAGGGTAAACCTTGGCCTTTCCTGCTTCTCAAATGCATGTTCTTTGGTTGACTGCTTTAATAGTTTCATAACCTCACTTTTTCTCCTCCATTAAATGGGGGTATAATGAGGTTGTGGCTAGGATCAAGTCCTCATGTACAAAGTGGAATTTTGCCCCAGATATTTGTCTCAGGAACTTTTTTCTCATAGTGTTTAGCATCACTGGGCATGTGTTTTCTTGCATATGAGTCTCTTAACATCACTATTGAGGATTTTCATTATTTTGTTCACCACTGTATTCCCAAAGCCTAAAATGGGTACACATAAAGGCAATCAGATAGTTTCTTGTGAAATAAAAATGTTGATGGAGCTTTTCTCTGCTCTTGTATTTATGTCTATCTGTCTTGGTTAGTAAGAGTGAAATTGATATGCTGACAAAATCAGTGGGTTCTGAGGTGCAATCCTATATAAATCATGGGTGTGGTTCCCTTAGTCAATGACTGTCCTGGTATCAAAGATCCCAGGTCTATTAAAACAAAAGGCAGCATCTTTTCTACTCACTGTCCCATCAGTCATCTTGCGCTGTGCCAGCCCATGCCAGTCCCATGCTGGGTCAAGGGAGCTGCATAGGTAAAAGCCTCTGAGGCATCCCCCGTTTTTGAGCTGCGCACGCTCTCATACTAGTAGTCTGTGAGTCTCTTACAGCCCCCTGTTGCTCTCCCATTAGGGATGGCAGCCTCTGTCTTGCCTGGGAACACTATCCATATCTCTACTCTGAAAGCCCAGGCCAGCACAAGTGGCTAAAGTTCTGCTCTCTCTTGTTGTCAAAGGCCAAATCCCATTTCATTCTAGCTACCACATGGTTAAAAATGCTCTTATTAGGCAGGTGTAGTGGTCCACGCCTGTAATCCCAGCTCTCAGAGAGGCAGAGCCAGATGGATCTCTGTGAGTTCCAGACTAGCCTGGTCTACAAAGCAAGTTCAGGGTAGCCAAGGCTACCCTGTCTTGAAAGCAAAAACACAAACAAACAAACAAAACAGAAAATGTTCTTTTTTATCCCAAACTAGAAATCATTAAAGTTCTCTAGGACTGCCATGATCAAGACTTCAAAGGCATCAGACTTTGCTATCAGAGTCAAAGGAGCTGGTACAATGCAATTCATTCTCATCGGTCTATTTGACACTAAACTGCCTCTAATCACACATGAATGGTTCTTTTGGATAAACCAGTCCTGATACTTTGATTATCTGATCTACTAACTTCCTTAGAGCTTATCCATGGCCCAACGAAGCAGTCGACCTTTTCATTCAATCCTTCATGGAAGGGGCTGCCACAAGCCATTGATCAAGTTATGAGTGGATTGCCAGTTACCTTTACTAGTATCCTCTGAACATTCATATCTGTTACTTCCCTTAGTTTATGGGATGGGTCTGAGCATAGATCAAAATTAATCTGGGGATCTGTGATTCTCTTTGTTGGTATATACTACACTCTACACAATCCAATAAAATGTCATAGAATTGATATATATCACAAGATGGATTCAAGTGCCATCCTTGTGACAGCCTACTACATTAAGGAACTATTGTTCACATTCTCCCAAAGCTCTTCCTAATATATTTTGTCAGAACACTATAGCATTTGCCAACAGTACACATACAAGCCCACTTCTCCCTTAAAAGCTTAAAAGTAGCGTGGGGCAGAGGTACATTGAAATGTTCTCCTAAACTAGAAAGAAGGCAGTATTGAGAAAGATCTGTTTTTCATCTTCTATGTCCATTCCTCACACAACAGCCTGCCATTTCCCTAACCACCTGTCACAGTGAAATGACGTGAGTGCTCAGGGTGTCACTAGATGGGGTGAGTTGCAGGTGGCTTCTCCTTCCATTGCGCTCAGCTTCCACCTGGCTATAGGTGAAGGTGCCCATAACATTCAGTGGAACTCATGCAGGAAAAAGGTACTGACATGGTACTGGCCACATTCACGTAACACCCAGAAGGGATTAAAATCAAGAGGAATCCTAGATCTTAGACCACAGCCACAAGATGTCTGCTTTTCTTGATTGCAAAATTAAAGTTCTCTGAATTTTTATCAGGAGCTTAGTCTTATCAACCAAATAATGAAAAGGTAGACAACACATACGGAAGGATTAATTAATGCAAGTCATTTCCACATCACAGACTAATTTGAACTTTTTTACCCCGTGATACCCCCTCTGTGTTCTTTACCAACCCTGTTATGAAGACCTGGCCTTCCGTTTGAGTCTGTGCCTATCCCCAATTGCTAGGGAAATTTCTTCCTCATCAATGATGCAACAGAAGATGCAGTGGCCCAGAAGAACACTCAGTAAGCTAAACCTGAAGCTCCTCCTGACAGGAAAGTTCTGAGCAGTCACTGAATTTGGGAGTGGCCATCAAAGCCACATCCTATTTCCTTATGGTATTCCTATGTTGGCCATAAGACTTTATGCTCTACTACCTTAGAAGCTTGTGGGTTCCTACCTTCTCTTTGTCTGATTGATTAACAGTTTTGTTTTTGTTTTGTTTTGTTTTGGTTGTTGTTTTCTTTTTTCAAGACAGGGTTTCTCTGTGTAGCTTTGGCAACCTGGACTCACTCTGTAGACCAGGCTGGCCTCAAACACAGAGCGCTCGCTCTCCCTGCCTCTGCTTCCGAGTGCTGGGATTATAGGCGTGCACCACCATCCCAGCTGATTAACAGTTTTACAGACCTTTCTGAAAGCATTTTCAGGAGGCCCCGGCTAGCCCGCCCACATCCACCGAAGCTTCGCT
Organism: Psammomys obesus; assembly: GCF_907164565.1. Classification (NCBI taxonomy): domain Eukaryota; kingdom Metazoa; phylum Chordata; class Mammalia; order Rodentia; family Muridae; genus Psammomys; species Psammomys obesus. The sequence continues at coordinate 12,648,759 of NW_026596149.1, read as the reverse complement.
TTACAGCTGTGACTGAGTTAGCAGAGAGCAGTGGCCCATGGAGGACAGCATGCACTTGAGCATAGCAGGGGTTTAACCACATACTGACTCAGTTTTGTCTTTTGAAAATCCTTGCTGAAACCCACATTCACTTCACATCCCTACAGGCAGTGGTGGGGTAAGACCCCGATCTCGTTGAGAAAGGAAATTCAAATTCCCCAGGACAATGGCGCTTGCTCATTTTGTACTAAAAGATCTGTCTCCTTTCTGACCTTAGATTTCTTGAACGTCTTATCTTGTTACTTTGACCATGCAGGGGACCATATGGCATGACACCTCCCTCCCCTTCTTGCTGAGTTTGGCTTCTGGCAATAGGAGAAAAGTCACAGCAGTGCTGGACATTGGTTCCCAGGTTCTGGGCGGGCCTCTGTCTTCATCTGTGTCCTTGAAGAAAGGTAAAAAGCCAGAGTTGGGGAAAGCCTGGATGCAAACAGTAGTTTCAAGTGTGTCCCGTAGCAGGTTGCTGGAGCTCCAGGATACTTTGCTAGGAGAAAACACATGTCTGTCTGAGGATAGATGCTTTAGTGAGAAGTTGGCCACTATGAGAAAATCTCCTTCTCCTGCGAAGAATCATCCTCCCAGGGCTGGGAGATAGCTCTGTTGGAAAGGTGTCTGCTACATAAACATGCACAGTTTAATAACCCGAATGAAAAGGCAGAGGCATGGTGGCACATGTCTGACCCTAGAGATACAGAGGTAGAAACAGGCGAAGCTCCACTGCCTGCTGCATGGCCAGCCTAGCTGAATTGCCTAGCTTCAAGTTAAGTGGGAGATCCTGACTAGTGTGAAATGAGGTTGGCAGAGACTGAGGAAGGCACTCAACACTGATTTCTAGACTCCATATGCATATACATGCATGGACATATACATACACACACACAAACATATGAACATATAGACATGTATACACATATCCATACATCTCTTCGACACACACACTTAAAAGCTATGTCTGAGCAAAGACAGCCAGAGGCTTAACTCAGTGCGGATTGCAGATGGAGACCTAGAGAGGGAAAAAAGAATCACGCACTGCTCTTATGAATATTTGCAATCACAAGAGCAGACAACACAGTTCCTAATATTCTGTGCATGTGAGTAGAGTATGTGTTCTCTTTTTTAACCTACCTATTTTTATTTTATGTATATTGGTGTTGTGTCTGCATTTGTAAGGGGTTTGGATCCCCTGGAACAGGAGTTACAGACAGTTGTGGGCCACCATGTGGATGCTGGGAATTGAATCAGGGTAGGGTCCTCTGGAAGAGCAGCCAGTGCTCTTAACCACTGAGCCATCTCCCAGCCCCATGTGTGTGATTTCTTAACACATTCCTCCTGGCCTGCCCCACTGAAGGGAGGATAGAAGAACTGCCAAAATTCAAGGATTTCAGAAGAATGATATGAAGATTTCCCTAGATCCCCACTGTTGATGCTTGCTTTGGAGATTGGATACCATGCACTTACTTATTGTTTTTGCACATCTGATTAAAACTTTTATGATCATTTATGTTGCCTTAGGGCATAAGTGCAAAATACGTAAGTTCTGTTATAGTATGTAAGATGGAACAGCAGAAGCTATCGACACCTATTAAAATATCTGCTGCTAAGTGCCTCTTAGAAAAGCATGTCATATGTGACATCTTGGAATAGAGATGTGTGTTAAACAGAATAGAATTTTTACAGAAAGCTCTTGGTAAATTAATGTCAAAGAAGAGGTCAATTATAGTCCTGTGGTGTCTGTATATGGCAAGACTTGTTCTTCTCATGAGAGTCATGTGGTAACTTGTGAAAACAGATGCTGTGCCATTTAGGATGTGTTCTGTTTCATGTTCCACTATTTGCCTACATAGGTGGTGTCTACAGTAGTCAGTAACCAGAACTAGAGATGTGATTCAATTGGTATAGTGCATGCCTACAATGCATGAGGCCCTGGGTTCAATCCCAGGACCACATAAACAGGTCATGATTGTATATGCCTGTAACACCTGCGCTTTGGAACTGACAGCAGGAAGACTAGTGATCAAGGTCACCCTTGGCTACACAAGAAAAAAGTAAGTTAACAATGCCACAAGAACAAATTCTTCAAGCCTACTAGGAACTCACCTATAACACCATCCTCTCTTTTTGTAGTATAGTATATTCAATTAATAATAATAATACTAAATTTCTTTTCAGTGATTAGCCATCAACAAAGGAGAAGAGTGATTGAGTGACAGAATGCTCTCATACCATTGTTCTCCTCCACAGACACATATTTTGAAGATTAGAAACCACCCAAGCCCTCCACAATTCAATTGCCCTGTGCTCAGGTTTCAGAGGCTTTCAGGGTCTCCTCCTGAGCTGTCCAAATGATTCTTGGGCCAAAAGGAAAGGAAAGGGCCATGCTTTTCCAGTTAAATCAAACTCTAATCACCTTGAAAGTAGAGAAAAATCAATCATCCCCACCAAACTCCCATCTCCTTCCCTTATGAGTCCAGTAGCTCAGATATGATGGAGGCTTCACCAAGCCACCTGGCCAGCCCAAGAGCTGGAAATTATTCTGTGTCAGGAGATATTTCAATCCCAACTCCAAAATGTCCTGTTCTTTTTACATAGCAGGCTTTCTTCAGTCTCCAAATGCTGAACTCATGGGGCGTGTTGATTGTCCACAGGGCACCTTTGGTTCCATGATCCAAGAAAGGCACAGATGTGAAAACCAAGTACATATGGCCCTGCGCATCCACACAGTGCCTGGGCCCTGCAGGGGACATGTTGAGGGGGTGTCATCTCTACAAGCATCCACAGGCAAGGAAATCTTGGGAAATTTTCCAAAGTCAGAAAGTAGCAACAGGGAATTACTACGCCAGAATTACTGTCTTAGTTTTATGTTCTACTTAAAAGCTGTGTCATAACAAACTCTTAGCCCTTCCCCAATGAAGTTCTGTACCTATTATGTACTTTTCTCATCACAGCTGTGTGATTTTGGCCAACAGCGAAGCTCCCATTCCTTTGAAAAATTGGGTGTTGGAGCAGGCCTCGGAGACAAGAGCTTCAATGGTGCGTGACTTTGTAGCTGGAGCTTCTTGAGGTAGAAATCATGAAGAGTAGGAAGTCAGCAAGCTTAGGATGGCAGCAATAAAGACTCAGGAGGGACAGTCAGCAAAGAATAAACTAGGAAGTAGCTTTATGGGGAGCCCCAGAGTCCTTGAGTATTGTTCTCAGCCAGCATCTTGACATCTGTCTATATCCACATCTGTGTATCTATCTGTATCTACTTATAAAGAAGTAATGAACATAAGATAATTCTGGAAAATGGAGGCAGGGTATTATCGTTATTTAAGTGGCTATGTTAAAGCTATATTTAATCAGACACTGTACAAAGTAATTATGGCCTATGGCTTTATGGGAGAAGAGAACAGTTGCAAAGATAGAGCAGATAAATGATGCCCAGATTCTTGCTCACCATTTGGCCCATGTGTAATTAATTTTCTTTCTCATTCCTCCAGTCACGCTTCCAGAATTACCTCTACATTTGTAAAGGGCTCAGGTTTGGTAGCAGTAAAAGATGCTGTTAGATACAACCAGATTGGTGAGTTGGTTCAGATGTCTGCATAATCGCAGCACAGCCATAAAAATGTCACCACCTTCACATTGTAGGGAGATAAAATGCGATGCTCATCGCGGATGAATGCTTCGTCTCGTTCTGTCCTCGAGCCACAATCAATTGTACATCATTAACAAGACACAAAATCTTTACTAATTAGCTCTTATGATTATATTGTTATTGCATTGAGGCTTTTAAGCATTGGAAATCAAGGAGCTAGGATGCCCAGCAAAGAGTCCTGTGAGAAGGTGAGGCTCCGAGGCCCACCAGCCATATCATCAGCAGACATTTCCAATCCATGCTCATCTGTAATTTTCAGTTTGATTTGCTGCTAAGATTAATATTTTTAGCAGATGAGTGACAACTGTTGAAAGAGAGGGAGAAGATTATTGAGTGTGCTTTCTCACCAGGCAAAATTCAGCTGTGGAAGTGGCCTAACAAGAATAGTTCTTCGTTTTCTCTTTGCTCAAAATCTTCAAGGCTATTTATAATCCCCCATAGCTTTGTTACAGGTTGTTCTTCTCCAGATATGAAAAAAATAGAATTCTTCTCATTAGAAAGATGTACCTTTATACCAGCATATATTTCAAATGGATAAAAGATTTAATTTAATAATATAAAATAACAATTGTATCAAAAATATTCATGGGGGCCTCGTTTATTACATCAGAATAAAGAGACAATTTTAAATCATCATATGAAACTCAAGCACCTTAGAAGAAAAATTAGGTAAATTCAACTACATAATATTAAAAAAAGATCACAGGGCAAACTAGCATACTAAAAGCAAAACTGCCATGAACAAAGCTATAAAGTTCATGAAAATTTTTTTGTAATTCATTTCATCATCCAAGGCCAAATATGTAAAGAGTTGCTATAAATCAAAATGACAATGTCCAACAAACAATAAATAAGCAAATGCTATGAATGATCATTCCTAGAAAAGGGTATTCACATTTTTCTAAAGTGTATAGAGATATGCCCAATACTGCTCATACTAATTAAGCAAAGTTGAGATACCACTTTCTGATTATCAGGTTAGAAATGGTCAGGAAATATGATAACAAATTGTGTTATAAACAAGGTTAGAAACAGGCTCTCTCCCACTGCTGATGGGAGCGTAAATTGGTACACACTGAAGATGGCAATTCAGCAATTTCCAACAAAAATGGCAAATGGACAATCCTTCTGATTCAGCAGTTCCACTTCTAGGAATTTACCCTACAAATACACTGTGAAAAGACTCACTTAAAACAATTACTCATTCCTGCATTGTTTGTAAAAATCCAAGGCTGGAGAAACAGCCTGACTCTTCCTCCATAGGAGACGAGTTTGAGTTATGAGAGCAAGTCAGTGGAACAGAATGATTCTAGAAAGTGGAAATGAGGTTGTTCTTTATGCACAGATATGGAAAAAAGTTCCCAAGATGCACTGTTAGTAAAAAAAAATAAAACAACACAGAATGTAAACATGTTGCATCTTTCATTCAAAGGGGAGAGAAAATCACAGACATGCATTTGTTGTTCTAAGAAGATCAATCATGTTCCACCATTCTTAGAGGATGGAGTGCCTGTTTCAATCGCTCCAAAAAGCCCAGCACTTCTCCTGTTCCTGTGCTATCTTTTACTGGGTCGAGCAATCTCTATAATGATACTTATACATTTGTTTAAGTATCTTGTATTGATTGCCTTGCCAGGGCTTTAAACTTGTCACCATTGATCTCTGTCTCTTCTACCTCACAACAGAACTGCTGGAATGATAATTTTTCTCTCCTCCAAATGAGGAGACTGAGATTGACAGATGCTGAGTAAGTCAATCAAGGCCCCATAGCTGAGAAGTGGTAGAGGGAGTGTTTGAACCCTTGTCCACCTGGCTCCAAAGTCTGTATGCTTTATACTGGACCACACTGATCAAGTATGCCTGGTCTGCCTAAGGGAGGGATGTGGGGACTGACATGAGCTGAGTTTTTACTTCCAGCTAGGCAAGACTGCACCCAGATTTTATAGCTTAAGACCATTAGACTCTGAGCCACCAGGACAGAACTCTTGCCTGTGGGCTGTTCAGAACGCCTTGGATGAACCTTATCAATTCTGAAGCACAGTTCCACAAGGACAATAAAAACATCAGAAATGATCAACCTAGTAACTTATTCAGTCATTCATGACTATATAGAGTACCCTGTAGCGTACTTCACCACCTCACAGTTCCAAAAGCTGAGGCTTTGTGAAAGAAGTTTAAAAAGCTATTTAACTCAAAGTCAGGGGCGGGTGGCTCAATTCTAACCTGACTCCAGCACGCTTCTCCACAGCACTATCTTCTCAGCCATGTACTACAGCCACAATTTCAACAGCAAGGTAAGAAGCAGCTCCTGCAATACTGCTGTAGGGACATTCATGGTCCACGTGGCTGAGGTCAAAGAAGCCACATGGATTCCTTCATATAACTTACACAAGGAAACGAAAGCTGCCAGTAGAAAGGACTTTCAGGCACCCTCTTCACGCTCACAGAGGTTTAAATGCTTAACCAAGCTCTCTCTGCTTCCTTCAGGGCCACTCACCGCAAATTAAGTCATCATTTGGAATTGTCTGGACCTAAGTTAGGAAAGATTACACTTGTTAGAAAGAAATGGGAAAGAAAAGGCAACTGAGGGTCCATTCGCCCCGGCTTTTAATGTTGTCTTATGTGGATGGATCGGCTCACAGATATTTTTATAGCAGCATCCTTCATCCTTTTCCTTCTGTGTTTGATGGGAAGCTTACAAAACATCGATACCAAGTTATTTTCCTTTATTGCTGCCACAAAACTTGCCTTAATAAGGAGTGAAAGGAAGAAGAATGGAAACTTATGTTCTCCCCACTCTGTTTCTTCGAGAGAATCCCATAATCAATGTTTGAGTCCTTGGAAATTCTTCTTTAGAGAAGACATCATCCAGTTACTAGCACAAAATTCTCCAGGCCGCAGGCTAGCTTGTGGTTCTCTCTTTAGGGAAGTTGACTCTTCTTGGGTAACAGCTGCCAATGTCATGTGGGTGCACTTTTCAGAGGAACTCAGATTTGAAGCCCACATCTCTTTTCCTCTGCATATAAGCACAGTGACCAGTAGCCTGATTATCGACTTCTGTGAGCCTCGCTGCACTATTTTCTTCACCATAGTGTTAAATGCTGTGCACTAGATGTGTCTTTAAGATCAGACAGTGAATCACCTGTTGTAAAAGAATCACAGAAGTGGTTTGCACATACATGGTTGATGCCACTTCAAGCTCACATCCTCATAATGTGCCATACTCTGCCTCTTTATGTTCTCTGTAAATGGTCCTCCTCTGCCCTCCAGCACCTCAGGAAGTAGACACTTTCTCCCCACTCTACTTGCTTCATGGTACTCTGGACTTTTAGCCTTTTCCATATCTGATCATTCTTAGTCTCCACCATTAAGCCAGTCTTCCCGATAATTCACTCAAACTAGTTTATGTATTTATATGTGACCTATGGCACCAGCCAGTTTATTGGAAGACATTTATTACAGGTAATGGTACATTAATGGTATAATAGAATTAACATTTCGTGAGTATGTATCTTCCGGGAGTCATCAGCTCTGTGAAGGATGACCCTAGCCGCCTTTGAGAATAAGAGGATGAATGCATTCAACAGTGAGTGAAAGCCGTAAGAGGCCCTATTACAGCGCTAGTGAAAAGGATCAGTCAGGAAAGTGCTTGCAATGTAAACGTGAGAACCGGAATCTGGAGCCCCAGAAACCATAAAAAGCCAAGTGTGTAGAAGAGCACACCTGTCATCACAGTGCCAGGGGTGTGAGTCCCGGGGCCTGTTGAGCAGCCAGTTTAGGTGAACTGGAAAGCTCTGGATTCAAGGAGAGTCTTTGTCTCCAAAGATAACTTAGAGAACAATAGAGAGCACTCATTGTCAACCCCTGCCCTCCACACACCTGCACACCTACACACACACACACTCACACACAAGAAACTACAAAATTAGTAAGGTCTGCTTTAGCTAAACACAAATTTGGCCAGTGGATTCTCTCTTCACCCCTCCTGTCTATCTCCCTACACCTACAGCCTTCTCCCTTGCCCCTCCCTTTCCCCCTCCAGAAAAAAAGAAAGATGGAGTCATTGATTTCATCTTCAGAGGAGACTCAAATGGTCATGGCCCCTCATTGGTCTTTGCATTGTTCAGGTGATTTCATAAAAGAAAGTAGTTGGTGTGTATGAACTGGTCTGGGGCAGAGCAGGTAGAAACTCATACCACAAGCTAACTTTTTCTAAGATTTTATATACATACATGTGTGTGTGTGTGTGTGTGTGTGTGTGTGTGTGTGTGTGTACCACAGTATGTGTATGAAGGTCATCTCTCCTTCCACCATGTAGGTTCTGAGCCTCAAACTCAGGCCATCAGGCTTGGCAAGAAGCATCTGCACCTACAGAGCCATCTCATTGACTCACAACCTTTTCTTTCATTTCTTTATCTTCCCAATGGATATCATAATCACAGCTACATCACCTTGGGAGAGGAACCGGAAGAAAATCATTCTGTGAAGTCTGATCACAGACAGCGTCTTGGTTGTCTGCTTCAGGATTGTTTTGACTTAAGGGGAATGCTTATGAAGTGTTAGACCATCTGGGATGAAGTAGACTGATTAAATGTGAGTGATTCCTTAGGAGTCAGTAATGGGAACTCTTTGAAAGCTGTATTTTGAAGGAAAAAAAAATGTTTACACTGAAATAAGCATGGATCTGTATCCTTGTTTCTCTCTGTGTCCATCTGTCTAGAGAGGAGGGTGTATGAAGGGAATTTGACAAGTTTCATTAGGAGAGAAAAACTTGCTCAGGCATGAGGATGCTGTTTCTCTGAAATCTGTGCTTGGCTTCTTCCCAAGGATCTGACTTCTCCCGGGCTTTACAGCTAAATTCTCAGGGATGTACCCTCAGAAGTACTGTCTGCACCAATTCAGCTGCTTCTAGAATGAGCCACATTTCAAAAGGGGGAAAAAATAGAACAAACTGTAGAGTCAGGGAGAAGGAAGTGAGAAATCTAGCCATCTGCCCAAGATATTCTTCACTCCACCCTGGAGTTCTCAGAGCTAGCTAATGGAGGGTGGAGCATCTTGGTAAAGCTTCGATGGAGGGTCTCTGAGATGGGCAGGTAACCATCCTGTGCTTGATTTTGAGTATTACATCAAAGCATGCTTCTCAAATATGTTAGAAAACAGAGGGAAAAAAATCAGCCTACAACATCATGCTGTGTATAGGGCTGGTGCCTTTGTTGGTGTGCTTTAAGAATAGGCTGGTAAATTTCCCCAGTTCCAACAAGTCCCAGATCAACTCTCGTATTCCTTGAGTCACTTTACATTATGAATTTTTATGTATCAGTTACCATAGTCAGTTCAGTTCTATCATGGCCAAACCATTTCCATATTGTGCTTTACTTTCAATAAGAGGTTGTGATCATCTCTCATAAATATTTGTTTAACTTTTACAATTCTTTGATTCTGCTCAGACCACAAATATTCTTTTTTTTTTAACAATGTCACATGCATTTACAAGTCCAACCAGTCCAACATGGGTATTCTAGTTTGCTTTTCTGTTGCTGTGATAAATGCTATCACAAAGAATGCTATTCAAAAGAAACTTAGGGAAGGAAAGAATGTACTTCAGGGCTCACATTAAGATCAGAGTCCATCAATGAGAAAAGTCAGGACAGGAAGCTGGAGTCTGGAACCAAGGTTGCTTCATTGGCTTGCTCTGTGCCTCATGCTCAGTTTGCTTTACTCTTCCAAGGTGATTCCTGGGTAGTGTCTATTTGGCAATAAAAACTAAGCTGTACAGTAAGGACCCATGCCAGGGTTGCTTGAAATATTCTCAAACCTCTTGCCTAGGTTACTCAGTGTGATTCGACCTCCTATGATTGAATATTACTTTTTTTTTTTTGACCTTGGGTCCTTTTGGTCCATCAGCAGAAGGGCTGTCATCACATAACTATTGCCTGACCTTTTCATAGACACAGAATGACCCCATTCCCCCAGGGAAGGTACCTTTATTAGTTTCCTCTGTGAAAAATGTCTTTGCAGTCTTCTAGATCAAGGAGCTTGAGGTGGACGCAAGCTGCTAGAATATTGAACTATCGTTTTCCTTTTCAATTAGCACCAGTTGCTGGCACCTTGTGTGACCCAAACTGAAAAAGAATTAGGATCAGCATGTTTTTGTTTTTGTTTTTTTAATTTCAATGCAGTGGTTATTGTCATACGTATGGCTGCCAGGGTGCCTTGTGTGGGTTCCTAAACTCTCCCACCACTCAGGATGGCATGAAGCTACAGGTGGGAGGAGCAACTTTCAACCCTGACATGTCCTCCCAGGGAAACTGGAGCTCGGCCAGCATAAGCTGGTCTTGATGGAAAAGATTTTTGTTAAGGGAACAGAAAAAGCAAAAGGCAAAGAACTAATTACCTTGTGCATTTCTCCTCATTCCTACAGTCTCAGGTAGAAAAAAAAAATATTTTCTTGTTACTGACGTCAACTGGAGACAATGCTTTCTTTCTTTCTTATCTATTTATTTACTTATTTATCCATTTTATTTATTTATTTATTTATTTATTTTATTTTGGAATTGAGACACACGGACTGGAGGGGGAAAAATCCAGCTGATTAGTATTCTTGGTTTGTTTCAACCCACCCAGTAGAAACAATATGCTGTTAAAGCTAGCTGTTAGAATATTCTGTCAAATGGAAAAGTCTATTAATTGATATAACTATGCTTCACTGAGCCTAGTAAAAATTGAGGTTCGTAAAGGTGATGTGGAGTCAATGAAAAATTTGGAAATGTCTTGAATCATCAGAGAGAGATTAAAATACACTCAGTGTTGTTTTAGTGTTAAGTATTTTATTGCATTCCATATCTGGAAAATTGGTAATACATACCTAGTATTTTGATAATATTCTATTAAACTGAGTGTTTGATTTGACACGACATCCCATTTCCCAGCAGAGCAGAATGGCAAAGCCTTCCCTTTATAGCTGGCTGGTTGTTCTGCTGTAGGCAGCGTTAGGCCATTCTTATTTTTTATAGCGAAACTAATAGGTATGAATTGGAACCTACCTCTTTTTTCTTGGTAATTGGGCATTAGCTTTATAGATTTAAATATGCCAGACACTGTGCTATAAGTAGACATGCTCCTAGCTAGAGGGCTTTGTGCTTCTAAATTTCTCAAAGTCTGGCATTCTTTTTGGCTAATGGGATTAAAAAGAGCACAAGGATAGGACCTTCTTCCTTGCTTTAATACCCCTGCCGTTTTCTTTAGCACTAGCTCACGCAGCTGGTCAGTGTTCTTCACACAAGTACAAATATTTCATGATGACCTTTTTTTTTTTTTTTTTTTTTTTTTTTTTTATAACGCCTGACACTGTAGCCCAGGCTTGACCCAGAGCTTGCTGTGTGGCCATCTCTGGCCTTAAACTCACTGAGGCAGTAATCCTCCTGCCTCAGCTTCATGAGTGCTGGCATTACAGGTATGAGTCACATACTCAGTTACAGTAGTATTCTCACAGTTTACTTTTATTGTTTGGCCTAATGAAGGCCATGGAGCTAATTTGGAACTAAAAATCTTCTGTTATTCATTTCCAAGGGAAGCAAAGGTAAGTTTTCTAAGTAGGTGAGGGGTTTCGGGTACGGAGATAATGATTTCAGGTTTAAAAGAAGACCCAAAGGGAAGCTGACCTCATTTTATTGGCAGAATATTACACTGTGTATTTATAGATGGTGATATTGACTTCCTGAAGAGAAAAACTAAAAATGTACTGCGAAATGTTACAGTGTGAAAGGGGGAGTGATTGACGTTCACACGCAGGTAAATTTATCCATTTAATGAATAAAACAGTCGTGACACCAAAGGTTGTATTCTTTGAAGTTTGAATGTTTTCTGCATTACTTAATTTGAGGAGTGGTACTGAGTTGAGTCTGCATAGTGCTGTCCGTGCAAGCTGAGAACCTGAGTTTAAATCCCTGTCAAATGGTAATCACACAGAATGCTTCTGTAATGCTAGAATTGGGGAGTAAGAGACAGTGGAGCTGGAGCTCACTGGCCAGCTGCCTGAGCTGCACCAGTTACCTTCAGGTTCATGTGAGAGCCTGTCTCAAATGTTAGTGCGACGAGCGGTCCAGGAAGACACCGTGACCTCTGGCCTCCACATGCGTGAGCACACATGAACATGTACGTTTACCATGTACACACAAACACACACACATACATACATACACACACACACACACAAATTGCAATAATTTTGGATTTTTAGGTTAATCTTTCGTCACTTTTACTTTTTAAAATCTCCTTTTCTTCTCTTAGTTTCCTTTCTTTTCTTTTTCAGTGCAAGTATGGAAGAAAACAAGATCCCAGGGGAGACCTTGGGGGTTCTTCCATCCCCTTTGTATTACGCAAGCCCCATGGAGTCATGTGGCTGAGGTTTCCAGGGAAACAAATCAAAACAGGGTGCTGGGCACCAGGCCCGTGTGTCCTTCCCTTCTCTGTTTTTCTGGATTCTCTTCACAAAGCTCCAAAGAGCTCTAGGAACCACTGCTTGTTACAGAGTAAATCATGAATTTGCCTTAAGAGGCTTTTATGCTTGACACAGCGGATAAAAAAGCATCAAGGAATCGCTCGTCAACAGCGAGCGGCAGGAAAGAGAGAGGAGGGGAGATGGCAGGGAAAAATGAGGAGAAAATCATCTCTTGTCTCTTCCAAGTTCCCCAAAGGTCACTTGTACCCTCAGCGAGTGCTGCAGCAGCTTCTGTTCCTTGTGTGGCCATCTGTGGCCCATGTGCCCCCAGGCATGTTTAAATCAGATGTAAAATAACCGAGTGTAAGGCAAATGAGTGAACTTCCCCTCTGTGAGTAAGTGCTGTTTCAGCCAGTGCCAGGGGAAGAAAAAGAACCTCATAGGCTGGGGAGATAGCTCGGTTGGTGAAGTGTCCACCGTACAAGTGTGATCACCCGAGTTCAGTCCCCAGCACCCCCTTAAAGAAGCACAAACTTAAAATCTGGCTCATGGAATTCCAGTACTGGGTAGGAGTTGGGGGGGAGGGGGAGCAGCTAGAAGAATCCGTGGGACTTGCTGACTCTGCCTAGCTTACTCAGTGAGTCCCATGAATGGCAGTGCCTAAGATAGACAGACAGATAGATAGAAAGACTGAGACCGGACAGATGCCTCAGCAGTTAAGGGCTCTAGCTATACTTCCAGGAGCCCCAGGTTCCACTCTCAGCACCCACATGACTCCGGTTCCCAGAGAGCTAATGCCCTCTGCAGCCACCAGGTGTGCACATGGTTCATGCAGGTGAGACACCCATACACATAAGAAAAAATTAGTCTAAAGAAAGAAAGAAAGAAGCAAATAGTGGCTGAGGAGCATCACTTAAGGTTATGCCCTGGCCTCATGCACCTGCACCTGCAAACACACCCACACACACACACACACACACACACGTCTTCCTTCAGTTACACACTTTGCCCACTTAACGTATTGTTTAGCACCTCACCACAAACACTTAGAAAATGTTTCCTTGAAACTTGCCAAAGTACCTGCACAGGCAATCTAGAGACCTAAACACTCAAAGAATTGTGGGAAAACACACAAGCTAGCTTCCTCCTGATGATGAACTCTCCACATGCTGCCTCTGAGTATGGACCTCTGTTTTCAGCAGACCCACTACGTTTTTAAACAACAAGTTACTACTTGTTGAGAAAACTTTTATCCTTGCTCTGTTAGAAAAGGATAAAGCAGCTCATGGACTGGGTTTAATTTTGACTCTTGAGTAAGAAAAAAAAAGTGAATTAAAGGTTTGCTATGGGTAGGTAAAGATGAAAAAAAAGGGGGGGTTATTCGCCTCAATTGCCAGTTGGCAGCACCAATCCCAACTTTAATGAAGCAAGACATTCTCAACCTTTCTCCTTCTATAAACATAATTCATCTGCCTCTTCCCTGGGGTCACATCCTAAACATTTCAGACTTCCTGCCATCCCCACGAGTGTCACAAAGATTCCTTCTTACACCAAAATCTAAATTCTAACACCATGTGTTCCTACTCATCCCAAAAGCATAAACCATAATCAAACTGGTATTAAAATAGAGATCTTTGTTAACTATATAAAACGAGGACAAAAAGTAACACCCAGATACCATTTTTCGATTTTTTTGAACACATTTGTTGTTAAAATCTTTGAATCCAGCCTTTGGAAATGGTTTTCTTTATGAGAGAAGTTCTGGAATCTTTTTCTCAGATTCCTGTCCCTTGCCCTAACTGTTATGTTAAGAGCAAATTTGATAATGTCTATAAAAATGTTTTATGTTTATCAAAATACAGCATGAAAGAAATTGAAGCTATTTAGACTAACGTCATCAGTGACTGACAGGGTGGAGTGGCCGCTTTTGGAGGGTGATTCAATACTTTAAACCTTTAAGACATCACTGAGGGCCCTGGAGAAGGTAATTTACCAAATGATACTTTTGTAGCATAAAAGAATTAATTATCAACTGAAGTGAGCAAATCAGATCCCTCCTTGTTTTAGGGTCAGGCCTGTAGAACCCCAGGTGAGGCCAGAGTCTTTCAAACAGATGTGATTCTCTGTTCTTTCAGAAAAAAATAGATGAGACCCCAAGAAAGCCTGGTGCTTCTGACTTGTCTAGCATGCATTTTTCTGAAGCATCTAAAGAAGGAATAATAAAATAGGTCTTTAAAAGATTTTTAAACTGAATGTGACCCCTCTTTCTCATTGCTATTTTAAATCAGTGTAACACTTTAAATCACACAATAATAATAGCCACCATATATAAAAAAAATGGTTTCACACCCTTTTGACTCTATGGAATCAACTGAGTATTAAAAATAAGCAGGCTTTTTCCCTACTCAGTGTAAAGAACTTCAGGTACGGTTTAATGAGAAAAGCCTTGAATTCACTGTCACTGATAATAATGCAGCATAATGATTCTATTAAATCTCCCTTGATCCAATTCTCGGAGTCTAGAAAAAGCCAGCTTTACTCTGGTTCTTCTCATTTGCCAGAAGAACATCTTACCTTTCCATCACTATTAATTATATATGTGAAAGGCCAATGTTGAATCATATCCAAACAGATATAATGCAATGAATCTAGCCCTTCTTTCTTGAAGAACCCATGGTACAATTTGCTTTGCATCAATTTAATTATTTATTGTCCTATTGGCTGTCAGTTAATTCTATGTCTGAGTCTCCCGAAGTTGGTGAATAATGCTTTAAAAACTTTGAATCATCCTTGGAGTTGTTTTTGAACTAGCTAGAAGGAGTTCACTACCAGACACCCAGAATAGCTAGGTGACTGGTGAGGTGGGTGATACCATTGGTACATAGATATATTGGTTGGTAGATACACTGATTCCTAAACATGAGCAGAAGACAAAATCTCCTGTAAGAGAAAATGAAGCAGGAACCAGAGAACACAAAAAGAATATTCAATCTGCTACACATGTCTGACTCAGAGGCAAAAAAAAAAAAAAAAGGTATTTGGAGGTTAAAACACAATTTTGGGTCAACCTCCAGAATTTCTGTAACAATAAATATGGAATTTACAGTTCTGACTAGCCCCCAGATGGGACAGTTTTGTTGTCGTGGAAGGATCTAGACTTGCCCATGAGGTAAGGATGATTAGGCTGAGACGAGAAGATCTGTCATGGAGTAGGGCCCTGGATTGACTAAGACAGAGAGCGAGAGCTGCACAGGTGCTCACTGTCTCTGCTTTCTGGTTGTGGAAACAGTGAGTGTGGTCAGTGTCCTCAAGCTCCTGCCTCCAGGACTCTCCTGCCAGGATGGATTGTACTCTCAATCTGAAGGTGAACGAACCCTTTCTCACTGAAGTTGCTTTTGTCAGAGCACGTTCACAGCAACAGAAAAATCACTAAGCCACTGGGTAGTATTGATGTAGCTGGTCCTGATGAACACTTTGAGAATCATTGCACTGGATTCATGTGTGTAGTCTCCTCTGTGTTTTATTTGCTGATATAAAAGATCTCCACTTATTTAAAAACCTTTAAATTGAGACTTAAGCCATTATTCACAGAAACAAATATAGTAAAGGAGCTTAATGCTAAACCCACAAGTTAAAAGACCTAAAAAAATCAAGCTGAGCTCCAAATACATCAGGCCATGAATGAATAACTCTAACTGATTAATGATAATAATAATAATTTTCTAAATGAGGTTGTATCCCACATCATTAGCACACTTATTACCCAACTTATGAATGGATCATATCACAGTTTGTTTGGGATTATTTTTTTTAATGTGGAATACATTTTGCTGTAGAATAGTGGAAAGCAATAGCAAGAAATGTTTCTTTACCCAGAATTCCCTCAAAGACTGTTCTAAAAGCACCATGGCATTATCCTTGTGAATCTGAGTGGTAAGGAAGATTCAAAGTCAGGTCCTGGCAATGTGTGACAGTGCTTTACTCAATAAGCCTTGCCATTTACAGATCTGTGTTGCCACTGACTTATACCAGGTACTCTGTAGATGAGCAGGGAGAGAGGAAATTGTTAGGTCTATTTTGGATGCCCAATGCATTAGTTTACTTTGGCATATCGAGGTTAAAGCCACGACATCATCACAAGGGACATCCGCCCTACACATGTGAAGCTCTGGTGGAGCCAACTAATAAACTCTCTTTGTTCTTTCTGTTCAGCTAGCCAGACTGTAATGGAGATGTGGGACCCCAGTGATACCTTTCATGCGTGGCTAGGTCAGTGAGTCCAGTACAGTGGAGCTGAAGAGTTGAGGAAATATCGCATGTCATGTGGAATAAAGCACTAAGGGTGTTTGACTGTACAGACACTCTTAGACACGCGAGCATCATTATATACGGCTTCTCCTACCTTCTTTTACCAGTTCCTGCCATACTCTAGCCTTTCTATTTTCCTCTTGTTACCCAGGTTTATAAAAAAACTTAAATCTGCTCAGGATGGGGCTTAGCGTAGAGTGTCACGGGCATTTCAGGGAAAATCTCTGAGCACAAAAAGATTTCCTGCTGATCAGAGATTGACGATTTGGACAAAGGACAAGAGCAGGAAGCCAGGGAAAAGGCCAGAATAGTTGCAATGAGTCCGTGAGTTATTTCACTCCTGTGGCCTTCCACCACTGTATGAGGCACCTAGAGCTCTAGAACTTAGGTTATAGTGAGTTTTCTCTGTTTCATCTATGGTCAAATGAAAAGAGCAGAAGAAAATATTCATTACTGGCAAATCAGAAATGACTCCTGGTATTGGATGGGGTGAGCAAAGACTGTTATTTGAAGTTGGGTATTTATAAAGTAGGGAAATCACAAATCCAAACACATACACCACATTCAGGCAATGAAATGTCTGAGTGGGTTTCATTGATTACCAATTCGTGCTTCTCTACACTTGATTCTCACATAGAATTATAGACTGCAGGCTTCCCAGACATAGGAATGAAAAAAAAAAAAGTGCAAGCAAAGACTGTGTTAAGGGAAATACCTGTGAGAGAAAATACATCAGGAGCCAGAATAGATGAGACGGCCAGGCTGCCATGCAGCACAGCTTAAGGAGGACTCAGCAGGCCACTCAGAGTTCTTGACCCAGACTTCACCATGATCACCTTGTATTTCCCAGGAAAGAACCTGTTTGACACTCCCTGGTGTGCTCAATCAAAGCCTGGGAAGCTGGGCACAACACAGTTGGCCTCATATTTCAAAACCCAGTGTCTGGGATGTCAGGTCAACTACACTATGGCTGGCCTTCCCTGAGGGACATGTCATCTACATGGAGCAGTATCCAAAGTGTCCTGAAATAGATCCAAATGAAGGAATTTCAACCATGCCGTCTCCTCTGAACTATTTTTCTAGTTTATGTGCATGTGTGGTTTGTGTGTAAGAGATAGAGAGACAGAGTGAGACAGTCAGAGAGAGAGAGGTGAGAGGTGTGTGGGCACACACCTGACATATGTGTGAGTTGTGAAGGTTAGAGTACAAACTGAAGGGTCAGTCATTGCCTCCCACTTCATTTGAGACTGTTAGGAACTCGTCTCTACCTCCCATCTCCCCTGAGGACCGTTGGGATTACTAATGTGCGCTCTGCGCCTTGGTTATTTGACTTCTGGAGAGCCACACTCAGGTCCTCCAGGTTGCGCAGCAAGCACTTCTCCATGCCACCATCATCCCGCTCCACCTCTGAACTAGGCCTGAGTCTGGAAAAGGGAAGAAAATTGCCAACTTTGGCTTCATTTTGTCTTGAGGATAAGAGCGAAAGAATGGCATGGACACGGCTGCCAGAGGGGTAAGGATAGGCTGTGGGAAACCCCAATTCCTTACTCACAGCTATTGAATCATGAAGAACTGATGGTACATCTTCCCAGAGGTTACCAAAAATCTTCATTCTTTTGACTCAAAAGGGGAAAAAAAAATCTTGACTTTTAAATTTAGAGCACCTAATCTTTCACTTCCTATAAGTGATATGTGTTCCATTCCATGAAGTGGGTTGTTCTTTAGAAATCCAGCAGTCACATTGCAATGTTCCTCCAGGTCAAATAAGCACATATCACACTGCATTCTAATTATGTATACAATTTGCTTTCTGCTCATTTAATGTTAAAATGGAGACTGCAGAGTTATTTTTTTCCCAAGCCTACTGGGCACTGTATGCTTACATGGTTGGCAGAAGTGTGTAGAGAGGAGGGCTTCTTTCAGATAACGCTTAGAAAAGTAGTTCATGTGAACCATCTTATTTAGATGCTCTTGCATCACATTCTAATCCGATTATACTGCACTTCACTCTCAGCTCTTTCAGGCTTAAACTAATCTGTAACAACAATGACAATATGTTAATGGATTTTACTTAAAAATGATTTTATAACTCACTTATCAGGGGACATACCATTGCTTAGTGTTCGATACTGTTTTTCTTGGGAAGGAATGCAAAGGTCAAACCATTATGGCTCCTGATAAAATCCTTCATAGTGGCTAATAAGATAAGCTTCTAACAACTAGAGTTAAAATTAATAATAAGATAATGACTCTAAGAATAAAATACCTTTGTTTTCTTGTTGAAGATGAGACGTATGAACTGGTTCTGAAAATACACAAATGTGATCAACAAAGACTTGGGGTTTTCCCGTGGAGAGAAAAGCTAAGATTCTGAGTGTGGTAATGATTCTGACAAGATGATCCAGGGTCAGCCTCAAAATGTGGGTCTTGGGCATAACCCAGAAGCTATGGAGTGAATTCCAGTAGTTTCAGAATAGAAGCGGACATTGAAAGGAAACAGCTGTGGTGAGACGTTGCTAAGAAATGTGGCTATTTCCAGTATTTGAAAATTTTTCTCCTGTAAAATGAAAACTAGCACTTACAACCAGTAATTGCTTGTATAGATCAGTCTGTCTCCTTTGTTTACGTATGAATAATGAGTAACCTTCAGGCACTCCTCTTTTGCTGTACAAAGGCATCTGCAATATTCAATATTGTGCTTTCTCTCACACACGCCACACACATGAAGAGAGAGAGGGGAAAATCCTGCAGCTCCCTCTTCTATGCACACACACACTCATTCACTCACCTACAAAACATAAAGGAAAATTTTTCTGCCTATAGTTCCTTGCCTCCAAATTTAGGTCAAATAAAATGTATATTCCCTAATGTTATACAGCTCAAGTGTTGTCTTGTTTTTCGAGGTCTATTTTCATAAAAGCTTCTTCCTCATAATGAAGATGCTTATCCATGTGTATGTGGCAATTAAAGATATGTATATTTAATGGTCTTGCTCCATCAATAGGATGTTGGCTAATGCTGGTGTCAGAGGTTGCCAATTTACTGTCTAGTAATTGCTGCTTAAATACTTGTTTGAGACGGGCAACAGCTTTGTCTTACAGCTAGCTTAGACTCACAATGATGCTTCATCAAGCCTCGGTGGAAGAGCTGGCTTCTAATTAAACCAACACCAGCACCTCTAGAACAGAATCACTTCCATGTCTGTCATTGATACTATGACCTGCTAACAGATGAAAATGCAGCGTTAATCAAGAAAACAGCTGAAGAGCTCGTGCTTGTGCAATCTCAGGACAAAATCATTTCTGCAGAAACATTATCAGAAAGCATCCAACTCCCAGTGTTCACACATTCTCCAAAATCAAGGAATGGGGAATGAGATCTTACTTTGCACAGGCATTCAAAACCCTTAAAGTAATTGTTTTTTCAATATTACCCCAAATACTGATTACTTCATATCTTTAAGTGGCAAACACTAATTACCCACAGCAACTCCCATCTTCTTGTCTAGTAAAGAGTCTCATTCCAACAAGGTAGAAAACATAATCTTGTCCAGACTGATTAACAAATGTCTCTTTCCAAATTGTGGTCTCCCACAAATCCTGGACTCGGTTCTTCTTTAGAAATTTGAAAAACAAACAACACAGTTTCGTTTCGTTTTACTCATGGTTTGTTCTCACTTGTCTTAAGGCTTCAGCTCACCTAAAGTGCTCTATGAATGCCTGTGCTCTCTCTTTTTCTGTTTGGTGGAAATTTTTGTGCAAATTTAAATATTAGGAGGATATGAGGGAGACTCTAGTTGAGACTCCTAGTAGCCATAAAGACTGAAAAGCTCACCCTCTAACCAGACAAGACTCCTAGTGGAGGAAGAAGAACAGCAAACCACCCACAAAAACTTAGATCCAAAACTTACCCTGCATACAAGACCTGCAGGGACAAAGACAGAACAGAGAGAGCAGAGATTGAGGGAATGTCCAACCAATGCCCGGCCCAACCCAAGACCTACCCCATGGAAGGAAGATACCCTGACACTATTAACAATACTCTTTTATGCTTTCAGACAGGAGCCTATCAAAGTTGTCCTCTGAGAGGCTCCACCAAGCAACAGTTTGAAACAGATACTGAGACTCACAGCTAAACATTGGTCAAAGCATGGGCAGTCTAGTGAAAAAGTAGAGGGAAGGATAAAAGGACCTAGAGGTGACAAGAGCTCCACAAGAAGACCAACAGAGCCAACTAACCAGAGCCCAGAGGAGTCTATGGAGTCTGAGGCACCAACCATGAACCCATACATAGACTAGACCTAAGCCCTCTAACACATATGTAGTTGATAGGCAGCTCAGGCTTTGTGGGTCCTCTAGAAAGGAAAGAGGGTGCTGTCTCTGACATGGACTCTCTTGCCCACTTTTTGATCACTTCCGCCTGATGGGACTGCCTTACCAGGCCACAGGGAAGACAACGAACTGAGTCCTCATGTGACTTGATGACCTGGGGTGGATGGGTAGGGCAGCTCCCCCTTTTTGAGGAATAGGTGAGGAGGGATGGGGAGGAGGGGAGAAAGGAGGCTAAGACTGAGATGTAAAGTGAATAAATTAATTAATTAAACACAGATTAAGAATAAATATTGGGAATCAAACAGGTTAAAAAGTAAACACTCACATGAACAGAAAGAAACATAGAAATCCAAATGGGATTCTGAAGCCAATTAGCCATTGTATCATAGAAAAGCAGTGATTTTCAGTAAAGAGGGCATTAGCTAACCCTGGAGAGCACTGAATTCTGGTACGAAATGTTTTTCTTTGAGTGTATTCTGAGTTTCAGCTCTGCTCCACCTTTTCTCCTGACTTCTGGTCTTCAGAATGTCTTCCCCTTTCCCCTCTCTTCTCTACTTGCTACTTCCAAAGCCAAAGTCAAAGGGGCCTTGGCCAGTCCTTCAAATGGTTATTACTATTATTAAGCCTGTCTTTCCTTGCCTTCTCGTAGATGGCTGACCTTCTCTTCCACAATACTCCTTCCCCATGTCCTATCTTTTATTGACTTATTGTGTATCCTCTCTCTCTCTCTCTCTTTCTTACTCTCTCTCTCATGCACACATACCCTCACTTTGTGTTTTCTATTTATACATCTATCATATTTGCATAAGAAGCTCTCTTTTCCTGAAATATCCTGCTACTGCTGTAACATCCCTAATTATTACCATGTGTGTCTGTTGATCAAGGAACTCGAGTTTTTCAAAAGAGTAATCGATGCACACCAGTTTTATATTCTCAGTTCTTTTATTTACCTTTATTTAGGTCCAATTGGCAAAATTATAAATCTGAATATACATCTTGAGGTTTTGGTAAGTTTTTCGCTCCCTTTTCTGCTCAGTCCTTTACCACCTTGCACCTGGTCTTATTACTCCACTAATGTTCTTTGGTAAAAGTAGTCAATAACTGGGAAATGGTCAAAGTTGAGCCTTACAGAAACATTATCTCCATGCAGGTCTTTGTGGTACCGATATTGACCACATACCGTTGAAAGACGCTCACTACCTACAATTTCCCCCAAAACATCCTGCAAGGCACACTAGCTTTGAAAGATATGGATGGGTTTTATGTAAAAGAAAGAGTTGTTTTGATCAATTCATCAAACTCTATAGATCGTAATCGTGTAAAAGATTCTCCGTGTAACCAAGCTTCATGGTGCACAGCCGCAGTCACATACTCCAAAGCTGAAGCAGAAAAATCATAGTTCATTCCAGGACAGTCTGGGCCACCTAGCAAGTTCCTACTCTCAAAAACAAACAAAAGCCCAGATTCACGGCATTAAGCAGTGATCCTGGTTAGCTTTCGTCTGTAAAATCTTATTACAAAACTAAAACTCCACTTCTGGAAATTCTGTTCCTCAAAGGCGTTTCCCCTTCCAGATCTAGTTCTCTGAGCCCTATTACGACTTTGTTTTTCTAGTCCTTTTGGGTATTTCCCACCATTCTGCCTTGAGCCCGAGCTCCTCATTCTGTACAGCCTTTCTTTGGTGAGTTCACGCTTCCTTACAGTTTTAATTTTAACCATCTTCTAAAGTGATGATTGCCAAACCTTCCTGTGTCCATCAGATTTGCACACCCATACCCACCTGCATGCTTTCTTCCCCCGAATGCCTCTCAGGTACCCTATCGTTAATAGGTCTCAATAAGACTATTTCTGCTTCCACTCTTTGGTTTTAGTGATTCTTATTCCTGAATATATGCTATTACCCTCCCCCAAATCATGGGGCACTTCATTTTGTCTATGATTTCACATGTAACACAGCACAAGAGTATCACAGTGGAAAGGTCAGTGTCCTGATGGATGGTAAGGGGGGAGCTGAAGATGAAGAGTGTGAAACAAAGTGTAAAAACTCTGCCTCTGCCATTTTAAAGACATTTTCAAAGGGTATTGTACACTCACACTAACCTATGCTGGGTTCTTCTAGGGACCATGCTTGCCCACTCACCATGTGGAAGAGAAAGTGTGTGTGTGTGTGTGTGTGTGTGTGTGTGTGTGTGTGTGTGTGTGTGTTGGGGGGGTTGGGTGGTGGGAATCCTCCACTGGCTCTTTAAAGGCAGCCATGTTGTAACACTATGAAGCTGTGACACAGGCTTGCTCTTTGAGTTTCAGGGTCCTGCCGCCTTCCTGGCTTGAGCCTTCATTTTACAGCTCTATGTTTTGTACCTTCCTCATATTTTATTCTTTACTTTCTTTTGTGCTTTGAAGGATATAGTGGGGGATTATGTATGTAGATACATATTCCTACATGTGGATAAACACATGTGCAGGTGAAGTTCACATGTGTGTGTGTGTGTGTGTGTGTGTGTGTGTGTGAGTCTGTGTGTAAGTGTCTGTGTATCTGTGTGTGTGGAGGGGTCCAGGCATATCTTCCTGTGTCTATGTGCCAAAGGACAACCTTTGATGGCATGCTGTTGTTATTCCTCAGATATTTTCTGCCTCGCCTGGGCAGCAGTTTCTCTCATTGGCCTAACACCTACCAAGAGGCTGGCTAAACAGCATGCGTTAGGGAAACCTGTCTCCACCTTCTTGGAACTGGTTACAAGTGTACCTCACAACACCTAGTCATAGGGGCAGGAATGGTGACGGTTTGAGGGGTTTTTGTTCTGATTTGATTTGATTTTCTTAACATGGACTCTAGGGATTGAACTCAGGTCCTCATACTTACCAAACAGCCACTTACGGACTAAACCATCTCCTTAGCTTCCATTCTTACTTTCTAATGAGACGTAGAGTAAGTCACAGCAGCATAAATAAAGGGGACAAGCCAGACTTTGGGGGTCACACGCACCTGCATTTAAATCTGAGCACTTCCATACCTTGCAGTGATGTTAAACAGCATTTAAACCTCAGTGCAGACTGGATTTAAAAATATCTACCTGTAAAGGCAGCTATGAGGATTGAATAGATAATTCTTATTGCGTGTCAAGTGCATGCTGGCCATTTACTAAATAGTGGCTGGTGTCACTTAGTCTTTTGGGTTCATCTTTATTTCATGGACCCATTATTTATTTCAGTCCCCAACAGGACTGGCAAGTCACATGTATAAATTGTACGGTGCCCACGTCCACTCAGATAGTCACAGCTTAATTATGAGTTCTCACATAATTTGCTCTCTGGCTGTGGCAAAGGTATTAGGAGCAGTAAGCCTGAAATTCAATACTTAGATAAACAAAAAGTACGAAGCATTTAGAGTCTCCATAAGATAGACTGGATCTGTGGGAGAAAGCCTTGTTTGAGTCTCTTACATAATAAAAAAAAAAAAATCTATGAAATGTAATTGATCAAACTCAAGGAGATGAAGAGTCATACAGACTCTCCTGGCATTAGGACTTGAGGTTTTACACTGCCTTCGATAGCAAACCTGCTGCTCAGCTCACTAAGCCACTGCCTCTGGCTATGTGATTATATACAGCAATTTACCATCAGTGTGAGAAAATAAACGCTCGCTATATTGCTCTCTCCCCCAGCCCCACCTCTCAGCGGCAGTAACAAAATTGAATATACCATTTTAAGTCACATCAGGCTGTGCCTCATCAAATTCTCATGAAGCAAGACCAAAAATTAATTTCCATTACAGGAATAGAGGTGAACTTCTGTTTTCCCCACAAAGGCAAGGTATATACTGATTTTTAAATGGTCTGACTCAAAAGTTATCTTCGTACATTGGCAGAACATTCTTTTGATATCCATCTGTAAATGAATGGCAATTACTTGTAATACACAGTAGACAGAAGGTGAGATAAATGCTGGGAGTTTAGTTTTTGTTGTTTGTTTGTTTGCTTGTTTTGTAAGTATAGCAGAAAGACACAAGTTTAGAATCAGATAGTCCTGATGTCAAATTCTGTTGTTCATATCCTTTTTGCTCCATGGCACATTATTTACATGATTTGTTTTCCCCAGTGAAAAGATTCAGGGATCAGAAGTTCAAAGACCTAATTTCAAATGTCAGTTTCACAAACTGACCACTCAGTTTCAATTTCCTTCACGTGTGTGGTGGGGGACAGCATCAATTGATAGCGGTCCTAGGACTTGAATCCGTAATACTGGGAGACATTTGTAGGTGATTGATTCAGACGCATCTGATCATCATTTGAAGCTTGGCTCCCTATTGCCAAGCAATACCACAAATGCATTTGTATTTCTGGAGGAAAACAGATCCTATTACTCCTGTTTTGCAGATTAGGAAACATGGCCTTGGAGATGCTAAACGACACTGCCAAAGTTACACAGTTGGTAACTTCCTGAGCCAAGTCTAAAATGTGGATCTATTTCATCTGCCTGCAAATGTTCCTTCCCAGAGCCAGAGGTTCTTCTGTAGACAGTGTGTGCATGCATACATCTTCATGAAATTGACATGTTTCATGCACATCAGACATGGGATTCTGATTCTCTCCTCTCTTTTTCATGTGCAGGCAGTTTGTCTCCCTACTCTCCTTATGACCGTAGTTGCAAAAAAAGAATGTTACTAATCAGTTCACTGACACAGTGCACTGAAGAGGACATTGGAAGCTGCAAAATGCTTAATGGATAAATGATTAGCTAGATAGGCAGTCAACCTGAGAGACAAATAGATGATGTATACTAGATAGAAAGATAGGTAGGTAGATAGAGGGCAGTAGATAACAGACAAATAGTAGATATAGATAGATGTTAGGTATAGATAGATGATAGATAGATAGATAGATAGATAGATAGATAGATAGATAGATAGATAGATAGATGATGGAAGATAGATAAAAGATAGACTAGGTAGATACATTGACAGACAAATGATCAGTATTATTATGAATCTCCTTGAGCACAAATTCCAGCTCCATCTTAGTATCTATTGGATGTCCTTCTCCCTCATATTTTATTTTGTTTACTTTTGAGACAGGGTCTCTCTTCATAGCCCTGGCAATCCTGGAACTTACTATGTAGACTAGGCTATCCTGGAAATTACAGAGATCAGCCTGCCTTTGTCCCCTGAGTTCTGGGACTAGAGGTGTGCACCACCATACCTGGCTTCCCTCACCTTTTAGCATCTGACCTCTTGAAATTGTCACTCTTCTCTTAAAGTAACTGGAAATGGCAACTAGCTAACCATTTGCCTCTGTGGGTGTGTGGTGTGTGGGTGTGTGGGTGTGTGCCCTGTCATGTGTTATTTTACATTTTCCATCTATCACTGTGCATTTTTCAGGTAGCCTTCCTACTGCCAAAATACTCAGTTACTGCCGTCGCTGCTGTCCTCATCACCGATTTATTTTTGAGTGCAGATTGCCCCTATGTATCGTGTCCCAGAAAGAAATTCTGACACCTAAAACAGTTCCTGCCAGTTAATATCCTTCTGTCAGTAGCTTTGCCCTGATTTAGACTGATTCTTGACAGCTTCCCACAGGCAAACACCTGCAGAAGCCTGCAGTAGCTACAGGTGGATTCCAAGACCTGAACTTGATCTGAGCAGGAGAACTGTGGGTTCTTGCAGAATGCACCCTGTAAAAATGAGAGACGCATCGCCCCCTCACCCTCAAAGTCATTTTGTTTTTCAAAGGGAGCAAGAATATAGAGCAGCTGTTGTTTCAAAGGAGTTTACCCAGACATTTAGTGATGCAGTGGGGCCAATGGCGTTCAAGGGTTACTTCCAAACACTGTGTCACTGTGAAGTGTTGTTAGTCTTTGGGGGATATTGTACATGGCAGACACATTGTTGACATCTGGCAGGTTCATAGGCAGCCACTGAGATTTTTCAAAACAAAACTGTTGCAAAGGATATTTAAACCCGGAATGTCAGTTGGGAATAAAATGTTCCCTTCTTAGACTGCCTTTCCTGGTGTGAAATGTACAAATTCTAAAGATTAGGAGTGAGTCAGTTTAGATATTCCAAAACACGGAAATGGAAAGAAAGCTTTCCCCCTCTGAATGTCATCTGCTTCTAAAAATTACAGGACAAACTTTGTTGCAGTGACTTCAAGAAAAATAGAAGGATTTTGTGTATCTTCCCTGAACACATCCAAGTATAATATCGCCTACTTGGAAGATCATTTTCATGTGCCCTGGAATTGGACAGGGCTCAGATTTCTATTCCACAGCTTAGTTGATAAAAAGAGGGCGGGGGGATGGGGGGAATTCTGAGTTCACATTCACTTGTTGCTTTATCAAAAAAAGGTAACAAGAGGGACAGCAAGATGACTCAGCTGGTAAAAACACTTGCCAGCAGGGCTAATGACCTGAGTTCAATCCCTGGGACCCTCATGATGGAAGGAGGAAACTGACCCCCTACATGTTGTCCTCTGCCTTTCACTCACGCCGTGGCATGCACACTCCTACATATATGCATACGTGCCCAAAATAATAAATGAATGTTTAACGAGGAGGATGGCAGTAGTCCCTGTCCCCTAGGACTGCTGGGAAAAGCAAGCAAGTATGCATGGAGAGTTAGAGGAGGTGTCTGGCACACTAAGGGCCCAGCCAATGTAGCTGTTATTTTGCTATTATAAAGAACTTAATGTACTAAGAAAGCATAAGGTGTTTTTTTTTTTTTCAGAGATAGTTAACATTAGGTGATTCTTCTTTGAAGTTGATAATAGATTTATAAAACTCTTTCTATGAAATTACTGTACTTGACTCACATTGAAATTATGTAATTCAGAAATGAAAGCCATGCAATTGCTCTCAAAACATCTCCAGCTTTCTCAAGATACTGGTTTTATACCATTGTTCTGTTATTCAGAAAATGAATATCCCATTTTAGACTAATAGTCTAAAAAAGTGATGTAAAACCCATCTTTGCCACAATTTAACCATTTCATTATCTTTGAACACTTCTTACGAGTTTTATGGGAGAAGACAATCAAACTATTTAAATATGAGAAAGGTTCTCATGTAGCCCAGGCTGGCCTCATACTCAAAGTATAGCCAAGGCTGGTTTTGAGTTCCTACTCCTCCTGTTTCTACCTCTAAACGCTAAGATTACAGGCATGTGCTCCTAAGCCTAGTTGATTCTTTTTTTTTTTTTTAAGCAGGTTAATTCTGAAAGTTTTTTTCTATATTTTTATTTTGTTTTGTAACTGTGACTGTTCCCTAGTTAAGACAGTCAGAGCTCAAGCATTCCTGATGGCACTCCGGTCTCAAAGAGGTTTATATATTTTAAACAAGAAAAGTGATAGACAGCAATAAATTGAGCAGCATACAGAACTCTTAGCTGAATTAGAACGCTAGTTCTCCCATGCATGCCAAGAATGCACTAAAAGCAATGTGGGGTATGGCCTAGGAATGGACCACCAGTGCCGTATCTAGCCATCACCTGGTGGGACACTGAATAACTCAGCAACTGCTAGTTACTTATGTCCTCACTCTATTGCCCTAAACCACAAAACTAAGTGTGAATGGAGGAGAGAAAGTTATGAAGGAGAAAAATGTTTAAATACCTGTGTCTAATGATATTGTCCCTGCTGTCAGATAGGGGGAAAGTTACCAGCTATATCTGTGAGCAAGGCAGAGCTAGCTCTCTGTAAGCACACAGCTTGCTGTTTTAGAAACTCCTGACTGGACAGTTGGGCTCCTTGGCAGGACCCAAGTGTGTCTACCCTGCCCCTGTTCTCAGTTTTCCAAGCTTCTTATTTCCATGACCGTGGAAACCGTTCTGGAGTCTTGTGTTTCCAGAGGCAGCGAGTGCTGCTCTTAAAGTCTCTCTCAGGGCTTCCCCACACCACATTCACTCATTTTTCCAGGAAGGAAAGTGATTGACACAATGAGGCCCCGAGAGTTAGTAAAAGGAGTGTGGGTCAGAGTCCTTTCTCTACTACAGCTCTTGTGATGGCAGCGTTGTTTTTTCTGCCTTGCTTGTGCTAGCCATGTGCCTTCCATCTTGACAATCAGGCTGAGGCTGAGTCACCACAGACACACCTCAGGCTATATGTCCAAGAGAAAGGTTAGGGCACGCCATGGAAATTTCTCAACTAATTATAAGCTATCCTAACTAAATATAAATGGCACAGGATTATAATTTTATGATATGGAAAGTACTCCCACTTAAGAACAAATCAAAGTTGATGATGCCCATGAGAGCAGAAATAACTGAGAGCAGACTTGGTTAAAACACCTGCATCACCTCCCCACACCCAAGGTATGGAGAACCTGGCCGAAGGGTGGAGGAGCTGAAAGAATGTAAGAGATGGGGAAGAGAGCCAGGAAATGCTGTCTTCCAGACAGAACATGGTCAGCGCAGACATGAGCTCACAACAGCTCTGGTCACCTGCACAAGACCTGCACAAGAAACAAACAACCCATCAAAATTCCCGTGTGAATGGGGGGGACTCCTAAGCTTCCCGACCCCCTAGTTGAGAAAATACTGGCAACTGATGGTTGCTACAGAACGGAGAGTCACTGTCTTTGGGTATGTGGTGGATAATAGGTGTCCCACACCTTCGTGGATGGCCCCACACCTATGCCTATGGGATCAACGCTAAGTGGTTTCAGGAAGCTAATAATAATAAGTCGGGATGGAGACAGGTTACTGGGCTTCAAGGACAACCGGAGCAAAGTCGTGGATTGGATAAGATCCAACTATATTGTATACACGTATGACACTTTCAAAGAATGAGTGCAAACATATTTAAAGGACATTTGAAATGGTGAGGGATGGCATATTAACCATGCTGACACGAAAGGGGAAATTCGACTTACTACCCTAGGGTGTAACCGTGCCCCCCTTTTTTTTTTATAAGAAGAGAGTGTTTGTTCCCACGTTTGTTTGTTTGTTTTTAGAGTCCAAGTTACTATTTTTAAAGGGAGTGTTGACAGCACTTAGAGGGACAGCAGGAGAAACGACGAGGCATCTGTATTCTGTGAGATCAACACTCACAAATTAACTAGAAGACATGTGACTTGTTTTTCTAACAAACTGCTAACACTGCTGTCTCACGTGGGCCAGCCTCCATTCAGCTTCGTCATAAGGGGCTTTTTCTTCCCAAACTGGAGTTGCACCTCTACAGATATCCAAGGTATTCTGAAGGAGGAGCCATCTTGTTTCTCTCTTTCCTCTACTCAGATTTTGTTTTAGAAGGGATATTACAGTCAAAGGACATTATATTTGGGCGTTAGATTCTGGCGTCTCTCTGTTAAACTTCTGTAGAAGTCTGCACCAGAGAGCCTTTCTCCCAGCTACCACACTCTGCTTAGCTCACCCTGCTTCCCCTGGACGGTGTTTAATACAGTGTACACGTGTATGAAGTTCTTAAAAAACTGAAATTAAAAAGTAAATGTAGTAACTAGATCACGCTGATGAGTCTTTCCCCACAAACTGGAATGCACTGGGCTTCCTCTCATTCCATGTCTGTTCTAATGCCGGCTCTTCAGAAAGGTGTGCCTCTACTAACTTCCACCAAACATCCCCCACCTACCCCCTTTCACTGCCTTTCCTCTCCACTATTTCCCCTTTTGTTAATAGCTCATTATCTGCCATGACAGCACCTGAAGATTCCCATGTCTTTACACCAAAGATCATCACACATTCCTCCCAGGCCCTGCAAGTAGGTGCCCTCACTCCTGGAACCTGAAGGGATTAGGTAAGCACTGTCTAATGAATGAATAATCCTCGTTCATCTCGTCCCTTTCTTCTCACTTGGATTCTACCTCACTACCAGGACTTCTGTAAAGCACCTGTGCTCAAAGATCTCCTTTCTGGAGTTGGGGCGGTCGTAGCCTGTTGAAGAGATGTTAAGGGAATGAGCCCACCGTACTTCATCCTCCCGTCCAAACACTTACTGGTTCTCGCCGTACATTTTGTGACCCACTGTCACACTGTAAGGCCGGTAAAAACCAACAGAAGTAGGACGTGACGTGGACGGTGCCTAATTAACATACTCAGGACAGGGGATCCACATCGGCAGTAGTCCGCACAAGTACTTTTCAGCTTGTGGCCTGTAGCTTTGAAAAGCCGAGCTCTTACACCCGTTTTATAAAAAGCACGCACCTAGCGTTCTATTGTCCACACACATAGTCCGTCTTTCCGGAGTCTCAGAGAAAGCCGGCATTTCCCACAGTGGCCACCGTAGCTACTTTCCTTTCTAAGACACCACTAATTTTATTAGATTTTGCATTGAGATTTTTCTCACTGCAATATTATAATAAAAAATAATATGAATAGCCAACATTTATGCTGCATTTTCTGTGTGCCAGGCATTGCGCCAAACCCTTTCATGCATTTCCTTATTTAGTCCTCTTTAGTCTATTACGCAGGTAAAATTATATCATTTTCATTTATTGATGAGAAAACTGAGGCTTTAAAAGGCCACACAGATTCAGGGGATAGCTTATTAACAAGAAAAGGAACACTGACAAGTGCCTGATAGACCAATCAGCTTTAAAATGGCTGTGAGAAAAGTAATCCTGATGTCAGCTGAATGACTGTGGCTTAGATCACAAAATAAGCCTGGTCCAAGGGGGACCCAGCTTCCTTCAGGTCAAAGCTGAGGGGATGTGAAAATAGGCCATTCACAAGTTGCAGTGCCTCTCAAACCCAAACGTGAAAAGTCCCCAGTGCTCCTAACTCTGAAACTTCTTTCTGTTTTCCCAATTTCTCAAAAGGAAATCCAAGCGTATGTGTTCCATAGTTTCAATGCTAAGAACCATTATGCATTTGGATTATGTCTTAAATATTTTAACGTAAATGCTGCCTAACTCCACGAAGCAATACTGCCACATGTTGTGATGGTAAGGAAAACAACGAGGACTAGGAGGGTGCTTTTGTCAGAAACTTCTCCCCAAATTAAAAATGTTTCTCCTAGGTGGTTAAATTAGAGAGTGTTAAAAAATGAAACATGGATTTTTTATTGAGTCAGTTGGATTTTAAACTTTCTCCTAGTCCAAAACTTGCACATCCATGCATGCTCGGTTGAGTGATGATGATTCATTCAATGGCCGCTCCGAATGATCACTGTAGACAGCCAGGTGGGACAGCTGCAAATCCAAAACAGCTGTATTTCTTTCACTATTTACCTAATTTAGCTGCCCATGGTTACCAAATAAATGGGTCCTTTAAGTCTTGAAATGCCTGTGGGTGCTGTGGTATGTCTGGCACTGTTTGATTCTGATTCTAGTGAGGTTTAATTCCCTATGCCCAATAGCGCCTTGTCTAGTGAACATCTTAAAGCATGGAGAAAACACACACTTGAGAATGGTTTCGGGAATGTGTGTGCAGCAGTGTTCACCATGAGAGAATAATGTGCCCTGCCCCCACCACCCCAATTAAGGAAGCCACATGCAGGAAAGTCAGGTGTACAAGCAGGTCACTAGCAAATAATAGTTTGACTACAAAATGACTATTCAAAAAAAAAAAAAAAAGCCTTGTACTTTGATTCCATTATGAAGAACTTCAGTGTTTTTACAATATTATTTTCATATATGCATGTGAATTGTGCCTTTCTGGGACAGTACATTTCTTCTGTGAGGCAAACATGTACCTTGAAACAGCTAAATGCTGACCATTAGAGATAACACAAAATGCTTCCTTCATTCATTCCATCAAAAGTTTTAAAAGCTAACAGGGACCAGAGCCAAGACGAACAGAAGCCGGCGCAAGTGTGGTCACTCGCGCTGACTCTAATGACGAGCATTCCGAAAGCTTCTTGAGAAAATATAATGATAGGTTGATCTCACTCCATTTCCAACTTCTGAAAAAGCATTCTGACTGGGAATTGGGTAAAATGTATTTTAGCTATAATATACATAAAGATGTCTAAACTGTAATTGCATGTAATTTGAAGGAAATGTTCAGTGGGATGAAGACTGACCTATATGAGAATATAAAAAAGTACAGGAGTTCACATTTTCATGATAATATTTTATCATTTTGAAAACTTATTCTTAATAGACCCCTACATTATGTTTCAGTAAAGTGGTTTCATTTTCTTTAACAACCATTAATAGCTATTAGTGGAAAAAATAAGGCTTTATATAGATCATTAAAGTACATTTAAGTAATTTGTAATTGACAATTAAATCATCCTGGCAATGCATTATCATAAGTTTGATGGATCTGCCTTTTTTTAAGCACTGAGAAGAAAGGCCCTTTTGTAAGACGCCCCACTGCAGACTATTCTCGCATTTTAATTGATCACAAAGCACACATTGTCTTGATATATGTGCTTGGTAATCATCTTGTACAAGTTTCCTTTTGTGATTTTGATGCTGTGTGTGGGAGTCTGGTTCATGCTAGAAACAGCATCCTTAGTGAAGTGTGGAACCAGCAGCAGCCATCTTTAAACCTTTGCCCTTGGCATTGTAGTAATGTGTAAAATAAAGTTGAGGCTCTCCACTTTGAAAGCACAAATTCCCCATTCTCTCCTTCCCTCTCCTTTTCCTTCATCTCTCTAAAAACCAGTGAATGGATGCCTGCAAAGCTGAGTCTAAGAGTTACTATGGTGATGGTTATACTGATAATTGCTCCCGGCCAGTAGGAATTGCCCTATCCAACCGTATGAAAGATGATGTTTGTTTGTAGAATTTACCCTCTTGAGCTTCTAATCTAGGAATTTTGTATACTTGCCAGATAAAAATTCCGGTCAAAATAGTTGTGTGTTGAGATCAAAATATAGAAACTTCACTGACTTTGAGAGGGGAATTCTAATCATTTTTGGATAAATCTTTGAAATGTCCCATTGATGATTGATTCATTTCACCTTTTATTGATTTCATTATAGTATAAAGTAACAGAATTTCTATATTGTTGGTATAAATCTTGAAGAACAAGAGTAGGTTTTCTATATTTAAACTATAAAGGAAAAATTCAAAAGATTAAATTTCTTATAATTGGCTAGACTCTGAAATATATAAAATTGTCAGTGGAATGTTTTACTCTCTAATATTGAGAAGTGATATTTTATAATGTGGACACGACCAGTTTTATGCAAATTTGATTAATCTCATAAATATTTATCGGCTTTGTCTTCTTACTGTCACTTAACTTATGAAATTTATGGGCTTTCTATAAGACAAACACATAACATGGAAGTTTAAAAGACATACTGGGTGAATTTTAAGTCATTGCTTAAAATTAAAATTAATTAGATATTGATACTGAACCAGTAGAAATTAAACTTTTAGCAGAACTCTGAAAGAGGAAAGAGTATCATATTATTAAATTAAGAATCTGCCTCATACATGAACTATTCAGTAATTTTTAAATTAAATTGGATTAATGAATTCAAGCAGTTGAAAGAGCACTTTCAGTGTCTATGATAGAACCTTAATGAAGAGTTCCACTGATCTTTCTTTGGCTCTCTCATCACTGTGGCCAGTTTGTTGCTAGGAGAGGATGTAACTAGAAGTACAGCAGTCGAGGATCCCTGTTCACAGAAGGGATGGGCATGAGGCTACAAAAGAGGAAGAAAACTGACTCCAGCTTTAAGGATTTCGGCAAAGTAGAGAAGCACCATGTAAGGTGTAATTGAGGGAAATGTTAAAGGGATGCTGAGAAGAGTGTAAATTGTTTCCTTTATGGGAGGAAGCTCAAAGTCATCAGGAGATTTTTCTGAAGGTCAGCCATGGACAGCCTTCTTGGCAAGTAGGCATCTTTAATTTTAGTTCCGCCATTTCCATTTGACTCCACCACTTGAAACATGTCTCAAGGTATTAATGAAAGAAATTAAGATTGGCAAGGTGGCAGAGACTCTCGATTCCAAAACACAGGCGGTAAAATGGCTGATAAATTAAAATGACCTCATCAGTCCGTAGTGAAAATGTGTGTGACTATTCTTTAGAGATATTTTGTTTTATACGTTTTTAGGAATGCTCTAAAACTTCACTAGCTTAAAAGTCTATTCCAAACTTAGAATTCTTCATACGTGAAGTATTATTATAAATATTATAATAAGCTAAGGCATATTAAATATAATATATATACATATATACATATATAATATATATACATCACTTGAGTGTAGTATATTAAGAAAATAGGTATATTATAATGAGACTATTTTAAATATATTTCCTAAATTTAGTCAAGCTACATCATTTGCCTTTAACATTTTAATATAAAAAGGAATGTATTCTTCGAGCTTTCTAGATAAGATGATGTTTAAATATATGGGCCCTTGACATAATACAAAGATAGAATTGTACATTGAAAGAATCATACATAACCCACAATTTAATATAGTTTTTGCAACAATATAAAAGGCTGTTTTAAAATTATAATGTATAACATAGTGTAATAAATCATTTTGCAAGACACTAAGAAAAACTCAGAAGCAGTTCTCAATAAAACTAGGTCTTGTCCCTAAAATGGGAGCGAAACTTAAAGATGCCAAGTAGATACCAACTTGTAAAACATGATAAGAGACATTCATCTTAAACCAACCAGTGGATCAGAGATGGACAAGGGTGCAACTTATCATCATTTGTTAATTAACGCTCTCAAAGGTCCTATCATCATAAAAAGCCATTTAATTAAAATGACAGATATGCTCATTAGAAACACAAAGATAAAAATTCCCTCACTTGAAAAGGAGATGAACATAAGTACAAAAATTAAAAAAAAAAAAAACAACTAAAAATCTGGAACAATTCAAAGAGATTATACAAGTACTTTAATCAATAACCCCCCTGATATGGAAACTATCTGAAGTAAATATGTCTTTCCTAAGAGAGAAGGCATTAAGATTTTAGTAGATTTAGTGGCTACCTTTGCTTCTAGATGTGAAAAGCAAGAACTGTAAAGGTGTTAATTTGTCTCTAACTACAAATGCCAATTAAAAGCTGGAAGAATGACTGTAGGCGTATGTCACTGGTAGACTGTAGCATGCACAGGCTCCCCCCAAACCTCAAGAAAACAATGTAGTAGACTTATTTCAGATGGAGAAAATGATTTACGCTTTCCTTGAAAGGAGACAACAATGGGATAATCAGATGTTATAAAACAACACTAAACTCTCATATTTAAATGCAAAAAATGGCAGTTGAAGTCAGAAGCATGGAATCTAATAAACAAGGACATATATCTTACCTTCACTAGAAAATAGGTCATACAATAAACAATACTAATAAAGTGACATACGTAGGAAAAAAGGAAAACTGATGTTGCAACTTTGCCTTATCCCAAGCATCAAAATTAAATGTACATGAATCAAATTATGAAAACAAAAACAAAAAAATATAAAGGTAAATACCAATCTTTCATTGGCAGGTAATTTTTTTGTTAAAAATAAATTAAATAGCCATAATCTTTGTTTATATAATAAAGTAAATGAATTAGAGATTATTTTAAAGTCCTTTCTTAAAACCTATAGAAAAGCTATACATCAGATTGTTACAACTCCATTTAAAAATCTCTGGTTTATGGCTGAGATACATAAACTTGTCATAAAGGTAGACAAATGACAATACCATTGGGGGAAATATTCACCTTCACTAATATTCAAAAAATGCAAATAAAACAGTGAAGTAATATGTTTTCACTCATCATACTTGCAAATGTAAAATTAAATAATAGTGTGCTTCAGAGACCAGAAAGGCATGAATTATACCAGGGAGGGTGTGTCAGCAAGTGTAAATTTTCTACAGTGCAATTTGGAAATGTATGTTCAAGCCTAAAATGGTTCTCTCCAAAGAAAATGAGACATGTCTACCAGCATTATTGTTGAAGACAGTGGTTCTGAACCTTCTTAAAGCTATGACTCTTTAATACAGTCCCCAATGTCGTGGTGACCCCCAACCATACAGTCCTTTTTCCTGCTACTTCATAACTGTTATTTTGTTACTGTTATAAGCCATAATGTATATATATTTGAAGATAAAGGGTTGCCGGAGGGGTCATGACCCACAGGTTGAGAACCACTAGTTTAGGTTTTTTCTTTTCTGAGCTGAAGAGATGGCTCAGTGGTTCAAGCGACTTGCTGCTCCGACAGAGGTCCAGAGCTTGACTCCCACTGGTCACCAGCAACCACCTCTAAGTACAGATCCAGGGATCGCATGTCCTCTTCTTCTGCAAGGATCCACTCACAGGTGGAACATACATGCACACTCTCCTACAGTCTCTCTGTCTCTCCATTCCTACTTCTCTCCCCCCCCACACACACAAATAAAGTAAACAAATATTTAAATAGACTTTCCATCTCAGTGATGTTAAGGTACCTTTAACAACACACTTTAAGAAACAGATTAAAATGCTACAGGATACCAATGAAATGAAGCAACGTGGCTCAGTAGTTAGCAGCGAATAACCCTTTCTCAGGGGACCCAAAGCAGTACCCATGTCGGAGTACCCACAGCTGCACATAAGTTCAACTCTGTGATTTAGCACCCTCCTGTGGCCTCCATGTGCACGGAATTCATGTGCACAACCGCCCCCCCCCAGATACACACATCGATTAAAGATAAAAAATTTCTAATTAATCAATACCATGCAAATCTTGTATTTGGAAAGATGAAATATATACATTGAAATGCCTAAAAAGAAACATAGCAAAAGGTAAATAGTCTCTTTCTGGTTCGATATAGATGACAGTTATTTATTTTATATTTACTGGTATTTCAAAGCAACACTATGAAACATGCATTGCTTTTATGATCATTAAAACAATAAATATTATTTTTAGAAAGAATCATGTCCTATGTCCACACTGTCACTAAATCTGCATTAATGGCATCTAAGTTAAAAACATTTTAATAGTAAAGTTTTAGTAATATAATACTGTATGCTCAGTGGGAATTCAGTATATTATGTTGATAAGTTCCATTTGTAGCAGGATGCTAAATATAGGCTGAGGGAGGAAATGATGTTCTAGAAGGTTCTGGATAAATAATTGTTACAAAACAAGATTGGTTTTAGTCTGAATCAGCCTGGAAGTGGGACTCAGTAAATTGCCCACCCGAATGCCAACTGCTGCTTTTCTTCTTGTGTTGGCATGGTGTATTATCATTGGGGGCAGTTTGTATTCTCTGTGGCTTTGTATAACCCTAATGATTTTGTAGGTGTTCTGTCACTAGACTTCATTTATAGACATGAAAATGGAATGTATTCTAATGCTTACAATTCCTCTCTAAGTGTTGTTTTGTCTGTGTGTGTGTGTGTGTGTGTGTGTGTATGTGTGTTCCTTATAAAATATTCCTTTTGAAGTTCAGAGCTTAGAGAAAGCCTGAGTTTGGCGTGTGTAACTTTTGAATGCATTAAACAGCAGCTTTAATCTCGGGTTATGATTGACAGCAAACAGAAGGCATGCCATTTCTTTGTTCTCCCAAACACAGTGGAAGACATGTAAGTACCATTGGTTTTGTATGTGTATGCACATTGTCCATATGTGTGTTATCTGTTCAATGTAAGACAGAAATTTTTAAAGCTTAGTTGAAGACAGCTAATAAATTAGGAATTCTTCAAGCTGTCTCCTAAGAAGCCATTCTAATGACAGGCTAATGACACATATACTAAGGGAATGTGACAAATGTCCCTGTTGGGACATCCCTTACTGAGGAGGTTGAGGAGGACAGGCAGCAGAGACCTCCGGGGACCAAAGGCCTTCCAGAGGTTCACATGGGGTGTCACACCTGTTTGTCAGGAACAAAAGCCATCAGCAGATCAAGGGAGATAGATTCCAGATCAAAAGAGATGGTTACCTAGAAGCAAAGTTGTTTGATGGGAGAATAAATAAAGTTTTATTTTCCTACAGTTTTGTTTTGTTTTTAATTCTTTGGAGGAGTGTCACTCTTGTCCTTCACTTCCCTGATATCACATGTGGCTATAGGTAGGAGCTGCAGCCATCCCAACAGCTTGATAGGCAAGAAGTGACACCAAAAGACAACTTCAGTAGCTGGGGAGCCGTAATGGTGTTCTGTTTGCTTGTCACATGACACTGCTGCAATCTGGAATTTTGATGACCTGAGTGTACACACACACACACACACACACACACACACACACACACACACACACACAGTGCTCGTGTAGCTTCAAACTTGCTACATATCTGAGGATAACCTTGAACTTCTGATCCGCTTGTCTCCACCTTCCGAATACAGGGATTATAGTTGTGTGCCACCCTGTCCAGTGCTGGAGATGGAGCGAGGGCTTTGTACATACTAGGCAAGCACTGAACCAAGTGAGCTACAGCTCTAGTCCGTGATCATCTGAATAAAACAGACGAATCATGCTTTGTTGTTTGTTGGTTTTCTTCTCAATTTCTATTAATGTGAATTTTTGTTGTTGTTTGGTTATTGCTGGTGATGATTGTTTTCAACTTGAGAAAATGCCTTACTACATACCAAGGCCAAGACTAGGTTCAAATCCTCCATCCTCTTTGCAAATCACTTTTTAATCCCATAATTGCTTGGGATTAAAATGATGCTGACTACCAGCTCTCATTTCATTTCCATCCCGTACATTTATCCATTTGTTTCCCAAAACATGGCTTTGTCACACCTTTCTTCATTGTGCTTCAATTTGATTGCTTATCTTGTTGTGCAGTGAGCATTTACTGGGCAGCTACAGTGCATCAGTCACCTCTGCAAGCACTGGAGTTGTGTAAATTGTCACTGTGCTCTCTGTTCTCAAGAAGCGAGCAGATACAAGAAAATGAGTTGACAGTCAATTGCTACAATAAGCTCTACACCTATCCTTCCATGCCAGGGTGACTTGCAGCAATAAAGGCTTATTCTTACATCTGCAAGCCTTCAGACCAAGGCTGGTTTGGCACATCCAGGTTGGGTGGTTCTCTTTCAGGCTATGAGTCAGCTGTGTTTGGCTCCCATTATAGAATATGCCCGGATCTTTCATCTGTGTATTCTGGAGCTCACACGGATAGGGCAGCAGATTCCCTGGTGCATGTTTTTATAATTAAGGGCCACAACAGCCAAAAGCCTGTATCTATACAGGAACATTTCACACAATGTCTACTTACATTTGAATAGCTGAAGCAGGTCCTGTTGTCAAGCTCACTCCCAGTAGAGTGAGTACACATAGCCTACCCACTTTAGTGCACTATAAGGTCACATGACTGGGGCAGAGCATGAAAAATTGCCAAAATAATCCAATCTTCCACACAAATTGTGACAATGAAGCATGAAAATGGTGCAAGAGCAGTCTGTTCAATATTTAGAGAAAGTGCAGTGAAACATTTCAGAAAAGGCATACATCATCAGGAGTTAGGCAATCCAAGGCATAGAATAATGAGTAGAATTAGTAGGTAGATGATAGATTGAAAGCTGGACAGATGGGTAGGTAGGCAGATGGATAGATGATAGATACATAGATAGATACATAGATAGACACATAGATAGGATAGATGATAAGGTAGGGATAAGTAAGTTTGGAAGAGGACATAGAAATACCCCATATAATAATCCCCCTCTAATGCCTTTGAAGTGCAAACTTCCTGTACCTCAGAGTGTGACTGTGTGTAGAGAGCACCTTTAAGGGGTCATTACGCTTACCAAAGTCATAGATGCAGGGCTTCAATCCAAGGGGGCTGCTAGCCGTGTAAGAAGAGGAAAGGCCTAGCGAAAAATGCTACCACAATGAAAAAAAAGATGCTCAGAAAAAGGAAAAAGAAAAAAAGAAATAGTCCTGATAACACCTTGATCTTGACTTTCAGCCTCCAGTACTCAGTGAATTTCCTTCGTATAGTTTAAGACCCTGGTAAGTGGTATTTTGTGACAGCAGCCCCAGCTGAATAATACATGCATCTGGGTAGTTTTATAGATAGAGAGCTGGGGTTTGCCATTGGTAAGATAGTGATTAGGAGATGAGGATGTTTTATTATGTCTGTTTAAAGGCTACCAGGCCTTTCTTTTATCTCACCATGGTCACAGTCTGGATATTTTTCCTGTTTAAGAGTTCAGTGTTCCCTTCGGGATATTATGTTATGTCTCTATGATACCTGTTTCCCAATCTGCTTTTCCACTTTGTTGTCTTGTTCAGAGAATATTGTCATTTACCGACCCAGAGGTTCCATGGAGGTATCCATCCTTACTATATCAACACAAACTTCTCTTCCACAGTGTGGTCTTGCAAGTATCTATTTTCCACCTTTGGCTGCCCATGCTGTTCTCCTCAGGCTTGCTTTCATGGCCTCTCTTCTAACTTAAGACTTGTCACCTCTGAGCGGGCTCCTCACTGCTTCCACCCCTGGCTTAATCAAATGAAAGCATTCCCTGCAAGCTTATCCCAAGGCCACTGCTTGTTTAACTAACATTTTACCCTTCTCCGTTTTATGTGCTTATTTGTTATTTTCTGGTAAATTTTAACTTATTTTTAGTTAGTATAAAAAATTACGTGCCCAATTATGCCACACATATATCCTTGGATTTTGCTCATATTAATCCCCCAGCACTTCATTTTTCCTCCCCAACTCCTACTAGTCCCCTTCCTCACAAAGTCTGACTTCTATTTCATTATATATAAGTATTAGTGTTTCAATCTATATGAAAGAAAACATGTGGCATTTATTATTGTTGTTCCTACCTTCTCTTTTTTTCTCCCACACTTTACACTCTTTCTCCCTAAATATAGTCCCCTCTCTACTGTGATATTATTAGATATGTGTAAATATATTTAAGTCAATATTCTGCATTTGAGAGTAAACTTGTGCTATTTGTCTTTCCGGGTCTAACTTGTTTCATTTAACATGATGAGCTCCAGTATCATCTGTTTTCTCAGAAATGCCATAATCTCATCCTTCACAGGCAATGAAGCTCCTCTGTGTATGTACAGTATGTTCCCTTATCCGTTCATCTGCTTGCACTGACTCTTATCATATGCTGTGCCTTAGAGCTCTGACAGCTCATAAAACTTTACAGTATGAGAGATTATATTGTTCAACTCACCTGAAACTTATCCTCTTCCAACTTGATTATTAATTCCTCAAAGGCAGAGGCTGTGTCTAGTGTTGCTTTTGAATACCACATGATGCAATTCAGTTTTAGAGAGGCAATATTGCAGTCCTTCAGAAAATTTGGTCATCACAAATTTTGGCTTCTTTAAAATGCAGATTGTATTATAGAATCTTTGTATGTCATTTGCCATTGAGGTGATGGTCTCAACTTGTATATATCAATAGCCAATGTTTCTTAGCATTTACTCTGTGCATAGAGCTATGATACGTAAGCTAAGACCTGAAGGATGGACAAAAATGTACCTAGTGAGGTGCTGGTAACCACGAAAGCTTCGTGGGGTTAGAAAACAGTATGAACAAAAGCACAGCAGAGAGAGAAATAGTATCTATTAGGACTGCGAGAAGTTCAAAGTGGAAAGAGCATAATAAACCAGTAGAGACACCTAACAGATAAGCTGACACCATAGGTGGTGGTCCTTTGAGTAGAAGTCAATATTACGTGGGTTGAGCTGCATGCATGGAAAGGGGCAGAAAGTTTGAAGTTGTGATGAGTTTTCAGCTGGAGACACTTATGACCATAGTTTGATGTTAACTGACTCTGATTCGAATGCATAAGAGTGATGAGAACCCAAGAGACCAGCAAGTCATTTGGGAGCTGCCTTAGACTCATGGTGACTTGAATTAGAAGGGCATGGAATTGGGCACATTCTAGAAAAAGTATTGTTCAGACTGCCCTCAGCGTCTCTGCTAGTTTTTATTTGCATACATTCTAGATCATTTCTATTTATAGTCAACAAATCATGCTTTGGTTACACAACCAAAAATAGACACAAGGGTTTAGTTTGGTTTGGTTTGGTGTTTTGAAATCCTGGTGATGAAATTTACGGCCTTACAGATGCTGAGCAGGCCCTGTACCACTGAGCCACACCCCCAAGCAACCAGGATGTTTTGATCTGAATGCTGATTGCTTGTAGATGCTCAGTCTCTCCATACTGGCGAGGTGAACACTTACAGCTACTTTCCTTTAATGGCATAATGATTTCTTTGACTTTTGAAATCTTTATCAGACAGAGTTCACACATACCTTCAAAAACTACTTTTGCTGTTGTTTTGTGTGTTTTTTTGTTTTTTAAATATGGGCTTCCACATGCCTGTTAGAAGTATGTGTCTTCGTTATACATAATTGTTTTCCTCCTCCTGAAAGTAGGAGGCAGTCTCCTGCCTCAGCCCCTTCACCTTGGCTGTTTTTATTTATGGACTGGAAGAGATGGTGGCAGACAGCCCAACACGTTCATATATATCTCAGTGGTCAGGGCAAGTAGCTAAATGTTTGGCTAGAGTCTAGTCAAGCTAGACTTTTCCTTTTACCTGTGAGATGTGCCTCTACCCATTGCTGTTCCTCCTTTCTCAGCACGTTTGTGCGCCAGAAACAGACTGCTCCACCAAAAGTACTTATCTGGCTTCTACTTATCGTTCTAGTTCTCTTTTAGCTTTTGACACTTTGCCGCTTTTTATTTGCCCTGTTTATTTGCTTTGTTTTCCAACCAGCATCCAAGCACATAACTCCTGTTATCACTTAGGACGAGCTAACAAAGAACTTTTCATGAATATGCTTTCTCCCTCCCACTAGATCTATGCTTTTCTGCAATGTATGTAGCTCTTTTTTACTGAAGCGACCTCCTTTGCCTCCTCCTCCGCTGTTGATTTGCTTGGGATTCTGGTCTTAACCCAGTTCTTCTTATTTCACTCTCTCTTCTCTTTCTGGCTGATCTCACCCACAGCCCTGCTGCCAACTGCCTCCTGAGCTTAGATCTGCCTGTGGACATACTCACTAGTCTGTTCTCAATGAATCCAAATAGCTTCCTCGTCCACCCTGATTTTCAGTGTGTGTGTGTGTGTGTGTGTGTGTGTATGTCCAGCGTCCTTCCCAGTCAGCAATAACATCAGTTGACAAATGGTCCGTGCTGAAAACATCAGAACTCAGCCCGACTCCTCTGTTGTGTTCCACCCACCTATTCAGCTGTTTACATCATGACTGCCACTCAGGGGTGTATGAGTTCTCTCTCCACAGCTGCCAAGTACATAGAAATGGGATGGTGAGAACAACTGGGCTTCGCTCCCCATTCTGCTGTCTATTAGGCTTGTTATCTTGGGGTTTCCACAATCTCCAAAAGCAAGCAGTCTCTTCATAGGTAGTGTGCTACTCTGTATTTACTGAATTTAGTGATTTGATCTTCAGTGGAACACCTTACCCAGGCAAGCAAATACACAGTGGCTAATTCATAGGAGAACCTCCCTTACAGGCCTGCCCATTGCTATCTGCACAGTGACCTCCCCTCTGCTTCCTTCCCAATACTGTTCTTGGTTCACACTCTACACTAGAAACAGAGTTCTCTTTCTAGAGCCTCGAGCTTTCTGTGCCTTCCTTCTGCCAAAGTTCCCAGCGTGAAATGCACTCCCCGTCCTCACTCAGCTTCTAACCATCCTCTGCCTTGTCTTCATCACTTCTGCATCTCGGCTTAACTCCTCAGGAGTGTTATTTAGAAGTCTGACTTAATCGTGTTCTTAGGACACTCACTACATATATTCTAATTATACTAATATATTTAATGATAATAAGGAATTCAAAACGTTGCGCAACTCTCCCTGTGATGCAAAGCGCTTTAAAATGTAAGGCTATGATTCATTAGGGACTGACATCAGGAAATGCAAGTGGCATTTAATAGCATGAAACAAATGCAGTTTTGCCTCCTTATCATTGTTTGAAAGTTACACAGGTTTGGGCTGGAAAAGTGGCTCGGTACGTAAAGACCACTGCTGGCAAACCTGACGACTTGAGTTCGATCCCTGAGTCCCACAGGGTGAAGAAAGAGAGCTAAGTCTCACAGATTTTCTCTTATGTACACTTGTGTTGCTGTGGTAGGTACACACTCATACACACGTACAAGCACAGGTTCATGCACAGACACAAAATAAATTAAAATAAATTAAAATAAATTAAATTAAAGTGCAAACAAACATGTAAAATGACACTTAGTATTCAAACTCGAGGTACATGAAAGTCCTGTAAGTTAGGAACGGAGCCCCTCTAATCTTCTGGACCTCTCAGATTC
The DNA here is from genome assembly GCF_907164565.1 of Psammomys obesus. Lineage (NCBI taxonomy): Eukaryota > Metazoa > Chordata > Mammalia > Rodentia > Muridae > Psammomys > Psammomys obesus. The sequence goes on along the minus strand of NW_026596149.1, from coordinate 12,603,892 downwards.
TTGCCTAACAACTCAGTGGCTACTTTTCACGGGGTCTGACAAGACTTTTAGAAATAGTATAAAATGACAGCTAGTCAGTGAGAGCAGACAATGCTCAGAGGAATTCGAGCCACCGGACATGAATTTATAAAGTATCTACCCTATGTTTCCCATGTTCTGTAATGGCAATCAAATGAGTGTCTTCCTGAGTCTAAGCATCTGAAGTTCAGCTGGAAAGAACAACGAAGAAACAAGCAAATGACCTAACTTCAGAAGGTGCCAAAGAAGGAAAAGTAACCCTCACATCGCCTCACTACTGTGACGGACATGAGTGCATTGCTATAGGTTCAAAACCATCTTCCCTAGACCATCGTGGTTTCTCTTTCATTTTTTTCCCCATGTGATTTGTTATCTCAGTCTCTGTCTTCTGAAAGGAAGTTCTGGTCAGCCGCAATAATGCTCATTGTTCCTGCTGTGCAGTTGACTTCTCAGGATTTGCTAGAATGGAGACAACTGAGAGAGGGGGCTTCCCCAAGCGCGGTGAAATCTGTGTGCCCTTTAACAGTACGTGGACAGTGATCACAGTGCATACTGCCTCCGACTTGGCCGTTTGAACAAGCAGAAAAGCAGTTGCTTATGCATGTGGCTTTCTTAAAAATAGCAGGCACAGCACAGGCAAAGATGTCTTAGTAGGCAAGAGAATTGTATCTAAGCCTGATTGATCTCTTGGACCCGCATAGCAGAAGAAGAGAACCAACATTGTCCTCTGACTTCTGTAAGTATACTGTGTGAGAACACGTGTGTGTGCACACACACACACATAAGTAAATCAATGTGATACAGATGGCAGGAATATACCTGGCACATTTCCATGTGAATGTTGCCACCACCTACCTCTAGAACATTCTCCAGTGGAACTGCCCGAGGCTCATCCTTGGCAAACCATTTAGCCAAAAATGATTGTTCGATTTTGAAAGTGTTGTCTGCTAAGTGAGTGGTAAGAATTCACAGCCAATTATTTTATCAACTGAGCTACATATGGTTGTTGATTTAACTGAGAAATCTTCTACATTCTGCCCTTAGTGGACAGACACAGTTCTCCAACGTTTGATGTCTGCTTTCGTTAGAGCAAGCCGTCATTATTAGTTTATAATACCTCTTCTTAGATCTACCTAACATCTAGTTTGAAGAGACTTCTAGGAGTCCTAAGTACTTCATGGTGTATTATGGATACATACTTATTGATAAATATCACTTTCAACTTGAGGGGCATTACAGTTCTTCTTGCTAATTATTCATTCACCTGTCCCATTCGCCCTAGCAAGCATCTTCACTTTGAAATGAGTAAATGGTCCAATGGGTTTAAACCAGGAATAGCCGTTTGGAATTTAAGCCACTCTTGTCAGTACATGGGCTGCCGTCTGCTTCTAAAGTGAGAGTTGCAGATGATTCATGAGTGTTCGTATGAAGGGGGCTCTCACACAGGTCTTCAGGGTAGCATCAAACACTTGCTTACTAACTACTGTGATTTTGCAGTGGACCAACTATCAGTTTTGTATATTGGGGAACGACTGCTCTGACCGATGTCCTGGGGCTTTTTATGTAACCCTACTTCTGCACCAGCTAGCTGAAAGTAGTGCAGTCTGAATGAACAGGGTTGTAGCATATTCTGTTAGGTCTACCCTTGGCTCACCCCTGAGATAAATTCTTAGCTTGGCCCCCATTACTCCAACCTAAACTTTGCCTCTGAGGCTGGCAAGCTTAAGTCAAAGAGATCTTGTGTCTTTTGCTCAATATCAGCAGAAATGAAAGAAACTACATTTGTTTGCCCTCTCTGACAACTTGCACATGTCTTTATCAGTGTTACTAAGAACCTACTGTGTGTACTGCATTTGGTATTTGGAAATCTATTTCTTTTAGACTTCAGTCATTTACTTCATATTACGTTGTAAATTTTTCTGTGTATTCTGGTAACAATATAGTATGTTTCTTGTATGTGTGTGTGTATATATATACTATAGATATGTGTGGTTTGTGTGTGTTGTATATGTGTATGTGCCCATGTGGTCACATGGAAAGCCAGAAGACAATTGGAGATACTTTCCTCTATCAACCCCACCATATTCACTTGAGAAAGAATCTCTCACTGAACCTAAAGCTTGCTATTTCCTCCAGGCTGGATGGCCAGCAAGCTCCCAGGATTCTCCTGCCTTCACTTCTCTCTGCTGGGGTTACAGAGACAACTGGTCACATCCAGATGTTATGTGAGTGTTGGGGACTTTATCTCAGATCCTTTTGCTTATTGTAGTAAGTGTTTCTTAAAAAGACCAAGAGCCAGGCGTTTAAATCTAGCACTTGAGAGACAGAGGTAGAAGGATCTCTGTGAGTTTGAGGCCAGCCTGGTCTAGAGAGTGAGTCCAGGACAGTTGAGGCTACACAGAGAAGCCCTATCTGGAAAAAACAAAAACAAAACAAAAACCCAAGAAAACAAAAAAGACCACGTAATTCCATTGTTTGTATTTGTATGTATGTTATATGTACATGTTCATATGTGCATGCTCATTTGTGTGGAGACCACAGATCTACATCTACCTTGCTTACTCTTCATGTTGTTTTTTGAGACATTAGCTCTCGCTGAACGTGGAGCTCAGCAGGTTGAGTGACTAGCCAGGGAGCTACAGGGATCTACCTATCTCTGTTTCCCCACTCTCTTACTGCTGGTGTCACAGGTGTTTTTCCAGTGGGCCTTGCTTGTATGTGCTCACTAAGGATCTGAGGCTTGCACAGAAGGCACTTTACCAACAGAACCAACTCCCCAACTTTCCATTGCTTTTGTTAGATTAATGTTTAGTACGGATACAAAAATGGCTTTCTCCATAACACTTCCATCTATGTGTATCATTATACTTAGCTCATATTTGCCCCAAATCACCTTTTTTTATCACCTCTCCGTGTATGTATGTATGTATATATACATACGTATGTATATCTTTCCCATATTAAAAAAATTGCAATAATTTTAATTTTAATAATTTTAATTTCCTTTCCCATTATCCTCTCTTGTTCTTCCTTAAGATCCCTTTATTTTTCCATCACAAAATTTACTTTTACTTTCGCGTATATGTGTATTTTATATACACATGTATGTAAATATAGATTTTGAATCCAGATTCGTCAGATGAGAGAAAACATGGAATATTTGTCTAAGTGTGGCTTATTTCACTTAACAAGGTAATCTTTGGTTTCATCCATTTTCTTATAAGTAGCACAATTTCATTCTTCTTTACACCTATATAAAACGCCATTGTACGTCTATACTTTCTTTGTGCAGCCATCTGTTGACAAACATCTAAACTAGCCCTGTGTTTCGACTATTGTGAAAAGTACCACAATAAGCATATATGTACAAATATCTCTGTAGTATACACACTTACACTCCTTCAGGTATATGCCAGGGGTAAACAACTGTTAACACTTGAAATTCGCAACCAACTGAATTTAGTATTCTAGGTGCCCTAGCATTTCAAGACTGTCCTTTGAGGATGTGGACCTGAGAGGTAGGCCATGTTTTCATAGCGCTCCACATTTCATCAAAGAAGGATTCTGTTCTGCAGAGACCCTACATCCTTAACATTCCCCATATTATACAAGCCTATTGAAATGGTGCCTTTTTATTACTTCTGCAATGTAAATGTCAAAATGCAAAGACAAGGCACAGAAGGTGGAAAACAGTTGGAATCATTAATGCAGCATGTGAAAATTTAGCTTTTGATTCTGGAAATTGTAACAGAAATAAACTCACATATAATTTACCTTTCAAAAAACTTTTAGGAAGTTCAAGTCAAGAAAGATCAAGAAGTTGGCCAATTCTCACTCTTATCAATATTCCCCACATCACAACACATTCCCAGCTTGTCCTTTGCCAAATTTGATTTCTTAGTTAAAGGTTTAATTTATGAAGTGAAAAAATGTCTTTTTGAATATAGAAGGCACTGAAACAATTTATGTTTTTGTTGTTGTTCCTTGTTAATTGCTGCTACAATTTTTTCAAACAAATTTCCCCTACAAACCTAATTTAATAATCAAGACTGTTAAAATTAACTATTGTTGTTGACCAAATAATAATTTGCCCTCAAGAGTACGTTAGTCTATGTGGCTTTAATCTTCAATGGTAATAAAGCTTGAAATGAATTGATATAAAACTGGTATCAGAGGAGTAAACTTTTAAGCAGGTTTTCATTAACTTACTAGCTCTTTTCTTAGGCTGCCACTATCACAGAAGTATCAGATCCCTTACACTAAGTGTCCCTAGAGGCCATACCCTGCTCAGTGTGTCCAGAAGCCAAGCTCTGTGTCAAAGATGCAGTAGACAGAGTTCCCAAGCTCCGTCATTATTGTGTTTCTGTAGGCAAGTCACCTGATCTCTCTGCACTTGAACTTTTGGGGTGACAGTGTAACATTATGCCACCTCTATCAGTGTTGGGGGATGCCTAAAATACAAAGAGACCTTGAAGTTTAGAGCACACTAGTGGGAAGGAACTTTCCTGAGTTGCCATTTGTGCCAACTCCTACCTGAAGTGGGGAAGGTTTTTTTTTTTTTCATATTTATAAAGAAAAATGCAAACCTTGAAAACCTTTCCCCCATTTCAATGGTTAAAAGGTAATTTATTTTTTAACAAATACTTATTCGATCAATATTCAGCAAGAAGACTCAAGCTGAGAAAAAAGAAGCCTATTGGATGTGTAAGGAAGAACAGAGGTTAATTCATTGTACATTCGGGGTCACAAACTTCCTATACAGTATGCAAATATTATAAATAACATCCATGTTCTATTCACTCATTTAATAATCCCATACTCAGCACATACATAAGGTCCTCAGTCTGTCATCTTAATAGAATTGGGGTAAAGTAGTAAGCCCTTACCTCAGTGGTGCTCTCGTTATTTAGGTCTCAGCATTACAAAAGAAGTGGCTAGATGTAAAAGATTCAGTGGTTTGGTTCAATTCTGGTCGTTACTACTATGGATCCATAGTTTATTGAAATGTAGGAAGAGCATGGACTATCAGAGCAGTAACCTGAGCCTTGTATTTTCACTCTTTCCTACCAAACTTTTGTCAGATGCTCACACAACCATTCCACTTTTTATTAATATTTGCACTGACCAAACACACCCAGTTTTATTACAGGTTCTTCACGTGCTTTAAAATAAATTAGCAGTCTTTGGCTCCATTTAACTATAGGGCAAAGAAAGCTACAGAGAGGCCAAGAGCCTTCCGCTCCAACACCCAGCACAAGCCACAAGGGGAAGAGGGTCACACTCTATTTCCCCAAGGTCTCTCTGGATCCAAGTTAATTTACATGATGCTTTTCCTACTTCAAAGGGACATGTTGGATTTCATATGACAGCATTCTTGGCAAGGGCACTCATTTTCGTATATTCATTCTGTGACTCTCGTATCTTTTAAGGAAGCAAAGAGGTATAAAAATGGATTTGTCGTCACGATAAGGCTCTTGTTTCAGGACCTGACCTTTGCTAAATGGTTCACCACGTCTTATTGATGTGTAGAAATGGGAATGGCAGCTGGCTATCCTTTTATTTACTTCCATAGTTTAACTGTGTAGCAGAGACTACTACAGAATTATTTCCTCAACTCCCTCTCCAAAGTGCCATGTCCCCAGAGGGACTAAGACCAAGTTTAAAAGCCAGGGACCTTGCAAGATATTGGATATATGACTTCTGCTCTTCAAATATGTGGGGGAACAAAGCCCTCCATTATCTTTCTTCACTCTTATTCTCATTTATATTTCTAGTCTAGAATTTTTCTAGGAAAGATACACATTATGCTGATGTAGGATAACAGTGAGCATTCAGGATTCACACAAGTATTTGTTGACTCGGGTCTGTTTTGAAATGTTCTAGTATATTCCATACAAGCTGAGAGTGTTCTCAACTTTCAAGGTCAGGATGCGCCCCCTGGGGTGATGTCTGAACTTGCCCTTTTGGAGGACTGCTTGTTCAGTCCATAGCTGCTGCTGCTGCTTCTTCTTCTTCTTCTTCTTCTTCTTCTTCTTCTTCTTCTTCTTCTCCTCCTCCTCCTCCTCCTCCTCCTCCTCCTCCTCCTCCTCCTTCTCTCTCTCTCTCTCTCTCTCTCTCTCTCTCTCTCTGTGTGCAACTTACTGTTTGGCTTGGGCAATTATGCGTGGAATTCTTCCTTTTCCAATAAACAGAAGGAGGGTGTGTATTTCTCTGGTGAACTGTATGTGCAAAGCCCCGAGAATATAGTGAAGCAGAGTAGCAAATTTTCCTATTTTGGAAAAAAAAGCCATTCATTGGCCTTTTGGGGATGAAGCTGCTATATCTGTCAATTAGGTATTCAGTGTGACCAAACAATCCTTGCGTTGCCTGTTTCTTTGATGCCCTGATTTCAGTGAATGAAGCTCTAATTTATAAGAACTCTGGCGTGCACAGAGTTAAAGCACTTCCGAGTCCCCCAGTCTCTCCTCTCTGCATCTATGATCCAGGGTGGGGCTAAGGGTCTTGACCTTGTCACTCTTTCTGAGGACAAGAGAAGAGGAACAGATGAATCCAACTGTGAATTCAGTGTCCCAGAAAAGAGAGGCAAAAATCCTTTTGAGCACGCTGACCTGTTCAAATCTCAGTCCTCTGTGATGCTTCGCTGATAGTTGATAGTGAAACTGTGAGATTGGTTTTGCTATTTTATGTATGAAAGGTCACTGAGTTGCTTAAAATCGTTCCAGTTTTTAAGATGGTAATTAGGAGAACCAACGCCAGCCAGGCTTGAGTGCACGCAAACAAGCTCTTCATGGAAGCCACAGCATACTAGTGCAAAAACATGCCTAGATAACATAACTTGTCGGAGAGGATTATTTCTTCTTAGCGAGTCTGCAGGAGCCTTTTTCTGTCCTATTCAGCATCTGAGAGGAGAAGAGTGGAGAGAGAGAGAGAGAGAGAGAGAGAGAGAGGAGAGGGGGCGCATTAGTGAATAGCGACTGTGGCATTGATGTTTGAGCGCACTTCTCAACTGGCTTTTGTTGAGACTATCAGTGTGGAAAGCATGCGCTGTCCCAAATCCGCTGTCCCTGTGAGAAATGAGGAGCTGCTTTTAAGGTATGTTGTTGCGTCCTTTGTTTCTAATACAGGCTTTTCGAGCTCTGAGAGCTCCTGGAGACGCTAATCTCGCCCTGAATCAAGCAGCTTCCTTATCCTTAGAAGAGAAGGAGAGGGAAAAAAGAATCTAAACAGAGAGAGGGAAATGAGATTGAGACCAAGAGATTGCGAGAGAGAGCGAGAGAGAGCCGAGAGAAAGGAGAAGGACTGTTGTGAGGGAGTTGTATGTGTACTAGTTGCCTTTTGAAAGCAGACCATGCATTTGCTCCCTGCTATCTATGAGCAGCCAGTGGATGTTTTAGAGGTTCCGAATCTGGCTTTTGGTTCGTCTTTTCCTTTGCAATGTCTAAGCCTCTTTCATTATTATGCACTCTGCATGGAATAATCACCGAAAAAGGAGCTGAGGAGACTCCATATTAGACTTGCGTTCCAAATACCACTCTATTCTGGACTTAGCCACCCAAATAGTTCCTCCCGTGTTATCAGGTTTGGATCACTTTATCCTGTTTGCCAAAATGTGTACCTGTTTGGAGACCTCTGTTCATGCATGGCGTCCTGGGTCCTCATGTGTGGGGAAGCAGATCTCTGCTTCCTGCATGGGTGTTGGGGTTCTATCGTAGACCAAGAAGGAGGCACAGCTGACCTTATGGGAAGCTGAGAGAGAATTATGATGGGATTGGCACCCTGCTTTTAAAACTGCGGTCTTTTGTTTATTTGCTAGCAGACATTGTAGCACCGAATACATCTTTGGGTCTGACAATGGGACCGGTCAAACAATGGAGCTGTCAAACTAGCTTAATGCATGTCTGGGGCTGTTTTTTCTGGGTTTTTGGTTTTTTGTTTTTTCATCAGCACCCCTTTTTATCTCCTATAATCTTGTTTGTATGGACTATCAGAGTGAAGAGCTTTGGGTCTGCTTATTTGTGGTTTTATGCTTTTAAAATTTTATTATCTACCATTCTCGGAGCTTTTTGCATTTTGCAGTTACGTTGGCTGGATTAAGTTAGAGATTTATGGCTTGCCTCTCTGTTAACTACAGAAAGAAAACTTATTGATTGAGAATGCTTGTAATGCTATTATCCTTGTGGCAAATGCCTTGTTGATCAGACCTGCTTCTACTGTATTTAATGCTTAGGGTTTCATAATGTGCCCTTTTTGTGGACTTATGGAATGTAGCACGAGAGAGAAGTTAACAGGAATAGGCTTAATGATTAAGTAATCAGCATTCCTAGTTTTTAGCTTCCCTTTTGGCATCATAGACAAACAGTTTCAAAATCCAAGGACAAGTAAGAACTTTTGACTTTATAATTTTGATTATAAACTATTGTTTGTTACTTTGTTATGTTAAAGGTTTCAATGGAATATATTGATCTTTGACTTAATGCTAATATTCTTACAAGCTGCATTTCTATGCAAGGCAAGCATTTCACATATATTCAGATGCCCTTCATTTTATAAGATAAAAATTGGCTTCTAAGGTGAAAATTGTGAGACTATAAAAGAGAACATAGAAAAATCTGGTTCAAACTTCTCAAATGTTGAAACCATTTTTATTCCACATTAAATATAAAAAAAAAAACCCTGACCATAAAAATAAGTAGTTCAGTAGTTGATTTCAATGAAAATCCTCTAAGACTAATGTTCATGAAGAATATATATTTATAATGTTTTAGTGTTTTGCTTAATGAACTCTTTGTGCCAGATAAATATATGATATATATATATATTAGTAAATTCATAGAATGAAACTAAGAGCCTAATTTGAAAAACAAAAGGGTGTTCTTTCAAAAAATAAAATTAAAAGATAAAATTGGTTTCAAATATTTCCTGATAGAGTTTTGTCCAAATTGGAGATGCTCCCTATCAACCAGAAAGACAATATATATTATTTATGAAGACACAATTATGAAGTACCAGTTATTCCTTGGATTTGGAGACAAGTTTCAATTTTTTAAAACTTAAATTGAAATGTTATTAAAGGCTTAATGTAGAATTATTTACATAAATGTTATCGGCTACCCACAATTGCCTTTGCAAGTTGAGATTTCCTACCGGCAATATTTTCAGAGCTTAGGTACACCCAAAGCATATGTGTGAGATGTGATAATATTCTTTAAGCTATCCATTGTGAATAGAGTGGATTTTAAAGGAATGCTTGTTATGGTCTCTTCATTCCTGTGGGATCTGAACTGCTCCTTGCATTGGGTATACCAATAATTGCTTTTAGGATGAGCTCATAAAAGGTAATGGGTGAAGCTTCATATCCAAGGCTAACCAACTGTTACCAGCACACCGAGGTTCTGCTTTCATGGAAAAATTTCAATCTAAAACACAGGTTGCAAATCAGTGAGAGAGAGAGAGAGAGACTGTGTGGTCTGAGAGAAGAATAACCTTCCCTGCTTGCTGGGAGCTTGTCAGAAACTCATTGAAATAAAGAAGTCACTTGGAGACCACCGTGTTGATTTTTTTCTAAATTGTTAATTATTTAACTGTGATACAGTCACTTAAATTTCTGATTGCTCATCAATAGTTCAGAGACAGGGATAATTTTACTCCTCTCCCCCTTTTCTGGTGCTTTGATACATTACCACTTTCCAGGATTAGGGGTCCCCTACCACTCCCCCACCCCATGCAGTTCCGGCCTCTAACATACAGAACAATGTGTTTTCTCTATGCAAATAGAAAAAAAAGTATATTGCTGCGAGTTGGCAAACTTGTCTGCTTTTATTTCTACAAAAGTAACAAGATAATGTAGTTTGCACAATGCTATTCACTCCATGTGCAATGATTTTCCTGGATGGTAACCTAAACAATTATAGAAATAAAAATTTAATTCTCACCCCGGACCTGAAAAAAAAGGAATAGGCAAAGATTCAAACTGGTAAAACGGTTTCTTTCACTAGAGAATAACAATTGCACCCCAAGCCTCTTCATGCAGAAGCCTCGGGAACATTTACATAAATGTGTTCAGCAGACCACAGGCCAAGATCTATAACCTCCCACAAATTAAAATTCTTTCTTTGAAGAGATGGAACCTAACATTTCTTTATTGGTTCTTTTTTTTTTTTTTTTTTTAATGTGAGTGGATAAAATTGCAGGATATCTTTGGGGGACTGGAAAAATGACAAAGAACATTTGACTAATATTCATATCTAGAACTTTACAGCAACTGGGAATTGTGCTTGAATACCTAGGAAGTCGTTCAAAGAGTGAATCAATACTAATTATTGTAATCAAGGGGGTTAATTAGGTGAAAATGTAGCTGATGGAAAGTTCATTGCTCACAGCCCTGGAAACACCCAGGCTGATGGGAGGAAAGGTGAAATGAAAAAGGAGCATGTTACGTGGGGATGATTGCTCAGTGTGGAAGGCACCAACATTCATAAAGAAAAATGTAACTTAGTTTTCAATCGTTATGATTGAGGTGAAATTAGAAATGTCCAGCCTTGTTAGGTAGACATTTGAGTGAAAGAATGCAGTTTGCCTAGCAGCCCCTCTGTTCTGTGGTATTTATCTACCCTTCTTAGCACTGTAACAAGTTCAAGTCTAGTTAGTGACAGCAATGTCCTCTTGAATCACATCTACCAGCCTTCCCTGAATTTCTTTATTTTGATAATTCCCGGGGGACTCAGTGGCCAGGCAGAGATACTTCTTTCTCATTTCCTGAAACTACAGATTGCCTCTTTAATTATTGGACTTGCGAGTTTTTCTGAGATAGGATGACTTTTGGTCTGTAGAAAAGACAAGGCTGTGGAAGTATGAAATCAATTATAATTTTGTGGCATTTTGCTCAGCTGACACTAGGGAGAGGGCTGTCAGAGAAAGAAGGTAGTGTGAGGATGTGAGGATGTGAAACGTTAGGTTGTGGCCAGCACAAAACAACAAAGGGGAACTGTGTGCGTGTGTGTGTGTGTGTGCATGTATATGTGTGTATGTAGTGTGTGTGTGTGTGTGTGTGTGTGTGTGTGTGTGTGTGTGTGTGTTGAGCTCCACTCAACTCAGAGTTGCTGCTGGTGGACTGGGATCTGGTACAAGATCTACTTTGTTCCCCGATTGCCTCCAGGCATCATGGAAAGTCATTAGAGAGTATCACCGTGTGGGTATGCTCATCTTTTCCACAGCTTTCTTCTTGTGACCCATCCTGGCACACTTCTTTGTAAGTCAACAGGGAGTGTCATATGTGGGGAGAGGATGGACCAGGATGACATGTATCACTAGGGCAGCTGCTACTGCCCCAGCCCACTGGAGGTTGGTGTGCCCCTCTCTTGCTACCCCGGATCAGGATGGATCACTGCGGTTTATGAAGCAGACGATCAGCATGCCTCCATGGGAACAGCAACGGCAACAAAAATCAGAATTTACCTTAAAATTATTCCATTCAACAAAGTTTGTTGTGATTGCAAAGTGGAGCTTGCATACTGCTGGTACACTTTTGAGATTTGTGGCTTTTTTTTTTTAATCTGCGTTTTGAGAAAGCTTACAGCTGCCACCAGTGAGAACTCTGGATAGAAGGGATGCTGGGCTCTGTCAGGAAAATGAGTGGTGTCTGTGCGTAAAGTTAACTTCCGAGTTAGGCTGCTTTAGACAGATCACTGAAACTGTAATGCTAGAAGATTAAGGTTGTCTTCCTTTCTTCTCCACTTCCAGTTTTTAGTTCCCAGCAAAGATTTGAGTGTGAGATGCTATCATAGAAAGAATACAATTAAGACTTACAATGACTCTTTGCTTGGCATCACATTAGGTGATTATGTTCATATCATCCAATGTAATTTTCATAGATCCAAAGTGGTCATGATAGTTGCTCCCATTTTAAAGATGAAAAACCTGAGACTGAAAATAATGAAGTCACATACCTGGAGTCATAGAGATCACAGAGGAAAGGACTCTAACTCAAGCTCAGCTAATTTCCTTCTTTGGACAGTGGCAAATATATAACAATTTAATGTTTGCTTCTCTTTTTTTTTTCTATTGGTGTGAATTAAATCTAGTATTTTAAATATGGTAGATAAGGGCTCTACCACTGAACACTATCCAACAATCAATCCACCCCACACACTTGTTTTCTTTTGAGAAAGGATGTCACTAAGCTGTCAGGGATGGCACTGAACTCACTCTGCAGCCTAGGCTGATCCTCCCAATTCAGTCTCCCAAGTACAGGCTTATGACACCAGGCTCAGCGACATTTGCCATTAAAACAAACTAATCTTATTGTTTTTAATTATGCGTGTGGTGTGTCTGGGTATGGGTATGAGCATGTGAGAGAGTTGTGTGAGCATGTGTGTTTATGTGTTGCATACCTGGGAGCTGGAGTTACAGGTGGTTGTGAGCCATACAAATAAGGTGCTGGGAACTGAACTCTAGTTTTCTGCAGGAGTAGTATGTGATCTTAACCACTGAGCCACCTGTCAAGCCTCAGATATTTGCCATCTTAGAACGTACGTTGCAGCATTCCCTCTGTATACTCTGATTGACACAGGCTTCTTTTCTTGGCCATTGATAAAACCGTTCATCAGTGCACCATCGTCACTAAAGATCTCATCAAGACATTGGTCACAGCAAACGGTTTTAACTGCTCTATTCTTCCTGAATTACAATTCTTTTAGGTTATTTCCAGTGTCCATTTTTGGAAGAGTGTAGGATTTGTGGGCCAGAAGAAATAAAGAACAACAACAAGAAAGGATTGAGGGAAGAAGAAAGGAAATTATTTGAAAGCATTTCTGCTTCTGAGTTCTCACTTGCTCACCTTAGCATTCGTAAGGTCTCTGTGTTAGTTTTAGACAGGATCTCCATATACACCCCAAGCTGCTCTCATATCTCCTGCCTCAGCATCCCACACACTGGAATTTATAGGAGTATGCCACCACACTTGGCACTCATGAAGTCTAAGAAGAAAATATTCTATGCCTCATTTCTCTTAGACTTTAAAATGCACAACCAACGGAAACTGCTGTTGGAAAGAATTAGAGAATTCTAAAGCACCGTGGATTTAAAATGTTAATCAAAAATATATTACAATATTAACCAATCGAAACAATACACATACACACTGCTCAAGAGAAGACACTTCTTGGCCATCAAATAGCTCTAAGACTCATAGGGGAAAAAAGAAAATGATGGCTGGAGAAGGATTAGTGGTAAATTTGCACATAGATGGAAGTTGAACCTGGCCATGAAGGATGTGCATGATAGATATGAAGGGGCTAAAGAAAATATCGATCTTTGTTATTAAAACCAAGCAAAACAAACTCCTGAGCTTAATTACTTTTCATCTTTAATTCCCAAAGTTTATCTCTCCTCCTTTCTTGCCATATTTCTATAAAATAGGCCAAATGCAGCTGTTACTATTAAGAAAGAATTGAGAGACTTAAGGATTAGGTAACAGCTTTACACTTGACAACCGAGATAAAGATAGAGAGAAGATATAACACGTTATATTCACCCTGAATAAATAGTTAGACTACTTGCATGAAATGGCAAAATTTTCATGAAGATCTTGGGTAGTTCTCAATAAGAAAGAAAGAAAGAAAGAAAGAAAGAAAGAAAGAAAGAAAGAAAGAAAGAAAGAAAGAAAGAAAAAAAAGCAAATTTCCTCTAATAGACTTAGTAGGAATTAGCATCAAAGGCAAATTTAAATAGTCATTTTGGAATCTTCAAAAACCTCTCTTATAGAATAAAAGTGGTTCCAGATTTGAACTATTATTATAGGGGGAATTTTTTTTTTTTCTGATCTCAATACCTTGATATATTTTCAACCCACATGTCACTTTAATAGCTCAGTTATATAATTGCTGTAGTAATAATTAGGCTAGCACATTATACTTCTTATCTGAGGATCATGGCAAGCTTTGAATTGCCAGCCATTCATCTCTGTGAAGTAATGACCACACGAAAGACAAAGGTCTAGCTGATGAATCCAGAAAATTAAATGACTTGTCCCAGTGTCAACCAGTTCTTTGACAAAATGAAATTCAGAATCCAACAGGTTTGGTTCTTAAATCTCAAGATCTTTCCCCTCAGTTTTGAGAGGGTCTGACCTGTAAACACCAGGTCGGGTATCTCCTGATCTCAGGAGCCCCAAATCTCTTTGCTGGGGATCAGTTATCATTGTGAGTAAAGTGGACTCATGTGCTTTACTTTACAGAAACCCAACCTTTTAGTCTCTTAATCATCACTCTTCTTCCAGTTGTATTTGCTCAGGAAAAGAAGAAGTTTCAGACAAATGAGGCCTATTGTCTTTTTCATTGGAGATTTTGATTCCAGATAAGATCTGCCTCAGCCAACCCCAAGCCGAAAGCTTGCCACATCCATTTGTCCATTTCTTTTCATTCCATGCCCACCTGTTCCTGTTCTCCCTGGGACCTCGTGTTATGCCAGCAACTGTGTCCTCCCAGCTGTTGCTCTTCAGCTGTTGTATTTCATCAGACAGCAATTTCTCCTTTTTAAAATTTGACAACTTGGGAGAGAGTCAGATAACTTTCTGTGGATTAGGGGAAACATTTGATGGGGTAGAGTGTTGATGGGTGGATTACAAGGGAATTAGAAATATCATTCTGGTAAGTATAAATTTTGTTCCTGAGGCCAGTCTGGCACCAGATAAGGGCACTAGTATCATTTGACAAATCTAGGCAACTTCCAAAAGGGAACATTCCTTCAAAGGCTACCCCCATCCCCTCCAATGCCTTCTGTTTACGAATCTCCATGCTAGACAGGGAAGCCTTTTTCCTTCTCCCCACCCTTTCCCCAGACTTCTTTGCAGTGTTCACATCTTATTTTCTTGCTTTGTGGTACACGATCTCTCATCCTCCCCCTTGTTCCTCCTAGCAATCGCTAGAAAGGAATTCTGCTGCTCTCTATAGAGACAGCTGTTGCTGCTTCAGAAATCAGCCTTGGTCAAGGCAAGTGAAATTTGATTTCTGGTACAAGTAAGTAACTCTCCGCCAGCTCCTCTCTTCACTTTGGTAATCACCCACCTCCTCAGACACACAGCTGTAGAGGAGGGTGTAGACATTGTCTGGCTTCCCTTTGAGAGATAGAAAAAGTGGGGGAACGGAGAAAGGAAGAGAAGTCTGAACAAGAAAAATTAAAGGCTGCAGGAGTGGTGTAATGGAGAAAGGAGAAAAGGGAAAGGTCAGGTTAGTTGGGGAAATGAGGCGATGGCTGGGCTCTGGGTCAACATTCTCTCCCATTGGAATGGAAGCTCCTGATAGCCCTGGAGGGGCATCTCATTTTCCAGTGAGAAGGTAGGTATGCAAAGAAGCAGCTTCCGGTGAAGGGCCTCTTCAGAAAGAAGAGAAATTCACCATGCTGTGTTTTGCCTCCATTAAAAACAAATTTAAACAACAACATAAGATTGCAAAACATCCGTAGAAACTGTTCTCCAGGGAAATAGACTAATATTCCCTTAAAATGTAAAATGACTGTTTAATAACTACTTTACCTTCATGGGTATTTAATTTTACCTACCTAGTGCTAGGGATGTGTTAAAGATGCACTCAGTATGGGGAGAGATTATAGCTTTAAATTTATGATCAGTGTTATCTTTATTCTGAAATGATAACCTTTAGTAACAAAAGCTATACTTAAAATGTATTGCTTAAGGACTTTTTGAGGGTTGTTTAAAATCTTTTTTTTTTTTTAAAGCCATTGTGTATTTTTGAAAGTTGCTAGCGAAACTGGAATGAGCCAAGAATAAACACATGCCCACAAAGTCAGGTACTCTCTCAGGTACTTAAAATTCATGTGGATTTCAAGTTTATTGCCTGGAAATGATGGAAAATCCCATAATAGGGCCTGTATTTCTTCCTCCAAAAGGCTCTGAACACACTGGGCTTGTTTTGTTTGTTTGTTTGTTTGTTTTGTTTTGTTTTTTTTTTAAGCTGAAACAAGTGTGCTAATAAAATGAATTAAAAAACGTGATATGAAAAGATGTTTTCGCCTTTCGTTTGCATTGAGCAGCCAGTAGTGAGGGGAGTAAGAAATGCTTTTAAAAAATGAGGCATTTGAAGTCCAGTGAACAATACTAACACATCTTTGTTAATTGCTGGTGGCTAATGCTTTTAAAGGTACAATTATGTGGGAAGCTAAGAATAGTAGTAATAAAAGATGGAAATTGTCTTAAGACAATACAAAGTCATCTGCAGAAGAAAAAAATGAACTTCTTTTAGTATGAACGCTAATCATAGTCTGTCAGGTATCAGTTTTTAAATTTGAGTATACATTTTGCAAAAACAAAACAAAACAACAACAAACAACAAAAAGCAACATTGAAAGACCCATAGTCAGCAGAATGCATTTTGGTTCCCTGAGTGGGGTGGCAGGAAAAGGATTCTTCCATTTTAAGCAATGAGCACTCTCATGTGCAGTGGTATTAGCACCCTGTTTTATTGAGAGCTGTTTTTAACACTAGTGATAATTCAGTGCTCAAACAATGGCCACTGGACAAATCAGTATGGGATGCTGAGAGGGGACGGGGAGCTGAAACAGCACAGTGCACTGCCTTGCCTTGGAAAGCCTCATATAAAATGAGGTCATTCAGAAACTTTCCCTTGAAGTGCTTCCAATTCTTGAATTGCCTTTTGTTTGGGAAATGAATAGCAAGTTGATTAAAAAAAGGAGACAATTAGGGGAGGTAGGGGGATGGGGTAGAGAAGAGCTTTAAGATTTTGTTCCAATGGAGCTAAAACTAGGAGGGAAATTCATTGTTCTTGCTAGCCTGGTCCCCAGGGATATCAGCACAAGGTGGTGTCACCAACTAGCTCATGGCCACTAGAGAGAGACCCCGCTAATGTCTTCGCCCCCTTTCATTGCTCTTGATAAGATCCTTGGCTTTAAAATCGCTCTTCATTGAACCCAAGTGTTCAATTGTGGCCCAGCGAAGCTGTCTGCCAGTTAATTTTAACTGCCAAAACATGATACCTGATGGCTCACTGCTGTGTGGAAATTTAAAAAAGGAGCCTTGTTAAGTTTTTTTTTTTTTTTCCCCTTTTTGCCAAAGCAGTAAAATGAGAAATTGAAGCTTTTCATCCAAAACTATTTGGCTGGATATTTTATTTATTTATTTATCTATTTATCTATTTATCTATTTATTTATTTATTTATTTATTTATTTATTTATTTATTTTTGTGCTTAAGTTGATGTTCAGAAGTGGACAGCATGTATGTGACATGATTATAGAAACCGAACACACACTAGGAGTAAAAGCTGTCTTTGGAAGACTCAGGGATAACCTGTCAGGTGGGGGAGTGTGTGCATTCTGCTTCCCTGCTGCTCCTCCATCAGGTGCCTAGGCAGCCGCCACTATTTTTGTATTTGCCAGCCAGAGTGTTTAAACTCAGCTCCACCCTGTAAGCTTTCTTTGGTTCACATCACCATATTCCATGTAGTGTGTTTTTCTTTTATTTTTGACCCTGGTTTTGCTGCTAACTTCAAATGGCAAAAGCAAATGTGCTTTGAAAAGCACGCTACACAGTAGTTGTTAAATAAGGCAATAACCTATGCACTTGTAATTCTCTCCCTATGACCTACTTACATCCTACTTCACCCTCCTTATAGTATGATTAAAAGCTGCTTTGAATCCACTATTGCCTCAAGGGATTTGAGGCTAGAATTTAACAAACTGCTGAGAAGGCTTAAGTCAGTAAGAGGGCTTCCCTACAGCTCCGTCTAACTAATTCACATGCAATTAAAGAGAAAATAAATATTTTAGAAGTGTATATGTCGATGAAGCACTTTCTGCCTCATAGAACATAGGTAAACATGCAGCTTTATTGTGCAGCTGATGTGAAAACAGTTTTCTTTTGTTGTGTTGTGTTTTGTTTGCTTTGGAGGTTGGTTCTGTTCATTCTACCTTAAATTTACTATAGAGTCAACTCGTATGCATTCAGGATTTATGTAAATAGTATATAATAGCTGATCCAGAATTGTCAAGATGTGTCTTCAGTTATCTAGCTAACTACTTCAGGAGGATAATTTCAAAAGTAGTTGGCAATGGCTTGGTAAGGAGTAAAATACACTAGAATTACGAGGAAAAGCTTGAATATTGTTTTGATCTAATAATTCATTTTTGATGCAGTTGCCTGTCAAATGGTTATACAGAGGGACCTGGCTTTTATCTAAAAATGAAAGTTGATTATTTCTTCCATTTTATGTACCTTGCAGCTAGGAGGCTAAAAGCCAGTTGAAGAAGGACACCTGAGCCGTTAAGTTTGTTTCTGTGTATTTAACTGAATAGCACAGGCCTGTTACTTCATCTTGCTCAGGGCCCTGTCTGAATTTGAAATTGACACATAACTATTTTGTCTTAGAATCTCTGAGGAGGGTTCCCACTGTCACACAAGAAATCGGTGAGGAAAAACTGGAATTAATTTAACTGTTGCTCACTTAGTTATTTAACCATTTGGCTACCATAATCCAGGCATGCCTTGATTTGTGAGGAAAAACCCAGATCCTTAGTGCAATGTTCTGGTTTTCTTTAGAATAACAACAGAATAGAGTAGACCCAAAAAAAAAAAAAAAAAAAAAAAAAAAAGAAAGAAAAAAAAATCAGACATTTTATGTGTTAGTAGTGTGTATGTGCCTGTGTGCACACATACATAGACCTAAGTGCATACATACACATGTATTACCTCAGAGTGTAAGCCATGTCATTTGAAAATGTAATAAAAAGTCTTTATCACAGAAAGTAAACTGTGAGGTTTCTGCTATGCGATTTAAGATGTTGTCTTAGAACATGAAATTAAAAATACGTGTGTCGATACTGTGAAAACTCTGCTTTAGCCCAAATAACCAAACAATCAGAACAACACGCCGGGTTATAAAGCTACTTTCCTTGAAAACTTTTACTAAGCATCTGTCGGCTCTTCTCTCAGTTCCTCTCCGTCCGTCTTCCCACCAATCTTAAACATCTTAAACGTGACACGAAGACACAGGACCGGCTTTGACATCTGTGATAAGGAATGGGAAATGACAATTTTTTTTTTTTTTTTTTTCCTTTAGAAAGTGCGATTTGTGACTTTCTCACTGCAAGGCCCTTTTCTCCCTCGGGGGTTTGACAGCTCGTCTGTCCCCCCCAGGGTCACTCGGGCCATTTCTCTGACTGTTACTTCGCCTCCAGCCCCTGGCGAACACCGGCCGGGGGGTGGGGTGGGGGGACCCCGACGGGGCGCGGAACTCCGTCGCCGCCTCCCGCGGCCTCGCGCCCCGGGGCGGCCGTGGGAACCTG
>NW_026596149.1:12525448-12584161 GCF_907164565.1 Psammomys obesus | reverse complement strand
TGGCGGACGGCGGGGCGTCGTCCTCTCCCCCTCCCGAGGCGGCGGCCGCCTCCCCTCCGCCGCTTCGCCTCGGAGGACGCGGCCGGGACGGCGCCCGGGCCGAGCGGGGCGAGCGGCCGGCCTCCCCGGGGCGTGCCGGTGCGGGGTCCCGGCGCCCCCCGGAGCTCCCCGGGGCCCCCCGGGGCCGGGCGCGGCGTCCTGCGGTCCGAGCCGGGCGGCGGCGGGGCGCGGGGTCCGGGGCGGGGCGGGCGCGTGCTCCCTTGCACGCTCGTGTCATTAGAAATGCGGGGTGGCCCGGCCGAACATCCCCGGCTCGCTTGCACTCCTTCCTGAGATGGGAGGAAGGAGGACGGGGGAGAGGAAGAGGCTGCGTCCAAATCCTTAAAACTAGCCAGGTGTACTCTCGTGCAGAAATTAGAGGTAACTACTTCTTTTTTTTTTTTTTTTTTTTTACGTAATCGGAATGGTTTTGTCTGATAGGCAGTCCGTGATTTAATAATTAATGTGATTCTGGTGGTTTTACGTGTCGTCAAACTAGGATAGAGCGGTTATTGGGACAAGTCGAGAGAGGGCTGGGATCCGCGAGGAAAGGAAACTGTGTCTGATTTCTATCTGGCTGGTTTGTCTTCGTAGGGAAGTTTCTCTCTTTAGCTCCGGGGATCTCGGCACGAGCCACTTGTGTTTCAGGCATGTTATGTAAAGAAACCCCAGATAGACAAAAAGGATTGCCAGAGCCTGATGGCAGAGTCTGTCCTTCTGAGGGATGGGATGAATTTAATTCGCTTATCAAGTGAGGTATTTGAGAATGTATCAGATTTAGTGTGTGTGTGTGTGTGTGTGTGTGTGTGTGTGTGTGTGTGTGTGTGGAGGGGGGGGCTGCCGTCAGTAAGATGATGTACAAATTTGTCTTGTCTCCACTGTGAGACTTAACATTTATACGCTTTCTGGCACCTTGTGCTACTCTTCAAAATGCTCAGGCCATTCCAAGCTTTATGATCCATTTCCCTGGCAGCTAACTTTCCCTTGTGATGCTGGATTCTTTTTCTGGTATGTTAAGTATCATGAGTTGAGAATCTTGAGAAACTCCACAGTGGCCAATTATTGACGCCCTAGAATTAAAAAAAAAAAAAAAAAATCAAGTGGGAGATAAGGATGATAGAATCTGTTAAATATGAATTGTCTTTTCAGTCGATCTTAGGGCTAACATGGGAGTGGACACGGCCAGGTCTCAGAGTTAATCGGATAACAAATTAAAAAAATCGAATTCCCTTTTGGCACTTTTCTCTGTAAAATTAATCTTGATTAGTAATATTCTCCTGATGGTTTGACGAGATCTCTATCCAGGTCTCCTCTTAAAATATAAATGTTACACACACCTAGTCCGTATCTGCACACGGGTTACTTCACAAGTCTTCCCTGTTTTTCTCTACGTCTACTAGAATGTTAGGGCCGAATCAAGGAGTAGGATACATTATTTTGAATTTATGGTCACCTGCTACCTAAGTGACATAATATATCTAGCTAGTGAATGCTCTATGAATTTAAAGCATTAATGGCCTCTGAAAGATGTAATCTCTTGTCAATTAAATTATGGATTATGAAAATTTAATTCCTCCTTTTCATTTGGTGGATGAATGTGGCTTGTTCAGACCCAGCTCTGAACGGAACCTTTGTATCTCAGCGATAGACTTTTTATATGAATCTTAATATGACTTCTACCCCACTTTTTCTTTCCAAAAGTTCCCTATTTCCAAACTGTAGCCTTTGGAGTCAACCCCAGGTTGTTTTCAGGGTTTGTCAGCTATTGCTTAAATGAACTAAGAAAATGGTCTTTGCAAATGATACTTTTGCTGTTGGTTCCCACCATTAGCTGTTGTACATTTCCACAGTCCTGAGAATGCTGAGACATATTTTCACACGAGTGTGTAATTAACTCATGTTAGAGATTGTGTTTGGGGGCTGGAGGTATATGAATGGGAACATAACTTGTAAAATGCTTGAAACCCACCCAGGCACTGTATTTGATAGCCATGTTTGGACTCTGAGGAAGAGAGCTGAGTGGGTTTATTGTTTGGGGGACTGGTTGTCATGGGTGGTATGTTGCCACGTGGACTGAAATGCAGTCTGCTAGCTCCTGGCCTGTTCATAAAAGGAGTTTAAATAAAGCATGGGGGCCTTTCTGGTGTTGATTTTCTAAAGCAGCAGAACGTATTTTCCCAATGGTGTTTTCCCACAGGAATATATTAGATAAGTTTGCAAGATGTAATATGTTTGAGTCCTCCAGGCAGATGAACAAATAGCTTTTGAGATGAATTATTACGCTTGATGGCCCCATGAGCCATCCAATGTTTAAAGAGCCCAGATCATTTAAGGCTCTGTAGTGGTCTAGAATTGCTCTAACATATGCTTCAAAGTTTTGGGATTTTAAACATTCAGTAACAAAACTGTAAATGGAAATAAGCATTTTAACTAATCTTGGCTTTTAGAGTTTTATTTTTGTGTGTTATTATAAACTATTACTCATAGCAAAGCATAATGGAAATAGGAATTGCATTTTAAATTTTATTTTAAACTGGGGCTTTTGGTTTTAATTGGGAAAGGGAATGAGTGTTTCCTCTTAGTTTTACCTCATTAGTGATACATTTAGAGTCTCTTATCTTTGGTTTTTTAAAGAGAACCGATATATAATGGCTTAGAAATGAGGAACTACAGGTGAAAAATGTAGCTTGAAAATTATTAGTGCCAGTATTTAGATTTGCAGTGTTAGAAGGCTGAGAAGTTACTGATAAAGTGTATTTTTTGCTTTTGTTTGTTTGTTTGTTTACATTCAGTAAGTAGCCTTAAAGGAATAAGTCATCCTGACTATAAGTTAATAAACTTGGGGAAATCATCTGGTTTCAGTCCTCATTGTTGAAGTTAAAACAGGCTGAGACTGTGTCATCTGACCTCATTTTATAGATAAGGGAACTCTTAGAAGGCCATGCGCCTACCCCTAGGAGGCAGTCATTGTTGCTTCTGTAAAAGTGAAAATGCGTGTTTAGTTAGTTGCATGGCAACTGTGTGCCAACATGCTTGATTTATATGGTCTCTAATTATCATGGTAGGTCTAGAGGGTAGGTAGTGCTCCTGTTGGACAGGTGATACTTTAACACCAAAATCTTACCATATGAGAATACTGTATCACATACTTAACATCGCTAATACTCTTGCTTCTGATTCAAACTTGCATTACTAAATATGTTTATTAACTAACTAATGAGAGTATACATCAATTTAAACTTTTTAAAATTTACTAACAAGATGAGGATTAAAAGCATTTGGTACTTCCTCCCCACCTTTTGTGTGACTTTTAAAGTTTATGTGGAAAATGTAATTACAAATCATAAAATGCTAAGAATCTGGATACTTCTTACCTGATTCCACAATGATCATGAAAGGAGACTAAACTGAAACTCTGAAAGAGGAGCTGTGCATGTATGTGGCTCTTAAATGAAGAATTTTTTAATATTTTGGGGTAGGATTTTCAGCTAACAGTACGTACTTACTTCAGTGTCAGCTGCCTTCTGAGACCAAAAGCTCTTACCACATAGGCTTTTAAGAATATGAATGTTATCTTTGATCTGGGCAGAGGTATTACTTTAATTGTTAAGTCTTGCTATTTAATTGTAATGTGCTGGATTGAGATTGCTCCAGCATCTGTTGGTGAGATGCAGTGAACTAGGAAAACAAGAACCTTGAAAGACAAGATAAAAAGGAGATAGGATTTTCAGATATGAACCTAGTAATTAAGATTTCATGGGATGATGTTTTCTAGCTCGGAGTGTGTTTTTCCTCCCCGTAACAGCTATAACACTGTTTGGCTTTTGAGGAATGTAGTCTTTCCATTTTACATAAAATCTCGAAACTTTTAGCTTCTTTTTAGCCCCTCCCCTTTTTTGATGTGTGTGAGTGTGTTTCTTACAAGTTAACACTCATTCAGTTCCCATAAAAGAGGTAATGTTATGATGGGCTAAATCTGTTGCACACGAGTGTACATACAACTAGCACATGTTACAGTACAAGTATAGTGCAGAAATTCAAGGTAGTGTTTATAACAGGAATCTAATGTCATTATCAGGAATTACAAAAATAAACAGAAATGAACTATGCTCTCATAAATGTTCAACAACACACAAGAATCCCTTATTTGCTTTTAAATGGAAAATGTTATACTTTTAGCATAAGGAGCTAAATTAATAAGTAAGTCATTGTTGTGCTTTACTTCCAAATCTGAAGAACTTCACCCAAGTTTAGAAAGTAATTATTTCAGACTTAGAATTTTATTATTGGGAGGTTTTGTTTCTTCAGGGGAAGGACATATTTTTTGTTGTTAAGTATGGATTATGTCATCACAAAGAGCTAGGTAGTTCTGAGTGTAATATTTGTTTTACAAAACTACAGAAAAAAGGGCTTTAGAAAACACTAATGGTTTCCAGTTCATTAGGAACTCCAAGCTCTCATGCCCCGCTGTCTGTTTCCACCATCGCAGAAGTATCAAGTCATATAATGAAGCCACCGTCAGTGCTGTGCTACTTGTGTGGTCGTGCAGAAAATGTATTTTTATGTTTTCCTTAACAAAAAGTGCTGCTGAACCTAAGAGAAATGGAGCCGCACGGCCCTGGAAAAACCTATGTGGGAAACAAAAACTAATTAGAGCAGTGAATGTGATGCTCACAGGTAATTGTAAAATAATTATTCCCCTTTAGCATCATCACTGTTTAATTGTGCTATCCAATATCTTCCTGCTCTGAATCCAGATGTGAAGGGATAGCAACCTCCTCCTTCTCCAGGGAATGTCTTTTTCATTTAGTGTGAGCTGCACAATCCTCCTAAAGGACTTGTAAAAGAAAGAGGAGAACATTTCGGGAGGCTTGGAGCAGCTTCTCTCTTCCCGCTTGTCCTCAATCATGACGGAAAGTGATTACTCCAACTATTTCTATAGAAATACGATTCCACTTACGTGGCTGAAATGCCTTCTGTGAGCATATCAGAGATTTACACTTTTTTAGTGCCCACAGAGGTTTATGAACATTCTCTTTAATGAACTGCAGGTTGTATATTACGCTCCTTGTTCAGATATGGAGAGTAATGTTTTAAAATCAGCCGATAATTTAAAATGTAGTGATAACAGATATGCAACCATATGGCTTTCAAAATGACCTATGAACATAAATTCAGATTTGGGTTTAATTTTAATTATTTCAGTTAACAAAAGTCTCAGCCAACTTAGTGGCAAAATATTAGGCCAGTTATTTCCTAAAAATTTACTGTAAATTTGGACTATGTTTAGAATAAAATTTAAAACATTTTATTTGATCCTGTACTGTTCTGTCATTCATATGTAACCTTAAGGTCAGATTAGTTTAAATAATCTGTACGGCCTTTAGGCCAGCATCAGGGTAGGAATCCCTGTCTGGATGACTAGTTGGCCCAGGGTCCTTTTTGAGTAACAGTGCTTTTAAAAATAAGATTCGGAGAATGTTTTCAGTAGCAGTCGCTAAAGAGGTTTGTCTCTTCACGACATAGCACCACCCCCACATAGCCATGGAAGAGTCCCTAGTCTAGTAGCTGCATTTTATTTATTTATTTTTTTTTTTTTACATTTACAGCCTTATTTAGGACTGAAAATTTTCACAGGTGAATTTTACATAGCATTCAGAATGCAGTTAGCTTTAGCTGATTTATTTGACATAACTTTTGGGCAGTTTAAAACTTTTTATATACCATACAGTATAGTCCTGTGTATTTTAATTTACTATGCTAAGTTCAACATTGTGTTGTTTCTTATTTTTTTTTCTTAAAAGATTTAATTTCCATGCTTTGCTTGAGCTCATGAAGGTTTTTCACTTTAAAAAAAATGTTTATTAATTACAATTTATTCACTTTGTATCCCAGAGCCCCCCCCTCCGAATCCACCTTCCCTCCCTTATCTCCTCCCATGCACCCCTCCCACTCCACTGATAGGGGAGATCCTCCCCCCTTCCCTCTGACCCTAGTCCATCAGGTCTCATCAGGACTAGCTGCATTATCTTCCTCTGTGGCCTGGCAAGGCTGCTTCCCCCTCAGGGGGAGGGGATCAAAGATCCAGCCACTGAGTTCATGTCAGAGACAGCCCCTGTTCCCCTTACTAGGGAATCCACCTGGACACTGGAGCTCATAAAGTTTTAAGCTGGTATTTTACATCCTATTCCCATGAACTATATTTGTGTTTTTCATTATTTCTTCCTGTAGCAAGAAAGTTAAACCTTAGTTTTCTGATGTAAAAAGACTCAGGTGATCCTGTGGACTAAAAGGCAAAAACTTATCAGCTTGCCAGTGCTCAGCAGATATTAAGCGTGTGTGCAAATATATATTTACAAGATTACGTTTTTATTGATCATACTTCATTTTCTTGAGATATCTTCCATTTAATGGTCTTTAGTTATGAAACTTAGGAAATTGTGACATAACATACACTTTCTGAAGAATATGTTTTAGGAATATTTCACACGTAAGACCAACTACGGACTACAAGTTATGATTACTGCTATCCAAAGATCTCAGAAATGTCTCAACCTTTGGCCTAGAGCACAGATTAATTTCTCTAAAAAGAATAAAAATAAATATAAAATAAAATAAAAAGAGGCAAAGGAAATTTATCCTGATAATATATATATTAATTACTATTATATATATACACATATATATATATATATATATAAATATATATAAATTACTGGGTAAACAGCTGCGACCCCCACAGTGTAGTGACCTCCTTTCCACTTAGTGTAAAGTCCCTGGGGCTTCAGGGCTTGAGCTTCAGCTGCCTCATACAAGATCTGCATTTGAGCAGGCTGGGGAAAGCCTCCTCAGAGAACAGTCATGGCAGTGAGTCCTAACTGCTTCTTTTCCTTCTGTGTGATTAGATAGGCTGTTGTCCTGACTGAGTTCCTTCTGCTCTTCTTGGTACTGACATTATTTTATGAGCACCATACCATCAGTCCACAGCTTCCGGCTGATTTTAAAAGCAGTTCTTGAAATTTGATTATTGTAATAGGAACCCAGTACCTAAATGAGCATTTGACAAAAATGGACATTATGAGAGACTGATGAGCCTTTGAACCCCTAAGAATTAATTGGTTTAAAAAAAAAAAAAACAGGAAACAACCTTGGAACCTGCCACAGAGGGCCTCTGAAAGCCTCTGCAGTATAGACTGTCAAAGCAGATGCTGAGCCTGATGGCCAACTGATGGGCAGAGTGAATGGAATTTTATGTAAGAAGTGGGAAATAGTAAGAGCTGGAGGGGACGGGAACTCCACAGGCAGAGCAACAGAACAAGATAATTTGAACACAGGGAACTTCCTAGAGACTCATACTCCAACCAAGGACTATTCGTGGAGATAACCTAGAACTCCTGCACAGATGTAGCCCATGGCAGTTCAGTGTCCAAGTGGGTTACATAGTAATGGGAAGAGGGACTGCCTCTGACATAATCTGATTGGCCTGCTCGTTGATCACCTCCCCCTGAGGGGGGGAGCAGCCTTACCAGGCCACGGTAGAGGACAATGCAGCCAATTTTGATGAGAACTGAAAGACTAAGATCAGAAAGGAGAGGAGAACCTCCCCTATCAGTGGAGGTTCCCCTATCAGGGGAGTGGCATGCATGCAGAAAGGGAAGGGAGGGTGGGATCGGAAGGGGAGGAGGGAGGGGCTTATGGGGGGATACAAAATGAATAAAGTGTAATTAATAAAAAAAAAAAAAGAAAAAAGCATGTGTAAAACTGCAAACAGATAAGATTCTAGAGTTATTTAAAACCGACGTATCTTCAATCGAATTCTATGGAATTGTTTCAATGGAAATTTAAGTATATATATATAAGAGCAGTAAAGAACATACTGAAAAACAAAAACAAAACAAAACAAAACAAACTTAAACACATATGCAGAACCTCAGTTTTTCTGTCTTTTTGGAGCTGAAGTAAGGTATTGGGTGTTAGACAACCAAAACATCTGCTGGGTTGAGGTATGATTTGGTTTTGTCCTTGAAAGTTGTAGGAGAAAATTAGAAGAGAAGGGTAACATGAACAACATTAAAAAAGACAGCATTTGGTAGGAGATTGGTGTATAAACAGTTTTTAATGCGTATTTGTTTTACTCTTTTCTTTCTTTGTACTTCAGCCTAGACTCAGTGGGGATACAAAAGTTTTCTTGACTCTTTTATTATCTTTTTTTTTTTTTTTGGTACATAACTTTTATTTGACTCTTCTCTAAAACCCATTTGTTTTACTATCCTTTCCTGAATTTCAGAAGGGTTATATCCATGCCTGACAAAGTTCTCAGAGTTGGATCCTTGATAGAGAAATGTCAAAACACCTATATCAGCCTTGGAACAGCTGCACATTTCTGTGTACAGATCTATATTTTGACTTCCTGCATTATAGAAGGGGTGTTGAGGTTTTTGGGTTGAGCATACGGATAGCATACTTCAGAGTGATTAACTTTATGGATGACATTGTCTTGGCCAGCTATATTTGGCTGTGCTGCAGCTGTGTTTGCTTTCTCAAAATTGTCACCAGGAGGCCTCCAACTGCAATTATTCACTAAGTCCAGGCTAGTAACATCTTTCCTCATGACTTGCATTGTCTTCTGGAGCATCTTTTCATAATGTGAGCTTCTAGAGATAAGGTCTGAGTCTTATGAATACTCTTTGGTCTCAAAACAATTTCTTAATAATAAATTTGTCTTTCTGTTGATTCATAATCTTATCAGGATTTTTTCTTTCATACCTATATTTTATTGACTTTTAGTTCCTCCTTTTCTTTCATATCTGTTTAGATGTTGAAAAGCTGCTCACAACATCTGCTTATGGGTGGTGCTATTTCTTCCTTTTAGTACTAAAGCATTTTGAATATATTTTTACTGACTTCTGGTGTCTTAAAGATTTCTAATATGTTGAATTAGAAACACATGTTTTTTTTTTTCTTTTTCTTGATTGGCATTACCATAAATTTATTTTTCTTCATAAGAATTTAAAGGTGTTTTCTTTTCCTCTCTATCTTAATACAAAACACGTTAGTTCTATGGCCATGTGTGGGCTTTGTTTCTAAGTGGAAATAACTTTGTCTTGTATTGTTTTGGCCATGCTTACTTTGGTATGGCAGCATGGAGTCTCTTCAGCCCAGGCATCCTTTATAAGATATACCCCAGGTCTCCTGCTGACTTAAAGTCTACTTTGTTTTATGCCTGTTTCTTCCAAGTCTCAATTGACTTCCAAAAATTTCTCATCAAGAAAATATGAATAATAAAATGTTTTTCAGTTTTCATATGGTTTTATTGTGAGACCAATTTGGAACAAGGATGACAACCTAAATAGTTTATAGTTTCGTAGTACTTGACACTGACCACACATTCACCTGTTTCCTGGGAGCATCAAATTTAATGGAACCCTCATTATAGCTGAACTGCTAATGTTTTTCCTTTTAGAGCATTCATGCTGCAAAGTCTCAGGCAAAGACCCATAAAGCAGTATTGTTCCGCTATAAACTTTTAGGAAATGTCAGTCTGTAGGACAGCATTATGATGACTGATTCTTTTTTCATCCTCCTTCTGCATGACGATAGAGAAATATAATGCAGCTCATGTTCCAGCTGTGAACGTATGCTCAGACCTCCGATTCTGGGGCGAGATAAAGCCGAAGCAATATCTTCATTCAATATCCTGATATATGTAATCTGTAAAGCCCATCTCTATACCTACTGATTAAGACTGCAATTTTCTTAGGATAAAGGAGTCAGCTAAACAACGTTAAGGTTGGTTCTCACATATTGGAACTCATTTAGAAACCCAAGCCTCTGATAGGAATGTGGAACGGAAATATTGTAGCATTTGCCACCCAGTGGCCTCATTAGCTACTCTGGCCATAGCACACCTGAAGAACACAGGAGTAGCTGGAGAAGAGAAAAACTCAATTTTAATTTACAGTGTGGCATAGGTGACGACAATGAGCGTAGTATGTAAGCTGTTTGATGCATCTAGGTGGTACCCAGCTGCTGATGGGTTCCAGTTCTTCTTTTGTACTTAGGAAAGCCCTTCCTCCTTCTCCAGACATTGGTGATAGGCTCCTTGGAGTCCTAAGAGATCAGAACAAATGTGAACATTTGATCCTAATGCTGCAAATCACCTGATTCTTTTAGATCAGTCATGACTATGTTTTCTTCAGAAGCCAAAGCCTTTAGAATGTGAACCCATTGCCTAGGAAATGTCCTCGATAATGCGCCGTGAGTACTTGGTTTCTGCTGTGCTTAAGATTATCTCATTGTTTGGAGAGACTCTATAAGCCATGAAATTGACCTCACAAACCCAGTCTCTTGCCTTTTATAGCAGAGCATTTCATGTGTAAGGTGAGCCAGATAGGGTCTTTGATATAGGCAGAAGGGATTTGGGTGATGATGAAAATTACAGCTGTCTTTTAAGTTTGTTGGAAAAGCAAAACTAGGGCCCTGGTGGGAAACTGGCAGATCTTTAGAAAAGGGGGCCAGTTACACAGATACTAAGTGTTTCTGTGTGAAATAATCACTTCTTTGTAATTAGCACATTTTATCAGTGTCAAAGAAGTTTCACTTCCTTTAAAGGCAGATACTCATTTGGGCCAAAATATTTTAGAAAGCAACCAAAATTGGATTATTGGCCACAGACAGAAGTTGAATTATGGCCACACCATTAGTTTGCTGTTATATCATATGTCTGCTTGGGATGTAATATTTTAGATACAGATTTACTTCTGGTACTCTGCTCACTAAAATAGCTATACAGAAGAAAAGTCTCCTAATGTCAACAAAACATTCTTCAGCGCCCCCCCCCCCTTTTCTTTTTCATTCTGAAAACTAATTCTTTATGGGATCCTTCCTATAGATACATTTCCAAATTTTTTTATGATCTTCTTTTTTTTCTCTGTTTAGGATACACTGTGGTTTACCACTTAGGCTAGTGAGTTTAAACAAAATATTAATAGTTAAAAAATGTTTTGCAGGTTATGTGATTGGGGTTCAGTAACATGGGAGTGCTGCAAAGCCAGGCATCTTCCCAAAGCCTAAGGCTTTTTTATTGTCTCTCCCTGATGTAGAGATTGGTCTTAAGATTTTTGAGGTGTTTTTTTGTTTTTCCTCATTGGCAATGTTTCAATAGACAGGATAATACCCTGCATCCTCAAGATGGAGACAGCAGTAAGGCCAGATCCCCGGAGCTGGTCTGTAGTGCCCAGCCGACAGCAGGATGCTCCTAGGACTGTGCCAGTGCAAGCAAAGGGAAGCAGTGTCGGTGTGTGCAGGTCTCTCCAGTGTGTTAGCCACTTCCTCCTGTTCATCCCAGACAATGGCAACTAAAAACTGAGTAGACTACTTCCCTGCCCTAAGAAATGTTTTCACACCTTTTGGTGAAATAGATTTTGGAACAATGTTTTAATTAAGTTTGTATTAGAAATTCTCAGAGGGCAAAAAACAATACTGAAGTTTTATAATGTCAGAGACCAGTATTAAAAGAACCTAGGAACAATATGTGTAAATACATTAAAAGAAAAAAAAAAACATTTTTGAGTTCTTAGATCATTCCAAAGCAGAAAGCAGGTAGAATTTCTGCAAGTGTTAGTGACCATGTATTTGGATTTTGAATATTAAATAATACAATTTTTTTTCTTTTTATTGACAATATCTTTTCTCACTTAATATAAACCCTCTATTCCTCCCAGTTCCTCCCCACTTCCTCTCCTATCCAGATCTGCTCCCTTCTGTCCCTCATTAGGAAACAAATAGGCTTCTAAGGAATAATAATAAATAAAATAAGATATAATAAAACATAAGAGAAAACAAAAACTAACACATAAGAACCGAACAAAGCAAACATAAGGAAAAGAACCCAGGAGAAGGCACAAGAAACAGACCCACTAAGTCACATTCAGGAATTCCATAAAAGCCTGTCTACAAGATATACTTGGACAACTAGAAGCCGTATTATATATATATATATATACAAAGGACATGATTCAGACCTGTGAAGGCTCTGTGCATGCTGCTTCAGTCTCTGAGTTCATCTGTGCTTGGATCATGTTGACTTAGAGGGTCTTGTTTTCTTGGTGTCCTCTATCCCCTCTGGCTCTTACACTCCTCCTTCTCTGCAGGGTTCCTGAGCTCTGAAGGGAGGGATTTGATGACAAATCTGAATGTTCCAGTGGCTCTCATTCTCATCATAATGTCTGGTGGTGGTGGTAGAGTGTCTGTATATTTATTTTCATCTGCTGCAGGAGGAAGCGTCTCTGACAGTGCACGAGCAAGGTGGTAATCTGTGAGTCTGTGAGTGTAGTAGAATGTTATTACAAGTCATTCTATTGCTTTCTTTAGAGACCAGTAGCATTTGCTCTTAACTAGGTCCATGGGCTCTCTAGTTTCAGGTTTTGGTCATCCAAGCAGCATCAGGCATAGGTTCTGTCATGCAGTGGACCTTAGGTTAAATCAGATATTGGCTGGTTACGCCCACAGACTTTGTACAACCACCGTCCGAGTGCATCTTGTGGACAGAGCTCCAGTGTAGACGGTGCATGGGTTGGTGTTTACATTTCTCTTCTGCTAGTGTGAAGAGTACCTTCCTGTTCCATGTCCAGTGAGTTGTCTCAGTGTTGATTTTGGCAATGGGGCCTTGCAGTAAGAATAAGCTATAGTCTTGGTAATAGCCTGGGTCATCTGGGAATTCTTTTGGGACATCTTTGGTCAACAACTCAATTAGATGTAACCTAGTTTCAGTACTGAACGCTTTACTTGGTGACAAGAGACGTCTAACTGGTGGTCTGTCTCAGCCATTATTTGGCTGTTTTATTTAGATCGACTTCATATTTGTCTATATTTTAAGAAGCTTCTACCATATTAGGTTTCTGTTCTACCCCTGAGATGGCTGTTAATTTTAACTGACTCTCCTTATATTCTCTCTCTTGTCTCCCCCATCCCCACTTGATCCTCCCATTCCATTGCTCCCATCCATATATAACTATATATTTTATTTCCATTTCCTAATGAGATTTAGCTATCACTCCTAGTCCCTTACTCTACACCTAACCTCTGTGGTTCTATGGATTGGAGTTTGGTTACCATTGAATTAAAAGTTAATATTCACATATAAGCAAAGTCATACCATATTTGCCTTTCTGGGTCTGGGATACCTTACTCAGTGATTTTTTTTTTTTAGTTCCTTCTATTTATCTTTGAATTTCATGATGTCACTTTATTTTTTAATGGCTGAGTAATACTCCATTGTTTAAGTTACCACAATTTCTTTATCTAGTCTTCTGTTGAGGGACATCTAGGTTTTGTTTTGTTTTGTTTTTTTTTAATTTTTAAAAGCATTATTTATCATGTATACAATGTTCTGTCTGCATGTATAAATGCATGCCAAAAGAGGGCACCAGATTTCATTATAGATGGTTGTGAGCCACCATGTGGTTGCTGGGAATTGAACTCAGGACCTTTGGAAGAATAGCCGGTGTTCTTAACCTCTCTCCAGCCCTCATCTAGGTTGATTTTTTTATTTATGGCTATTATAAATAAAACAGCAATGTACATGGTGCAAGCATGAAGAGTCCTTTGGGTCTGTCCCTAAGAGTGGTATAACTGGATCTTGAGATAGATTTATTCCCATTTTTCCTGAGGTACTACCAAACCGATTTCCACAGCAGCTGCACAAGGTTTTGCCCCCACCAGCAATGGATAAGTGTTCCCCTTGCACCATATCCTTGTCAACATGAGCTGCCACTTTTTAAAATTCCTCTTAGCCATTTGTCACATGTGTAAATTGAAATTTCAAACTGGTTTTGATTTTTTTTCCCCTGGGTGATTAAGGAGGTTGAATATTTCTTAAAGTGCTTCTCAGCCATCTGGAATTCCTTTATTGAGAACACTCTGTTTAGATCTGTACCTTATTTTTTTTTATTGGGTTGTTTGTTTTTTTAATATCTAGTTTTTGGAGTTCTTTATATATTTTTGATATTATTCCTCTATTAGATGTGTTTGGTAAACATCTTTTACCATTATGCAGGCTACTACTTTGTTTGGATGACATCATGTTATCCTTTGCCACACAGAAGCTTGTAAGTTTCTTGAGGTCCCATTACGAATTGTTGGCCTTAGTGCCTGTACTAACAGTATTTTATTCAGAAAGTCTTCTTCTGTGCCTCGGAGTTCAAGGCTATGTCCCGTTTTTCTCTGCTATCAGGTTCAGTATATCTGGCTTTATGTTGACGTCTTTGATCCTTGGACCTGAGTTTTGTGCAGTGTGATAAGTATAAACCTATTTGGAGTATCTACATGTAGCCATCCAGTTTCACCAGCATCAATTGTTGAAGATGTCTTTTTTCCCAGTGTGTATTTCTGGCTTCTTTATTCAAAAATCAGGTGTGCATAAACATGTGGCTTTATGTCTGGTTTTTAGTTTAATTTTGTTGGTCAATTGTGTGGTTTTGTGCCAACATCATGTTATTTTTTTTAATATACTGTAGCTCTGTAGTACACCATGAAATTGTTGTTTTTTTTGTTTGTGTTGTGTTTTTTAAGAGGCAGAGTTTCTGTGTGTGTAGCTCTGGCTGTCCTGGAACTCGCTTTGTAGACCAGGCTAGACTTGAACTCACAGAGATCTGCCTGTCTCTGCCTCCCAAGTGCTGGGATTAAAGATGTGCACCACCACACCCAGCTGAAATTGGGGTGTTAATGCTTCCCTTAGTTCTTTTATTATTCAGTATTGTTTTAGCTACTACAGATTTCTTGTGTTTTCATATTAAGCTGAAATTTTTTCTTTCAAGATCTGTGAAGAATTGTGTTAGAATTTTGATGGGGATTGCATTGAATCAGCTTTTGGTAGGATGGCCATTTTTACTATAATAATCCTACCAGTCCATGAGCATGAGAGATCTTTCCATTTTTTGATATCTTCTTCAGTTTTTTTTCTTATAAAAAATCTTAAAGTTTTTATCATACAAGTCTTTCATGTGCTTGGTTAGATACAGTGCAAAGTATTTTATATTATTTGAGGCTATTCTGAAAGGTGTTGTTTTTCTGATTTCTTTCTCAGACCTTTTGTCATTTCTATAAAGAAGGGATACATATTTTTGTGAATTGATTTTGTATCATATCATCTTTGAATAGCAATACCTTGACTTATTCCTTTCCAGTTTTTTTAAAATTTTATTTTATTTTATTAATTAGACTTTATTCACTTTGTATCCCCCCATAAGCCCCTCCCTCCTTCCCTCCTGGCCCCACCCTCCCCCCCTTCTTCACGCATGCCCCTCCCCAAGTCCACTGATAGGGGTGGTCCTCCTCTCCTTCCTTCTGATCTTAGTCTATCAGATCACATCAGGAGTGGCTGCATTGTCATCTTCTGTGGCCTGGTAAGGCTGCTTCCCGCTCAGGGGGAGGTGATCCTCTTCCCATTACTATGGAACCCACTTGGACACTAAACTGCCATGGGCTACATTTGTGCAGGGGTTCTAGGTTATCTCCATGCCTGGTACTTGGTTGGAGTATGAGTCTCTGGGAAGACCCCTGTGTTCAAATTTTCTGGTTCTGTTGCTCTCCTTGTGGAGTTCCTGTCCTCTCCAGATCTTACTATTTCCCACTTCCTTCGTAAGATTCCATGCATTCTGCCCAACAATTGGCCATAAGTCTCAGCGTCTGCTTTGATAGTCTGCAGGGCAGACCCTTTCAGAGGCCCTCTGTGGCAGGTTTCTAGGTTGTTTCCTGTTTTCTTCTTCTTCTGATGTCCATCCTCTTTGCCTTTCGGGATGGGGATTGAGCATTTTAGTCAGGGTCCTCTCTCTTGATTAGTTTCTTTAGATATACAGATTTTAGTAGGTTTATCCTATGTTATATGTCTATCTGAGTGAGTATATACCGTGTGTGTCTTTCTGCTTCTGGGACAGCTCACTCAGGATGATCCTTTCCAGGTCCCACCATTTACCTGCAAATTTCATGATTTCCTTATTTTTCATTGCAGAGTAATACTCCATTGTGTAGATGTACCACAATTTCTGCATCCATTCTTCAGTTGAGGGGCATCTAGGCTGTTTCCAGCTTCTGGCTATTACAAATAAAGCTGCTACAAATATGGTTGAGCAAATGTCCTTATTGTGTACTTGAGCCTCTTTTGGATATATGCCTAGGAGTGGTATGGCTGGATTTTGAGGAAGCGCTATTCCTAGTTGTCTGAGAAAGCACCAGATTGATTTCCAGAGTGGTTGTACAAGTTTACATTCCCACCCACAGTGGAGGAGGGTTCCCCTTTCTCTACAATCTCTCCAGCATGTGTTGTCAATTGAGTTTTTCATCTTGGCCATTCTGATGGGTGTAAGGTGAAATCTCAGGGTCGTTTTGATGGCTAATGACGTTGAGCATTTCTTTAAGTGTTTCTCTGCCATTCGATAATCCTCTACAGAGAGTTCTCTGTTTAGTTCTGCTCCCCATTTTTTTAATTGGATTACTTGGTTTGCTGCTTTTCAGCTTTTTTAGTTCTTTATATATACTGGATATTAGCTCTCCCCTCTGTCAGATAAAGGGTTGGTGAAGATTCTTTCCAATCTGTAGGCAGACGTTTTGTTTTGATGACGGTGTCCTTTGCTTTAGAGAAACTTTTCAGTTTCATGAGGTCCCAGTTATTGATTGTTGCTCTTAGAGCCTGTGCTATTGGTGTTCTGTTCAGGAAGTTGTCTCCTGTACCAATGAGTTCTAGGGTTTCCCCCACTTTTTCTTCTAACCTATTTAATGTGTCTGGTTTTATGTTGAGGTCTTTGATCCACTTGGACTTTAGTTTTGTGCAGGGTGATAATTATGGATCTATTTTCATTTTTTTACATGTAGACATCCAGTTAGACCAGCACCATTTGTTGAAGATGCTGTCTTTTTTCCATTGTATGGTTTTGGCATCTTTGGCAAAGATCAGGTCTCCATAAGTGTGTGGGTTTATTTCTGGGTCTTCTGTTCAGTTCCATTGATCCACCATTCTGTTTCTATGCCAGTACCATGCAATTTTTATAACTGTTGCTCTATAGTACAGCTTAAGATCAAGGATGGAGGTACCTCCAGAAGATCTTTTATTGTAGAGGATTGTTTTAGCAATTCTGGGTTTCTTGTTATTCTATATGAAGTTGAGAATTTTTCTTTCCAGGTGTGTAAAGAATTGTGTTGGTAATTTGATGAGAATTGCTTTGAATCTGTAGATTGCTTTTGATAAGATGGCTATTTTTACTATGTTAATCCTGCCAAGCCATGGGCATGGGAGATCTATGCCCTTGATCTCCTTCACTTGTAATAGTGTTCTAACTAAGACTTCAAGTACTGTATTGAATACCGTGAGAGTGTACTGCTTTGTTTCTAGATGGAACTACTTTGAAATTCTCCCCATTTAAGTTGATGTTGGCTATGGGCTTCCTTTAAACTGCCTTTATTATGTTCCCTTTATCCTAGTCTCTCCAGAATTTTTATCACAGAGGAGTGTTGGATTTTGTCAAAAGCTTTTCTGCATCTAATAAGATGGTCATGTTTTTTTTTTTTTCAGTTTGTTTATGTGGTAGATTATATTTATTGATTTATGTATGTTGTACTACCCTACTTATCTAGAATGATGTCCGCTTGATCACAGTGGGTGATTTTTTTATATGCTCTATGGATTCAGTTTACATGTATTGAGAATTTTTTTAATCTATGTTCATAAAGGAAATTGTACTGTTATTCTCTTTCTTTTTTGGGTCTTTATGTAGATTGGGCATCAGGGCATCATAAAATGAATTGGGCAATGTTCCTTCTATGTCTGCTTTTTTGGAATAATTTGATGAGTGTTGGCATTACGTCTCATTAGAAAGTCTGGTAGGATTCTGTGCTAAAACCACGTGGCCCTGGATTTTTGGTTAGTAGACTTAATTACTGCTTCCATTTCATTAGGGGTTATAAGTCTGTTTAAATGACTTATCTGGTCTTGATTTAAGTTTAGTAAGTGGTATATATGTAGGAAATTACTCGTTTCTTTTAGATTTTCCAATTTGGTAAAGTATAGGTTTTTAAAGTATGTCCTTATGATTCTCTGAATTTCCTTGGTGTCTTTTTATCTCCTTTTTCATTTCTAATTTTGGTTAGTTTGGATTTTCTCTTTCTGCCTTAATTTGGATGAGGTTTGCCAATCTTACTGATTTTGTCAGAGAGCCAATTCTTTGTTTCATTGATTCTTTGTATTGGTTGTTGTTGTTGTGTTTAATGATTTCAGCCCTGAATTGATTCTTTCTCACCATCTCCTTCTTTTGGGTTTCTTCTTTTTGTTCTAGAACTTACAGGTGCACTGTGAAGTTACTAGTATGAGTTCTCTCCAGATTTTTATATGGCATTTGGTGCTCTGAGCTTGCCCTTTAGAACTGGCTTCATTGTGTCCCATAAGTTTGCGTATGTTGTGTATTCAATTTCATCCAATTCCATAAAGTCTTTCATTTCTGTCTTGACTCATTCTTAAATCAGTAGTGAGTCGTCCACTTTTCATGAGTTTGTAAGCGTTCTTTTGTTTCTGTTGTTGATATACAGCTTTACTCCATGTGGTCAGATATGATGCAGGGTATTACTTCAGTTTTCTAGTATCTGTTGAGGCTTGTTTGTGCCTGGGTATGTGGTCAGTTTTGGAGAAAGTTCCATGATGTACTAAAAAGGGGTCTTTTCTTTTATGTTTGGATGAAATGCTCTGTAAATATCTGCTAGGTCCATTTAGTTTATAAGGCCAATTAGCTTCAGCGTTTCTGTTTAGTTTTTGTCAGGATAACCTGTACCTTGGCTAGAACGGGGAACTGAAGTTGTCCACTGTCAGTGTGTGAGGATCAGTATGTGAGTTAAGCCATCACATTGTTTCTTTTAATGTCTTTGTGTTTGGCACATAGATATGTCAAATCCTCTTGGATTTTTTTCTTTCAGTATGTAGTGTCCCTTGCTGTCTCTTCTGATTAGTTTTGGTTTGAAGTCTGTTTTTTGTTTGTTTGTTTTTTAAGATATTAGAATGGCTACAACAGCTTGCTTCTTAAGTCTTTTTGCTTGGAATAACTTTTTTTCCATCCTTTTACCCCTGCAGTAATATCTATCCTTAATTTTTAGGTGTGTTTCTTGGATGGAACAGAAGGATGGATCCTGTTTTTTCACTTCTATTCTGTAGTCTGTGTTTTTTTAATGGAGAATTGAGAAAGTTAATATTGGGAGATACCAGTGAGGAGTCTTTGTTGACTCCTGTTATTTTGCTTGTGTGTGTGTGTGTGTGTGTGTGTGTGTGTGTGTGTGTGTGTGTGTTTCCCCTGTATGATTTTCTGGTCTGGGATTATTTATTTCTTGTATTTTCTTGGGTGTTGTTAAACTCCTTACTTTGGAGTTTTCCATGTGCCTTTTGTAAGTCTATATTTATGGATAGATAGAGATCGACTAAGTTTTGTTTTATCATAAATGATGTCTTATTTTTCCCATCTATTGTGATGGAAAGTTTTTCTGGTTGAAGTAGTATGGGCTGGCATGTGTCATCTTAGAGTCTGCAGCACATCTGTCCAAGCCCTTCTGCTTTTAGAGTCTCTATTGAGAAGTCAGATTTAATTCTAATAGGTCTGCCTTTGCATGTTTCTTAGTTGTTTTTTCTTGAAGGTTTTAATATTCTTTCTTTTTTGTACATTTCATTTTTTATTATTATATGCCGAGAGTCCTTTCTGGTCTAGTCTATTTGGTGTTCTGTATGCTTCTTTTACTTTGTAGGCATCTCCTTCTTTAGGTTAGGAAAATGTTCTTCTATGGTTTTGTTGAAAATACTTTCTGCGACTTTCACCTGGAACTCTTCTTCCTTCCTCTATTCTTACTATTCTTAGATTGTTTTTTTTTTTTTTCATAGTGTCCTAGATTTCCTGGATGTTTTGTGCCAGGATTTCTATATTTAGCTAAATACAGTTCCTTACTTGTAACCAATACTCTTGTGCTTTTTATACTTCTCTGTCAAATGCCTTTTTATTTTATTTCATTGCTAGACCCAGTGTTTTAGTCTAGAAGGCAATAGTGTTGTAGATGTGTCAGTGCAAAAGGGAACCATATTAGTGTCAGAACCTTTGTGTCTGAGGTAGATTCTTACCGACTCAAGATAGAGAGAAATACTTTGGATATTAAGGTGGATCCTTTTTCTTCATTTATGGTTTTATGTTTTATCAAGGGTTTTCTTTCAGGATTTATTAGACACCTGGAATTTTCACTCTGAGATTTACTTTCAGCTTCTTAACATTTGCATTTGATTTGTATTTGGGGTGTGTGTGTGGTAACTGCAGCTCTTGTTTCTTATGATTTAGAAAAAGGCTCTCAAGTGGTGTTTGGTCCCCACCATCTCCATTAGTTGACGATCTTATACAGCATCTTTTCTAGAGTTACAACCATTCTTACCTCCTCAGATAAGCTATATAATAGGCAATAGGTTAAGTGAAATTTAAACAAATTGCTAATTGGTTTTAGGTGACTGACATGTATGTATGTATGTTTGTATGTATGGGACCTGTTTCATTTCAGGTAGCATAGCTTTTCCTCAAGAATAAAAATTTAATAGGATCCTGAATTTTCGGGAAAACATAAGTTTCTGTCTTTTCTTTAACACTGAGTGTCTGTAAGAGTTAATAGCAAAGTTAGAGTAGAATTCATGCATGGGTTGATCCAAACTATCAACAATTTTACACCAGATATTAGCTTGTCGAAGTGCCTTTACACTTGGCAGGAGACAAGCACTGTAACCTAAGAGGATGTGATTGGAGTGGGGTTTTCATGCCCCATGTGCTTATTGTATTCTTGCTACTGATGCAAACATTATCTATAATTACATTTTCAAGTGACTGAAAATTGCAGGCTTTGTTGAACAAAAATACAGCCAAAGAATGGAATGTATATCTACTCTATCCTCATTATAGGGCTTTCAGAAATCAGACTATGAGGCCCAATACCATGGCTCTCGACTGTGTGATACCAGCTCCATTCTCTGATGTTTGAACACTTTGTCAAAATGCTGGGTTTACAATGATGATCATGTAATTGGAGGAAAATGCTATTACTATTTTAGTGCTTTGTTTGCTGTATTGTCATCTCAATCACTGCAGTGTCGACTATCACAAATCTACTGTTTCCAGGATGTAAAACAAGAAACCACAATTTAGTTTAGCTTCAAACATGAAGGGCAATAGAGAAACAAACACTGTGGCCTTCCTGGAGCAGGTACAGTTGTATTCTTCTGACCTTATGTTGTAGTTGTAAATCCCATCCATTGCTGTACCACTGATTAGAAAGAAACTGTTCCTATCGGGACCATCATGGATTTGTCCCTGGGCCTTAAAATCTGGCCCTCATACAAGAAAAGCATCTGGCCTACTTTTATACTTCAAGACACCAGACTTCATTTTTAACTTCAACGAGAGTCTAAACCATTTGAATTTTTAAAAGAAAGTAAAAAGAGATATAATGTGGCATATATTTTGTTCATTATTGTTTCATGATTTTAAACTCCATGAAATATAAAATGTGCCTTGGCCTAGAGTGGAAAACTTATAGGAAGAGGAAATTATAATGATTTTATTGTTAATTTGTTTTTAAAGTACCAAATTTACATTCTTTGTGTTATATTATGATATTATAATTCACCTTCCATTCTATACTACAGCCTAAAACTGTTGAAAAAGTTAAAGAAATAATACTGTAATGGCTTTCAGAGGAGCAGCAAAATAGAGAAACAGGGTTGTTCCAAAAACTAATTTGTTCCAAAACCTCACAAACTATTTGAGTCTTTTGTTTCCCTTTCTGATAGATGACGCAAACTTGTTAGCAAACAAAGAACTATTTATTGGGTCAGAATTAAATTATTGCATGGTTAGGGTTGATATATATGGTAGATCCCCCAATATGAATGTTGTGCTATCTTTTTTTATAATTTTTATTTTTTGTATTAATCACAGGTCATTTACTTTGTATCCTAGCTGTAGCCCCCTCCTTCATTTCCTCCCAGTCCCACCCTCTCTCCCTCAACTCCTCCCTGCCCCTTTCCAAGTCTACTGATAGGGGAGGTCCTCCTCCCCTTCCATTTGACCCTAGCTTATCAGGTCCCTTCAGTACTGGCTGCAGTGTCCTCCACTGTGGTCTAGCAAGGCTGCTCCTCCCTCTAGGGCTGGCTCCCTAGAAGTCAAAGAGCCGGCCATTGAGTTCATGTCAGAAATAGTTCTTCTTCCCCTTACTAGGGAATCCACTTGGATACTGAGCTACCATGGGCAACATGAGCAGGGGTTCTAGGTTGGTTGGAGAAACAGTCTCATGGAAGACTCCTATGCCCAGATATATTTGGTCCTTGTGGAACTTCTGTCCTCTCCAGATCATACTAACCCCCCCCTTTTTTTATATAATTCCCTGCATTCTGTCGAAGGTTTGGTTATGAGTCTTAATCTGATTTGATACACTGCTAGGTAGAGTCTTTCAGAGGCCCTCTGTGGTAGGTTCCTGTCCTGTTACTTGTTTGCTCCTACATCCAATGTCCATCCCATTTGTCTTTCTAAGTTTTTGATCTTAGCCATTCTGATGGGTGTAAGGGGAAATCTCAGGGTAGTTTTGATTTGCATCTCTAATGGCTAAGACGTTGAGCATTTCTTTAAGTGCTTCTCTGCCATTCTATATTCTTCTACAGAGAATTCTCTGTTTAGCTCCATAACCCATTTTTTAATTGGATTGCTTGATTTGTTGCTTTTTAACTTCTTTAGCTCTTAATATATTCTGGATACCTGTGCTATCTTTTTAAATAAGATTTTTAAGTCATAGTATATGTTATATTTTGAAC
This sequence comes from Psammomys obesus, assembly GCF_907164565.1. Classification (NCBI taxonomy): domain Eukaryota; kingdom Metazoa; phylum Chordata; class Mammalia; order Rodentia; family Muridae; genus Psammomys; species Psammomys obesus. Next base: position 12,561,261 of record NW_026596149.1, on the reverse strand, counting down.
AGACCAGTTTATAGACTAATATGAAGGTTTCTAATTTCATTATGTATTTTTAACATTTGTACAACTGAAATAAGATAACTGGGGTTAAAAACAAAGTTGTTGATGTAATACAGCAGGGCAGCAAGGTTTTGTTGTTGTTATTCTTTTGAAATGTGAATGTATTGTTACAGCTTTGTAAGTAAGTTCTGGCAGTAAATATTCTGAAAGATAGGCAGTTTCTATAATTGATAATTATAAGATGTGAGGGCAACTCGATTTGTCTATTTCTTAAGATCCCTCCATGAATTACAATCAGTCTCACCCCTTATCCCCTCCTTTATTTTTCTGGATTGTTTCTCTTGATAGGTTGTCTTTTTGTTTCTAAGTACGTGAACTCTTGATAGCTTAGTTCCAAGCCAATTTGCAGAACTCATTTTAGGAAATGTAATTAGCCCAGAACTAAAGTATATTAGCCATTAGACTTACCTAATTCTTTAGGTTTCTTGTGTAACTCTAGAATAGCAAACTGATTCCATTGTAAATACAGTGCAGGTCAGAAACTACACTGTAAACAAACTGCACCTTGTTCTGCAGATCTAATAGTTAAAATTCAGTTGGGTAGCTGAGGGACATTTAGGAGTCACAACTGACCTGGTCAGCTGATACTACCTGTTTTGCTGTCATGTGGAAACTAAGCATCTCTTTGTACTGGAATCTGTTCTTTTTATATTATTTAAAATCCTTGCCAATGAACAAATTGCTGCATTTCTTTTCTACTTGTAATTCTTCACACACTCAAAGTCTCTTATGGACTGGATGTTTACTAAGAGTTTTAAGATGTTCTAAGATTTGTAAAATGTTCTTGGCGTACACACATTAAACATGGGGTCATTCTGAGCTTTAGCTGTGACCTTAACAAATACTTGTATTTTCTTTAGGGAGAGACTTAACGTAATAGGAAGGATCTTCAGTTTCATTGTGTTTAGGCTGTGTTGGGTCAGTCCAGGATTTACTAGTTTGATCTTCCTAACTTTCCATAAACCTTCATTTGTTTTCAAAAGTGATTTCACACTTTGTCCAAAAATTCCATAATATCTAATATATTGTATGCTAATTTAGAAAAAATTTAGGTTAAAAAGTTTGCATGTGTGTTTATGTGCAATAGAAAGAGGCTAGGTGGGGGCATGTATGTGTGGCATATGCACACATATGTAGACTCACATATGGAGGACAGAGAGTTTATTACTCTCTACTTTATTCCCTTGAGATAGGATCTCCCACTGAACCTGGATCTAGGCCAGCAGCTAGCAAAGACCGTAGCTCCTCCTGCTTTTCTCTCTCCTGTTAGAACTGGGGTCACAGCCCCCACATCGACATCAGCCTTTCACAGTGGTTCTCGAAATTTTCATCTTGGCATTCATGCTTATGCAGCAAGAGCCCTCACCCAGGAATCATTTCCCCAGCCACGACCCTCATTCTTCAACCTACAGATCATGTGCATTAATATTATATTGCCACATCGTTTTTGACACATCAAAGTCCCTAAAAATAATATTATTTAAAAACACTGGAAAAAATACAGTGTTTCCATGACAGTGTTCACGTAAGTTAGTACTTTTGTTGATCTTGGTTCAATTAGCTTGTGATGCAGAAATTCAGAGTTAATCAAAACTGGAAAGGTTATAGATCTTTCTATCTGAAAAAACTACAAGATTGTAGTGCCCTTCCTACTGAGTCAGATTTGATTCTACTGTGATCCACAGGATTAGCTGTGTGAGCAAAGTGGTGAGGAGTTCTGTCTGGTCCATGTTTTGCTCTCTGAACTTCCTTTAGAAGAGTACAAGTAGGCACAAATGGATGAAAGTAAGAGGAAGTACTGGCCACCACCTATTTGGCATTCTGGTTTGGCTTCCAGTTCCTTTTCACATTCCCAGTATTGAAGATACAGTGAGCATGTGACGTGCTCTGCTGGGTAATCTAGTTTGATGCCATCATTAATAGTGTGCTCCTTTTCCTCTGGAAACCGACCTAGTTTGAACGATAGGCAGTCTGGTTGCCCGTCTCAGGTATAACCCTGTGGGACTAGCTTTTGTAAATACAAAGGTGTGTTATCATCAAAATCTGATCCATGAGGTTAATACAAACCTTTCTACACAATGGTTATGAATCCTTTTAAGCTGCCCACGAAAAGAACTTTTTATCTTCTCTATAAGCAAGCAAAGATTTGACAATCTTTCCTTTAATGTTTCTAATGTGTTAGTACCTTCAGGGCACTTTAAAATATGCCACTTCCTTAGATAATTTTTATTCCTTAACCCAGATGCTTTGTACTAGAAATTTTTGTGAATAACTCTCTGTCAACACCCTTCCCCAGTACCTGGATCCTTGATGAAGGTTCCTGAAATAAGACTTTGAGGGAAACCTTTCTATTCAACTCAGTTAAATTCATGAAATAACTTTTCCTCATTTTGGTGAGTTGAGATACTTCTGATGACCATCAACTCAAGCGTGACCAGCAACAGAATCTGATGAGATGATCTTGCCTTTGTTTGTTCTCACATTGCCCTTCCTGAAACCTCACCAGAAGAGCTCAGTTGAGGCATAATGACCCCAGGCTGCCCAGGTTTATTTTGGAATTTTAATCTCTGGTATACTTTTTTCACTCTATAATGTTACGTTATCTTTCTTGTACAGTGCTAGAATTTCAGAGGATTTGTGAAATATGTGTGTTTAAAATTGATTTTCTGATTTTTACATTTATACCCAGCTGTTTGTTATTCAGTTCAGCCATCAGCATGAGTCTCAATGGAGCGTGTAATGTGCAGCTGTAGCCAGACATAATGCTTCCTCTCCCTAAATGTTTCTGTTAGAAGCTTAGAGAGGCAGGCTAAAGACTGCTGATAACCATGTTGCCTGCATTAATTTACCCTCTGGAGCTACACAAATCTGCTCGGCAATTTTATTTCATGACCAACAAGCAGAGCAATGTTTGTGATCTCTATCCCTGGTAGTAATGTTGACAGTGTATATCAAATCTATCTGCATTGATATGAAAGGTACTTGTACAGCTAATTCAAGCTGCAGGAAGCTGTCTGATCTGCATGCATAAATACAGTAGAAGCAAGATTGTACATCAGCCAAGATTTAAATACAAACCTTTGCCTAGATTAAAATAGGTCCATAAACTAGTTCATTGAATAGAGGTTTTTTTCCCAGAAAAATAATTTTATGATCATTCCTCTTTAACCTTTATAGTCAAATCTTGTTTCTAATTTGCATTTATTATTCAAATCTGTGTTTTCTTTTGTGTTTGTATGATGTGTCCTTGTTTAGAAGCTACAGCTTCTACTAAATTTAATTACTTCCCTTCGAGGCTTTAAATTGAGGGCAGATTCTATTAATTGTTAATTACTTTCCTCTGCTGTTTACACAGTGAAGGTACAGTTACTAATTGAGGGTCTGTGCTGTAGAGTGACAGGCAGCTCCTTCCATTTCAATATTTACCTTTTTATGGAGACAGATTTTTTATTTCTCTAATCTTTTATTAATATAAAAGTAGACGGACATTTAATGGCCATTATTATGATCTAGTGTCCTCAAATATTATAGATAAATAAATGACAATTATATTTTGACCTAGTGTGGCCATCTGGTGGTGTGTTGATCTCTTTTGGCCCCTTAGGCCAATCTTGAATGGGAGGATGGTGTCCTGAAACCATGACATAGCCAGTTTTACCATCCAGGCCCTCACTGGTGGGTCGCAAGGGAAAGAAGCCTTACCATAAGAGGGTAGGGTAGTTCTCTCATATCTTTAGTGTATTTGGCAATTTTTATTATCTCCTTAAAAATCTTCTCTTGACCTCTATGTGTTTCTTACCCCTCACATCCCCGTTGTTCCAGCCTGTGAACATCTTGGGGCTCTTAACTTTTTTTTTTTTTTTTTTTTTTTCCTTTTCAGTGAGTTTGCATACTCACCTACTGTGTCTAGGTTGAAGAAGGTAGGGGGAGTATAAATGTTATTTTTTTAACATTTCACATTTTAATGAGGCTGTCTCAGTGAGTTGTTTTTCAGCCTCTGTGGGTGGGCTTAGAATCAGCCATGATCACGGCATTTTGAATGTTCCTGAATTACCTAGAGTCCCGTTGCAACAGTTTATTAAAAGTGTAAAGGCTCAACCAAGTGCTTCAGAACTCACCAAAACAGAGAGATTCGTTTACTTGATTCCGGGTTCTATACGATGGTAGTACTTCAAACCAGCTTGAGTTAATTTCCCACCGACCTTGCATTAGGCACTTTAAAATGGGTTTGCTGTGATACTAGGCTTTTTTATCATGATGTTCTGCTTTTACATTGTTTTAGAATTTCCTCTTCTTCCTCTCTATGTCCTCCTTATTCCGTTTCCTCCCCCTTCTCCTCCTTGTCCTCCTCCTCTCCTTCTTCCTTCTCCTTCTCCATTCTTCTTCTTTTGGGACAAGTCTCAAGTCCTTGTTGACCTGGAACTCTCTATGTAGACAGACTGGCCTCAAATTCACACACACACACACACAAAAACTGTTTACCTCTGCCTCCCACATGCTAGGATCAAAGGTGTGCCATCAAATTTGTTATTTTTGGGTGAGTGGGTGGGAGGGGCTACCTTCTTCTGAGAAATGGGGGGGTAGGGGAGAAAAAGAGAGGGTGGCACCTGGAGGAGAGAAGGCAGAGGCCTATGAATAGGATGTAAAAGTGAATTAATTAATTAAAAATCATAAACATGGGTACTGGGTTGAATTGAAGTATTAAATAAAAAAATAGAGATTTTTCTCCTTTTTTGGAAACAGGTTGGTTTAAAACATCATTTTCTCATTTTTACTAGATTAAAAAAAAAATGCCCCGTAGTCTGTAGAATTCTGAATAGGTAGTTGTGTTAGATCATATAGCTGCCATCTCTGCTGGTTATGACAAAAGAGGAGAAATGGAGCATGGGAAATGCTTTGTGTTCTTCTGTGTAAGCATCAGTGGCTTCTTCTGGGAGAACCCAGCCGTACCAGCAAGGAAGAACATCAGTCATTGTTCCTAGGACATTGCAGCCTCATTTAAGAATGACCACCTTTCCCCTCACCTGTACTTTCTTTTGCCCTGAAGAGAAAATTACAAGAAAGAACACATCTAAGGTGGGTTGCCAACTTGTGCTGGCCGAGGTATGTGGCGTGTGAAATCGAATGGTCTTCCAGACTGTAGTGCTTATTAAGTTACTTACATAGAGGGTTGTCGGCTTAGGCTAGCTGTGAAGATAGTCCTATCAGAAAGTGATTACCTGACAACCAAATAGTTACGGTGCTAGGATGGTAGGGATTCTGACAGGCTTTATATTATCAGGAAAATATTATGCAGTACACAGTATAGAAATGGATTCTAGAGTAAAAATTGAAATATCCATTTTTTGCACTGATTTTGTATATATTACATGTATAGGTTATGTGTAAATCATAAAAAAATCATGCGTAATTTAAAAAGGTAGGACACATTATTCTTTCTGAAGGATTATGATTTTCAAATGAGCTATATAGCCGTAGTATAAATATCTCAAACTATCTTAATATTTGAAGCACTATAAAAGAGCTTGAAATCATAATTATTTTAAACTATACAGGTTGATTTTATTTTTATTAAAACATTTCTGGCAACAATGATAGTATACTTATTACATGGAATTTGAGAGTTTTAAATGGAAAATTTAAACTGGGCATGGCAGCTCATAACTACAATCACACAACTTAGGAAAACTAAGGCAGGAGGATTACTGTGAGTTCAGGGCCAAGTTGTACTATATATCCAAACCCAAGTGAAGAACAAAAAGTAAGAACAAAAAGTAAGAACAAAAAGGCAAGTTTTATAAATTCTTGGTGATAGAGGAAGGAAAGAACCTTCTGCAACTAATCACTAGTCTTCTCATTATATATATAATGAATATATATAGATATTGACTATGCATAATGAGTTCATTATACATACTGAATATCTATCTGTCTATCCATATTAATTATATATCAACACACTCAGCTGAGTGTTTCTTTGTGTCCCTATTGTCCTGACTTGTGTATGTACACATAGATGTCCTCACTGTCCTTTCATGGCATTGACTGTATAATGGCTACATTAGTGCTGTATAGTCTCTCTGGTAGCCCTAGAGGAAAGCTCTGAGTGGACCTCAGAATGAAAGTGAGTCTTATGTTCTGTATCACATAGAAGAGGAGAAGCCTTTCAGATGAAAATCAAAGAGAAGCAGAGAAATCATAGTGCTAGTGTTGGAGCGAACAGGTGCTTACCAAGTATGCCTCCTGTACACTGGAAGTTGTGATGCAGAGGCCAGAGGCATCTATTCAGAGCTACTCTCTGCGTCTGCTATATTCTCCTTACCTGCACTTCTGCTGGAGGCCTGTACTCTGACTAAGAGCAGGGGATGCTGTATTTACAGTATAGATAGTTTGAAAATGCCACAAAATTAGCACACCAGTTACTCTTTGGATTTGTTTATTTACCTCAGAAGACTTCAGAACTTGTTTCATATTTTCCCAGGTACATTTTTAAATTCTCTTCACAGCATGTATTAACTTGTGGAGTCACTATTAAGGCTAATTAAGAGATGAATAATTATCTGTTACATTTTATACTATATGCTTGTTGGCACTGAAAGAAACCATGGGCCATACAATCCAAATAAATGGGTAGATAAATGTCTTAATTTTAAATGGTTTTGAAATGTAATTTATGTTGAGGGTGAGGTTGGCAAGGAGTTTTGCAGTGTTGTCACTTTCTGCTTTGCTTTTGTCGAGCTGAACACACACACACAGAAATACACAAATGAGGGAGCCATTAAAAAGAAGAAAGTGTGATGAGACCTAATTGACTAGGCTCAGAAGGAAGGAAAAGAAGACCTCCCCTATCAGTGGACTTGGGGAGGGGCTTGCATGCAGAGGGTGGAGGAAGGGAGGCATTGGGACGGGAGGAGGGAGAGAACCACAGGGGGGATACAAAGTGAATAAAGTGTAATTAATAAAAAAAATTAAAAAAAAAAGAACAAAGTGTGTTGATATAGCTCTTATAGTGAGCTATAAGAGATTGATTTTTTTGTTTTTCTATTAAATGGTCTCACTGTGTAGCCCAGGCTGGCTTCTTATGTCCCACCACACCTGGCCAGGTAGATTATTTTTAATTGAAGACTTCTGTTTTAGAGTTTGGTGCAATTTAGAAAACCAAATTTTTCTGGTATTGATGTGAGACATGTGAATTTAAGGCAAGCGTAGGACAAGGGGAAGTGAAGAAATACTCATGGCAATGCAAAACAGAGGAAAGGGACACAGTGGCTTTTCTGATGAAACCTTTGCTGTGATCTATGTGAATTGCCTCCCATAGTATGCAGATGATTTATAACAAGCATTGACAAGATGTAGATACAGTGTTTTCAAGAAACAAAATAGGTTCTCTTTTATAAACATACTCATTTATGTGTACCGTTTGATAAAATTTTAATCTACACCGACAGTTTCATAGCTGATAAATTAGAACCTATAAAAGTAAGAATAACTTATGAAAATATTTAAAGCCATAATTTGTATGGGATTTTATTTATAGAGCAATAAACCTGGAGCCATAATACTATATAGCAGCTTACATCATTGCACTTTGTTTTGTTTTGGTCTGCTTAGTGAGTCCCTTTTACCTATGTAATGATTTCAAGTGTTATTGTTCTGTTCAGAATCTATGTGTCCGTTACCATCATAGGTGCAGAGGAAATCCTGAATCTTCAACATTATTTCCCATTTATAGAAAACACTGTTTCATTCTTTGATTACTTTCTCTCCTGTAACTTTTTGGCCTTTTCTTTTTAGGAACCTCATCCAGGGTTATATAGTGTTTCTTTGTAACTTGGTCTTTCAAAAAAAATTGTTTTAGCTCTTTGTCTTCCTGCCATTCATCACATTTTACTGGGTTTGGCTGATGTAAGAAAAAACCATGGACAGAGGGGCTTAGAAAACATACATTAATTTCTCACAGTTTGGAAGGCTGAGAAGTTCGAGACCGAAGTGTAGCCTGCAGATTTGGCTTTGGTGAATGCTTTCTTATAAGGCTCACCAGAGAACCACTTTTTAGTTGTATCCTCATATGCCCTAATTTTCTAAGTTCATTTCTTCCTCTTATAAGGGTGTTAATCCTCTCAGGGACTCCATATTTGTAAATTCAACTGATCTAATATTTTCTAAAGTCCCCATCTCCTAATACTGACACATTGGAAGTTTTAGGGAGGTTGTAGAGGCAGTCAGTCAGTAAGTAGCAGTCAGTGGTAGAGTTGACAAAAGAAGCAGATTTCAAGAGAGACCGAGGCGCTGTAGTCATCACTTAGTGGAAAGCTTTGGGCTTAGCACGGTGTTGTTAAATAAGATTACCAGGCAACCCTCCCAGGCCCACTAGCTAGGACTGGGTATCGCCAAGTGGTAGAGCACTGGCTGGCGTAGCCATTGTAAGGCCTTAAGTTTGATCCCCAGCATTGCAAAAACGAACAGCATATATGCTAGGTATAAGTGATAGGATGATGTCCATTAACACATACTTTAAAGTTTCTATTTCAGACTCTGGGCAGGAGCATCTAGAAAGCCGTTCTGAAAAGTCCCTAAACCCTTTTATGAGATGCAGATTGAAAAGAATAACAGGACATGTAGATTTTGAGAGTTGGACCTTGGTTATCAGCATCGGGAATGAGTCAGGCTTAAGGAAATGGCCAAATAAGGAACCAGACCTTGGTTGTTATTAGGAATGTAACCTAATGGTTTAGCAAAGCAGAGGGAAGAGGGTGGGGAAGACCTTCTGGTGTTATGTTTGCAATGCCTGAGCTGTTTGAGAGCCCTTCAGCATTGATTTTTTTTTCCTGTGATGCTATCCAGTTTTGTGTCCCTAGCCTCAGCCTTTATTCTAATGAGCTTCAATCCAACTTACTTGATGGTAATGGGCATGTGGGGCTTTGCATAGCCCAGCAAACCCAATCTTCTCACCTATCTTTGTTTTTCTATTTCCCTAAATGGTAGCCAGGTTCTTGGGGGGAAAATCCTCATATTCTTAACTCCTGTTTCCCATTCTTCAGACCTAGCTAATCAGCTTAGCTACATGTAGCTATTCTTGTTCTGACCTCTTCTGTCTCATTGTGTGTGTGTTCATATGAGTTCATGCACATACATCTGGAGCACACATATGGTAGAAGTCACTTCTCTCCTTCCTCTGTCTTGGTTCTAGGAGTTGGAATTGGTTATTAAGCTTGGTGACAAGTGTCCTTAGCACTGAACCAACTCGTCGGGCACCAGCACACGTCTTAAAAATTACTTGCATGTTACTTCATCAGAACATTGTCCTAACTTCAGTATCAAAAATAGCAGCTAGTCATTTTCTGTTCTTACTGTTTTTGATCCCTTTGAGACATTTTGACTATTTAATAGTATATGCTTAGTTGTTTATTTTCTAATTTGTTTACTGATTGTATGCTTCAAGACAATAGAAAAATTTTCTCTTTGGCTTGTTGCTGTTTATGCCCAGCCTGGAATAGTACTTAGTTGATGACAGGTGATCAGTAATTGCCATTAAATGGACGAGTATTTCATTTCCTCTCCCTTGCATCACTTGCATTTGTGCTGCCGGTCTACACTGGGGAGCCTGTAATCTGTCAAACATTTTGGAAAGGTGTCCGTGTATTTTGGTATAAATGTGTGTCTTTCTGTAACATGATTTCTCCACATATAAATTTGTAGTTGTGCTTGGCATGTGTTTTGGGACTTCATTTAAAAAATGTTTTCCTCATAAGTACTAAGGATTATGATGATGATATTATAACTTTTGTAATTCAATCTAATTTTAATATATTATAATAGTGTGGACCCTATTAGCCAAGTATGTGGTAATAACCTATGATAACACCCTAGGATATAATATTATAATTTAATAAATTGTTATTACTTTGGTTCCACTAATAGGATCTCAGTTATATACATATTGAGCTTTCATAGTTTAAGAATAAATATCCAGAGTAAGAATTTGCCATTGAGAATCTTGTCTAAAATGTAAAATGCTATTATCTAAAGGAACTTTGATCAAATATGTCAGCATGTTTAAATTGCACCTTTTTGTTTTAATTCATTATTAAATCATGCTACATGTTTTCACCTGAAATTCCAGATTTAGTATCTTAGCCCTTGTCTTATCTTTTATGTGATTGGATGGAATTGCCAGAGAGAAGTGAGGTTAAAATTAGCTTTGCAGATAATATTCTAGTACATTAAATAATTGAGGAAGACGAGATAGTGACTGAAACCTGGGCCCTATAGTCATTTGTAGGAAGGTTTGAACTTTATATTTTAGTGTGATGTATGACAGTGGGGGATTTAATCTTGCTAATCTTCCTTCTGTAAAGTGAGATGAATAACCAGGACAGTGAATAAGACCATCCATGAAAAGCAAATAATGGTAATAAAATGAGCAATAATGCTAACTGTAGGTATTATTACTAAAGCATTTGAACATTGTGTGCTCTTTGGCAAAATGATGCTGAAATGATTATCAGTAAGGAGAATAAAAAAGAGCTTCAAGTAGAGCAATAAAATGCAAATTTATCACTTCTGCTTTGCCCCTAGAACCATGATTTGTTGAAAACAGAACTGGGGCTGCCTTTAAACACAACATAGCCGGTTCAGAATAGATAGACTCCCTTGAGGGACCATACCGGTTTATCACTTATCTAAAGCTGCAGAATTCGTTATTTTGTAGCACTTTGTCTTTTGGAGACTCATTGGATCATGTGCTCATTTGAGAGTCCACATTCTGATTTCTGTGTGTGTGTTTCCTGCAGCCTTGAGAGGAAGAGAAGGTATTCTCAAACGCTCTGGCTTTATTTTGAAAAGCAACAACTCATTGTAGAATTTGAACATTTAGTGAGCTTATCAGACCTGGAGCTCTGTATACTTGGCAGCTCTGCTGCTGTTTCACATTTTCATGGCTCCCTAACAATGCTAGAGGCCAGTGTATTTGCAATCACTGCAGGGTTTTTTTGTTGTTGTTGTCGTCGTCGTCGTTGTCATCGTTGTTGTTTTGTTTTAAAAGATCCCATTCCAAGTCCATTCCCAGGTTGCAGGTTCGGTGGGTTCAGGTGGAGCTGAGTTTGCATTTCTAACAAGTTCCTAGGAGGTTCTGGTGTTGATGCTGCTGGTCAGGAAATCCCACCCTGCCCACCACCGGTGTATGTAATTTGAGTCTTCCCAGAGTGCTTGGCCCAGAGTTAGGCACACAGTATGCTCTCAATAAGTGCTAGTTGGTTCACTGCATCTAATGACATTGGAATGAAATATAAAGGGAAGATAAAGTATATTAAGGTTCTCATTAGGCGCTCTGCCTGACTCTCATTAAGACTGTCCTGATTTCTTTTATGTCCTGGGCATGAGGTCTCAGTGCTAATTTTCATGGCTTCTGCAGTCCCTGAAGTACTATCATTTTCATCTACTCCAAGGTTCTCATTTACTCTTTCTTTTCTTGACTCATTTTAGGCAAATCACTAATAATATCCAATAGAGCCCTCAGGACTAATATGTGAATGAGAATTCTTGTACTTCCAAAGAATTTTGGTAAACAAATTTTAAGTTTGACTATAACTGCTTCCACTAAGCTAATATTTGATTGAGTTACTGGAGAGAAGATATGTAAAAAGAAAAGAGAAGAAAACAAATAAGTTAGACTTGTAGAGAAAAAAGTGTTTGGAATTGCCAAATTTATTATTTTTCTCACAGTTTTTTTAATATAAGCACATGGACACTTCTTCACCAGAAAAGAATTTTGCAAGATAGCTTGCCATATCATTTATTTTTCTCCTATTGAAGCATTTTAGAGAGAGAGGGCATTTCCTTCATTAAAAGAGGAAACAACAGCAAAATCAGAGAGCCCCAAACCAGCCTTCGTAGATTTGTAAGATTGAACTTTTAGAGACCCTTCACTACCCCATTAGAAAAATACTACACATGGGTTTTAAATGTCTTTTCCACTGAATTTCTGAATTTAATTTTCACACTATCCACAGCCAACTTATGAATTCAGTTTTCAGAGTACTGTTTTCCTTAGAGTCCCTGGGACACTAAGAAATGTTTTGTGGATGAAAAGGACTTCAGCAGAAATAAAACTTAATCACCACAAGTTTAAACAGAGTTAAGCAGGTGACTGTAATTTAGGACTCCAGAGTGTTTGATGGTTGTTATAAATTGTGGGTATGGAGAGAAGGGTGTGTTTTCAGACTCTGTATATCATGGAAACCTCTGGTGCTGACATTGAGCCGAACAGACTTTGGAAAGTACATATTCCATTCCTCAAGAAAAGTCAGGTGTGGACAGCTGAGCTCTTCGTGTCAGTATGGAGGCCATAGTTTTGTTTTTATTTAAAGTGGAGAGGTGTTGGTGGGGATCTTTGGAAAGATGTAAGGCAGTGAAGAGTTTCTCTTCAGTAATTCTCTTATTTTTGTGACCTCAGGGCCTTTCTGGAATGTTGAGTTGTGGCTAAGCTTTTTCTGAGATACTGACATTTTCATTCTCTATTGCCTTTACTTTGACAAAATTGCATTGTCTAATTCATCCGGTCGGACAGTATTGCCAGATGTTCTTCTAGAATGAAATTGTAGGGAAATTGTATATTTGACCCTTTATAGCTGACAAATTTCAAACTTATGGAAAATTCAACTGTCAATTTAAGGTCCAACCATTTACATCTTCATTTTCATTCTCTATTGCCTTTATTTGAAAAAAAATTTATTGTCTAATTCATCCAGTCGGATAGTTTTGCCAGATGATCTTCTAGAATGATATTTTGCAGGGAAATCTTACATTTGACCTCTTATATCTGTCAAATTTCAAAATTATGGAAAATTCAACTGTTAATTTAAGGTCCAACCATTTACATCATAAACAAGCCCACAAACCCTCTGCCAAAATGGACAAAGTGTTCTATGCCAGTTCATATTCTTTCCAAGCTCATTGTCTGCACCCCTCCTCTATCCTTCTCCAAGGCTGTATTCTAGTTAGCAATAGTCTGCCTGTAATGTTGCTTTTTCTGCCTCCTAGGAAATGTCAAGGAGGTGTAGTTTGAACTGTGGAGGCTATTAATCTCTATGACAATGTCAAAGAAAAGTGTAGAGTTTTATAGCTGCAGGTTATTAACACTCCTGACAATAGAAAAGTTGACATATTTCTTTTCTTTGCATTTAGGCTATTTCATCTTGAAAAAAACCTGCCAGTGTACAGAATATGCATTTTAGCTGTTTCAGTAGTTTTCTCAAGTATGCAGAATAGGGTTTTCTCTGGTATGCAGTATAGTTGAACTTTTAATCCTTGAGTGGTTATTAAGAATAAAAATTATTCATTGTCCCTAGTCTATCTCCTGCTCCTCACATAAAGACTATTGGCATCTGGAAAAAGTTAGATCAACCTTATTTGATGGCAGTACTATACTGTTAAGGTGCTGTGAAAATGCATCCATAAAACATCTAAGGTAGAATTTAAGAATACAGGCTTTCTGCTTTCATTCCTTAAGGAGTAATCCGAACTTTTTAACTTGATATATTACAGAGTACTGTCATTTTCTGTTTCAGCTAATCTGGTTCTTATTCACTGACTGTAATTATGAGTGTAGGTGTGTGAATTAGTTGGTTTTAAAACTCCAAATTGTACACACTTCTAAACGTGTTGCATGTAAATGTTTCAAGTATAGAATACCTAATTTAAGTGAATGACAGGAAGCACAAACATCATTGAAATTGTGAGGAAAACAGAAATTAGGTATTTTACAGCCTTGTTTTTGTCTCTGCATGCTGACTTCATGTGTGAGAAGCCAAGAAAACTATAAAATATGTAGAGAATTGAGTGGGATCTTGGATGTAACATATTACTATGAAACATTGGCAAGAAGGAAATCACTTGTTTTTGTGTATTATTATGTAACCATGAACAAACTGTTTTTTTTTAAAGCCTTTATTCTTCCCTTTGTGAAAGAAAAAAAAAGTGAAATGGACCTTTAGTCTTACAAACATTGTTGATGCGCACTCTGCGCCTCTCTGGAGCTTCCCTCCAGACTGCAGCTGTTTTCCCCTTTTACATCCCAAGTGTTGCATTGCAGATGGGGGCCTAGGCCTGAGAGCCTGGGCAGTTTGACTTACAGTTAATATTGTACGTATTCAGAAGATTACAGAGTGTTCAAGTGTGCTGGAGTCTGTCGTCATTTTACCCTGTGTTCTAATGTCAACAGGCTTTTACTAACCCAGATTCCTTGTTTGTGTCTAATCTTTTTATCATGAATATAGATGGGAAACACACACTCTGTGAAAACAGTATGAACCAAGTCCTCTCATTTTTTTTCTAGTCTGAATCATTCCACAAGATGCCTTTATTGGTTGCTTGTGTTCTTTTTCCCTTTATTTTTCAGCTTTGTTTCTTCGTGTATTCCTGTTTTTCCGAATTACTTTTTTTCGTTAAAAATTACTTATAATTAGGTATTTGTAACTCTTATTTTCTGCACTCCCAGATGTTTCCTGTATATACTATGCATGTCAGCTTGTAGAATTTGAAATATAAAAGTCTATAGAGAGGCTGTTAAAATGTTTTACCAGCTTTCTTTAAGCAGTCATCTTTTAAACAGGATATTTGTGTATTACAGCTTATGGAAAAGCCAATGTTAAATGTGATAAAGCTAACAAAAGGTATCTTCCCACTTACCAGTATGTAGAACTAGTATTACCTTCCTAGATTTCGATTCTTTGTCCTTTCTCAGGAGTGTCAGGAATACCTGCAGGCCTAAGCATAGCACCTGTGACCCACCAAGTGTTCAGAGGACAAGCAGAGGCAGGCAGTACTTGAATAGTTTTATCTGGGTTTGTGGCTCAGCTGGACTGCTACAGCTCTCTTGCTCCCTTTGGGTTTCTTGACAAACTGGCCTCCTGCTAAGGGCAGAGAATCTAACAGCAATGGGAGGAATTAATGAGCCACTGAAAATGTGGCTCTCTGAGAACAGAATGTTGCTTGTGTCCCAAACTCTTTGTCCCTAAAGTTTTCAGAGAAACCCAGTGTAAGGGTTTAAAAACATGCTTATGTTGATCTCTTCTGAATTGCAAAGAAAATAAAACATTTAAAAATCATTAAACCACATTGCTTGAGCATTATGTTGCGCTTGGGTTTAGATACTTCTGGGACGTGCATGAAATGCTTTTTGCTGCTAAAAAACAGAAATTGGGGCAAGTAGAAGACATTTCTTTTATCATAATGTGACATTCCTTAAGCTTGGTTTGCTTTAATTTGGTTCTCCTGGATTGTATCAACTACTGTTGGGAGAGGGCTACTCGTCATTGGTTCACAGTTATAGGAAACATACATACATACATACTTACATACATACATACATACATACTCACATATATACTTACACACATACACACGTATACATACACACATATACATGAATATGCTAGGAAAAGGATATCTCTCTTTAACTCCAGTTTAAAGTTCTTTCTGTAGAGCTTGTCTGTGTCATCTCTCAGTAATTCTTCCTTCTCCATTACTGCATCCTCATTCTTACCATCTGGATTATTATGTTTGGTGTTCACCCCCACTCCTTTCCACCCCACATACTTAGGTTGTTTATCTAGCAGCCTGTCCTGTGGAGTCATGCCTTTTCTCAGAGTGTTCAGTAGTTACTTTTACTTACTCTACAGACTACAGTCTTCCTTTTCCTGTCTCTCTTACCTATACTTTAACTCACTGCTTCAGTGAGCCCGTCTCTAATTGCCTGCCTTTTTGCTTTTATCCTTATTTGTCGAACATAAGGCTACCATTTAGGTTGAAGGAGAGATCAACAAAAACCCAAATGCTCAGAGAAATTATCATTCAGGTGAAGATACATGGAAGTGTGAATGAACAGTTATGTGACTGAGCATTACCTTCTTTAAAGCATGAGAGCAGTAATTCAGTGTGGGAGGAGTTGAGTCTGGAGGGATTATGGACTCTGAGCTAAAGATCTGTAGTCCTTGGTTTTCTAAAAATAATAGCTGTTCTTGAAAATATTTATTGATATTTAAGAATTTACTAAGTCTTAGATGTTTATTAAACAGGACCTTTACAACTAATATATATGGTATGCGTACGATGATATGATGTTACTTTGAAATATTTTTTCTACATTGACTTGAGGCACTTTTTACATATTGAATATTTTATAGTTGAACTGTAGATATTTATCTGTGTGTTTCTACTTACTTTAATTTATGCTAGATATTTATTTCTTACAGGATCCTTAGTTTTTAGTTTTTCTTCTCTTGATGAGCTACTTTTGATAAAATACAAAAGCCTAACTACTGTTTGTGAAAAATCAACATGCTCTCTCAATTTAACCCATTCAGTGGATATTGACTGTTAATAGGGTTTCAGAACAGACAGAGTTCTGTTTATAGGTTTTATTAATATTACAAATACTATGTTTGTGTTTATTGCATTTGAAACTAAAAAATACTTATTGTGTGACTTATTACCAAAGATTTATTTCAGAGCAGGTGAAACCAGTTGAGAACTGAGGATAAAAGGTTTGAGCTTCAGATAAGAGACCTTCAAATTTTCTTTATAAGAATAATCATATGATGTGTTCAGACTTTAAAGATTGTTGTTTTTATGAGTATTATATGTATATATGTATATGTGTGTGTTAACACTGTTTTTATAATTAGGTGGGAAGTCTGAGAGGAGTTTACAAGCAGAGGCCTGTGTACATGGATAGAAAATTTATTTTACATGCTTTAGGTTTTAGTTACTGTGGTTCAACTTCGTTTGATGCAGACAGATAAGGTTGTGGTTTCATTTTCTTCCTACCAAGTTCTAGATTGCTTGATCTCAAAATCACCAGAATGGAAAATCTAAAGCACGTTTCCTTATGTGACCATTGTGAGGACTTTAGGTGGTGGCCGTTAGGTTTCCAGATACATGTTTACCCGGCCGAGAACTAACCAGGGGAAGTATTTTAAAGTGAAAAACTTGCTTCATGTAGGTAAAAGAGAATTCTGTTATTTAATAGTTACAGATTTTGGTGAATGTCTCTAGCAGTAACCATATAAGAGTTGTATGACAAAAGCTCTTTTATATTTTGTTTCAAGCATCACTCTGAAGTAGGTGGCTCTGCTATCGCAGTGGAATTTGTAGGAGGACAAATTTTGTAGGAGGAATTTGTAAGCTGGGAAGATGCAGAGCGTGGATTTGGAGTATAGAACTAGTGTGTCATGTGGTAGAGAGACTGGGATTTTAATATCTGCTGGTTTTCCTCAGAATATTTGGAGCTTCTCTTTACTAGTATTTTAGAACTTGTCAGTGACCGGAAAGTGAAATCCCAAGTTATGCCACTTAATTTAGGTTTTTTTGGAGGAAAAAAAGTTTTCTGATAAACGTCATTTTTTCAAATATCTCTTTTTTAGAAAAATCAGCATTTATTTATTTATTTATTTATTGTTTGTTTGTTTGTTTGTTTATTCTATTCTCACAGGGTAGAGGATGTGATGTTTTCACTATTTTTCTTTGTTTTTTCTTCTCCAGACACTTTCACAACAAAATGTCACATAAAAGCATTCTTTTGTTGCTTGGGTAAACTCTTAGTTTTTCCTCAATAGACCATATCTTCAGTTAAGTAGATGAAATGCCCTGATTTTTGTTTATATTTGCTAGTGCAAAATCTTACTTAATACTGCTATTGGTCCTTTCTGTAACCTGAGAAGCATAACTAAGAAAATAAATACACTCAAATGCATTCAGCACCATTTCAACTATATTCATTAAAAGAAATAGCTTACTGTCTTTTTAAGACTTTCACAGTTAAGCTAACAGAACTTTACTTTTTTTTTAACACAACAATATTTTAATTTTTTTTAGTTTTCGTCTTTTTCTATCTGAATTATTTTTATTTTAATTTTTTTTATTAATTATACTTTATTTACTTTGTTTCCCCCCTGTAGTTCCCTCCCTCCTCACCTCCCAATCCCTCCCTGCTTCCTCCTTCTCCACGCATGCCCCTCCCCAAGTCCACTGATAGGGAGGTCTTCTTTTCCTTCCTTCTGATCCTAGTCTGTCAGGTCTCATCAGGACTGGCTGCATTGTCTTCCTCTGTGGCCTGGTAAAGTTGCATCCCCCTCAGGGGGAGGTGATCAAAGAGCAGGCCAATCAGTTCATGTCAGAGTCAGTCCCTGTTCCCACTACTATGGAACCCACTAGGAGACTGAACTGTCATGGGCTACATCTGTGCAGGGAGAACTTTACTTTTTATGTCAACAAATTGTGTCATTGTTGTATAAAACATGGATTTTTAATGGACTAAACCAATCCCTTTGAACATTTGTAGGCGTTTGATTCTTTGGTAGCTCATTTTGACTATATTTGACAGTTTTGATTCAACATTTAAGTTTTATTGATGTTATTACAATACTAGATTTGCATTATTAAAAAAATAAGTTAAAATAGTCCGGTGTTGTAAGACATACTGCCTGTGATCTAAGCACTTGGGAGTCTCCAGCAGGAGGATCAAGACTTCAGGGTCTGCTTGGACTACATAGCAAGGTCCAGAATAGCCTTGGTTACATTATGAAACCCAATCCCAAAAAGCAGGGCTGGAAGTAAAGATGTGAAGAAAGAGAGAGAAAAGAAATTCCATTTTGATATTATCAAATATAAACCAGAAGTATTTTGATATACAGTTGCTTTCTAAAGATATTAGCAACAACTTTCCAAGTTTTTCAAGTTAGGAGGAGTAAAAAAGTATATATAAATCAATTAATATAGAGCCTGGAATATAGGAAATACAGAGTAAGTACTTTTGATTCTGTGTTAAAACTGGCATGTATTTGTACAGCTGTTCTAGCATACACAGCAAATGTCTTTTATTCCATGTTACCTTCCCTCATTAAAGCTTTTTTTTTAACCTCTCCCTCTTTACCCACCATCCTGTGATTACTTACTTCAGTGTTATTAGGAAGTGTTAATACTTGGTATTCAAGGCAGTGCTTTCTGAACTCAGAGGGACATGTAGAAAAATGCTTAGTTTTTTTTTTTTTTTTTTTTTTTTTTTTTTTTTTTTTTTTTTTTTTTTGAAACAGACTCTTGCTGCATTAACTTAGGCCTATCTCTAACTTTCGGTCCTCCTGCTTCAGCCTCCCAAAGGCTTAGATCATAAGTTTATATACCACCATGTTGACTCTAGATTTTATTTTGATAATAAAAGACTTAAAAATACCTATCAGTCATTTACTTCATATTTTAAAAAGTAGATGATAAATGTACATTAGTACTGTCTTTTGGGGCTGAAGAGATGGCTCAGACATAAGAGTACAGACCAGGGTCAGTACTCTTTCCAGAGGGACCAGGGTCAAATTCCAGCACCCATATGGCAGCTCACAACTGTCTGTAACTCCAAGATCTGACACCATCACACAGACATACCTTTAGGCAAAACACCAGTGCAAATAAAAGAAAAGTTTCTTTAAAAAAAAAAAAGATTATATTTCAAATAATTTCTGGGTATGGTGACGTGTAATTTTAGCACTTGGGAAGGTAGAGTTCAAGATTATTCTCAGCTGCATAGTGAGTTTGAGGCCAGCCTAGGCTATGTGAGATATCTAAGAGAAAGAGATAGAAAGGCAGTCACAGTGACCTTGTTGATCCTGTTTCCAGTGGCTTGGGGGAGACCCTGTGGTAGACCCGTAGTCTGTACACTGTACTGCGTATAACAATCAAGTGCCCCACAGAGAGCAACTGAAGGACAATTGAAACTGTTCACATCCTCCTCTTGTGTGTTCCGTGAGATATGTCTGTGAAGTAGTGTTGATGCTAAGCTTGGTTACAATTGAGACTGGTCATGCTGTATAGCCCATTATATATTTCTTCTGATTTCTATTGAATAGAAGACAGGAGGATTAAGAAAGACATTCTCATATTCCGTAAATTTCCTCTTTTTCTGTTTTACTATTCATTATGAATTACAAGTGCAGAACACTCACACAAAATTAATTGATAGTTTTTACCATTTGTAAAATGTCTTGAAATGTCCTGGTTGATGTTTGTTACTCTGTATTTTGTATTAGATTTTACAAACAAGATCAGATTTCTTTCTCCAGAGTTTCTGGATTGAAATAACAGAGAATAATAGAATTATTGGTTTTATGAAAGACAATATTATATTGTTTTAATATTAATAGACAACCAAGGCTAAAAGAAAGTTGGTTGTTGTTTTCCTCCTTTCTTTTCCTTCCTTCCTTTCTTTCTTTTTTTTTTTTTTCTATCCATGTGCCCTCATACTTTACATGCTTTTGAGTGAGTAAGCAGAATAGATGTGCTTGACTTGAATGCTTTTTAAGGTATTAAAAACCTGATATTATGAAAATAAACCCTTAAGAAGAAAACAAACTTATTTTGCTGGCCCAAAGTTTTGATGGCATCTAGAAGATACAGCAGACTTGGTAGACTGAGAGCAAATGCTCTAGTCCCCGTGCTAAGAGCTCTTGTGTGTGCATGTTTTGCTTCCTTTCCCTCTCCCCATCTGCAGTATCCCCTGTCTAGCCATTTGTAAAGGTTCCTTTTTAGTCCTAACTGCTGTATTATTTAAATCCCATCTACAGCACTCACTACAGCAGTGCTCAAATCTGCTTTTGTGTTGGAAAACAAAGCTTTAAAGGCAGCCAGGGGAGCTACATGGAAGAGTAGTGATTTTGTGACAATGGCCCAAATCCAGGAAATGCATTTAGAGTTTTAGTTTGTTTTAGGTAGAATTGACTTGAACATTTTATCCATTGAAAATGGAGGATACTTTTTTTTTTTTCCTAGAGACTCGAGATTTCTATTACATGTCTTTGTGTGTGTTTATCATGTACTTGTATCCCAGAGTCTGTAAAAGACTACAAGGAGGACTCTAGGGAAGATACTTAATCCTCATTCAGAAGGGCAAACAGGATAGATGTCGGAAATGGGAGAAGAAAGGGAACAGGACGGGAGCTTACCACAGAGGGCCTCTGAAAGATTCTACCCAGCAGGGGATCGAAGCAGATGCCGAGACTAATTTCCAAACTTTGGGCAGAGTGCAGGGAACCTTATGGAAGAAGGGGGAGATAGAAAGACCTGGAGGGGACAGGAGCTCCACAAGGAGAGCAACAGAGCCAAAAAACTCTGGATCCAGGGGACCTGCAGAGATTGATGAATCAACCAAGACCATGCATGGAGAGGAGCTAGACCCACTGCTCAGATGTAGCTCATGGGCAGCTCAGTCTTAATGGGGTTTCCTTAGTAAGGGGAGCAGAGGCAGTCACTGGCATGAACTTGCTTGCCTGCTCTTTGATCACCTCCCCCGGGTGAAGTGGCCTTACTAAGATACAAAGAAAGAGGATCCAGAGAGTCCGGATGAGACCTGATAGGCTAAGGTCAGATAGTAGGCAGGAGGACCTCCCCAATCAGTGGACTAGGGGAAGAACATATGGAGGAAAGAAGAAGGGATACAGGAGGGAAGGTGAGACTGGAAGAAGATGAGATAGGAGGCTACAGTGGGATACATAGTGATTAAATAGTAATTAATAATAATACTTTAGTGTACATTTATGACCATGCAAATAATTTATTGTGCATATATTATGTTCTTTTACATTCTGTGTTATTTATAGGGTTATTCCATAAGTGAAATGCTCTCATACGAAATGAGTAATTCCATGTTTTGGTAAATGACATCTACCTTTTAAAAAACAGCAACTGGGAATTTGTAGTGAATAATATGTTCTGTAGTTTATAATCAGTTGGTAATGTTTTCTTATCCAAGCTTTTCCACATTGATAAAGAGAAGTAAATGTAAGATCCAGTTAAAAGTATAAATCCTATAGTATATACTGGTAATGCAAAATATGGAAGAGAAATGGTTGTATGTTACTGAATCTTTAAGGAACTTTAAGGTAATAATGATGATTTTTAACTGTATACCAAAAGAATTGAGATGAGTAAGGGCAAGAATGAAATCTTTACAAAGAATGCTGATATATTTCTTGTTTAGAAGCCTCACAAAACATTTAAGAGCATGCAAGAGTAATTAATTTTCATTAACACAGTAAACCACAAATATTAAGAGGTACAGAGGACACTATGTACACGTAATAGAAACAAATCATTTTGAATGACTATTGTATTCTAATCAGAGACTGAGTGGGCATAAACATCAGAAATAACTTGTGAATGTACACCAAAAAAGAGATCATAAAGCGAGGGACATTCTATGTAGTGAAAGGCAAAGGCAATCGAGAGGACCCATCGGGAACTAAGCCTAACCACATGTTTCTGGGGGTCAGTGGGAACCAGGGGACCAAGGAGTCCAGTCCCCTCTCCTGCTCACCAGTGGACTCCAAGTTGTTTGAGTCTCAAAGGAGACTGTCCTGGTTGGTTAGTCAGCTGCAGTGCCTGGAGGATATGGTACCATCTGTGAGCAGAAGATAACTTGCCTGAGGAAAAGTCTTGAGAAAAGCAGATACAGTTCCATGCAAGAAAATGAACTTTACAATCTATGTTTTAAGAAATACCACCATAGCTAATGAACTGCTTTGGCTTAAGGGAATTGTGACCAGGTATGAGGGCACCATCTAAGCCTCTGGGAAGTTTTGTGGTTTTGTAGTTTGGGGAGTAGAAGTAAAGGGGAAGGGAGCTGGAGGCCAGTGAGACCACAGAAATCTAAACCCAACATCCTGACCTATTGCTGTGGGACTGTGACCTTTGCCAGAGGAAACAGTAATATTATGAATACAGTCAGGTAGTCACCTTGTGAAAATTTCAGCTTGTTGAAAATTACTCTGTATAAAGAAGAAAAAAAGGAAACCCAAGTTAATGACATTATAAACAGCTATTCTTTTCTAAATGCTCACAAAACAGCCCCAGACACTGCCTGGTAGACAAGGAGGCCATTTGAATGTTAATCCAAGGAGAATGCAAGGCCTTTAGGAGTACAAACACTGATTATGTACAAAAAGCTATTGCCATAGTAATCACTTCTTTTTTTCTGACGAAGGATTTGAAAACAGGCTTTTAAGTATAAGGAAGTAGTATAGTGATGGAGATTGTCAGATTATGATTTGGGACTAACAGGATTCACAGAATATTTTTAAAAGCTTTTATCTCCAAACCCCAGAATCATTTCCTTAACTTATATTTTATGAAAAAAAAATGCATTCTAAGATTCTGTATCCAACAAGTTTCTAATATTTACTAGCAACTTGCCACCAGAAACAATTATACTTAGTAAAAGAGACTACTTTTCACTTTAGATATGCTAAAGTAAATAATTTTATTTTTGTTTTCTCCTTCCTTATCCTGCCTAAGTTTTGCATTGCCTGAAAAGAAATAAGAGGCTAAACACAATGAAAATACTTTCTCCAACCAATTTTGGAATATGTTATCTGAAGGAAAAAGATGCAAAACTCTAATGTTAAAACCGTCTCTTCTGAAGCCACTGGAGATTTTGGTGTATTTCAGTTGAATTCAATGTTTAAATGTGATGTAAAAGAGCATAGTCTGTATTTATAGATAAAATAGCAGACCAGTTTAGCCTGAGCTCAACCATGTAATAATAGTTAAGTGCTTTTCTGTCTACAAATTCTCTTCCTATAGGTATAGTATATTCAGCT
Source organism: Psammomys obesus (assembly GCF_907164565.1). Taxonomy (NCBI): domain Eukaryota; kingdom Metazoa; phylum Chordata; class Mammalia; order Rodentia; family Muridae; genus Psammomys; species Psammomys obesus. The sequence continues at coordinate 12,537,565 of NW_026596149.1, read as the reverse complement.
GTGCCTGCTTATGTGTAGGTCTTCTTGTTTAAAAAAAAAAAAGAAAATCATTTAAGAATTAAATCATACTTCGTATTTTATAGCTGTTAGCTTTACTAGCTTTCCTTTAATTTGTTGTATAAAACTATAAAGTGTGATTTTTTCACTAACCATTCACACATTTTGGGAGTGCCATTGTTTGCTGTCTTTTGGATGTGAGACAGACTGTAGACAAGCTACAACTATGCAAGTGTCCCATGCTAGATAACAGAACTGTTGCTTGGACACAGGTGTTCCTGTTCACATGCTGCCACGCTTTCCATCCACCACCTTGGCGCTGTCACTGCGTAATGCGCTTTCCATGAGTCAGCTAACGTGTATTCCATTCCTTAATCCCTGGCTGTTCCACTTGGTTTGAATGAAATGGAATGTTTGCCGTGAAATGGAGAGAGAATGCTTCAGCACCATTATCTTTACAGTGCACCCAATAATTTGGCCTGCCTCACCGGGGTGATGGAATTTTTAAGACAGTTTGGTAAGCTGGAAAGCAAACTCTTCAGAGAATTTAATAAACAAGTAAATAAAAAGACAATGAGCTTTTTTTCTCAGAATAGGGGCGATCCCTACCCACTCACTCCAGCTCATCTATTCTCATGAGGACTGAGGTCATCTTCCTCCCCTGTGCCATCATAGGGAAGTCTCATCAGGGTGAAGTGATCAGAAAGCAGGCAACATAGTCTGTTTCAGAGATCTCTCTCACTCCCCTAACCAGTGGGCCCACATGAAGCTGAAGGTGTCCATCAGGCTTATCTTCTTGGGGTCTGTACATTGTAGTGTGTCTATCCTGTACTATATGACTAAAGTCCACTGAGAAGTGAGTATATACCTTTTGTGTCTCCATACCTGACCTCAAGCAACAGTAATAAAAACTGCATGGTAATGGCATAGAAATAGGCTGGTTGATCAATGGAATTGAATTGAAGACCCAGAAATAAGCCCGCACACCTATGTACACCTATGTGTATGTGTGTTTAAATTAATTTATTTTTTATTAATTATACTTTATTCACTTTGTATCCCAGCTGTAGCCCCCTTCCTCATCCCCTCCCAATCCCATCCTTCCTACCTATTCTCCTCCCATACCCCTCCCCAAGTCCACTGATAGGGGAAGTCTTCCTCTCCTTCCATCTGACCCTGGCCTATCAGGTCTCATCAGGACTAGCTGCATTGTCTTCCTCTGTGGCCTGGTAAGGCTGCTTCCCCTTCAGGAGGAGGGCACACCTGATTTTTGACAAAGGAGCCTTTTAAACTATACAATGAAAAAAAAGGATAGCATCTTCAACAAATAGTACTGGTCTAACTGGATGTCTACATGTAGAAAAATGCAAATAGATCCATATTTATCACCCTGCACAAAACTAAAGTCCAAATGGAGATTTTTTTTTCTCGTAATGAAAATATTTTGCTTTTTTCATGGCACTTCTTAAGGAAAAGCCTACTTGTAGCAGAAATTAGGAGAAATGCTGAAAATGTATCCCATGTTAATGTTTCCCACCATGGAGGAGGATTTTAAACCTTCTCTAGAGTTCATAGAAGGGAGTTGTGCAACTTCAATAAGCTTGTGTCTGCAAACTCCAGGAGTGTGCCTTGGAGGCAGAAGATGGAACTTGCAAGGACTTCCTGGCAGGCTTAGCTTCTGGCTCCATAAGAGAAGAGTGCTTTCTTTCACTTCTGCAAACTTTTTTTCTTGACTATCTGAAATCTCAACCATAAGTTCCCATCTTCTGACAGTGTGCCTGAATGAGAACATAGCACTTTAAATTTTAAATTTCTGAAGTTTATAAAATTTGCTATAGTTTTCAGCCTTAGGAAGCAGGTCTGTCACAGAGTAGATACTTATAAGTGGTGACTTGGCGCATGATTTTCTTTTTTGGGTTCATTTAATACAAAAACTTGTTGAAATGCTGATCTTTGACATTAGAAGGCCAGATCTCAAAAGAAAAAGGAAGAAAAGGGAAAGAAGGTTCTAACTAGTACTGTGAGCCAACTTCTCAGTACAAGAGACCGTAGAATATGGCACACGAAGGAAAAGCTCAGTTTGTCTCATCGTGTTGCCTCACCATGCTTTCCCTTAGAGACACCCACAGAATTTTATTTTGTGCTCCTGTCTGCTATAATATGGCATATGCGTTTCATTTTAATTTACCTCGTCAATACTAAGTAAACATCACTCAAACACCTGCTCCCACGTGGCTGCTTCTTTTCCTGCACATAAAGCCTTTTGAACTTCCTGAGGACTAAGGTAGATGTAGGCTAGGTTCTATCTCCGTAATAGGACTGATTATAAAAAAATGCTACTTTGGTTATAGGAAATAATTTCTGTCGTGCAGTTTCTTAGTGTTACTGATGTCCTTGCCTATTATGGCCTCTCAGTGCTACAGCTTGTAGCTCTGTTGCCACTGTTAACAACTCAGGGTCATCCTTCTCTGATGAGCTTTTGATGAATATTTAGAAATAAATGCAGTATGTACAAAGAGGTGGAAGTGAATTACATATCTGTGAAGTGCTTTGAAATCATTACATGAGAGATAGTGATTTGAAATGGTTAAGCAACTACTATAGTCCTGATTTTCCTATTAAAGCATAGGCATGGAAACATTAAAAGTTATTATTGATGCTGTAGTATTTTAATTATCTGTTTTTACTTCAAATACCTCTGCTTGTTAGACATTGTGTACATCATTTTCTTTTTGAGAGTAATTCGGGATCACAGATTTTACATGAAATCATCATGGAAATAAGGTTTATTTCTTTATTTGATAGTAAATAAAACACAATTAGAATATGCTTTCATATTTAAAGTTTGAACATCACACTTCTTGAAATGTCACACCAGTATGGCAAATATCTTTAAATAAAAAGAAAACTTATCTAGTGTAGCAGCATATGTGAGAGATTATTGTATAAGACTTCAGTGTAGCCACTCACGTTTCTATAATTACAGTAGCCATGAAGCAGAGAACAAGGCAGGAGTATCTTTTTGAGCACAGGCCAGTCTGGTGTACATTGCCTACATAGTGAGTTCTAAGCCAGCCAGGGCTACATGGTGAGACCCTGTTCAAAACAAAAGAAAACACATAATCAGTGTCACACTGACATTGGTTTTTGTTATTTCTGTATATACATGAACACTGATACTTGGATGCTTTTCTGACCAGCTAAGTAAAGGTCTCTGAAAGTGGAGCCTCCATATTTTGGTTGTGTTTTTGTTTTGTTTTGTTTTTTAGCTTTAGACAGGAAGAGGAAGAAATATATGTACTTTCTGCATTCTGCATAAGTAATCTAAGGTTCCATAGCTCCCGCAGAGCTGTGTTTATCAGTGGGGTTGTAGTTACTCAGTTGTATTACAACAAATGCTGATTATTCATACGTATTTTCAGAAAAGAACTTGTATGTCTACCATATATGTCAGGCCTGACTGCCAGCTTTCTCTGGAAAAGACTTCATTAGGATCCTAGAGATCATATTTCAGTTTTGGTGAAGGATATTTTAGTTTTCTTTAAATCTGAATGTGCCACTAGCAGACTCATCTCATTTTCTTTGGCAGATTTAAGGTAATTTGTGGGTACAGGCTGAGTTTTCTAATCAGCTCACAGGGCCTCACCTTTTTTTTTCTTTTAGACTTTTGGATCTTGTTTCTTCTCAACCACATTCTTTATTTGGATCGAATCACTATTTACCAAGGTCAGTCTCTCCATCATTCCCCTCATAAGGAGTATGGTGTAGTCATTTAACCAATGGATTATATTTTGTTTGCCTGTAATAAAGAAATGGTCCAGCTTAGCAGTCAACAGCATTCACAGCCTTTGCAGAAGGTCTAGGTTGGTTCCATTACCCACATCAAGTGTCTTGTAACCACCTGTAAATCTAGCTCCAGGGTATCCCCTATTTTGGCCTTCTGAGAACACCTTCATGTGTATGCGCGCACACACACACACACACACACACACACATAAAATAAAATAAAATAAAAATATAAAGTCGATTGCCTTTGCCTTGTTGAACTGTAGGCTCTAAAGTTGAAGAGAGAAAGCATACCTCTTTTTACAAAATGGGTGTTCATTTTGTAAAAGTATCATTCAAGTATGAAAGATTTGGAATGATAAGATGGCTTAGCAGATAAAAGCATTTGCTGTCAAGCCTGACTTCCCAAGTTCCATCGTAGTTCTACCACATAGTAGAAGGAAAGAGCCAACTTCAAGTTGTTCTCTGACCTCTGTATGGGCACCACAGTGTGAACACTGCCAACACAAAATAAAGATGTAATTTGAAAAAGAATTAAGTTTTGAAATTATTCTGGTATTTTAAACTGTTCTGCTTCAAATATAGTCTAATCATCATGGTCTCTTCTACCTCTTGATGACAGTATCTCTCTACTTTCAATAACTATATAAATTTTTGATATATAGAGCATGAACATCGGGGATAAAATGCACATTCAATTAGGCCAGAGCCTCTTTACTGACCTAAATAACAGTTCATTCATGAGATAATGTGACTTGCAGCCAGAGAGAAAAAATCTATTGCCTGGGCTGGGGAAGCCTGACATAGCACAAACTCTTCAGTGGTCAGGAAATAATCTAAAATTAGACCAGGCAGAAAAATAGTGCAGAGCTTTACAGGCCTGGTCCCTATTTCAAGGATACTTCTTCCTCAAGCTGTGTGTAATTAGTCGCCTAGATCAGCCTGTAATCCTGCAGTGCGTGCTCTGATTAGTACAAAGTCTCTTCTTATCAAAGGAATTTGGTGATTAAGCAGTTTTCATATTTTAAAGTTGTTTTTTTATGACTTGGGGAGTTCATATTTTTGTCAGATAATTGTTTCTTCTGACAGTTGGTTAATGTATCTTGGGAACTAAAGATAGCCGTAAGTTTTGCAACCATTGTCATTACCAGAGTGACAATACCTGCCTTAAAAATTAACAGATGTTGGGTATGTAAGTGTTGGCATTTGTTTTAGTTAAGGTTTCTATTGCTGTGATAGAGCACCATGGTCAAAAACAACTTGGGGAGAAAATAGTTTATTTCAGCTGATAGGTTCATACAACAGTCCACCAATGAAGGAAATCAGGGCAGGGAATCAAGGCAGGAGCCTGGCAGCAAGAAATTGGAGAGGCCATAGAGGAACATCGCTTACTGGCTTGCCCTTTATGGTTTGCTGAGCTTGTTTTCTTATAACACAGAGGTTCTCAACCTGTGGGTAAAGACCCCTTTGACAAACATTTGTCTCCAAAAATGTTTCTATTAGGTTCATAAAGGTAGCAAAATTAGTTGTGAAATAGCAAGAAAAATAATTTCTTGGTTTGTGGTCACCAAAACATGAGGAACTGTATTAAAGGGTCGAGGCAGTAGAACCACTGTCCCAAGGGTAGCACTGCCCATAGTGAGTTGGTATTCCAACAACAGCCAACAAGAAGATGTTCCACAGGCTTGAGAAATTTCTGGTAGGAAATTTCTCAATTGAGGTTCCCTCCTCCAAAATGATTCTTTATCTTGTATCAAGGTGACATAAAATTGGTGAGCATAGCCTTAACAATGATCATTTACTTGCTTTTTGAAAATATGAGATCACCTTGTCCCTAACAGGTTTCTTCACATAAATCTGAAATTCTTAAATTAGGAAGAGGAAATTCCTTAACACTAAAAGGACCTCAGATTCTTTTTAAAAAGACATGGGTAGAAATAAATTCATAAAACAAGTTGCTTTACTATCCAGTCAGTATCTAATATGTTGGCTAGAGTTTTTCTGGATCAGTTGAAGTAGTGGTTTTTGGTTTATTACTGTCAAAATGGGAAGAGTAAGATGTGGTTTTACTTTTAGAGCCAGCAGGAGAAAACTTAAAAGTAAAATGACGGTCAGATTTCATTCATTCACCAAGTGTTTATGGACTGTCAAGAAACAAAGAGACAGTTTCTCCTAGCTTTTTGGATTCTACAGTCTGGTAGGAGAGACAGAAAACTGATAATTCAACAACTATCCTAAAAGGTGCATGAGCTGGAGATGATAGAGCAGGGCAAGGGAATTTGATGTCTTCAGGGCTTTATCTAAAAGGAGATTCGTGAACAATAACAAGGACATAGAGTAATGCAGGGACACTCCAGGGAGAAGGCACATCTAACCTGTGAAGAGTGAAAATGTTTTGGGAAACGGGAATGTTGGCACAGGAGCCTGAGAACAACTGTGGCAGGTGTGGAGTGAAGTGGTGTGGATGGGAAGGAGGTGGGCAGCATAGGCACAGCGGCTCCAGAGAACCTAGGGCCTCGCAAAATGGTTATCGGTGCATGGAATGCCTTTGAAAGGATTGAGCAGAAGAGCAAGTGATCTGGTCCCACATGTCTTGCTACTTATTAGAATTTTTACCTTAAATTCTGTCTTTTCTGGAATGCTAAGCACTAACTCCCATGCCTGGATGGTGAGTGAGAATTATGGAGGCCCTCATAGCTCTGGCTCCCTCTCCCTTTCTTCCGTTTCTCCCTCCACCCACCCCCTGTGTAGGTGTGTGTGTGTGTGTGTGTGTGTGTGTGTGTGTGTGTGTGTGTGTGCATGTGAATCAGTGGAAATGGAGGGAGGAGGAGGGTCAGCTGCTATTTGAGTCAGCTTTATATGAGACATAATTAAGTGTGGCCAAATTATATTATACCTTGCTGTGTCCCAGGAAACAGGGAACTAAGGGTGGGGAGATTGCTGCACAGGTGCCTGCATGTGCTCATGTTGAATCTTCTCCTCCTTTCCTGATACCACTGGCGCAGCTATTGTTGGGTTGAAGTGAAACTATCAGGAAATCACTTTTCTTGGCTCTGCAGTAACTGTTATGTGGCATGATAGATACTTCTACATAAAGGTAGAAATTATGTAGAGGGGTTGAATTTGTGATTTTCAGTTCCTTCTCAGTTTCTTCCAACATCAATTTATTTCTCATTTAATGTCACTTCAACCTTTTTATGCCATTGATGTTACCTCACGACGTTTCTGTTGCATTTTGAAAGAGGGGTGCAAAGTCTCTAACGTCAATGTATGAAGTGAAATATGCTCCAAGGAGGAACCCATTGTAACTTAGAAGACTATATAAGTGTGTGGCTAAGAAGACAGGTGTAGACATTGAGCTTCTTTGATGTCTTTGTATTGCATGGAAACAAACATTCTTCTAGGCATAAAAACAAATTTTTAAGTGTATAAGAAGTAAATCCTGAATTTATTAAGGAATCAGTGGCATACCTGTTATTATACTGAAGCTGACTTTCTATTTTCCAAGGAAAATAAAAATGTCTGACAGTACCTGAATGGCAAATATGCTACTCTTTGAGTAAGATTCCATATGTAAGGCAAGCAAAGTACAGCTTTAAAGAAAAAACAAAAACAAATAATTCATTATAGCTCTTTTGATAGTACCTCTTAGTACTCATTATTTCCTAACCAAGAAACTCCTGCCCAGGATAGTTATAACAGAAATAGAACATGCTTGCTTCCCTGGTGTCTTTCAGTGGATGGATTAAAAAAATACTGGGTAGAGTCAGATCAGGTATGAATTTAAATTTACTTTTGTGTTTATTGATTATGTGTCCTCGAACAAATTATTTAACCTTCTAAATCCCAGCTTCCCATCTGTAAAATGAGACTAGTAATAGGTATTTTTTTTCAAAATTTTGAGAATTAAAATAGAAACCACCTGTCCCCAGTAAGTACTTATAAATGTACCCTTCACAGTTATCAAGAATCTCACAATGGGGAGTAAAGTAGGGAATAGTGAAACTACATAACCTTATAGAATGATGATTCAGTAGTGTGTCTCTTGTAGAATTTTTGTCCGTACCAGCTAGATTAAAAACAAGTAACTTTGTATTCATTTTACTAAATTCTGCGTTGAGTAATTTTTTTGTACCATGCTTGATTACTGGTACTAAGAATTTGCTGGGAATGAAAATGATAGCCCCTTCCTCACAACCCTTATTTTTGTGAGAATGAACGTTGATTTTCTACTAATCAGAACAATAAATGTCAAAGTACAGCTGTGCTTAGTGCCATGAAAGGGAGATAATAATATTATGAAACTGTAAATGGGCCAAATTTAACCAAGGTAAGGGTATCCAGAAAATGTCCATTCAAAATAGTGACAATAACATGAAATAGCTTGAGCCCTCACTGTATAGTTGGGGCCTTTGAGCAATATATTAATTTTGGAGGATTTTTATAGAAACATTTTATCTATATTTCATATATTTTATCTTCCTAGAAAAGAATTTATTTCAGATATGAAGTAACTATTTCTGTCTTATTATTACTAAATGGTGCCATTGTACCCCTTTTTGAACCTAAGACACATTGTGGCATCTTAGTGATTTTCTGTCCTATTTCACTACCTGAGGACTTATTACATCTTTGCTCATTAATTATTCCTAGCACTTTAGAAAAAAAATCTAACAAGAAGCCAGAATGATCAGATTGTCAGGGTGATGATACAATTGTGGAATGAATGTTCATTTCTTTATTCTTGAATTTTCTCTACAGTTTTATAGCATCTTTAAGAAAGGTATAATAGAAAAAATCAAGAGTCACCATGTTATATCTAAATTAAAGAAAATATTTAATAAAACATACTTAGAATTCAAATCATGGCATAGTCCTTCATGATAACAAAGAGAGAAAAATTGGTAAATATACCTTACAATTAATTATGACTCAGACGACCGTGTAAGGACTTGGGGAGAACTTCATCAGCAGAGTACTTGTGAACCACATTTGGGGCCCTGATGTTGATGCCCAGTACTACATTGAATTATGAGTGAGTGAATGAATGCATGAAGAAAGAAATTGGAGGGAAAGTGAGGAAAGAAGGAAGAAAGGAAGAAAAGAAAATGGAAGAAAGAAAAAAGAAAAGGAAAGAAAGAAAGGAAAAAGGAAGGAAGGAAGAGGCTTGTTGGAGACCTAGATAGTGACGATCAGTAGTGATTTTTTTTAAGTCTCTGGAATACAGAACCCTTAAGATCATCTTCTCACAGCAGTAGTGGCTCAGTTTAATAATGAGATGGCTTTCCCGGGGGTTCCTGACAGACGTGCAGGTACACACCTGTAAAGTCAGCAGCTAGGGGGCTGACGCGGGAGGACCTGGGGTTAGAGGCCAGGCTGGCCAGTGCTACATAGCAAAATATTTCTTAAAGTGCGTATACAGACTCAGTGTCTTAGGATTATGCATATTATTTGTGCTGTAGTAGTGTTAGTTAAAGGTAAAGATATGCTGTGGGAAATTTGCCTTTAGGCACTTTCTTCATTCTGCATATGTCATGTGGAGTATATCACATAAATCTAAATTGTCTAGAGCAGTCACTGGAGTTGTCCCCTCGTGCATCTGCGAGACGTAGACATGAGATGAATGACACGTCTACTAACACAACACCATTCTCTCCTATAGTACATTTTCCAAGTGTGTAAGGTATAAACCAAAATAATTACAGAAATGGAGTGGATGTAGAAACAAGTAACACCATTGCTGATTATCAAGTGTTACATACTATACATAATTTATGTGCTAAATTTCCATACGTAGACAGCACCATAAGTTTCTTTATCTTAGCATCACTGAAAACTTTTTTTTTTTCACTGAAAACTTTTTAGTAATGAGTCACACTGTGATCCTGTCATTGACCAATAGGAATTTTCCATCATTGTTACTGTCATATATGTGATCTAACATTGATCAAAACATGATTTTTCAGGAGGTGGCCATATAGTCATACAACCTGGCAGTGGAAAACCAATTTAAGATCAGTTTTCCTCCTCGCCTAGAAAGACAAAGGGGATCAACATGGGAAGTAGGAGAAAACAAGTAACAGGACAGGAGCCTACCACAGAGGGCATCTCAAAGACTCTACCTAGCAGTGTATCAAAGCAGATGTTGAGACTCATAACCAAACCTTCGGCAGAGTGCAGGGAATCATATGAAAGAAGGGGGAGTTAGTATGACCTAGAGGGGACAGGAGCTCTACAAGGATCAAATATATCAGGGCACAGGAGTCTTTTATGAGACTGTTTCTTCAACCAGGGACCATGCATAATATAACCTAAAACCCCTGCTCGGAGGTAGCCCATGGTAATTCAGTATCCAAGGGAGTTCCCGAGTAAGGGGGACAAGGATTACTTCTGACATGAACCCAATGACTGGTTCATTGAGCTTCTCCTCCCCCCCTCCCCCACCTCCGAGGGAGGAACAGCCTTGCTAGGCCACAGATAAGGACAATGCAGCCATCCTGTAGATACCTGATAAGCTAGGGTCAGATGGAAGGGGAGGAGGACCTCCCCTATCAGTGGACTCGGAAGGGGGCAGGGAGGGGATGAGGGAAGGAGGGAAAGAAGGAGGGGGCTACAGCTGGGATACAAAGTAAATGACCTGTGATTAACATAAAAAATGAAAAATAAATAAAAAAGATCAATCAGTTTCCCTGCTTCTAATGTTGTCTCATACTATATTTCTCCAAACCGACTTTGTTTCTTAATTAGTCCTTTTGAAAATTGAATGAATAAAATGAGTTTCAAGAAGCTTTGAAAATGTGTTTCTGATCTTACTCTTACTTTGTTTGAGACCCCAATGTAGAAAAAAGGGAGATATAAAATGTTTCACATTGCACCCTGTTAAGTACGAACTAAATAAGTATCATATAACATACATAGAAAACTTTGAATAAAAGAAAGACATAACTAATATCAGTATTATACTAGGTTGATCCTGTGTTCAAATAAAATGATGAGTTTGTGATAACAGTCTTGAGCTCAGAGATTCCCTTGCATGTTATATTATTATGATTTCTCAGTAGGGTCATGCTGACCAAGAGCATCTGTAGCTGAAGTTCATATTGCCAAGTTAAACAGAAGAAATTGTTGGTATAGGTAAATTCAAGCCATGCTCTTTTCACTAGTGTTTTCTTAATTTTTGAGATTATAATTATATTTTTCCCTTCCCTTTTCTTCTTCCAAACCCTCTCATATACCCCTCCTTGCTCTCTTTTAATTTGTTGGTTTGAAAAATTATATTTATGCTGGGTGCAGTGACGCACACCTACAGTCTCATCACTCAGGGAGGCAGAGGCAGGCAGATCTCTGTTAGGTCAAGGCAAGCTTGTTCTACAAAGTGAGTTCAGGACAGCCAGGACTACACAGAGAACCACATTTGTTTCTTGAGAAACAAACAAAATAATTATATGTATTTATTTTATATATAAGTGGTATGTGTGTATGTACATACGTACGTATGTATGTGTATGCACTACATGCATGTCTGGTACCCACAGAGGTTAGAAGACCCTGGAACTGGAGTTTTGGATGCCCGTGTGTCATCCTGTGAGTGTTGGGAATTGAAGTTGGATGCTTTGCAAGACCATCTCTCCAGCCCATCAGGGATTTTTTCAGGATCAAAGTCTTTATTTAATTACGCCTATGGAAAGCACCAAACCCCCAATTGGTGCAAAAAAATAAATAAATAAAATAAAAAAACTCAGGTTTTTTTCCTGGGATTTGTTCCGTCTCTCCTGCATCCCCTCTTTCTCTCTCTGTAACTTATATCAACTCTTTGACATGCATGTGACAGATTGTTAATTTGCCTTGAGGCAAAGATTTTGATGTTACAAGATGAAAATCAGGTCTTAGTGATTGATTTTATTCTCACCATATCATAATGGGTAAGTTGAAGGGCATAGGTGTTCATTTTTGCACATCACAGAGACCATGAACACAGCGTAACTACTTTCGTTTCGAGTGAAATGGTTTTTACATTGTACTCTTACGTGGTTGACTGATTAAAGATTATTATTATAATAAAAAAATGGACTTGAATGCCAGAGTACTAATTTTATTACTAAGCATGGAGAGAGGCTAGATATTTCTGGGTTTAAGGAAGGTAGTATGATGTTATGGGAACTCACTAGTATACATCTGTGCTTTATCTTTTATGAAGACTTAACAATTTCTTAACATTTGTTATCTTCCTCATTAAAAGAAATAAATACTTTCACAGTGCACTCAAACGCAAAATAAATCGATTTGTGTGTGTGTGTGTGTGTGTGTGTGTGTGTGTGTGTGTGTGTGTGTGTG
>NW_026596149.1:12514206-12525438 GCF_907164565.1 Psammomys obesus | reverse complement strand
GTGTGTGTGTGTGTGTGTGTGTGTGTGTGTGTGTGTGTGTGTGTGTGATAACTATGGAACTCAAAAGACTGGGGTTTGCTTTAGAGAAATGCTGTCTGGTCTCTATGTGGAAGGGCCCATCATGAAACTTCCTTAACACTGAGTTACCCAGCATGGTCTGTGAGCTGGAGTATGTGTCAGATTTGAGAATATAGTGACACTTGTTAAATCTGCTTTTGCTGTTTTGATCAGTCAAACATAAACATTTTAAAAATACTACTGAATTCGAAGTACCTTTCTATTAAGAAGTATTAGGAAGTACTTGGTGGCTTTGTCCTCTAGCCGTGTTCTCCATTCTTGGAAAGTGTCAGTTTATTTTAAAGTCAAATTTCATCACCAAAATGAATACTTTCCTTCCCCAAATATCTTAGTATTGCCTCAGAATCAACACAGCACTGGAGGATTCTGTCTCATGCTTGGTCACTGTTCTTCAAATCCCATAATTAATATTCAGTGTGATAACTTACTGTTCTTTTAAACATGCTAACAGCTGCCTTTCAGTGCCTGTGATTGCTCTGTAGACTGGTGTTAATGGCAGTACCCTGTATTCAGAGACAAAGCATGTCATATAAAAACATATCAAGCACAGTTGAGAAAGCAGTGGTAGTTCTGAATGTCACAGAAAGTGTAAATGATGGCATAAAAATCTGATCTGAAAGACACAATTCTAATGACTCTGCTTAGGAAACTATCATTTCTTTAGTAAAGACTCATTATTCTTGCCCAGCCATAGGGATTATGAGTTTTCTGCTTAATATTCACATTTGGAAAGCAAATGATTTGACTAAGTGACAAATTAGTTAAAAGTTTAAGCCATCTATTTGAATCTGGGGATATTTGTGTATAGATTCCTGGTTGGCTACAGAAACTGTGTTTGAATTTGTAAGGAACCAGGGACTTTCAGCAATGGTAACATTTTTTTTTCTTATTAAAGGAAAATGTTCCTCTCTTAATTCTTATTTCCATAGAAATGAACTATCTGATCCCTTGCCAAGCATGACTTTTCTTTTGCTATTTCAGAGCAGGTAAAGGCATGAAGTTGCTTTTAGTGCATGGATCTTTCATCTGTAATGGTGTTCAGAAGTCATTCAAAGGTATATTTATGACAGTTAACTAAAAAAAGGCCCACTCAACTCATTTCTTCCACTGTTCTCCTTACCTGAGAAGTTAGACACACTTTTCAAGTCAGAAAAGAAAATGAGGATTTATGTGACACTTGTCCAAAGGGTTATATTTTATGATAGTTTTGGATTAAAAATTCACTATAAGTGTCGTCTATGCTGTAGGAGGGTATGGAGAATGTGGGTGGATGGATGAGAGATAAGGAAAGTTTGTGAGAGGTAGTAATTTGATTCCCAAAATGATTGCACTGAAAGTGTTCTATAAAAAGTTGTATTTTTAAAACAAAACAAGACAAAGAAACAAAAACTTGCAACAAAAGCTGCTGTACTCTGAATAAGATCAATTTATGCTGAAACCTAAATATTGACTCAGCTGTCACAAGGTCTCAAGATGGACAGTATTTTTTTTAACCTTAGCTCCCTTTGTCATCCCCTGGAGACTTGTTCGAGTAGTAAGGTTTGTCAGGTGGCAGGGACAAACGGGGATGAGCATCGGCATCAGTTTGGAAAATGAAGAGACACGGGCAGACACTATGAGAGTTTCCAGGGCAGGGCAAAACATTCCGTCAAACTCCCAGTCAATATCTTTAATTAACTGCAATGTTAATGTCTCAAAGTGATCAAAGTAAGGCTTCTTGTCTTCTTTTTGGTTTCTTTGGTCTTGTTTTTCTAGTACAGTCTCACTATGTAGTCCAGGCTAGACTGAAAACACATAATCTTCCTTCCTTAGGCCCTGAGTGCTGGAATTACATGCAACTGCCATTTGTTTGGCTTTCTTGTTTTAGGTGAAATCTTTTTTTAAAGGCAAATTAACAAAAATAGTGTAAGAAAACAAATTATTTTAAAAAATTAATTTATTTGAAGTCTCATCTCTTGAATTAAAAAGGAAAAGTAGGGTTCCTATTTAATAAAAGAAAGTATGGACATACAAAGTAGTCGGGATTTAAAAAAAAATACATGCCATATGTACTGCTAGATGGAGGAAGCTAGTTAACTGCATTGGTCTGGTATAAAGTTTCCAAACTTTAAATAAATCAGACTTTACACATAGATGAGGGAGAATGTTCAAGGATTAGGAGAATGCTGCAGGAGAACTTTCCCTTACAATCCCATGTAATGCTTAGGATCCCAAAGTTAGCAACCAGCAAAAAAGGGACACAGAACTTTCGTCACAGTAACAAAAAAAGCGAGATGCTTTAAGACTGAATTAGCATTTCAGAGACACAGGCTTGATACATTCTATACCCAGAGCTAGAGAAATGTGACCCAGGGGCTCTTACTGTGCACTGTGCCCTCTAATATCCATGGACAGAGCCAGACCCAGAGATATTTGTCAGCGCTTGGACATGTTTACAAGTATGCTTTACAATTCAGAATTAAAGGAAGTCCTGATTGATAGCAGCACATTTAGATGAGCAACATGTAGCAACTAGCATCTACTTTTAAAGAGTGCTGGAGCTGGGGAAATGGAGCAGTAGCTCAAATTCTAGCTCTGAGCAGGCCTGAGAACCTGAGTTCAGGTCCCCAGTGTCCATGTGAAGCCAGGTGTGGAGGCATATGCCTGTAAACTCTACAAGTAGGAGGCAGATTCCTGGGGTCCTGGTCATCCAGTCTGATAAAAATGGTAAGCTGCAAGTTCAGTGAGAGAACCTTCTTCAAAAAAGGAAAAATGTTCAGTGGTGAACCAGTTAGCGAAAATACACGATGTCAACCGTTGACTTCCACACATGAGTACACCCCCAGCCGCTCTCCCCACCTCACACACATGTGAATGCTGTCCATAGTGAAGGTTTATTAATAGCCTCTTTCAGTACACACTGAAATGATGTGGATCCATTATATAAAATTTATAGAAAAAATATAACTTAGGTCCATAAAATATAACTTAGGTCCAGCTGTTTTTAGCTTCAGAATATGAAGAAATTTAAAATCTGCTGACTTGAGCTTTAAAAATCAAGACACTGTTAGTAAAATTTCAGGCCTATAGGGTTTTAAATATAGGAAAACCTATCTGCCTTCGCTAAATTTGATTTGTTGCATGCAGTTTTAAAAAGACAGATAAACTAGAGAGACTGAATGAAATATTGGACTTGTATAAAGGATTCTGGCTTTGAAATCTTGTTCTGCTCAGTAATGTTAAGCAAATAACTTTTATTTTTTTGGCCTAAATTCCTTACCTATAAAATGGTAAGTTGCCTCATCCTATGCAGTTTTAAGAATTATTAATTCATATTAGTTAACATATCCTTGTGATAGTTCATATACTATCTCGTGGTATCATAAATGCTAGAGTTTCAAAGTACAGAATAGTTTCCAAGAATAGGACACTGGGAGAAACATAGGCCTACACCAGATCATACCCCTGAAACAGCTACTCGTTCATACATAAGTTTTGATTAAATTTTTTAAATGAATACTATTGCCAGTATTTTTTTTTTCTTTCTTTAAGCCATGCACAGATAAGGCAAGAAAGCGCTACAGTGGGGGAAAAATCCAAAATAATTTCAAGTAAATCAGTTCTCATTAGTCCATTGTAAGGCTTTTATAATTAAATAGTTAAGTCTTCTGGAAAACAGTGACAGTCATCTGAGTCTTATAAAAGGACCTGTTAGGTTTTTTTCCCCCATATAAAATGTCAATGTTAAGTTTTTTATAGTAATTGTCATCCTCAGTGATCAGTTTAACACTTAGGAGCCTTATTTTTTTTCATGTAAAAAAAGAGAGAGAAAGAGATGAGAAAGGCCTCATAAAAGTTAAGTGAGGACATGTATTAAACAGTGGTCCAAATATTGACTCTCTTTATTAACTTTGCTTTCCCTTTTCTATGATTTAAATATCTATTTTCAAGTCATTAGCATCATTAACATATAGTTTCTTAGTGCCTAGGAATCCACTTAGTGCTTTGCTAGCTGCTGAGTGGGTGATTATGGAGGAGTTTCTCCATGGGACGTGTCTTTAGTTGGTTGTGGACATTATTGTTTTCTTCAGAACTCTAGAAGCAGAGAGTTTGCAATTTTCTCAGGATTTCTTAAGAACATATTTATCAACTACATGAGAATCTAGAAATGTAAACAAATTACTGACTTAATTTCATCCAAAGCTAGGAACAGATGTGAAAGTTCCTATATGTATTAGCAACTACCTTAAGGTCTATCCAACACTCAGTGTGTGAGAATATACTTTCTATATGGTACTGACTCAGATATTTAAAGGCCTTTTTTATTATACATTATAGAGAGACTGTCCTCTGAGTACTTAATTTAACTTACATGATAAGCTACTCTTCCAGACAGTGACTTTTGATGGCCAATCTTTATTTTGGACCGAAGTCTTAATATCCATTTAATGAAAAGAAAATTGTATGAACTCTGAGTTGATCCATGCTTGTTGTCATTAGATTTAAGTTTAGCCAGTTCCATTTTTTAGGGTTGTTTTCAACATGTTTCTATTTTCTGTTTATAAGCTGGTTTCGAGAGATAGATATTTGGTTCACTTTCTGGAATGTTGGTTCAGTCTCTCTTTTATATAAATTAAACTTTTAATGTATGTACCATTATTAAATTCTAATGTGTTTACTTGGGAGAGGGACAACATCAAACTTGTGATAACTTCTTTAGTAAAGAATGAAACATGGACAGTTGACCTGGTGCTGTAAAACATACTGTCGGTTGTAAGGTAAAACATGCTGCCACATCAGTAGCACCAACGAGAAAGTGAGATGCTTTGAATAAGGTACATTTCACAGTGATTTCCTGTCTTATTTGTGAAATGCTGGAAACAACCTTGGATGGTGAAGGATTGTGAGGGTTATATCTAAATCATAGTAGGGAGTACCACTTAAAAATTCAAGTTTACGTAGCACAGAGTTCATTGTGTATACATCTGAGTCACACATGGAATGATTTAACTTTGAGAAAGTAAGTAAAGGATTAAAAGGAGCATTGGTACTCTGGATATGATATGCCCCTGCAAAGGGTGGGGCTACTACCTCAGTAGTCCTTTTCACCCTTTTAACATTATGGGTTTAAGCATCCGCTAGAGCCAGAGGAGCTAAAGAAACCAAACAGGAGAATGCATTCTCTAACATGTTGGAAGCTATGTGAAGATTCTCATAGAGAATCCAGGTAAAGACAGATAAAAATATGGCACGGAGATTTAGTTAGATTTTTTTCTGAGCCCTTGACATCTTTTCTTGCCTACTCTAATAAATAATTAGCACGGAAGGGTTTCTAGTGTGTTATCAACTAAGCATGCTTAAAATCCACTTCTTAAGAGGACACACTGATTATTTACTGCTGCATTTTTCCTGGATTCAGGTTCCTCCCTTTGTGTTGATAGTTTCTTCTGTATACTTTCTGATTTACAGAGATTAAAACAAGCTTCATTCTGAGGCTATCAATACACTCTGGAGAATATTTTAAAGTTTTCTGTACCATTGACTAGTTTACCAAAGTATGGTCAGTACTTCATTGATAAATTTTATACTGTAGATTTTACATCGGGGTAGGAGAGAATATGAAAATCACCCCTCTGTACCCCTATTTACATTTTACTTCCCTTTTGGAGTTCAAAACTATCCTAATGCCTTGAAAACAGCCAAAAGTGGTGCTCTATATAAAGTATACATATAGCAGCTTCTTTCATTTTTGTAATAATACAGATGAACATTATGATATAGTTAAAGAGGCATTATTCTTCTTCTGATATATTACTTTATAATTTTTCTCAGTAATTTAACTGTTTATTCAATAAAAAGGTTTTGATGATTGACACAGCAAGATAGGGCACTATGAGTAGTAGGTTTGCTCAAAGATTGAAAGTTTGGTGTGATGTAGTGTAGAAGATAGAGAACTTAAGCTACAGATGTTACTTTTTTATGAATACTTGAGTAACAACTATGTAAACCATTCTTCCCTGGCTTTCAATTCTCTCATCTGTAATTTGAAGGAATTACTTAGATGAGCCCTGAGATCACTTCCTTTTCAAAATATACTATGAATTTTTTTCCAATTATAGATTTTAAGAGTCAGTAGTTTACATTTCCAAATCTAAGCAGAAAACTAAACTCCCTTCATCTTGCACAGAGTTCATGACTGTTTGTTAATAGGACCATGGATTGTGAATTATTTTTTTGCGTTTTTTCCCCTTTTTCAAGATGGGCTTTCTCTGTGTAGTCCTGGCTGGTGTGAAACTAGCTCTGTAGGTTGTCCTTCAACTGAGATCTACCTGCCTCTGCCTCCCAAGTGATGCTATTAAAGACATGTGCCTTCATGCCCAGCCTGAGTTAGCTTTTTCAGCTATGAAATGGATTTACTGTCTTTTAGGCATTCATGCAAGATTAAACAGCCAAACCTCTGAGCAAAGACATCAGTTTTATTATTCTTCAGATAATTCGTGGTAGATATCTCGTTATGTGAGGCTACCAGCTGTTAAGAAACAATAAATTACTTAATATTAGAGTGACTAGATATGAGATGAAGATTCCATTTATTTAAAAAGAAGTACTTGTTTTTTCCCCTATGAAATAGCCGTGAGGATGAATGTTTACAGCAGGTTTGATCCTAGTTCACAGTGTTTCCTTTGGCTGTGATTTTATTCTCTCCTGACTGGCAGTGAGACTAGGAAACTTAATGGCCCTCTCTTTATACCATGGAATATGTTGACAGCTGACACTTCTATTGGGAAAATAACAAATTAGTAAAAGGATATTACTGTTTTGACAAATGCCCATAGAGGTGGGAGAGGGTTTCTTCCATTTGATAGGTTCTTAATCATGGGAAACAAAAAGGTATTTCAACTTCTTGACTCATTACTGTGGATGCTTACATAAGAATGACTTCTTAAAATAATTGTAGTTTAATTTAGTAGGAGAAGGTAGTGAAGACTGGCTTTAACTGTAGTTTGGTGGCTATGACATGTTTATCTTTCTGAAATAAGCATGATGTTCAGATATATATCTAACCTGTGAGTAAGGGAAGACATGTGTGTTTTGGGTAAAAGCTTTTTGCTAAGTGCTTCATGTCTCCTCTCTAAAACTACAACACATCCCGCTTTTACCTGTTTCCACACACCCTCTGTCTTCCCTAAAATAGGGAAGAAATACAATTATTTTTTGACCCATTTAGTAGAGAGTTTAGTGGTTAAGATCAAGTGCTGTGGGGTTCTGACAGCTTGAATTGGAATCTTGGTTCTGCCACTTACCTGGGCAAAGTTATTTACCTTCATTTTCAGGACAGGGTTATTCCTGTTTCATTTAGAGGCAGGATTAAATCAGAGAATACATGCAGAGAGCTCCAAAACGGAGGTTTCAATACAGCCAACACATTTCACTCATGAGTCCCATTGTTAATCTCAACCAAAATAGGAACAATTATTTTATATTATTAGTTATCCATTGGAACTAGGGGCATGGGCCTCATGACATTCAGAGCTGTTACCAGTCCACTGTGAAGATCAGCCTTGATGGTTGTCAGATTTTATAGCAATAGAGAAAGTGTCATTTAAATAATGTTTCAGGCTCCAGAAGACAGAGGAATCCAAAAGAATCTGCTCTCTTGTTCTCTAGTTGGCTATAAACAGAAAGGTAAAAACAATTCCAAAACATACTTGAATAACAACTTATGTTGATAGTATGTGTCAGATATGATAGTGGAACCAAACACTAATTAAGAGGTCATCTGTGTACTTAGTTCTTGTTGGAGAGACAAGGTATGCACAAATATGATAATTTTTGTTATATGTTTAGCTAACTTGAATTTGTGATGGGCTGTATTCTTATTTAGGTTACTCTAGGGTTCACTGAAAAAATGTCTACTTGTCTGTACAAAATGCTTCAGAAGTAGAGGTTTGGAGCATTACTGGAGAGAAAAATATCTTGCAAAAAGGTTGAAATGGCAGCGGTTTGAAATTTGACTTTGGCTTTAAAAGATAGCCTAATAAAAGACAGAATCACGGATAGGCTTTAGGACACTGAAACTATGAAATGATGCACTCGAATTCACAAGCAGTCTGCTTTTGTATGAAAAATAAAGGTATTGCTTAAGCAATAGTTTAAAAATAGCTAATTTTCCATTAGTGGAAGAATCTCAGATCCTATTGATAATTAGAAACAAATCTGTGGAAAGGGGAACAGAAGAAAAAATAGTTTATTCTAAATTCTGACAAGAGAGTGGGTAATTATAGTCTAGAGATTAACAGACCTCTTTACCAACAAAAAAAGTCCTGTTATCATCAAACAGTAAGGTCATCAGTGTATATATGCTTTTAAGTGAACCCAATGATCCTGTTAATATCATTATGGAAATGCAGGCTGTAGCACATTAAAAGAATCCTGTTGGGAATATTTTGCTATTATTGCATTTTGCAAAAGGTTTGGTGTCTGAAAATTTTTGTGCAAGTACCCTATTGCCTGACTATAATTGCTAATGGATAATTCAGTGATCCCCTAAATATTCAAATCTAACTTTGTTCTTTTTTTTTTTTACAATTCAATATTTTAAGTAAATTGCATTGATTTTATGTTACAGTGATATTCCTCTCCTCAAATTTAATAAAAGAGCAAGTATTATCTAGTTTTATGTAATGTTATCATTAAAGACATTGTAAGCTAGCTTTCTGTTCATTACAGAAAGGAAAATTAAGCTGAAAAGAATAAAGTGCCTTGACCAACATCATATTGTTACTTCATGGCTGACCTGAACCTAGCAGTCAGATCTCTTAATTTCTTATTTATGTCCATTCTTAAAATAGCAATTTTGACCACTGGGGAAAATAGATTTAAAGATTTGAACAAATGCCTCAGAACACTATGAGTTGAGAGTACAAGAGGCTTAATTCTCATTCAGTTAGGCAAACAGGATAGACATCAGATGTGGTAAAAGATAGGGAACAGGACAGGAGCCTTCCACAGAGGGCCTCTGAAAAACTCTACCCATCAGGGTGTTAGGGCAGATGCTGAGACTCATAACCAAACTTTGGGCAGAGTGCAGGGAATTTTAAGGGAGAAGGGGAGATAGGAAGACCTGGAGGGGACAGTAGCTCTACAAGTAGACCAGCAGAGCCAAAAATTTGCTCTCAGGGGATCCTGCAGAGACAGATGAATCAGCCAAGGACCAGGCATGGAAAAGACCTAGACCCCCTGCTCAGATGTAGCTCATAAGCAGCTCAGTCTTCATGGGGTTTCCCTAGTAAGGTGAGCAGAGGCTGTCTCTGACATGGATTCACAGCTCTTTGATCACCTCCCCCTGATGAGGTGGCCTAACTAGGCCGCAGAGAAAGAGGATCCAAACAGTCCTGATGAGATCTGATAGACTAGGGTCAGATAGTAAGGGAGGAGGCCTCCCCTATCAGTGGACTAGGGGAGGGACATAGTGAGGGAAAAAGGACTGTGAGGAGACGAGGGAGGGGGCTACAGCCGGGATACAAAGTGAATAAATTTTAGCAAACAACAACAACAACAACAACAATAATAATAATAATAATTATTATTATTATTATTATTATTATTTTAGAAAGGAGTACAACTAGTTGTTGAGTACATCTTGACTGGTAAGTTTTACTGGAGAAAAATAGTTACATCCCCCTTTTTTTAAAAGTTCCCTAGAGCTTTTTTATAGGTACTAATTTGTTTAGTCTATTCAAAGGACTTTATGTTATTAGTACTGTTTTTTTCCTCAATTTACATATGAACCATAAAGACCAAAAAGTTTACATAGATGATCTGAGTCAGAGTCTTTATTCTGCTTCTTTATTGAGATCTGGTTATGAGAAGGTTTTGGTTCTCATCTTTCCATCTTCCTTGTGTCAAAAGTAGTTTTGTAATTTCATCTAACTGTACAATTGGTAAAATAAAAAGGTGAAGGGTCTGGATAGATGGCTCAGTGGTTAAGAACACTAAATGCTCTTTCAGAGGACCCAGGTTCAGACACCTGCAGCTCACAACCAATTGTGACTCCAATCTTAGGGCATGTATTTCCCCCTTCTGGCTTGCATTGGCTCTAGGCACACATGTGGTCCATAGATACCATTTGTAGACAAAACACTCACACACATAAAATAAATTAAAAATTTCAAGATTATTTAGCTACACATTTTTGAAGTTTTATTTGAATCCTGTATCTCTGTCCTATGTCCAGAAAGGTATAGGGTATAACACTGTCCTGAATTAATTTAGCCACTCAGAAGAAAGGTACATCATTGCTGCCATCTATCTAGCCCTGTAACTGTAGAGCAGTTCCATTGAGGAGAAAGCAGGATCTCCCAGGCTGAGGAAGTGATTTCAACTCCTGACATTCACAGTGATCGCAACCATTTTTCCCCTTTGCTTTTAAGCTCTTTTGATTTGAGACAAGATTCTTAACTGAACAGTATCATTTGTATCGGCTTCCTATGTCACTGAGGGTGAGAGCTAGATACTCTCTACAAATCTAGAGGAGATTGGGAGTTAGGCTCCTATATCATTAAATAAAACAAGATGGTGCCATTGTAAAAGGTGTGATTGAACAATCCAAAATACTTGATAACATTGAAAGAGCTTTTTTTCTCTTTTATAATTAATCCATGTCTCCATTTGCATTTGTAGAAAAAGTGCCTGACAGCACCAACAACAACAGAAGAGAAATGCACAGTCTGAGCAATAAATCTTTCGAGGCATTCAGCGAGTGCCACAGGGCTCATTAATCTTGATTATTTCCAGTAATAGATAACTTCACAAATCAGCTATTATTTCTAATCATGCACATAGAGATAACGGATGGATAATAGCTTCTTGCATGGTTAGACAAAGCTAAAATTTCATTTACAAATATGTTTCTATAAATTCCAGTGAATGGCGTTTCTACTCTCCTAAAGAGGCAGGGAGAGATGGTGTCACAAGCGCTGCAGGAGAAATTGGTGTTCAAGGATGTTTTAAGACAGGAGACTAGGCAGGTTTCATTGGAGACATCTGATGGCTTTTGTATTGTCTTTTGTTTCTGATGTCTTAAGAGGTAACACCAGACTGTTACATAACTATAAACTCACAGGGTGATAGATAGATAGATAGATAGATAGATAGATAGATAGATAGATAGAT
>NW_026596149.1:12504827-12514196 GCF_907164565.1 Psammomys obesus | reverse complement strand
GATAGATAGATAGATAGATAGATAGATAGATAGATAGATAGATAGATAGATAGATAGATAGAAAGATAAAAGGGGGGTTGAATGCTCATGAGAGTTCTAGCTAAAGTTGTCCAGCTGAAGGATATTAGTAATACCTTCCTTTCTAAATTCTGCCTTTCTGTGGTCATCTCAGTTGCCCTGGGAAATGACTTTGTTAACATATAAACAATAAACTGTCCCCATCCCCTTTCTTCTCAAAATACCAGTGCTTAAAATATGGGTTCGAAATGAGATGTTTTACATCCATGATAGGGTCTTTATTGTCGTTTCTGTTTTTTTAAGACAGGGTTTCTCTGCATAGCAGAACCTTGGCTGGACTTCCTTTGTAGAGCAGGCTGACCTCAACTCACAGAGATGTGCCTGCCTCTCCTCCCAGAGTGCTGGAATTGTAGGCCCTCACCCCACACCCAGCTATGATAGCTCAATATTATTCCTTAAGTAGCACTTGTCCTATCACTTTGTGTTTACTTTTCCCAGCCATAGCCCCCTCCTTCATTCCCTCCCAATTCCACCCTCCCTCATCTCCTCCCTGGCCCTTTCCAAGTCCACTGATAGAGGAGGTCCTCCTCCCCTTCCATCTGACCCTAGCTTATCAGGTATCTTCAGAACTGGCTGCAGTGTCCTCCTCTGTGGCTTAGCAAGGCTGCTTCTCCCTCAGGGGGTAGAGGGTGTCAAAGAGCCAGCCATTGAGTTCATGTCAGAAATAGTCCCTGTTCCCCTTACTAGGGAAACCCACTTGGAGACTGAGCTACCAACCACTTTGGAAATCAATCTGGTGCTTTCTTAGACAACTAGGAATAGCGCTTCCTCAAGATCCAGCTATACCACTCCTAGGCATCTATCCAAAAGATACTCAAGTACACAACAAGGACATTTGCTCAACCATGTTTGTAGCAGCTTTATTCGTAATAGCCAGAACCTGGAAACAACCTAGATGTCCATCAACAGAGGAATGGATACAGAAATTGTGGTACTTTTGCACAGTGGAATACTACTCAGCAATTAAAATCAAGGAAATCATGAAATTTGCAGGCAAATGGTGGGATCTAGAAAAGATCATCCTGAGTGAGTTATTCCAGGAGCAGACAGACACACACAGTATATTCACTTATAAGTGGGTATTAGACCTATAAGATAGGATAAACATACTAAAATCTGTATACCTAAAGAAGATAAACAAGAAAGAGGACCCAGGGTAAGATGATCAATCCTCACTTAGAAAGACAAATGGGATGGACATTGGAAGTAGAAAACAAGTAATAGGACAGGAGCCTACTGCAGAGGGCCCCTGAAAGTCTCTACCTAGCAATGTATCAAAGCAGATCCTGAGACTCATAACCAAACCTTCGGCAGAGTGCAGGGAATCATGTGAAAGAAGGGCGAGTTAGGAAGACCTGGAAAGAACAGGATCTCCACAAGGACCAAATATATCTGGGCACAGGGGTCTTTTATTAGACTGTTTCTCCAACCAAGTACCATGTATGGGTATAACCTAAAACTTCAAGTTTTGTTCTAACCTTTTTTCTACCTAGAATAAACTAGTTTTTGCTATTTCAGAACTTCAAAGAAGGTAATTCAGGGGGTCTTCTTTTCATGTCCTTGCACATTTTTAATGTTTGTTAAATGTTAAAATAGAAGAATTTTTGAACTAGTTTCTTTTCTGGTGGTGTCTGTGCAAGGCAATATATTAGGAACTAGGGAGAGTCAAAAATTCAGTGTGACAAGGAGAGCAACAGAACCAAAAAATCTGGGCACAGTGGTCTTTTCTGAGACTGATACTCCAACCAAGGACCATGCGTGGAAATAATCTAGAACTCCAGCGCAGATGTAGCCCATGCAGCCCAATCTCCAAGTGGGTTCCCTATTAAGGGGAACAGGGTCTGTCTCTGACATGAACTCAGTGGCTGGCTCTTTGCTCACCTCCCCCTGAGGGAGAAGCAGCCTTACTAGGCCACAGAGGAAGACAATGCAGCCAGTCCTGATGAGACCTGATAGACTAGGG
The DNA here is from genome assembly GCF_907164565.1 of Psammomys obesus. NCBI lineage: Eukaryota > Metazoa > Chordata > Mammalia > Rodentia > Muridae > Psammomys > Psammomys obesus. The sequence goes on along the minus strand of NW_026596149.1, from coordinate 12,512,155 downwards.
TCAGAAGGAAGAGGAGGAGGACCTCCCCTATCAGTGGACACGGAAGAGAAGAGGGATGGAGGGTGGAATTGGGAGGAGCTGAGGGAAGGGTAACAGCTGGGATATAAAGTAAATAAACTGTAATTAATAAAATAAATAAATAAATAAATAATTTTTAAAAATTCAGTGTGAGTCTTTAATGATTTTTGCTGTACAACAAAGGAGAGAAACATGCAAAAGTAATCATATGAGATGAAAGGTAAGATATGTCAGAAAGTAATAAGAACTGAGGACATTTGCACATAGCAGAACTTTGCATTAAAAACATAAATTTATACACATGGTATGAGCAAAAAGTGCGTGAGCAGCATCAGCAAGGTATAAGCGTGGATACATTAAGGCTATCTATAGAGGATGGTAACTAAACCAATTGAGTTAGGGCATCCGCAGTATAAGGCAAGCATAAAGTGTAAGTGTCAACCAAATCAGAACCCTTGGTATGATGTAATAAAGAGTTTCGGATTTTCTTTATTGATGCTGGAGATCTGTAGTGGGGGAGTGAGACAGTAAAGTCAGTAGTTTAAAACATTGATTCAGCGATTATAGACTCAGTTAAAAGTGGAGAAGCTAGAAGCAGAGTCAGTGGGCAGACTCTTGCTCACTTTGTCTTGTCTTGGAGAATGATGTCTTTCCTGCTAGGAGAGAACCAATTCCTGAATGGCAGGAGGATCCAGAACCAATCTGTGATTGTGCTTGAATAGCAGTTACTGTAGTCTTACAGTTCACCTCAAACTTGGTAGCTTAAGAATGCTAATCTTTTCTTGAATGGAGTGTTGCTCTACAGTGTATTTTAGCCCAGGCTGCAACTGTTGAAATGGCTGATGATGAGGACTCAGATGCCTGAGATTGGCATCATTTGACGATCTGGGGGCTATTCCATGTATATATTTAATGTTCAGGAATAAATTCCTAGAAAGCTGTGCTGTACGAGACCTGGTGAGTAGAATATATATACACTGTCCTAGATTCAGAGAGAAAGACTAGATCTCCCTTTCTTTACTGGGAAATGGTATGTTCTTATTGTACAAGAATGTTGGAGAATTATTATTGAAGCCATCTTTGAAAAATAGTCTGTCAAAAGTGGAGATTGGCAGCTGGCATCAGCAAAAGTTACTACTTGAGTTTTGTACTTACCTTGTTGGAGGTATCTATAGGATTTTGGAGGGGAAACGTTATAGTAAAATCTACAGGAATTAATACTTCAGTGTAGATATAGTGCATTTTAAAGGACTGAGTATGTAAAGATAGGAGAAGGCACCTAGAGATTAGCAAAGCTCTTTCAGGTAATTCTGTATTCGGAACAACAAGAAAAAAGAGCACAAGAAACACAGCAGGATACTTGAGAGAATATAAACTATGGAAGCTGAACTAAGCATTTACAGAAAGGAGTGTGTTACATGAGCTCTTGAAAAAGGTTCAGTGACTAGTAGAGGCAGAAACACAGATGCCTAGGGAGTAGATGGCCGGTGGAACACCTTAACTCTGATGAAGCAAGAAGAGATATTCAAAGATGCAGCAACATACAAGATTTTTATATAATACTATAATGCATAATTAGAGTAAAAAGCAGTCTCCTCAAATGAGAGGCTTTCTATTTTTAACCTTTGGGAAATAGGGAATAAATCATGCCTGATTCTATATATGCGTCCTTTAAAGCATTTTGTGGGTTATACTATTCAAGAAGCATAGCAGACTCATGGAGAGAATTCTGAGTGTTTGATTAAAGACTTGAATGCAACATTAAGAGCATTGTAGTCAACAGTGATTCTTTCTTTAAAGTAGGATTATTTCAAGAGGGAAAACACAGCCCAACACACACACACACACACACACACACACACACACACAGTGTGAGAGAGAAAAGTAAGCCTACACAAGTTTGAAGTTTGATTACCCTTTTTTGTCTAACTAGCTTCTTAACATTACTTTAGGAAGCTAACCCACCCCTGCCCATATTCAGATTTTGTTATTTTAACCAGGTGCCATATAGTCAGCTCATCTGATGATATTAAAGTGAAATTGTTGGTCTCGTAGGGAAAGGGGGTTAAGGCCTCTTCTCCCTAGGGGACTGTTCAGCAGAGGAATGAGGTCTGTTGTAAGAAACATGCCCTCTTGGTCCAGAAGTTAATCAGCCTCTCTCAAGCTTGACAAAATACTGAACCCTATGCCCAGGACTTAAAAGAAATTAGGACACGAACCTGTGATACAGACCTCAATGCTCTGCCTTTTCTGCCTTTTTTTTTTTTTTTTTTTTTTTTTTTTTTTTTTTTTTTTTTTTTTTTAGCTGTTTTAAAACTGGCTAAGCTATGTTTGTGACAAAATATGAAATGCCAGCTTTTACAGGGAACATGATTTCTTTTGCTTGGGAGCAGTGCACTGTAGTGCTCCTGGATGTCATCATCATCATCATTTCTGAGAGTTAAGCCTAAAGCCCTGTAGGTAATAAGCTCACTACCACTGAGCTACATCCCCAGCCTCAAGAACACTACATATTAGTAATAATTTCTATGTATGTAAACAACTTAGGGGTTTTGAGTTTATCAGAAAATGGCATTTAAAATGTTTGCTTGTTTGTTTTGTTTGTGTATGTGTTCAGGAAGCCACAGAAGGTCAAAGGATAACCTGCTGTGCTTGGTCTGGCCTTCTATCTTGTCAAGGCAACATCTATTGACTACTTGACTCTAGGCTCTCTGGCCCTTGAGCTTTTCCTGAATTGCCTGGCTCTACTACCTCTTAAGTCCTCATAAGTGCATTGGGATTGCAGCTTTATGCTACTACATCCAGATAGGTCCAGGGATCAAACTCACATCATCAAGCTTGTGCCACAAGTGTACTTTCATTGGATGAGCAAACTCCCAGAGTCCAAAACAACTTTTTTACAGATGTTGTCCAAGCTGCATTTTTAAGTCCTTTATAATCCAGAGAGTTCATTTAACATGACTGAGATTGTCAGTGTAATCTCAGCTTCTTACAAATTTCTTGATCTGTATTTTCCAGCTAGAACTCCAGAATAAATGGCTAATAAAGCCAACCTGTGATATAATTATGATAGCCCCAGACTTTAGCTCTTACTCTCAGACTAAATTAACTCTTCTAAGGTTGAGTCAGTATTTTCCATTATTGTCTTGGGCAATTAGTAGCCACTTTCAATTGGTTACAGTTCATTTCTGCTAATGGTATTACAGATGAGATTGGATCCACTGCATGACAGCCCATGAGTTCTCAGAGACTGGCTGTCCAAGTGGTATTGAAGTGATTGCATTTGTCAGGCCGACTTCGAAAATGCTTTCTCTGGGTTGCAGTGCTTTATTTGTACAGATTTCTGTGAAACCTGTCTTTATGGAAAGTTAACTTGCTGGAGGCATCATGGCTGGAATGAATTGAATTGTGAGCATTAATGTTATCCTAAGTACATAATGGTGACAAGAACTGAATGTAACTTTTAAAACACGAGGCTGTTATTTTTCTAAAAGACTATCATTTCTAAGAAATAGCTTTGTAAGAGAAGTTTGTCAGAGTTACAAGTGATTTTAGAGATTCTTGCTAATAAAATATGAAATCCATTTGAGAGCAAAGAGCCGCATTGTTTTCCAAAATTAATTTTTCTTTTTGTCCTCATTCTTATTATAATGAACTAGTGCGCATTTAATTAAAAAGGTGACTTGAAACAGTTTAATGTTTTTTCAGCCTTTTAATGTTGAAGTGGTTTGCAATACAGCTTCTATAGCAACCAGCTTTTTTCCTGAAAGCATTTTCTTTGAAAGTGGGATAAAGAAAGAGAAAGCAAGTCATGTCTATATGTTAACACATCGGCTGATTTATTTTTTACAGTTTAAAAAATATAGGAAGCATTACAAGCACTGTGGGAAAGATGGCCTGCCGAATGTCTGTCCAGGGTGCCATGGATGCTGAATTCTCAGGGAAAAGAATTTGTTTCTGCAGATGAATCTTATCTTAATAATCAGATACTCTAAATTCTTAGAATAAAGCTGTTGGTAAGAATTCTAATGTCAACACATGCTGGAGAGGTTGAACCCTCCTCCACTGCTGGTGGGAATGTAAACTTGTACAACCACTCTGGAAATCAATCTGGCGCTTTCTCAGACAACTAGGAATAGTGCTTCCTCAAGATCCAGCCATACCACTCCTAGGCATATATCCAAAAGAGGCTCAAGTACACAATAAGGACATTTGCTCAACCATGTTTGTAGTAGCTTTATTTGTAATAGCCAGAAGCTGGAAACAGCCCAGAGCCCCTCAACTGAAGAATGGATGCAGAAATTGTGGTACATCTATACAATGGAATATTACTCAGCAATAAAAAACAAGGAAATCATGAAATTTGCAGGTAAATGGTGGGACCTGGAAAGGATCATCCTGAGTGAGTTATCCCAGAAGCAGAAAGACATACACGGTATATACTCACTCATATAGGCATATAATATAGGATAAACCTACTAAAATCTGTATACCTAAAGAAACTAATCAAGAGGGAGGACTCTGACCAAAATGCTCAACCCCCATCCCGAAAGGCAAAGAGGAAGGACATCGGTAGAAGAAGGAAACAGGAAACAAGTTAGGAACCTGCCACAGAGGGCCTCTGAAAGGCTCTGCCCTGCAGACTAGCAAAGCAGATGCTGAGACTTATGGCCAACTGTTGGGCAGAGTGCATGGAATCTTATGAAGGAAGTGGGAAATAGTAAGATCTGGAGAGGACAGGAACTCCACAAGGAGAGCAACAGAACCAAAAAATTTGAACACGGGTCTTTCCAGAGACTCATACTCCAACCAAGTAGCATGCATGGAGATAACCTAGAACCCCTGCACAGATGTAGCCCATGGCAGTTTAGTGTCCAAGTGGGTTCCATAGTAATGGGAAGAGGGACTGCCTCTGACATAAACTGATTGGCCTGCTCTTTGATCACCTCCCCCTGAGCAGGGAGCAGCCTTACCAGGCCACAGAAGATGACAGTGCAGCCACTCCTGATGAGATCTGATAGACTAGGATCAGAAGGAAGGAGAGGAGAACCTCCCCTATCAGTGGACTTGGGGAGGAGCATGCATGAAGAAGGAGGAGGGAAAGTGGGATTAGGAGGGGAGGAGGGAGGAGTTTATGGGGGATACAAAGTGAATAAAGTGTAATTAATAAAACTTAAAAAAAAGAATTCTAATGTAAACTTCTTAAGGGAATATTGCTTTTGTTTTAATTGAGTGCTATTTTCTACATTATTTATTGTGTCCAGTCTAATTTCCCCAAATGGCAAATAATGATGTGTGAAAACAGTATAATTACATTTTGATATTTTTGGTAGAATAATAGCTGGGTTTGACTTGCTTTTGATCTTGAAGTTGTTTATTATTCTCATCAATCATTCATTGTTTTAAATTATATCATTGCCCATTTTTCTGTTTTTATTTTTCATCAGCACTGCTCCTGCTAGGTGTTCTAATGATACTTGGTGTGGAAGACAGACAACATGATATTTCTTTCTATGCTTGTTAGCAAATTGTTCTGAGGTTCTCTTCCTTCATAGAATGGTGCTAATGCATGTATGCATGCACACGAACATAAGCCAACTTAGTAATCAAAGATGGTGACTTCCTTAAAATTAACATCTTTGCTTTTGTATGGCACTAGCATGTTGTCTGGTTATTATCATGTCCAAGAGAAACCCAGGACAGATGGCTAGCTGAGGTGCCTATCAGCATACCAAAGTGCATGCTGGCCTGTGGGCTCTCTCAGCATCACAAGGACGGTTACAGAGTCCATGCTGGCATCCTGGCTCCTATCAGCGCTTCTCACGCTGTCTCCTACCATAGATTTCTCCAGCTCACGGGTTTCCCTTCATCCAATTTCTCATTCTTATATAACCTTGCCACTTCGCCATGCACCTTCTTTGCTCTCTTGGTTCTTTCTTGGTCTTCTGTCTCTGTCTCTTTTGTTCTTTTATCTACCTCTCTTATTTCCTCCAACTTCCTCCTCTCATGGCTTGATTCAGTCAACTGGGCATGTTTATTTAACTACTTTCTCTCCCTCCTCTGGACTCTTCCACATACCTTTGGTAGTACTTTCTCTCCAATCTACAACAAAAGCCTGAACCATGTTTTGGAGCAGTCATGTCATTGTATCCTCAGAGGTTACTGTCTCTTATACTTCCTCTTGCCTTTGTGCTGATACTGGACCTGATTTTGCAAAGGCAAAGAAGTAGCCATATACTCACCCAAGTTGTGCACCAAATACAGAGGAGATGCATTTACTTCCATATCTAAAGAACTAATGCTTTAGTAATGTCTTTCACCAAGGCAATCTGTTAGAACAGTTCTCTTTCAAAGTGTTATGTTATGAATCAATTTTATACTTAAAATATAAATTTTGTTGCCTTCCTTCTATTTCTCTTATTTTTCTTACCTCTACTTGCATTCCTTGAGGAAAAGGGAAGATACCTAGTTGACTGTTTTTCTCCTTCACAAATCCTTTAAAGGAATGGCAACTGTAATATTGACTCATGGTCATTATGTTGAAGGAAAATTGTATTGTCAAGGAAAAGGCACTAGCTTAATTTTGATATCTCATTGCAAAGAAGAGTAAATCACTAAAAAATAGGTGTCATGAGTAAAATGGAAAATAAATAAAAGCAATTAATGAATTGGGAAAGTACTGCCATCTATAAAATTTGTTTGAGTAAGCTAACTCAAAGTAGCCATGTTTGGGTGTCTGGTCAAATTAAGGGTTGCCAAAGCTTTTGGCCATGGAACCTTTCTGACGAATGTAACAGAAAATAAACATACTGAAAGTTCGGATACTAAGCAGTTCTTGTAGTTGTAAGGTAAGAAGTGCTAGGCAACTGCTATTGTCTGTGATTCAGTTTGACCTTCAAATCATTAGCCCTAACTTAAACAAACTGGGATGGAGGGGAGAAAGAGAGAAAAACTTATTGATTTTCCTTAAACTGAAGACATCTGAAATAAGCGCACTACTAACCAAATCTCGCTCCTCATTCTACTTCTTTAGTCTCTTATGACCTTAAATGTATTCTCTTCTAATGTTAAAATAATTTAGGAAAAAGAAAAAATATACAGTTAAGAAATCAGTTGCTTTTTTCTGTTGAATTTAGCTCAAAGTTGTGACCCAAGGAATACTGACGGCTGTTCCTTATAAAATTCTCCTGCTCTTGATTGTTCTTGACAACTTCCATGTTGTTTTATCTAATGCAGTTTAGTTGTCATAATAGTTACCACAAGTATTTTTTTTTCTTTTTTTTTTTTTTTTTTTTTTTTTCTTTTTTTTT
>NW_026596149.1:12485005-12504727 GCF_907164565.1 Psammomys obesus | reverse complement strand
AATTTTTTTTTTTTTTTTTTTTTTTTTTTTTTTTTTTGCACTTATTTTTTTTTTAATTTTTTCTTTTTAGTTACATTTTGTTAACTCTGTGTCCCAGCTGTATCCCGCTCCCTCATTCCCTCCCCAACCCCACACTCCCTCCCTGGTCTCCTCCCTGCCCCTTTCCAAGTCCCCTGATAGGGGAGGACCTCCTCCCCTTTCATCTGTCCCTGTTTTATCAGGTATCTTCAGGGCTGGCTGCAAAGTCCTCCTCTGTGGCCTAACAGACTGCTCCTCCCCTGGGGGGAGGTGTCAAACAGCCTGCCCTTGAGATCCTGTTAGAAATAGTCCGTGTCCCCCTTACTTTGGAAAACTACTTGGTTACTGAGCTACCACAGGCCACATCCGAGCAGAAGTTCTAGGTTATATCCATAGATGGTCCTTGGTTGAGTTTCAGTCTCAGAAAAGACCCTATGCCCAGATATATTTGGTCCTTGTAGAGCTCCTATCCTTTCCATATCATACTAACTTCCCTTCTTTCATATGATTCCCTGCACTCTGCCGAGGGTTTGGTTATGAGTCTTAGTGTCTGCTTTGAAACACTGCTAGGTAGAGTCTTTCAGATGCCTTTTGTGGTAGACTCCTGTCATAAGTTCAAGGCACATCCCATTTGTCTTTCTAAATGAGGATTAATCACCTTCGCCTGTGTCCACTTTCTTGATTATCTTCTTTAGGTGTGTAGATTTCATTATGTTTATCATGTCTTGTAGGTCTATATAAGCGAGTATATACCAAGTTTGTCTTTCTCCTTCTGGGATACTTCACTCAGGATGATCTTTTCTAGATCCCACCACTTGCCTGCAAATTTCATGATTTCCTCCTTTTTGATTGCTGAGTAGTATTCCATTGTGTAAAAATACCACAATTTCTGTATCCATTCCTCCGTTGATGGACATCTGGGTTGTTTCCAAGTTCTGGCTATTACAAATAAAGCTGCTACGAACATGGTTGAACAAATGTCCTTGTGTACTTGAGCAAATTTTGGGTATATACCTAGGAGTGGTATAGCTGGGTCTTGAGGTAGCACTACTCCTAGTTGTCTGAGAAAGCGCCAGATTGACTTCCAGAGTGGTTGAACCAGTTTACATTCCCACCAGCAATGGAGGAGGGTTCCCTTTTCTCCACAACCTCTCCAGCATGTGCTATCACTTGAGTTTTTCATCTTGGCCATTCTGATGGGTGTAAGGTGAAATCTCAGGGTCGTTTTGATTTGCATTTCCCTAATGGCTAATGAGGTTGAGCATTTCTTTAAGTGTTTCTCTGCCATTCGATGTTCCTCTTTCGAGAATTCTCTGTTTAGCTCTGTTCCCCATTTTTTAAGTGGATTACTTGGTTTGTTGCTTTTCTGCTTCTTTAGTTCTTTATATATACTTGATATTAGCCCTCTGTCAGATAAAGGGTTGGTGAAGATTCTTTCCCAATCTGTAGGCTGTCTATTTGTTTTGATGACAGTGTCTTTTGCTTTACAGAAGCTTTTCAGTTTCATGAGGTCCCATTTATTGATTGTTGCTCTTAGAGCCTGTGCTGTTGGTGTTCTGTTCAGGAAGTTGTCTCCTGTGCCAATGAGTTCTAGGCTGTTTCCCAATTTTTTTTCCAGCTGATTTAGAGTATCTGGTTTTATGTTGAGGTCCTTGATCCACTTGGACTTTAGTTTTGTGCAGGGTGATAAATATGGGTCTATTTTCATTTTTCTGCATGTAGACATCCAGTTGGTCCAGCACCATTTGTTGAAGATGCTGTCTTTTTTCCATTGAATGGATTTGGCTTCTTTGTCAAATATTGAGTATTCATAGGTGTGTGGGTTTATTTCTGGGTCTTCTATGCGATTCCATTGATCCTCCTTTCTGTTTCTATGCCAATACCATGCAGTTTTTATTACTGTTGCCTTGTAGTACAGCTTGAGATCGGGAATGGAGATACCTCCAGATGATCTGTTGTTGTACAGGATTGTTTTGGAGATTCTGGGTTTTTTGTTTCTCCATATGAAGCTGAGAATCTTTTTTTCAAGGTCTGTAAAGAATTGAGTTGGTATTTTGATGGGAATTGCATTGAATCTGTAAATTGCTTTTGGCAGGATGGCCATTTTCACAATGTTAATCCTACCAATCCATGAGCACGGGAGATCTTTCCATCTTCTGAGATCTTCTTCAATTTCTTTCTTCAAAGACTTGAAGTTTTTCTCAAACAGGTCTTTCACTTGCTTGGTTAGAGTCACACCAAGGTACTTTATGTTATTAGTGGCTATTGTGAAGGGTGTTGTTTCCCTAATTTCTTTCTCGGCCTTTTTGTCTTTGGTATACAAGAGGGCTTCTGATTTTTTTGAGTTGATTTTGTATCCTGCCACTTTGCTGAAGGTGTTTATCAGCTGAAGAAGTTCTCTGGTTGAATCTTTGGGTTCGCTCATGTATACTATCATATCATCTGCAAATAGTGACACTTTGACCTCTTCCTTTCCGATTTGTATCCCCTTGATCTCCTTTAGTTGTCTTATTGCTCTGGCTAGGACTTCAAGTACAATGTTAAAGAGATATGGAGAGAGTGGGCAGCCTTGTCTTGTCCCTGATTTCAGTGGGATTGCTTTAAGTTTCTCTCCATTGAGTTTGATGTTGGCTATAGGCTTGCTGTATATTGCCTTTACTATCTTTAGGTATGTGCCTTGTATCCCTGATCTCTCCAAGACTTTAAACATAAATGGGTGTTGGACTTTGTCAAATGCTTTTTCAGCATCTAAGGAGATGATCATGTGGTTTTTCTCCTTCATTTTGTTTATGTGGTGGATTACATTGATGGATTTCCGTATGTTGAACCACCCTTGCATTCCTGGGATGAAGCCTACTTGGTCATGGTGGATGATATCTTTGATGTGTTCTTGGATTCGGTTTGCAAGTATTTTATTGAGTATTTTTGCATCAATGTTCATAAGAGAGATAGGTCTGAAGTTCTCTTTTTTGGTTGGATCTTTGTGTGGTTTAGGTATCAAAGTGACTGTGGCTTCATAGAATGAGTTTGGTAGTGTTCCTTCTGTTTCTATTTTATGGAATAGTTTGAGGAGAATTGGTGTTAGTACTTCTTTGAAGGTCTTGTAGAATTCTGCGCTGAAGCCATCTGGTCCAGGGCTTTTTTTGGAGGGGAGACTGTTAATGACTGCTTCAATTTCCTTGGGAGATATAGGACTATTCAGTCTTTCTACCTGATCTTGACTTAATTTTGGTAGATGGAATCTGTCAAGAAAGTTATCCATTTCATTTAGATTTTCAAATTTTGTGCCATATAGGCTTTTGTAGTATGACCTAATAATCGTTTGGATTTCCTCAGTGTCTGTAGTTATGTCCCCATTTTCCTGTCTGATTTTGCTGATTTGTATGGTTTCTCTCTGCTTTTTAGTTAGTTTGGCTAACGGTTTGTCTATCTTGTTGATTTTCTCAAAGAACCAGCTTTTTGTTTCATTGATTCTTTGGATAATTTTATTTGTTTCTAATTCATTGATTTCTGCCCTTAGTTTGATTATTTCCAGCCGTCTGCTCCTCTTGGGTGTATCTGCTTCTTTTTTTTCTAGGTTTTTCACTTGGGCCATTAAGTTGTTTGTATGTGATGTTACGGATTTCTTCTTGTAGGCACTTAGTGCTATAAATTTTCCTCTGAGCACTGCTTTCAATGTGTCCCATAAATTTGGGTATGTTGTGCCTTCATTTTCATTGAATTCTAGAAAGTCTTTAATTTCTTTCTTTATTTCTTCCTTGACCCAGCTGTCATTGAGTAGTAAGTTGTTCAGTTTCCATGTGCGTGTCGGCTTTTTGTTGTTTCTGTTGTTGTTGATGTCCAGCTTTAGTCCATGGTGGTCAGATAGTATACAAGGGATTATTTCAATCCTTTTGTATCTGTTGAGGCTTGCTTTGTGACCAACTATATGGTCTATTTTGGAGAAGGTTCCATGTGGTGCTGAAAAGAAGGTGTACTCTTTTGAGTTTGGGTGAAAAGATCTGTAGACATCTATTAGGTCCATTTGATTTAGGGATTCTGTGAGTGCTTTTATTTCCCTATTTGGTGTCTGTCTGGTTGATCTGTCCCTTGATGAGAGTGGGGTGTTGAAGTCTCCTACTATTAAGGTATTAGGATCAATGTATGATTTAAGCTTTAATATTGTTTCATTTACGAATGTAGGTGCTCTTGTATTTGGGGCATAGATATTCAAAATTGTGATGTCCTCTTGTTGGATTTTTCCTTTGATGAGAATATAGTGGCCCTCCTTATCTTTTTTGATTAACTTGGGTTGAAAGTCTATTTTATTAGATATTAGGATGGCTACTCCCGCTTGTTTTCTGGAACCATTTGCTTGAAAAACATTTTTCCAGCCCTTTACTCTGAGGTAGTGTTTATCTTTGTTGCATAGGTGTGTTTCTTGGATGCAACAGAATGTTGGGTCCTGTTTCCGTAACCATTCTGTTAGCCTGTGTCTTTTTATTGGTGAGTTGAGTCCATTAATATTGATAGATAATATTGACCAATGCATGTTAGTTCCTTTTGTAATGGAGTCGATGATCTTACCTTGTTTCATTGCTTGTTTTCTTTTCATTTTTGTTGGGATGTTATCTGTATGCCCTGTTTTCTTGGGTGAATTCGTTTTCGTTGGATTGGAGTTTTCCTTCTAGTATCTTCTGTAGGGTTGGTTTGCTGTATAGATATTGCGTAAATTTAGTTTTGTCATGGAATATTTTGTTTTCTCCATCTATGTTGATTGAAAGCTTTGCAGGGTATAGTAGTCTCGGTTGACATTTGTGATCTCTTAGAGTCTCCATGATGCTTGCCCAGGCCCTTCTGGCTTTCATAGTTTCTGATGAGAAGTCTGGTGTGATTCTGATAGGTCTACCTTCATATGTTACTTGGCCTTTTTCCCTTGCTGCTTTTAATATCTTTTCTTTGTTCTGTAGATTTAGTGTTTTGACTATGATGTGACGTGATGTGTTTCTTTTCTGGTCTAGTCTATTTGGTGTTCTGTAGGCCTCTTGTATATTTATGGACATCTCTTTCTTTAAGTTGGGAAAATTTTCTTCTATGATTTTTTTGAAAATATTTTCTGGACCTTGGAGCCTGGAGTCTTCTTTTTCATCAATTCCTATTATTCTTAGATTTTGTCTTTTCATAGCATCCTTGATTTCTTGGATATTTTGTGATTGGAATTTTTCTGATTTTACTTTTTCTTTGAGAGAAGTATCAATTTCTGCAAGTGTGTCTTCAGCTCCAGAGATTCTCTCTTCCATCTCTTGTATTCTGTTGGTGATGCTTACTTTTGTGGTTCCTGATCTTTTCTCCAAGTTCTCCAGCTCAAGAGTTTTCTCATTTTGTGTTTTCTTTATTGATTCTAATTCTGTTTTCATGCCTTGCACCATTTCTTTTATGTGTTTGAATTTGGATTCCTGTCTCTCTACGATGGACTCTATTTCCTTGTTCATTTCCTTTTTGTATGTCACTAATTTTTTCTCTACTTGTGCCTCTATTTGTTTGGCTATGTTTGCCTGTGTTTCTTTAAGGGTTTTGTCTATTTCTTCTTTCTTTACCTCCAATTGACTGGCCAACTCTTTGAAAGATTTGTTCATTTCCTCCTTATAAGCCTCAAATAATTGAGCAAGCATGGCTTTAAGGTCATTTTCCTGTGCTTCTGATGAATTGGAGTATCCATCGGTTTTGGGGTTTGCTGGTGAAGTCATGATGTCCTGATTTATGTTGGAAGTGTTCTTTCACCTACCCCTGGCCATTGGCTTGTCTGAGACCTTCCCTGTTTGTTTTTGGATTCTGCCAATCAGACTGGTACTGTCTCTCTCTCGAGTCTGGAGAATTCTTCAGGAAGTTGAGAGAGGTCCCGTGTCCTTAGCGTATGCTGAGGACTAGCTGTACCTGTGGGAGGAAAGTACGCAGGCGCAAACAGAGGCAAATGCAAGCGTGCGTGCGTGTGTTTGTATATGTGTGTGTGTGTGTAAGTGGGTGTGGGCGTGTGTCTCGAGGGACAGAGTGATGGCTAATGTTGAACCCTTGAGTGTGTGGGAGGGGCTCTGCAATGTATATGTCGCAGGCGCTAGTGATGATCGCAGCGCAATTTCTGGCATTAACTGCCTTAACTCCTCAATTAGACCCACAGAGCAGGAACTTCAATGTTCCAAGTGCCCCTCTGTTTCCCAAAGTGGGTATATGGGTGGGAGGGGGTTCGATGCCTGGCTTCTGTTTTAGCAGAACCCAGGATCAGTGGAGCTGCAGATTCTCAAGGGTGCACTCACTTACAGGCAGGACACTTGGCAGAGATTGGCGTATCTGGGCTCTCTGTTCTCTGGTTTGGCCCTGCTTCTTTGATGTGCTCCGCCAGTTCCGTGCTGCTGTCACTGCCAGGTTATGAGGTCTTGCTGCAGCTGGAGATTTCAGGGTGGTCACGTCAGTGGGAATCGGGGTAATCAGCCTTTCTGTTCTCTGGTTTGGCCCTGGTTAGTCTTAAACTGGAGGGCTGATGTGCCCCGCCAGCTCAGTGCTGCTCCGCCGCCAGGTTAGAAAGTCCCGCTGTTACTGGAGACTGGGTTGCTAGTCCAGATGCTTTCTGGGAAGTCCTGGGGTCTCTTCACTGTGCTCTCCAAGCTTCGGAGGCCCAGCGCCTGGTGTGTCTAGCTTGTATGGCGTTTCTGTCTGGTTTTGGTGAGTATATAGCGTATTCTCTGTCACTGTGGGATTGGGCGGGCTGTACCGTCAGTGATGGCGCTCCTGCGGAGCTAGTATGGCGTCTAGCAGACTCGGGCCCTGGGAGGATGGTGCAGCCGCCGCGAGTGAATCTGGGGCTCCGAGACACAGTACTGCTGGCCTTTGCCGATAAAGGGCTTGGGGCTCCGCCTCAGTGGCTGCAGGCCCCAGGCAGTTAGGTCTGCGCTGAGAAAGGCGAGTCGGCTGTGCCTGTGCCGAGGAGGAGGGAGGTCTGGGGGAGGGGAGTGCCGAGAGATCAAAGGATCGTTTCTCACCTTCCCCAATCAAGTCCGTGGGTGACCCGAGACCAAGGTTTTCACCTCCTGCGATGTTCCCTGTTGTTTAGAAAGTCTCTCCGTTGTTTCCCTGGCTTCAGAAGTTCTTCCACACATCAGCTCAGAACTTTATCTCTTCCACAGCTCGGAAACTGTGTGTGCTAGTCGCCATCTTGGCTCCGCCCCCCCACCACAAGTATTTTAAATAGAACTTCCCTGTCCACTCATTTTTATGGTATGTCTACAGTAAAAATTAAGAAACCACAGCTGGAAGAGATATTTCATTGTATGGTTAATAAAAGAAACCAGCCTTTGAAAATATTTATACATCTTCCCCTTGACTTACATATCCAAAAGTAGTTTCAATGGTATTGTCCAATCTTTATATACCTAGAGAAGCTCAAGAAAGTTTAAAGTACGTCTTTGAATTTGGAAAGGTCTTAAGATTAAAAAACAAGATGAAAATACGATAGAAAACTGAACTACCCAGCTAAGTGACCTCTTGGGGTAGTTCCTTTACTTACAGCCACTTAACTCCTGTTTTGGCAAGGTTTTCTGTACCCTAAACCCTGGTATCAGGTTAAATGTGCCATTCCAGTTTAGGATCAGGTATCCTCCAGTCCCCTTTCTGTCCATTGTCTTGACTCTGAGAACCAAATAGCTATCTCTTGATTTTTGTGAACTACATAGACAGGTGGTATCCATCATGTTCTTTCATTCCTGGTTTTAGAATCCTGCTGAGTGTCTAAATCTCTACAGTTTCCTAACACTTTGCTTTTTCTTCTAGGGATATTCCCAAATGGTGGGTTTTCTAGTCAGCTAACAAATTGCCACTGTCATTATCTCTAATGAAGGACTTTTCAACTTGGTTATAATTTGGTTTCTTCTCTAGGCTCTGGCCTTTCAGGTTATAATGTATTCTGCCATATTACCACGTGAAAGTCTTAACATATGATATCACATAGCCCTGAATTGTGCATTAGTTACTGAAGTTTGATATACTGTGTTACTCACTGAAGTCATGAGGCCTGTTACTGAACCACAGCTTCCCACATAGTAACTAGAAAACAAAGTCAGGATTATTGAAAGAAGTATTAGTGAAGGGTTAGAATTTTATCTTTTTGACAAATGAAATATATTTTGTATAACCTATTTTAGATCAAATAGACTAAGTAAAGGACTGTTGTAGCTGAGATAAGAAGCCGATGAGTAAATGTTCCTTACCATCAACAGTGACAAGCTGACTCAGCTATCTTCATTCCTTTTTGTGAATGGTCATGAGCCAGTTTGCTTTTCTCTAGTTCATCTGAAGGCGGTAGAATCTGGTTCAAAAGTAAATGTCTAATTCTTGCTCCTGCTTGGCCCTGTTTGTTCTTGGGCCAGGGCAAATTTGATAACAATTCAAATCCAAGTGTACTGGGGAGGAATAGAAGGTCTCTAGCACTGAAAAAGGTATCACAGAGGAGGAAAAAAAAATCATAAGGAAGAAGCTAAAAAAGGAGATAAAAAACATTGAATCACTCATCCTTTCAGAAATGAAGTCAGTGCTACAGGTCACCTTTCTTTTTCATTTAAGGTAGTCTTTAATTTTTTTCTCTGTTATATAGATTCTTTTAAAAAAGTTTTGTGTGTATGTGTATATACAAGAGCAAGTGGATATCATGACAGGCATGTGGAAGTAAGAAGACAATTTGCAAGATTCCATTCTCTCCCACTGTGTGGATCCTGGCAACTGAACTCAGGTTGTCAGGCTTAATGCCAAGCCCTTTACCTGCTAAGCCATCTCATCAGCCTTATGACAGATAAACCTTGAATGTAACTACATATATATATATATATACATATAGATGTATATATGAATATATATATGAGCAACATTTTATATATATATATATATATATATATATATATATATATATATATATATGAGCACACTTATTTCTGTGCAAAAACACCAAAGACCCTATCTAAAGTAGCATATCTGTTCTTTCTCTCCTGTAAACAAGGATATTCTCATCCTCTCTGTGATTTCTATGGACTGTTGGACAGATGGTTTGATGGTAGCGTGGACCTGAATATGGTGTTAATATTACCTGGGCTATGGCTGTGGGGAGAGAAGACAACTCCCTCATAACTCTCTTTTCTCTCCACTTTAAGTAGACTCCAAAAGAATTTTTTTTAAACCATTTAAAAATGCAGATAACAGACAGAAAGGCAATTAGGGTTGTGCTACAAAAAAATACAGAGATAATTTCATTTGAGATGTTGTCCAAAGAACTGAGATTTTCCTCTAGGGCCGTCAGTGAGTTTGTTTGTTTATTTATTTATTTATTTATTTATTTATTTATTTATTTATTTATTCTGTGAGTTCCTTCCATCTTTTAGAATCTACAGAAATAGGAGAATTGTTTGAGAAAACAAGGGTTACATGAGGTTGTGACTTCATGAGGAAATGAATGTGCTGGTAGAATACCATCACCTTCTAACACCAGTAGATTGAATGACTTATTCTGACCCAGTAGAAATGATTAATAGCCCCCATCCATCACACTGTACAGTATGGTGCATCTGAGTAGCAGAGAGCTTATAAAATATATTTGGCAGTAATTCACAAAACATATTTAAAGGATAAAAAGCTGTTTTTCAATAAATTCTGGCATATCTTTCCTCCAGATTTAATTTTTCATTTAAGATAATCTTGGGGTCAGTGTTTCTCTCTTCATTGGCTTTTTAGTTATTTTTTAACCAAAGATAATAATTTTCAAAGAAACATTAGAAAGAGGATAAGCATATAGGCTTAGAATTCTAGATTTCCTTCTCTTTCTGCCTTGTTTGTAATCCAGTAGAATTGATTATAGCAGGAGTTTGTATTGTTATTTGTGATCAAGTAAAACTGTCAACCCAGTGCATTTCTAAGTTTTTCTTCTTACATATTTGGCTTTTATTTGTAGGTAACTTATTTCTCCTCTCTACTGTAAGAATTAGACACTCACTCCTAGGAAAATAGTTGTTGGCACCATTTTAATGTAAGAATTTTGACCTTACTACATGCTGCCTAGTTATTCCTCTTATTAGAAACTCCCTGATCCTACTGTTTAAAACATGACGCATTTTTATAGTGTAGGTCAGAGAGTCAGTGCTGTGGAATATCTGCCAAGGGTGATACTAATACAGAAAACTTTAGTTTTTGCCCTTTAGTCAGCACATTATTCATAAGTAGACTGTGTTTTCTGAGAAAAATGAAGAAATTAGAACTGTGAGATTTGTATTTATACTTTAAAATGGCACTTAGCCACTCCTCTACTCTCTATACCTTTCTGGTATTTGGACATGGAAGTAATAATGTATAGGTGTATTTTCTTGTTTGGAAAGTGCTCTCATAGTGTTCTATAACATGAAGCACTATTAAAGCATGGAAAAATGTTTAATATTCGAAGCCAATAAGCATACAGCTCAGGGCAGGTGGAAAAGCAAACTTTCTGTTGTGTTTGTAATGTGAATATCACATGCCAGCTGTCTGGTTATCTTCTATGAAGTGGAAGGTTTCAGTCAGTAAAACAAAATCCAGAGTAGGATACAGATGGTGAAATGTTGAAACACCAAGCACAGCTAGTGTACAAATACCTTTGAGGCTTTCTGGTTAGAACTGTGAAGCTTGAATGTTTCTTAATACATTTGTTTTTCAATCCTACACATCTTTTAATTGAGCATGTAGGGTTGATTTGGAAAGAGAAGCCAGCAGGGTATTATGGATTGAGTATGGTGAGTGAGAGAGATGGAAGGTGTAAATGACTCTAGAATTTATGTGTACTTCAGTGACTGGTGTGAGGAGAGACTATCACAGGAAGAAAACAGAGTTCAGAGGAAATGGTTGAATGAATAGGAGTGTTTAAGATTAGATGTGTGGAAAGAATAATGATACCTGTGAGATATCCAAATGGAAATGTAATAGTGAGTAGTACACAAAGATCTCAGCATCGTAAGAAAGACCTGAGTTAAATACCTATAAACTATATGTATATAAAATCATTTTAGTTATGGGAATGAGTGAGATTGTTTAATGATTTATGCACTTGGAAACATGACAGTGGGTCGGTACAGGAGGGAGATAAGACTTTTCAAAAAATTGAGGAGTATGGCAAGACAGCATTTAGAGCTCAAAGAAATTAATAAACTGAAAAATAAAGTGTGACTTTCTCGACAGGTTCCAGCATAGTCAAATGCACAGCCGCTGGTGGTAGCACCTTAGTCTAAATTTTTGAAGAAAATCAGCAAAGGTGCACCTTTCTTAACTGACTATTGATAGATACATTTACTACTACAATTTTATGAGGGGAAAAAAAATCCAACCTCTCTATTCCAAGCATCGTTTTTCCCCTGCCTACTACAATTTTGCTTTAATACTACCCTGTGGGAAATGTGTCTTGTTTACTGCCCCATTTTTTTTTCTGTTTTATATGGGATTATAATGATCTCACTTCTGTTAACAGTTTGGCTAATGATAAGAAAATGTCACTGTTGCAGAGGTATCCTCTCCCCTCTCCTAGGAGAGAGCATCATATTCTCACAATAAAATTGTAGTCCAAAATTTTAAATGTATTTTTAATTTTTTCTTTTGCATAGGAGCATCAGGAGTCTTTATTGAGATAATTATTATAGTAGAGCTACTGTGATTGACTAATGTTAATTTTACATACCACATTGAGGTTTCTGAATTTGATGTTCATTTTTAGGCCAAATTGTAATCCAGTGAATCTATTACACGCAGAGAAATGTATTAAAAATAGTAATCACTGTTTGCTTTTCTCTACATTCTGATCCACAACAGAAATAAGAGTTCAATAGAATTCAAGATACCTTCACCAGTATGCTGGTCTTAAAGTATTGATTTAAAAGAAGAAAAAAAACATCAGCTGATTACTTTTTAGTATACAATATGAATCACAAATATCTAAGCAATTCTTTATAACACAGCTCCGTTTTCTCTGTTGAAATAGCTTCTGCTGGGGCTGAAGAGATGGCTCAGTGGTTAAGAGCACCGCGTGCTCTCCCAAAGGACCCAGGTTCAATTCCCAGCACCCACGTGACAACTCACAACTATCTGTAATGCCAATTCCAAGGGATCTGACACCATCACACTAATGCACATACAATAAAATAAAAAAATACAAAGTTAAAAAAAAAGAAACCACAGTTAAAAAAAAAAAAGAAATAACTTCTGCTATATGTAAAGCAGAACAAAAGTTACATGCCTGATTCTTCTGGCAGCGTAAGTGGGTTTTAAATGCCCAAGTTTTGGTTAATAATGAAAAGTCTTTATTTATTAATGAATATTTTCCTTAAAATGAACGTCCCTTCTGCCATCACGAGTAAACTATTGTCTGTAACTCTTGTAGGGAAATGTGTTGGGTTTTTTTTTTCCTTGAATTTTGAGCCCAAGTTTCTTTCTGGTATTAAGTATCTAGATACCCGTATGACATAGACTTCCACATCCTTAGCTCAAGTCCTACTTTTTGCTTGAATTGCAGTTACTTTTTATTGGATTTCTATTTTGACAATGAAGTTTAAGTGTCAAATGGCACCTGAAATTCCCTTGCTTTACATGTTTTCTCCACAGAAAATAAAAGTCTCACAAGCATGCACAATAATCATGGTTTACTCCTTTCTTTCCCTCACCTCCAACAGTTAAACACTCACCGTGTTTATTTTTCTTTCCAACGTACAATTTAAAAAAATAGCATCTTTGTCTTGATAAGACACAAACAGGCCCTTTCCTCAATTATGTAATTGCAATAACAGCTTCAGTCTCCCCAAGCCTGCTTTTTAAACACACTGATTTTTCTAAGCCCCAAACTCATTATTTTATTCCTTATATAATTCCAACATCTTACCCTTGACTGACAGATGCAGTTTCAACTTCTTAGCATAACATGAGAGCACCTCACAATGTGACTCCAACCTGCCTTTCTCCAGTGTCTTCTTTAGTAACTCCTATTTGTTCTTCAACCTAGCTATCCAAGACCACTGACTTTTGCCTATGAATACCTACTGCTTATTCAAGAGTCAGTTGGAATTTTTGCCCTCGTACTTGGGGAGGCTGAAGCAGTTATTGCAATTACATAATTGAGGAAAGGGCCTGTTTGTGAGTGAGTGTTTAAACCTCGTGCTTTTTTATACATGATAGGTAATTTTTTTCTTTTTCGTCTTCCTATGACATTCTGTCAATTTACAATAAATATCTTATTTTTAAAGTTTTTTTTTACATTTATTAACATAATTACAGGAATCTTGGAAGCCTTAAAAAGACAAGATTCTGAGAAAGCGCCAGATGGATTGCCAGAGTGGTTATACAAGTTTACATTCCCACCAGCAGTGGAGAAGGGTTCCACTTTCTCCACAACCTCTCCAGCATGTGTTGTCACTTGAGTTTTTGATCTTGGCCATTCTGATGTGTGTAAGGTGAAATCTCAGGGTCGTTTTGATTTGCATTTCCCTGATGGCTAATGACGTTGAGCATTTCTTTAAGTGTTTCTCTGCTATTTGATGTTCCCCTATCAAGAATTCTCTGTTTAGCTCTGTTCCCCTTTTTTTTAATTGGATTAGTTCTTTATATATACTGTATATTAGTCTTCTGTCAGATAGAGGGTTGGTGAAAATTCTTTCCCAATTTGTATGCATTCATTTTGTTTTGATGATGGTGTCCTTTGCTTTATAGAAGCTTTTTAGTTTCATGAGGTCCCATTTATTTATTGTTGCTCTTAGAGCCTGTGCTGTTGGTGTTCTGTTCAGGAAGTTGTCTCCTGTACCAGTGAGTTTCAGGGTCTTCCCCACTTTTTCTTCTAACCGATTTAATGTGTCTGGTTTTATGTTGAGGTCTTTGATCTACTTGGACTTTAGTTTTGTGCAGGATGATAAGTATGGATCTATTTGCATTTTTCTAAATGTAGACATCCAGTTAGACCAGCACCATTTGTTGAAGATTCTATCTTTTTTCCATTGTATCGTTTTGGCATTTTTGTCAAAGATCAGGTGTCCACAAGTGTGTGGGTTTATTTCTGGGTCTTTTATTCTGTTCTTCTCTTCCCCTCCCCCCTCTATAAGACTCCCTGCACTCCACCCAACATTTGGCTGAGTCTCAGCATCTGCTTTGATCCCCTATTGGGTGGAACCTTTTTGAGGACCTCTATAGTATGCTTTCATTCCATTCCCTCGCTCCCACTGCTTCTGGCGTCTGTCTTGTTTGCCATTCTGAATGAGATTTAAGCTCCTCCCTAAGGTGCTCCCTGTTGTTTAGCTTCATTAGGTCTGTAGATTTTAGCATGTTTATCCTATATGATGTGGCTAATATCCATTTGTAAGTGAGTATATACCATGCGTGTCTTTCTGGTTCTGGGATACCGCAGTCAGGTTGATCTTTTCTAGTTCCATCCATTTGGCTGCAAATTTCATGATTTTCTTGTTTTTAATAGTTGGGTAGTATTCCATTGGGTAAATGTGCCTCAATTTTGTGTCCGTTCCTCCACTGAGGGACATGTGGGTTGTTTCCAGATTCTGACCATTACAAATAAAACTGCTATGAACATAGATGAGCAAATGTCCTTGTTGAATGGTGCGGTATCTTTTGGGTATATGCCCATGAGTGGTATAGCTGGATCTTTGGAAATCAATCTGCCACTTTCTCAGAATTGGGAATAAAGTAAAGAAAATTCCTAAGAGACAAAATACTATGAGATTAGGAGACTAAAATTATAGGATATTTTAAAATTTGAAAAGATGGACTGTCATAAATTTGACCTTTCCTATAATAGGAAATTTGGTTTTATTGTTAATGTTCAGCCTTTTTTTTAGTTCAGGAAAGCATGAGAAATATTTAGTTATTGAAATCTGAAATAGGAACTGACAACACTCATCTGCCATTTGAATCCCAGTATTCCTTTGATTTTTCAATGATAGTTTCTGCCATTAATATTATGCTAATATTAAGATGTCATAAACTATGTGAAGTTATTCAATTCCATACATTTGGGGGAAGATAATTTTTAAAGGATTGTCTATTAATTCAAGTTTCTCTGCTTGAATTTTTCCCACATGCCAGTAAAGTATTATGATGTTCTGTCAGATAACTGGAATCTACAGTTGTTCTAATTTGCTTTCTGTTACTGTGTTAAACATCATGACCACTGGGGGCGGGGCAAGATGGCGGCGCCGGGAGGACTCTCATTCTGAGGAGCAGCACAGCAGGAATGGCACAGTGACCAGCAATCAGAACTCTCGACCATAAAACACAAGTGATTGTGTTTCACAGGTGAGAGGATACCCCACGGTGGGGGATTCAGTCAGCTTTAACTCACCCAGCTAAACCGCGGAAGAGATCCCGGTCCCTCCAGGCGCTTGGTCGCCAGCCCAGAGCTACACCCCAGCGCGATCTGGTCACGGTCCCAGACTGAACTGTGGGCCCACAACACCATAGACTGGATTTCCCAGTCGAGAGATAACCCCACGGAGCAGGAAACGATTGGGACCGACCCCAGGTTACCCAGACATCCCCTGGAAAAGACTCGGGTTCCGCGGGTACCCCAAGAGCCAGTGCGGACCCAGAGCCGGGAACCCAGGCTCCTGCACGGAGCCCTGCCTGCACGCATGATTCGCTGCCTCAGATAGAACTGTGGGCACCAGGGCACCAGACTACATGTCTCTGGCAGGAGGAAACCCCCAGCGGAGGGGGTCAGCAGCTCTAACGCTTAGGACACCCAGCACCAAAACACTTCCTGGCCTCATGCAGACTCTAGTGCAGGCAGGAGCGCTGTGCTCTGCCGCCATTGTTGAGTTCCCCTGGGGCACTGGGACACACAGCTGCATCCTCGGACCTGCAGGAGCCGAAGAGCCATTACAGCAGCCCTCAGATACTGTGCCAGGGATCGGCCAGTTGTCCCTGGCTGGACTGTCAAAACTGTGGGAATCCCTGATCCTTCAGGGGGGCTGCACCCACAGCGTCTGGACCAGAGCGGTGCCTGCAGCCGCCATCCCAGACAGAGACACACAGCTTCTGGTCCAGAGTGAGGCACCCAGCCTCCAGACCAGAGCAGTGCCCCCAGGCGCCAACTTAACCTAGGTGCACATTCTCTAGGTCCAGAGCGGAGCAATCAGCCTCTGGCCCAGAGACTTGCTGAGTGCACCTCCCACTTTCCCGGACAGAACTGTGCGCCCCAGGATAACAGACTGGGTTTCCCTGTTGGGAGAAAACCCCACAGCTAGGGAATCAGTAGTTTCTTCAAGAGGACTGTACATGGAAATTTAGTGAGCAGCAGCACACTAAATTTATAACAAGAAACCCAGCAGTGGGGTAGCTGTCTTGAGAAATTCTATGGGTAAGAGGAGATCCTCCCTGCCTAACATAGACCACAGCTACTACTCAGGGCTATAAACCTGAGGTGAGCAGTGGCAACTCCTGAGAAACACTGGCCATACAGTGACCATAACCAAAATGCAGAGAAGGACTCCTTCAGGAAAAATCATCTTCCGGCCAAGGGGATACTCCCTACCTCAGGACTCCAGGAAGCACAGAAACTAACAGCCAACACCTAAATAAGCCCAATGGGTAGAGGTCAGCGTAAAGGCTCAACCAACAAAAGACAGAGCAAAATGGCATCTCCAGAACCCAGCCATCCAGGGGCGAACAGCACTGAACAATGCAGCATAATAGAAAATCAAGAAGATGACCTTACATCTATGTTGATGAAGAGAATAATAGAGGAAACAAATAAAATACGTAAAGAATTAGAGGAAGATAAAACCAAACAGATCATGGCTATCCGTAAAGAAATGGAGGAAGATAAAGACAAGCAGATTAGGGCCATCCGTGAAGAAATACGGGAAGATGCAGCCAAACAGCTTGTGGCCTTCAGAGAAGAAATAATTAAATCACTGAAAGAAATAAAAGAGACAGAGTTGAAGGAACTAAAAGAAAAAGAGGAAAATACAAGCAGATAGGTGAAGGAAGTAAACAAAACAACTCAAGACCTGAAGATAGAACTAGAAAAATTAAAGAAAACACAAATGGAGGAAATAATGGAGAGGAAGAATTTAGGGAAGAAAACAGGAACTACAGAGGTAAGCATAACCAACAGAATATAAGAAATGGAAGAAAGAATCTCAGGTGTAGAAGATACAATGGAAGAAATCGATGTATCTGTCAAAGAAAATGTTAAATCCAAAAAATTCCTGACACAGACCGTCCAAGAAATCCAAGACAATATGAAAAGACAAAACCTAAGAATAATAGGAATAGAGGAAAAAGAAGACTCCCTTCTCCAAGGCCCAGAAAATATTTTCAACAATATCATTGAAGAAAATTTCCCCAAGTTAAAGGAGAAGCCAATAAGGATACATGAGGCCTACAGAACACCCAACAAATTTGACCAGAAAAGAAAATCCTCCCGCCACATAATAATCAAAACAGTAAATATACAGAACAAAGAAAAAAAATACTAAAAGCTGCAAGGGAAAAAGGCCAAGTAACATATAACGGCAAACCCATTAGAATCACACCTGACTTTTCAACAGAAACTATGAAAGCCAGAAGGGCCTGGACAGATATCATGCAGACCCTAAGAGAACACAGATGTCAACCCAAGCTACTATACCCTGCAAAACTCTCAGTCCTCATAGATGGAAAAAACAAGATATTCAATGACAAAAACAAATTTCAACAATACCTACACACAAATCCAGCATTACAGAAGATACTGGAAGGGAAAATACAACCCAAGAAAATTAGCTTCTGTCAAGAAAACACAGGAAATAATTAACCTTACTACAGCAAAACAAAAAGCAACCAAGCACACAACCTTATGAACACAGCCAACATCAAAATCAAAGGATCTAACAGCCACTGGTCATTAATCTCTCTCAAAATCAATGGACTCAACTCTCCAGTAAAAAGACACAGATTAACAGAATGGATATGTAAACAAAACCCAGCAATCTGTTGCATACAAGAAACACACCTAAGACACAAAGATAGACATTACCTGAGGGTAAAATGTTGGAAGACGACTTTCCAAGCAAATGGACCCAAGAAACAAGCAGGAGTAGCCATTCTAATATCTGATAAAATAGACTTTCAACCAAAATTAATAAAAAGAGATGAGGAAGGACACTTCATACTCATCAAGGGAAAATTCCACCAGGAAGACATCACAATCCTGAACATCTATGCCCCAAATACAAGAGCACCCACATTTGTTAAAGAAACATTGATAAAATTTAAACCACATATAGATCCCCACACATTAATAGTGGGAGACTTCAACACCCCACTCTCAACACAGGACAGGTCAACAAAACAGAAATTAAACAAAGAAACAATATCTCTGACAGAGGTCATGAATCAAATGGACCTCACAGACATTTACAGAACTTTACACCCAAACACAAAAGAATTTACCTTCTTCTCAGCACCTCATGGAACCTTCTCCAAAATAGACCATATAGTTGGTCACAAAGCAAGCCTCAACAGATACAAGAAGACTGAAATAATCCCTTGTATCCTGTCTGATAACCATGGAATAAAGCTGGACTTCAACAACAACAGAAATAGCAAAAAGTCTACACACACATGGAAACTGAACAACTTGTTACTAAATTACAGCTGGGTCAGGGAAGAAATAAAGAAAGAAATTAAAGCCTTTCTAGAACTCAATGAAAATGAAGACACAACATACCCTAACTTGTGGGACACAATGAAAGCAGTGCTAAGAGGAAAGTTCATAGCACTAAGTGCCTTCAAGAAGAAATTCGACACAGCTCATTCAAGCAACTTAATGGCCCCCTTAAAAACCCTAGAAAAAGAAGAAGCAGACACACCAAAAAGGAGTAGACGGCTGGAAATAATCAAACTCAGGGCTGAAATCAATCAATTAGAAACAAATAAAACAATTCAAAGAATCAATGAAACCAAGAGCTGGTTCTTTGAGAAAATCAACAAGATCGACAAACCCTTAGCCAAGCTAACTAAAAGGCAGAGAGACACCACCCAAATCAACAAAATCAGAAATGAAAAGGGTGACATAACTACAGACACTAAGGAAATCCAAACAATCATTAGGACTTACTTCAAAAGTCTATACTCAACAAAATTTGAAAATCTAAATGAAATGGACAATTTTCTTGATCAGTTTGACTCACCAAAGCTGAATCAGGACCAGGTAAATCAATTAAATAGTCCTATATCCCCCAAAGAAATAGAAGCAGTCATCAAAAGTCTCCCATCCAAAAAAAAGCCCAGGACCAGATGGCTTCAGCGCAGAATTCTATCAGACCTTCAAAGAAGAGCTAACGCCAATTCTCTTCAAACTATTCCACAAAATAGAAACAGAAGGAACATTACCAAACTCATTCTATGAAGCCACAATCACCTTGGTAGCTAAACCTCACAAAGACTCAACAAAGAAAGAGAATTTCAGGCCAATCTCCCTTATGAACATTGATGCAAAAATACTTAACAAAATACTTGCAAACCGGATCCAAGAACACATCAAAGATATTATCCACTATGACCAAGTAGGCTTCATCCCAGGTATGCAGGGGTGGTTCAATATACGGAAATCCATCAATGTGATCCACCATATTAACAAACTGAAAGAAAAAAACCACATGATAATCTCCCTAGATGCTGAAAAAGCATTTGACA
>NW_026596149.1:12464027-12480005 GCF_907164565.1 Psammomys obesus | reverse complement strand
CAAGTACACAAAAAGGACATTTGCTCAACCATGTTTGTAGCAGCTTTATTTGTAATAGCCAGAAGCTGGAAACAACCCAGATGCCCCTCAACTGAAGAATGGATGCAGAAACTGTGGTACATCTATACAATGGAGTATTACTCAGCAATGAAAAATAAGGAAATCATGAAATTTGCAGGTAAATGGTGGGACCTGGAAAGGATCATCCTGAGTGAGTTGTCCCAGAAGCAAAAAGAGTCGCATGGTATATACTCACTCATATAAACATACAATATAGAATAAACCCACTAAAATCTGTACATCTAAACAAACTAAGCCAAAGAGAGGACCCTAACTAAAATGTTCAATCCCCATCCTGAAAGGCAAAGAGGATGGACATCAGAAGAAAAAGAAAATAGGAAACAACCTCGGAACCTGCTACAGAGGACCTCTGAAAGCCAGAAGAAAACAGGAAACAACCTTGAAACCTGCCACAGAGGGCCTCTGAAAGCTTCTGCAGTATAGACTGTCAAAGCAGATGCTGAGCCTGATGGCGAACTGATGGGCAGAGTGAATGGAATTCTATGTAAGAAGTGGGAAATAGTAAGAGCTGGAGGGGACAGGAACTCCACAAGGAGAGCAACAGAACAAGATAATTTGAACACAGGGAACTTCCCAGAAAATCATACTCCAACCAAGGACTATTCGTGGAGATGACCTGGAACCCCTGCACAGGTGTAGCCCATGGCAGTTCAGTGTCCAAGTGGGTTACATAGTAATGGGAAGAGGGACTGCCTCTGACATAATCTGATTGGCCTGCTCGTTGATCACTTCCCCCTGAGGGGGGAGCAGCCTTACCAGGCCACAGTAGAGGACAATGCAGCCACTTTTGATGAGAACTGATAGACTAAGATCAGAAAGGAGAGGAGAACCTCCCCTATCAGTGGACTTGGGGAGTGGCATGCATGCAGAAAGGGGAGGGAGGGTGGGACCAGCAGGGGAGGAGGGAGGGGCTTATGGGGGGATACAAAATGAACAAAGTGTAATTAATAAAAAATTAAAAAAAAAGAAAAAAAAACAAACAAACAACAACAACAAAAAAAAACATCATGACCAAAAGCAACTCCAGGGAAGGAGGAAAGAGTTTATTTTGTCCTACATTGCCAGGTCATAGTCCATCTTTGAGGTGAGTGACATAGGAAGCAAGAAGAAATGCTGCTTAGAGGCTTAATTTTATCAGGTTTCTACTGAGAATATAGTAATTTTCTGGTAAAAAAAAAAAAAAAAGAAAAGAAAAGGTGGGATATTTAGAGCTTTAATGTCAATTTGTGTCTTTTTTTCTTCTAGTTATGTTACATTTACTATGTGATAGGCACCAGCAGCTTGATAAGGAATATGAACATTGCCTACTGGAGCAGATATACAGTCAGAAAATGAAAGTCTTTGTTTAACTCTGGTGTACTTGGGCTAAGCATCTTTATTCTAATACTCTGATTTCATGACTGGCAAAATTAAATTACTGATCCCAATATGTGTCCATTAAAGTTATATGTTAAAAATAAGTTTTAAACCTGAACAATTTAAGATATCTGACTTTCACTAGGTAAAAAGTAAAAGTAAAAAGCTGTTCTTTCTCTGTACAGTAGTGTTATAGAACACAAAATCTATGGCCAGCTTGAGGTTGAATCTGACTTTGCCAGTATATAAACTGCTAACATTACTGCCACATGGTATGAGTAAAGGGGGGGATTTTATTGCAAATGAGAGAGAGAGAACACAGCCAGAAGTGTCTGGAAGAATCCAGAGCAGAGAGAAAGAAGTAGATTGAACATGGCCAGGGATATTTGTAAGACATGAGAGAATAGCAGAAGATAGAGAATAGAGAATATGTAGTAAGAAAAGCAAGAGCAGAGCAGAGAGAGAAGATAACAGGAATAGCAGGGTGATAAGGAGAATGGGTATCATCAGGGAGGAGAAGCCTGTGTGCTAGAGGGAATTTAGGGTAGGGGTGGAGGTGAGAAGGGCTAAAACGCTGGCATGGGCTTTGAAGGGTGTGACAGGTATTAGTGATACTGAGGGAGTCTGGAGGCCAGCATGTGCTTTTATATACTCAGAGATGCTACATGTAGCGAGCCATATGCCTCTCTGCCAGAGGTAGGGAAGGACTTCTTTTGGTAGAGGGGAACCCGTTTCATAAGTTCCCGAGGAATGCTGGTTTTTATCTAACCATTAGAAATCCTCCTAGAGTGCAGGTTGAACTCATTTCTGGATATTTGTACTGCCTTTCAGTGTTTGGGGAGTTGGAATGTCTTTTGGATCTGACAGCAGGTTTATAGTTGCATTGCTTTGAATTGATTAGTTTGGTTGTGGAGTACAGTTTCATAAAAGTAAGAGAACTGACTCTTACAGTTTGTCTAGTGCCTTGGCACATGTGTGCTCCATCCTTTATAGATAAATAAATAAATGTAATTTAATTTTTAAAAATTACTACTTTGTATATTATACACTTAGTCCTACCCTTAGCATTACCTGCCTTCTTACAGGTTTTTTTTTTCTTAATTGAAACAAATCAGTGTTATGCAAGTATTCCATTAACTGTTTTTATTGGACTATGTTACTCTGTACAAGGAGTTCACACTGCAAAGAATATGCAATATAGCCCTCACCCGAATTTCCAAAATCATTTTGAGGTGTGGCCCACATTAAAAACAGGATTTCTCCAGAAAGAACATTTGAAGCCAGAATTTAGTCATCTTAACTCTTTAACATTGATCTTAAGTGCAAGCAGTATGTTCATTTTGTAGAACTATGGAATGAGGACAGAGATTCAAGTATCCTTGCATAGAATTCTTAGAATTCTCAGAGATTTTGCATTAGATATGTTCACCAAGGATAAGAAAAGCATTACAAATTAAACAAAAAATAGTCATTGCTTCTACTTTCGTTATCTTGATGGAATGAGAGGATATCTGAGCAGGGAAACTCAGTGTGACAGTGGAGGGAATGTTGTCTAGAGGGAGAGAGACTTCCGGGTATATCTGCTTCCTGTCAATTTAAGCTTCTGGTCAGAAATCCGTGCCTTCAGAAATGTTCTTAGGGGACTTCATATGTTTGAATTTCTTTCTGCCACAGGAGATCTTGAGAGCTTCCCTTTACATGTCCTGTTATTTTCTGCTACTTCTGAATCCAAAAATAGTGAAGCTGTAGTTCTGGTATCTACTTAAGTGGACTCAGTGCCAGGTTTAAGGAAGCTTCACACCGTTTATATGAAGGGACCTGTGTCAATGCATGTCATAGCTTCCTCTGTGGCTTTAAGGGTTGCAAGGTTATTTTCCCCTACTAGAAATTAGTGACTGCCTGCAGTACCAACTCATGTGTCCGTCGGCCGTTGGGGCAGTGCAAGCAACTGAGGAGAGGAGGTGGGAGTTTTGGCAGAACGAGGTTACATATTCATTATAGCACGGTAGCTCTGAGAACCCCCAGGTCCAGACTTAATGTGAACCTAAATATTGGCCAATAATTACATTTTTATGAATATTGTCTAAATTGCATCATTTGTTCCTTAAAGAAAAAAGTTGCATCAGCACCAGACCTTTATACAAGATGGAGAGAATGGGAGGATTGGGTGTGTGGGTAGGACTGAGAGGAGAGAAGGGAAGGGGCTGCAGTCAGGCTGTAAAGTGATTAAATAAATAAAAAGAAAAAAACAAAAACAGAAAGTGTTCCAGATTTTTACACTACTCATGGGAAAGCCAATTATGGCTCACTATCTATCTGTCTATCTATCTATCTATCTATCTATCTATCTATCTATCTATCTATCTGTTTGTCTGTCTATAGTGTGTGTGTGTGTGTGTATGCATGCATGCAAGTTGTGGATTAATACATATATGTGCTCCTGAGCATTCTGGGACTCTTTTCCATTTAGCAATAGCTGCCTTGATATTCTGATATGAGTTCTCAATCTTATCACCAATATGTTAGAAAACTTTCTCCATGTGAAGATTAGTTTTAGTTTGAATTCATACTTTCTGTAATCCCAGGTATTTGGTAAACATTTAATGTGATGATGCCATGTTGTATTTTATTTAAACCTGTGTTTCTATTTAAGACATTTTAATGTTCCACTTTTATTGAGTCAGGTTGTGCTGTACAGTTCAGGATGGCCTCTAGTTTGTGATTCTTCTGTCTCCTTACTGATTATAAGCTATGATTATAGGTTTCTACTAACACTCGCTTTTTTAGTCTTTTCATCCCGAGTTTGGGATTCTTAACTCTAGAGTTTGCCACATGAGAATTTTCAGCAAGCCAGCTTCCACAGACCCACTACGCTTACTTTCAGTTGTTCTTCCTGATGATTCCCATCCTCCTTCCTTACCCTCTTCCTGCCCATCGCTCATCCTGTAACCTCTCCCCTTGTGCTTCCTTCCTTGATGTCCCCCCTGCTTTTGCTTCTCTGTATCTCTTCTTTAATCATCTCATTCTTCCCCCTGCCCGCTTCTGTTACTGTTCCCTTCTTTTCCTCTAGCTCTTGCACTCTTCTCCTTCCCCTCTCTTCAGTCTTGCAGATGCACAGTAGGGATGGAGAGAGCCTGTTGCTTGGTACTAGTAGCAAGTTTTCATTATCAGACTGTGTAAGAGTACTGTCATTTCAGTTTTCCTTCTTCCATTTCCAGTACCTTTCTTCCATTTCCTATCAAAGATAATCACTGCAGAGCATCAAATATTTTAGATGTATATGGAAAATCATATATTTGTATGAATTAATTTTATAATAAATGTAAATGGGATTATAAATTTCTACTTCCCATGTTTTGTTTATTTACTACTTTTAGAGCATTTTAGGTTGCTGGGGATGGGAATCATCTCCCATTGTGACAGCTCCATGACATCCTCTCATGTAAATCTTTAATAATTTACTACTAGTGGGCACCGTAAGCAACCTTCCATTCCTGGTGTTTCAAGTAGTTTTGCTGTAAATATATTGCCCAACTATGGCTCTATGGGAGAAATTTCTAGTTCTGCCCTCGGGGCTATAGAGTAAGTGTACATTCATTTCACCAAGTGCAAGAGATTACCCTCTCCAGTGACTAGACCCACCAGCCTTCTAAGAGCTGTGAGGAGTGTTTTCTCACCACCACTTGGTCTTATTTAACTTTGTGTTTTTAGTGAAATAGCTGATATCTGTCATTTCAATTTGTATTTGTTTGATAAATAATGAAATAGAATTTTATTTTCTATATTGTTTAGCCTTTGGAGTTTTTTAATTCTCTCATTTGTTAATTATACTTTTTGCATATTTTCCTCCTGGTTTTCTTTTTCATATTCATTTATATAGTTGTATTATTATTCCATTCATTTCAATATGGCAAATATATCTTACTAGTTTTGTTACTATGCTCTTATGATATAGGTATATTTATCAGTATATTTCTTCAGGACTTGAATGTCTAAGAAATCTTCATATTCCAGTTGTGTGAGACATAGGCTATTTTTAATCTATTTCTGTTAGTTTCTTAATTATACAGATTGAGCATTTCTAATTCAGAATCTGAAATTCTTTTCAGCATCTAACTTGAAAGTTTGAGTTCAGAAGTTTTCCAATTTCAGCTTCTCAGATTAGAGGTGGTCAACCATTAAAATCTGTGCAAAGCTTCTAAAATCTGAAAAACTGAAATCTGAAATAACTCTAGAATCATATATTTGAGATAAGGACCATTCAGTCTGCACTTTCCTCTGACAGCTGACACATTAGGAAGAGGGTGGGGTTTGTTGGATGGCAGTATGGCAGTGAGATAAGGAGTCACCACTTCTGTGTGTGTGAAACTGGTTGGTACAGTCTCATCTTGTAAATTATTCATCTAATTCTCAATGATTTGCATTATTACCTCTTTCATATGAAAAAAAATTACCATATACACAAGGGTCCGTTTTAGGACATTGATTAAGTTTTTGAGACTCGTAAACAGACCTGGGCCCCAGAGTCTTCAAGAAACCAGTGATGCTCGAAATCACGAAACCTCACACAGGAAGTTGGAAATTGTAAAGGCCTTTAAATATGGCCAGTTCTTATTAGGGATGGGAGAGCTCAGAATAGCATGCCACTGGCTTAGGACTGTGAGCCAATTTTTCCCCAGGGCAGGTGGCAGATGATGTTTCTGAACCAGTTAGCTGAGGCTGCCTCTACCCTTTTGACCTCCCAAACAGGTGTTTTTTTCAGCCTAACTTTTTATTCCTACCTATCAGTTTCTAGTTACATGATTTCAAACATTTTAAATTTTATTTCATTTTATTTTTACTGAGGCATTATTCCGGTACTGAGCTGATTATTTTACTGAACTACTGTGTAGATGTTTCATGTTTTCTACATTTTTCCTTTCTTCCCTTTCTTTGTAGCAAATAGGAATTTGTTTTTACCAGTCTAGACTCAGGTAAGAAGTCTGGGTATAGGGTAGTAGTTGCAAGAATGACCTTGTATTTTAATAGGTCTCAAAAAATTACCTACCTTTGGTCCTTTCTGGAAGCAAGGTCTTGATTTACAGTAACAGGATGTTTTCTTTATATATTTTTATTTTTATATTAATTACAGTTTATTCATGTTGTATCCCAACTGTAGCCCCCTCCCTCATCTCCTCCCAAGCCCACCCTCCCTCATCTGCTCCCAAGCCCCTCTCCAAGTCCACTGATAGGGGAAGTCCTCCTCCCCTTCCATCTGACCCTAGCTTATCAGGTCTCATCAGGACAGGATGTTTTCTGAATGTAAGAATTTAAATTTCCAAGAGCCGCCCATTCCATCTCATTTCCCACTGAGAAGAATGGAACAACTTTATGAGAAGCCTTCAGACCTTAGTACTTCTTTTCTGATCAGTTACCTAAGCATGGATGAAACCTAATTTAGGCTTCTTATATTTGTTTTGCTTGGTGTATATACTGTGTGTTTATATATGTGCATATATGTGTACATTAGCTATATAATGTATATATATATATAATGCATATATATAACACATATATGTTAACTCTTAAAATAGAAAAGAAAAAAAAATGAATGTGATGCCTAGAGGTAAAATTAGAAAGTTTTGGAAGGAAAGAGGTCTTCTGGGTTATGTGCTATGAAGAAGGACAAGGCAGTAAGTACAGCCTTGATGGCGTTACCTGCAGTCATTGGTATTCTCAGCAGTTCACTGACAAAGGACCTTTTATTCAAAAATACCATAATTTCTGCCAAAGCAGCCTCATCTAAAGGCAGTTTCTACTTGTGTCCAGAACTGTGAGCCTGACCTTAATTGCCACCTCATTTCATGCTTGCAAGCTTGGAAGCCTTGACAACCACTAACAAGGAGTGAGGCTCCTGCCTATGTAGCACAATAGTGCAGTTTACTAAATCTTTACAAAACTGCGTAAGTATGTGAATGGCATCAGGAGTGAGTGGCTGTCAGCGAGGGAGTCAGTCAGCTGAGCCTCTTCTCTGAGTGCTGTTTACTTAGAATGTGCTCTTCAGTATTTTCCATGTGTTACTTGCCTCTGAAAATGGGAAGCTGTCATTTGAAAGTGCTGTGAGGTCCTCAGATGAAATAATAATAGTAATGTATAGCATTTATTGAAGAAATGGTGTTTGTTTAGAGCAGGTTCTTGCTCTGCAGCCTAGGCTGGCCTTGACTTCATGTTCCTCCTGCTTTGCCCTCCAGCCACTGAGATTACAGGTGTGCCCCTCCACATCCTGTTAATAAGATTTTTCATTCGGACAGAGACTTTCTGAGCCTCTGATGGCTTTATTTTTACTTCTTACAAGGCATTAAAAATGGAAAATTTTCTTTCTATTCACTAAATAAGTCATTTAGTGTTATCTAAAATTAGAAGAGCTTCATGGAATACAGCATTTAAATTATTTTAACTATGAGTAACCTTGGTTTTTCTTTGATGCAGACTTAATAAAATCTATCTTATAAACTGAAACTTTTCCTCCCTACCAAATCCTAAATTCAAGATAGTCTGTTTTTACTTATAAAGAGTTTTTAATTTTTACTTTGCCCTTTATTAAGAAAGTGGGCATCTGTTCTTTGAGATAGAATAAGCCCTCATCTGATGTTACTTAACTTATCTTGTTACTTGGGGACCACAGCCAAGCCCCAAGCCAGGTCTTGTACCTATCCTCAATAAGCCAAATTAAAATAAATAAATAAAAGTAGTTACAAGAAAAAGGAGATGAATTCAGTGTGGCCACATTAGAAGAGGAAGAGTGACTCCCGAAGTCTGTCTTGGGGTCCTGAAAACCAAATACGGAGTTTAAGTAGGGGAACAGGGGTTGTCTCTGACATGAACTCAGTGGCTGGCTCTTTGATCACCTCCTCCCACAGGGGGGAGCAGCCTTACCAGGCCACAGAGGAAGAAGACAGCGTAGCCACTCCTGATGAGACCTGATAGGGTAGGGTCAGATGGAAGGGGAGGAGGTCTTGCCCTATTTCTGGACTAGGGGAGGGGCATAAGGGGAAAACAGGGAGGGAGGATGGGTTTGGGAGGGGATGAGGTAGGGTACTACAGCTGGCATACAAAGTGAATAAATTGTAGTAAATAAAAAAATTAAAATAAAATATGAAAAGAAAAATAGAGGCCCCAAGGATTTACACATGTAAGCAGTTCTAGTCAAGATGTGGTCCGATCCATTGACTCATCAGTGTTTGGACTTTGCTCTCTTTCTGTAACCCCTTATAACACCTCTGAGAGGTTGTTAGAACTGTGAAATCTTTTTACTGAAGAAAAATTCCCCTCTGGTTGGAGCCTTTTTCTTCTCCCAGTATGAGATTCCTGGGGAAATTCCCATTTGGGGGATCTGTTGTTTCAGTAGTTTGATAGATTGAGAGGCACCAAGCATTTCTTTAGAATATCTTTATTTTTTACCAGGCTTGTTGCATTCTCTCTTACTAAACAATGACATAGAAATAATAGAAGAAAAATGATTGAAATTACATGAGTGGGTCACCCTGTGTCTAGTAGAGGCAGAAACATCACTGACATTCAGTGTGGTTTCCTGAGCAATTTGAGAACTAAGCAGTCCTCATAATATGTTCCAAAAGAGTCTTCTAAAGGAGTAGAAATGCCATCTTAGGAATTTGACCGAAAATAGTCATGTCTTCAGTTTGGCAGCTGACTCCAAGAGTAAAGTCCTCGCAGAGTAAGCTTGGGGACATGATTTTGGTCCCCTAGCACACACATAACATTGTAGGCATGGTGGCACACACCTGTAATCTCTATGACTTACTGGCTAGCCATTCTAGCCCAGTTGGGGTGCTCCTGGTTCAGCCAGAGACTCTGTCTCAGAGAACCGGGGGAAGAGTAATTGAGAAAGACTTCCGATGTCTGTCTCAGAGGACCGGGGGAAGAGTAATTGAGAACGACTTCCGATGTCTGTCTCTTGCCCCCACATCACAAGTGCACTCAGTTGTGCTCAGTAGAGGAACACTTTATTCTTTGACAAAAGACAAATCTGTGCGACTTGTGTGCCTCAGCCTAGCTTTGATAAGGAAAAGTCTCTAATTATTTAGAGACTCCTGCAGAGTAGCTTTCAAATATACTTCCTCCCTATGTCTCTTTTCTAGTTTTCACCTGTAAGAGTATGTCTACTATATTTAAACCTTTAAGTATACATGGTGTATTAACACAGAATTTTTCAACATCTCATGTCACTTAAGTGACTGTTCTATTCAAGGAAATATTTTAATTATAAGATTTTTCATACTGTTCTTCACCTTAGCCATGGAAATAGTGATTTCTTTTGTTCCAGGATAGATCTCAGTTTGTAGAAAGCACCTTTAAACAATCATAAGGATACAGAATTTGAGATTGTGAATTATTTTATCTAGGCAATGGAAGGAGTAACTGCAGAAGTTAAAGACAATAACACATTTACACTCACAGCAAAGCATATGCATATAGTATACATGTGTCTATATGCCTAACTAATAATCACAGGCATGTGTGCAAATGGACACACACAGTCACTGTTCAAATTAGAGACGCTATAGCTGTTGACTGACCTACCATGGGCTTATCAGTTTTCCAACTGGTAATATGCTTCAAAATGGACTATTTATTGCCTTTTAAGTTCAGACATGTTTCTAGAAGTAAAGTGTAAGGTAGATGAGGAGTAGGAGATAATGGCCTTAATATTTGCTTAAGGAAAAAGAATTAAAGTAGAAATAAACTATAAACAATATATATTTTGGAAAAATCAATGGTAGTGATGTGGGGCAAAAGAAATTGACAAAGTAAAAAGGATTTATAAACAGAGCTATATCAAATGCATATTTATGATGAAAGGTAACTTTGAAACGGAGACATAAGTACATGGATTTCCTTTCTATGTATTTCAGAAGTTGGTCTTCTAACATCAAAGATATCCTATCCTACTGTTGTTATTTAGAGAGACAGTGAACAAGAAAATGGATTTCTTTTTCATTCTTTTGTTTTTACTAGCACATCTTTTACAGAATTATAGGTTTCGTGTTGACATTTTTTGTACATACATAGATTGTGCTTAAGTCATCTTCACTCCGCTTTACTCTCCATCAGCTGCTTCTCCCACCTCAGTACCCTCATGGTTGCATAGTATCCACATTCTGCTTAACTGCTGACTTATAAAGGGAAATAGTCTTTGATTCTTTGGTTAATCAATACCTTACTTTAAAATATGGAGGACCAAAACTTAAATTCTATCTTGAAAGCCATTGTGATTCTTGCTAGTATGTTGTAAGTGCTTTATGATGTTTGGGAAATGCTTCTAAAAGGAAAGTCAAGGTTGTTTTATTTGCTATTACAGTGGTCTTTTTAGGTGTTTTAAATTCATTGAGAATGCATAATCAGCATCATCATTACTATTAATAGAATTATCATCTCACTAGATGGTGTGTGGGGAATTAGGGATCTAAAATATTATAGAATCCATTTTCCTGTCTGTTATCACTAATTGGCTGTTAGGGGAATATAGGAATGTATTTTCGAATAGTAGAAAGGGTTGATAACATTTGGTGAACTCTTCTTGCTAATTAAAGTTGTCTTGGAGATAGGGTGAAAGAATGTAGACATGGTGAAAGAGGAAATCTCCTAAATTTACACTTTCAAATTAAAATAGAGCACTAAAGTAGATTTTATAAATACTTTTCACTGGAAGCAAATATTTAAACTGCAGTTGAAACAAGTTTAATTTTCCAGTAGAGCTCGGACTTTGAGAATCCCTTATTAAACAAGACAGTGTGTCTTACCCAGTGTCCAGCATATGTGAATTTGCCTGAATTGAAGTTCTGGCACAATTCTCACTTAGCCTCTTTATGAAGCTTGCCCTGAAACATAAGAAATGAAATAAAGGCTGTTGATTTGACAGGTATCATCTTCCAATGATCACTTTTTTTTATTTCTCTTTTCTTCTGGTGATTTTAACAGACTTGAGGGAGACTTTACTTTTAGGAAGTGTGCTGGCCTTTAGCTTCATGTATTATATCCTATGTCTGGCTTCCTCTAGATTGAAAACAGTGGAAGGTATTACAACTCATTCCATTCAGATGATAATTGAACAGAAGTAGCTCATAAATCCAAGTCTGAGAAATTTGATTATTATGTCCCTTCCTATTTTTCCTTGTGCTTAAAATTTTAAAGTAGGATATAACCTACCAAGGACCACGCATGGAGAGGACCTAGACCCCCTGCTCAGATGTAGCCAATAGGCAGTTCAGTCTCCATGTGGGTTCCCAAGTAAGGGAAGCAGAGGCTGTCTCTGACATGAACTAGGTTGCCTGCTCTTTAATCACTTGCCCCTGGCAATGAGGCCTTGCCAGGCCACAGAGGAAGAGGATCCAGGCAGTCCTGAGGAGACTTGATAAGCTATGGGCAGATGACAGGGGAGGAACTAAAGGAAGGAGATAGGGGGAATGGGGAGGAAAGGTGGGACTGGGAGGAGATGAGGGAGGGGCTACAATGGGGATATAAAATGAATAAACTATACAATATAAAAATAATAGAAAAATTTAAAAAGTAGGATGTAAAATCTCATGTAAAGGGTTTTGTTTCTCATTTGTCTGTCTAATCCTAGAACAGTGGTATTCAACCTTCCTAACGCTGTGACCCTTTAATATACTTCCTCATGTTGTGGTGACCCCCAGCCATAAAATTATTTCATTGCTACTTCATAAGTGTAATTTTGCTACTGTTATGAATCATAATGTAAATATCTGATACGCAGGATATCTAATATGTGACTGCTGTGAAAGATTCTTTGACCCCAAAGGGTCACGACTCACAGGTTGAGAAACACTGTTCTAGAGCCTAGCAAATGACCTGCTTAGCACATACAGAGAATAAACATCCATAATATGATAGTTAATAGTGACCCAAAGTACTGTAAAACTGTCTGAACACTGAGGTAATTTCCTATTCTTTATAAATACAATACGTTAACTGTGATTATTTTGCAATGCCAGGATAGTGCAGCTGCAAGAATCGTTAATGAGTAAAGTTGGTTATCTGTCAGTAAATATATAACTTGCTGAAGACAATTTAATGTTTTTGATATTGTATCAAATCTTTGGATAGCACAAGATTTTTATTTGTGGTAAGGTGATAAACATACATTCATACCTAGCTGTGTTCTTATTGAGTCAAAAATCAGAGTTTAGACCTGTCGTTGAAATTTTGGCACAGCCAGACAACTGTTTTTGTGTGGATTTGAGTGAGTGGAGGATGAAGATGGACCTTGTAAAGGCAAGGTTCTTAGTGATTATCTAGTTGTGAGTTAGTAAAGGCCTTAAAAAAACTCAGTAAATTTAAATATAGCTAAGATCTTTAGCCTCACAAGGATATTTCCACTCTGGGACAACTAGAAATGAATCAGTTTTGTGCATCAGAAAATACAGCAATCTTAACATGCAATTTTGAGTTCTCATCAGCCAAAATATATAATAAGCACATCAAAATTTATTTTTTCTGAAAGTTCATCAGCTCAATAGGTGACTGACTTTCTGTATGTTACTCTGTCCATTTTGTATTAGCACTGGTTTGCAAATGTAGCACATGGCTTTTGGCATATATTAGGGGCTTAACAGATGTTTTTATTTATATTGATGAATATATATTATACACCTAGGAAATAAATTGTCTCCATGTAGTTATATGGGAATGCACTTGTGACAAATAGTGCCTTATACAGATTGATCAAATATATACCTAAAGGCCAGTAAGCAAAGAGAGTGAGGCAGAGACATAGCTACAAATTTCTGTCCTTTTAAACTACATTTTGATTGGTAACATTCGCTGGCACCTAGTGGTAAACTTCATAATAATTGCTTTCTGATGAATTAAAATATTGTGTGTCCCAATTTAGCCTTTTATATTCATCCTAACCCAACAGCTGCATAGATCCTGATATTAAATGCATATCACAACTCTTTGTTGAGTTCTTGAAAGAGCAATGAAGGATGCAGTTGATTATTTAAAAACAGCAACAACTTTGCCCTTAGGTAGAAAAGAAAAGACATGCTTGTGGGGAAGCTGTATTTTGAGTCATAGGTATTCATTCTCAATATCTGCTGAGGGGCTGTCAGATATGAAGTGAATTTAGAGACCTACTTGTCTCTTTGACTATTCATCACAGTTGATTGGCTCCAGTGGCAAGCAGCAGTATTCTTAAAAACAATTGTAGAGAATTTCTTTATGTACAGAACATTAGCAGATACCATTTTTCAAAGCTACTCAAAAAGTCATAACTGAGACATGACAGAGCTACAGAGGAAAAACAATAGATCTACGGAGCAAAATATTGAAATATGGGAGAAAATATAGAGATTCAAATTTCTCATTACTGTTAATCCTGTTTGTAACTATTCCAGTTTGTCGATATTAAAAATGATTTCATATGAATTCGTTTCATGTATGTCTCTCTCCCCTATCAGAAAGTGAAAAGTGGCTGATTTTTTTTACATCTTGTACTCGCTTTCTTTGAATGAATATCTGACATTCATGCTTTCACACTTCGTATATGAAGACAAATAATAAAGTACATTAATCCCTGTAGCCACCATGAAGGTCCTATCTCTTTACTTTCAAATGAGGAGTGCAAGAAATGGGAATATTCTTTAAGGTGGAATTAATGGTTTCTAAAATAAAGTTTTGAATTTACTAGTATAATTAATGTGTTTAAATCTCTTTTCTGTGAGAATGCCAGAAAGTACAAATAGGCAGACCATTCTTCAGAAGATCAAAAGACCGAGTCCTGTGTAGACCCCTTGTACCATTCTCTTCCTTGACTTAGTGCTTGGAATGATTCAGGTCTGCGAGTGGAAGGCCTCAGAGGATTGGGTGAACTACAGACCAACCAGAAGACTACAGGCCTCAAATAAAAAGCTGTGCTGCTATGGCTGGTTACAGTGTCTTCTTTGGCTTAGTAAGTTTCTTTGGTCAGCCCGTCTAATTATTTGCTATAATTTGTTAGTGATTTTCCAACCTGTAAACTAGGAATAATTGGTAAGCCTTGGGCAGTGGGCTAGATATCCAGTGATGGCCAGAATTTTAAATGGTTTTGCATTTTAAAGCCATTGAGGAATCAAGCATGGCTGTCCACATCTCTAATCCCAGCACTTAGGAGCCAGAAGCAGGAAAATCAGGAATTTAAGACTTTGTGTTACCTTACTCAACACCATCTTTTCTAGAGTTCTTGAGGTAGCCCAGAAACAGACACACAGGGTATATACTCACGCATATGTGGATATTAGCTATATAATACAGGATAAACATACTAAAATCTATATTCCTAAAGAAGCTAATAAGGAAGACCCTAGGGAAGATGCTCAGTCCTCATTCAGAAGGACAAACGCGATAGACATTGGAAGCTGAAGAGAGGGAACAGGAAAGGAGCCTACCACAAAGGGCCTCTGAAAGACTCTACTGATCTAGGTATCGAAGCAGAGGCTGAAACTCATAGCCAAACTTTGAGCAGAGGGCATGGAATCTTAGGAAAGAAGGTGGAGATAGAAAGACATGGAGGGGACAAGAGCTCCAAAAGGAGACCAGCAGAGCCATAAAAACTGAGCCCTACACAGGGGTCTTTTCTGAAACTGATACTCCAACCAAGGACCACTCATGGAGATGGCCTGGAACCCCTGCACGGAGGTAGCCTATGGCAGTTCAGTGTTCAAGTATGGCCTCCATAGTAATGGGGACAGGGACTCTGACATGAACTGATTGTTCTGCTCTTTGATCACCTGCTCCTGAGGAAGAGCAGCCTTACCAGGCCACAGAAGAAGACAATGCAGCCACTCTTGATGAGACCTGATAGACTAGGATCAGAGGGAAGGGGAGGAGGACCTCCCTTATCAGTGGACTTGGAGAGCCCATACACTCAGTCTCCAAGTGGGTTCCCTAGTAAGGGAAGCAGGGGCTTTCTCTGGCATGAACTCAGTGACAGGTTCTTTGATCAGCTCCCCCTGGGGGTGCAGCCTTGCCAGTCCACAGGGGAAGACAACATAGTCAGTCCTGATGAGACCTGATAGGCTAGGGTCAAATAGAAGGGGAGGAGGACCTCCCCTTTCAGTGGAATAGGGGAGGGGCACAGGGGAAGAAGGGAGGGATGGTGGGATTGGGAGGAGAAGAGAGAGGGTGCCACATCCGGGATACAAATTGAATAAATTGTAATAAATGACAATAATAAAAAAAGAAAAAATCTTAAAATAAAAGACTTTATATAGCTAGTTCAAGGTAATCCTGGGTTGCATGTTACAAACGTAAATAAATATCAATTTAAAATGAATAAATATATTAGTAAATGGAAGAAAGATCAGTGAGGAAAGAGTCTGTTGGTTTTTTTTTTTTTGATGATGTGACGAGAAAGAAAAAGGAAAGAAAGAAAAAGAAAGAAAGAAAGAAAGAAAGAAAGAAAGAAAGAAAGAGCAACAAGGAAGGAAAGAAGGAAGGAAGGAAGGAAGGAAGGAAGGAAGGAAGGAAGGAAGGAAGGAAGGA
>NW_026596149.1:12429514-12464017 GCF_907164565.1 Psammomys obesus | reverse complement strand
GGAAGGAAGGAAGGAAGGAAGGAAGGAAGGAAGGAAGGAAGGAAGGAGAAAAAAGAAACCTGTCAGGAAGGATTGAAAGAAACTCTTAAGAACATCATCTATTAAGAAAACATTTGCTCCAAGTGGGTTACATAGTAATGGGAAGAGGGACTGCCTCTGACATAATCTGATTGGCCTGCTCTTTGATCACCTCCCCCTTAGGGGGGAGCAGCCTTACCAGGCCACAGTAGAGGACAATGCAGCCAATTTTGATGAGAACTGATAGACTAAGATCAGAAAGGAGAGGAGAACCTCCCCTGTCAGTGGACTTGGGGAGTGGCATGCATGCAGAAAGGGGAGGGAGGGTGGGATCGGAAGGGGAGGAGGGAGGGGCTTATGGGGGGATACAAAATGAATAAAGTGTAATTAATAAAAAAAAAAAGAAAGAAAGAAAACATTTGCTATGTTGTTTCCGTTGGACAATCCCCAACATGTTAGAATGATTTATTAATTTAATCAACACTTTTAGAACATACAATACTAGGTTTTATATAACAACTACATGATGTGGCTTTTGTTATCACCTTTATTTTAAACATCAGTAAACTTAGGCACAGTTAGCGCTGGAAACGCTACACACCTAGCAGAGACAATATTGGGTTTGGAGGGGCCCGGCTTCTAAATGCATACTGTACCCACTGTACTGGGAGGGTCCCAAGTAATACAAAACAATATTTGTAAATCAAACTGATAGTGATAGAAGTCTCTCTAGCCGTGTGTGTGCATACATATCTCTTTGTATCGCTCCCTTCCTCTCCCTTCACATCTCTCATTGAAACCATTCAGAGATTTTGTTAAACGTTCTCTATGTTGGATTTCAAGGAAATGTCTTTGAAATGTAAGGTTTATTAACTGTAGATCTTTGGAAGAGTCATCTTTTAGAGTTATTTTCTTTATTACAAAAAAAAAAACCCACAAAGATTCCATTGAGATCATCACAGGGAAAATATTCTCTAAGATATTGAGCACTATAGAAAATAGATAGGCATCATTCAGAAAGACCAAAGTTTTTGCAAAGTTGAGAATGTCCGTGGGCTTTGCTAGCTTTCCTGTGGTTCAGTTTTCCTACTGTCCTATTAACCACTATGGGGGCTGCTTTTCTTAGATACTGGTCTTGCTTAGGATAGTATGTCTACTTAATATTCATGATAAAAAAAAAAACCCACATATGTTACGGGTGTCCTAACGTGAACATGATCCCTGTTCCCATTAAAATGGAGCAGTAGAGTCTCGGTTCTGAGTGATAAGTAACATACTCACCCAAGTATCTTTAAAATGCATCACTCTCCAGAGAAAGTAACTGAATGGATCTGCCACTGACCCTGAGCAATGTGATGTTGAACTCCCAAAACATCAGGCTTAGGCTGGCTTGTAGTCATCTTAGCTTCTGGTTCTGATCTTGTAAAAGCTAACTCATTCATGCACAACATGATAGGCCATGTCATGGCTCACAGCCCTTTCTGTGCTATCTTTTTATACATTTTTTATAAGGCAGAATGTATTCAAAGCATTCTGTCTAAAAAGGCGTTTCTCTGTAAAGGCTGTGTAGGAATGCTTCTTCTCTGCTTTTGGGTGTTTGTTTGTTTGTTTTTAAGAGGGTAATCAGAATGGCTTTTCTTAGATGTTCCACAAATTATAATTAAAAACTACATTTTTTAGTTTTTCAAAAGTATATGTCTGTTGATT
The DNA here is from genome assembly GCF_907164565.1 of Psammomys obesus. NCBI lineage: Eukaryota > Metazoa > Chordata > Mammalia > Rodentia > Muridae > Psammomys > Psammomys obesus. The sequence goes on along the minus strand of NW_026596149.1, from coordinate 12,462,292 downwards.
AATACAGTTCTTTGTCAATCTTGATTTGAACAGCAAAGATACTGTGTTGTTTAGTAATTTAAAAAGTAAACACTTGTTGGCTGGTTGTATAAGTAAATTCCATTGAAATGTGTGCTTCTTCCCCAATCCTTTTCACTGTATTTAATTCAAAGATTGGTGAGATGTTTTTTAGAATGTCTGTTACACTGGATTCTTGTTCAGATTCTCTTCTCTGGTATCCCATTCCAAAGATGAGTGAGCTTTTGCTAGTATAACAGCTACACTGAATTCTTGTTTTTGTATTAAATGGCATGACCCCAAACCATGTTCATATAATTCATCCTGAAAGTTTTGAGTATAGTCAGAACTCTGCCATTTTTGTTTAAAAAATAATTTTAAACTCCAGTTGTCAGTTGTTCTTGTGGCTTTCTATACTGGTCTCTATAAGCTGCTAAAAGAAGCTTTGTTTGAAGAGGAGTGATAACTACACTTATCTGTGGGTGTAAGGATAAACATTTAGAATATATACTGGTTTAGGATTTTAGCAGTAGTAGATTCTTATCTAAGATCCATGACCTTATTAGCACAGGTAGGTGGCTAGGTTTATAGAACCAGGCATGAGTACACATACTAGGTCCTCTTTAAGTCCAGTTAGATTTCTATATCTATAGCACAGCTCCTACACCTCAGACTAAGAGAACATCATGGAAAGGGGGAGGAGTTGTAAGAGCCGAAGGACCAGAAAGTCTGCTGTGAGATAATCTTTCATATATGATAGGAGAGCTGTACCATAGCATCTTAGTAATCTGGCTGCCTAAACAAGATCTGAACATTGTTGATACCAGTCATAATGCCAGTGTGGATCAGGGGATTGTCATACAGCTCCACCCCTAGATGAATAACTATAAGCAATTAAGGCCTACTGGGAAAGGAAGTATTATTAGTCTTCTCCAGGGTGAACTCCTATAGTTTTCTAATACCATGTGCTCAGCTTTAAACACAGAAACATACACACAACGCTAAATGGACTCAGTAGGGTATGTGTGTGAGGTAGTATGGGATGTGCATGAGTTGAAAGGATGAGAGATAAGTGATAAAAACACATGCATGAAATTTAAGAAGTTATTCAGTACTTCTTAATGTCCTTATTTTATAGATAGAAGATAGGAAGAATAGTGACCTCAAATTTATAAATAATGTTACAGCCATATAGCAGAAAAACTAGAGTTGCTAACTTTTGGATTCTTGGACTTCAGTTTTTCCTACCAACTCAATAACCTTTCTTTTGGGTATCCAGGGATATTAAACTATGTAAATGTGGGGACTCATCCTGTACAGGCTTGCGACAGTCAAAAGACTGTTATTTTACAGCCAGAAGCCATTTCTCTTGTCCTTGAATCATTTTAGCAAGAGACTAGGAGGTTAGGAAACCCCAGTTCTATTTCTGTCCTGACCATTGACTGGTAGTATGACCTTTCACAAGTCACTTAGCTCCTCTGTCACTCACTGCTAAATGAGCATGGAAGGCCCTGCTTGCTCCCTGCCTGTCTCAAACAGTGACTGTATCAGGAAAAGAGAATGGAGCTGCTCAGACGGATTGGCCTACTTTATGGCACTTTGCCATACCACCATCCATCCAGTTGTGCAGAAAGATGAAAGAGACCAAAACTAGTGAGGGATGATGACTTTCTAACAAGAGGCATCAGAAAACGATGTAGCATATGGCACCTCTGTGAGTGTGTGTGTGGTGTGTGTGTGTGTGTGTGTGTGTGTGTGTGTGTGTGTGTGCGTGTATGTGTGTGTGTTCTCTTCCCTTCTCCCTCCTCCTTTCTCACTCCCACCCCCTTTCTTCATGTGTGTGTTTGTGCGTATGTTAAGGACGGTGTGATCATTCAGAAGTGATATTTTTCCCTTAAACTTTACATTTCTTAAATAAACTTGAGCATACTAATTTTGTAGTTTAATAAAATAAAGCAGTCAGTTGAGCAGATTTAATAGACCTGTTGGATTTAAAATCCAACTAGAGGTTGGATTTTATTTTACTAAAACCTTCTTGCTAAGAAATAGTACTTTTTAGCTATGTCAGGAGATGGGGGGATTCCCTGATTCATTACAGTATACCTGATTCCCTATGAATGCATATAAGTAAAATGCTCTCTGTAAACAATCCAAAAAGTTTAATAGAAAACATATTAAATAATCGAATTTATCTAACCATTAATAACTTATCCCATAAATTCAAAGAGAATTTATATATTCAGAAATTACATCTTTGTATTATAAAATTTTATTTGCTTTTAAATGACAGTTTTAAACAATTTAAAGTTCTTCACATACTTTGAAAAATTATCCTTCTCTCCCCCCCAAATGGATAAAAATAAATTAGCTTTTCACATGAGAATTCAGAGTGCTAATATATATGTAAAAATACCTTTGGAATTATCCACAGCAACCAAAAGGACTAGAATGCCAAGTCAAGGGATGGGTTATGAAAGTTAGCTCCGCAGTTAACACCACAACCTGCTCTTGCAAAGGATGTGAATACTGTTAACACTTCACATGGCTAACCACCACTTGTAACTCTACCTCCAGAGACATCAGATACCTCTGGCCTCCAAAGGCACCTGCACTCATATGCCATACTGCCATAGACACACTCACATATAGACAATTAAAAAATGACTATTTAAAAAAGAAACAGATATGTTTAGGTTTGAATCCTTACCTATTATTTAAGTAAGTGGTGGTTGTTTTCCCCCTTTTTGTTTAATAAGTTATGATTTGGCTAAATTGCAATACACTATTTTAGGTAGAGTGTGATGAATTTTTATGTTTGAATACAGTTGTTCAACCTCTACCATAATCCATTAGCACTTTATATATCCCTTTTCCTGTCTCAGACTTTCCCCTACATAAACAAGAACTTGATGGGAAGATAGGTCCAGAGCTAATTCTACAGGTTATGAGGGAATTCATTTGCGGCAGCAGTCTGTCATTCCTTAGACACCATGACCAGGTATAGAGATATCATCTTCAAGGAGTTGCATAGTACGAAATGTAGTCATTTCCTGGTAGAAGCGTGCATTTGCCTATTTATACATTTAAGAAGAAATGAACACCTGTGTAACAGGCATGGTGCACACGCTCCCTGAGTAGTTATTTATCAAGTAGCAGGGCTGCTCTCATCAAGCATGCCTTTAGTTCAAGAAGTGAAAGGAAACGTGCTGGGGTCTGCTCCAAGGGCATAATGCTCCAACACTTTTATATCATTATTTAATAACAGAAAATTTACAAAGAGAATATCAGACTCAAACCAATGTCAGATTATTTAGAGAATTACCTAATCTGCACCACCTTTGAAATTGGAATCTATATCACGCACCTCCAAAGGCCTACTTTAAATCCTAAAACACCACTCAGGGAGCACACTTGTTCTGAAATCAAATTCAGATTAGAAAAGATACGTTAAACTGTGACTCTCAGAGTCACTCTTGACTCTCTCTCGTCTTGCTGACTCAGGGGCACTCTTGATTTCCTTCAGTGTCCTTATCCCTTTGCAACTCCTTCATAATGTGACTAGTTTAAGCTCTTGGTTTCCCAGTTTATTGCATATAAACAGAAAAATGCTGCCCAGAGACTCTTACAGCTTCTTTGTGGGTGTTCCTGCCTAAAGCTTGTAGTCCCTGCAGTATAGAATGAATGAAAGTGCAGCTTAAACAGTGTTCACACTCGCATCTTAAATAATAAGCTGTTCAAATCCATTTTTTGGAACAGGCAATGAGAGCTTAAAGGTGGATGAACAGCCTGCAAATGAACTCAGTGTCTACAGTGTAAGTGAATTCAACCCCAGAGCATGTTTCACTTGGGTTAGAAAACATCAACTTAAACTCACTATTTACCCGAGAATGTTATGTCTGTAAAGTTGGATTACATGTAGTTTGCAAATTTAGAAGGAATCAAATTCCCACCAGTTTCTAGACATAGAAAACCAATTTCTTCCTTAATGGCTCCACTTGCAGGGTTGATATAAAATTTTTAGATCTATCTTGATGATTTTTCAGGTTAACCACTCTCTATGGGCTTATGAATAAATAGCTCGTGTTAAGGTATTTGCATATTTAATAGGTCTAGTCTATTTTAAAAAATTAAATATTTTTTTCTAATGCCAGGTGACTAAGTGCCACTTCCAATTTTGTACCACTCTTTCTTCTTTTCTCCTTGGTGGCTTTCCATTTCTTCAACAAATATTTGGGACAAACAGTGTGTATCAACCAACATCCAATTTTGTGGTCACTTTTATGGACAGAAACAGAAGTGATTTATTCATTTACTTATGGATCTTGTCACCTAATAAAGGTGCAGGCGTTAGTTATATAAATTTAAAACTAAACACAAATTCTTAATTTTGACTAGCACAATGGAAATTTTTTCTCAATGGTAAAAGTTAGTATCTTCTTTTGCTTTGTTTAACTTTTCCCATCTGGAAAATGATTGTGTTAATTATTGAAGAGTGTTGTCATGATGCTTCTTGCAGATACTGTCTCTTGGTCTTTAGGAATCTTATTCTGAATCCATTGACTTCAGTATGCTTAGAGGAGGGCTCTGGTAAGAAATAATGCCTCCAACTGAGTCAATTAACTCCTCAAGGAAGGGCATGGTACCAGGTAAAGGGCCTTTGTATTTTGGATTTGCCCAGTAACTGTAGAGCTAGAATGACAGGCAGAATATAAATCCATCTTGAAGGATCCAGACTACTCCAGGTAATGCACTGTCAAAAATAGAGCATCTGTGGCTTCTGATTTTTGGTTCCTATCCTGTACTTTTGTTGTGTTTACAAGAATGAAACACTTTTTTATCTTTTTTGTACGTAGCACCTTTTTCGTTTAGAGAGGTTATTTTGAAAATGTGTCAATGTTTCAAGTCATTGACTATGTCCTGGATCCTTTCTGAATGTGACATTATGTCACTCCCAGTACTGCACAGAAGTACTGTTTCCAGCTTCACTCCTTGACCTCCTTGTTTCCCCCGCCCTGCTTTTTGCAATGAAAGTGGCAGCCATTAGAATAATGTAGACTTACTATGAGTTTAGTAACCAAGGACATCTGTTTTACATAATAAAGAACCAAATTCCAAAAGCTTTCATGATGTTCAGATATTGTCAAAGTAAAAAAAAAAAAAAAATCTAGTGCTAAAATCAGTTAGTTGTTTCACTGGTTTCCAACCAGCAAGCTGTATCCATTAGACAATAACAACCTAAAACTATATTTTGGTGTTCACTCAGAAAGTCTTCAAAAAATAGCCCATTCTTAGATACTACTTCAAAATACTTTCTAATTGAATAAAATTATGGCAATTTGTTCTTCTCTTCCTGCATTTGCTCCTTTAAAACTAGAAGAAGAAATGTTCTCGTAAAACCAAGTAATCCAAATAATAAAATAAAATAAATTAATGTCTCCTACAGAGCTTTAAAGCTTCATTTAGCAGGTACTTATTGTCCAAACATTTTGGCCAATAAAATATATTTTTTCTTCAGCAAACTTATACCACTGGACTGAAACAGAACATTATTCTAGCACTTGAAATTGCTGTCAGCCAGAGGACTTCTGAAAGGTTCTGCCCTGCAGACTATCAATGCAGATGCTGAGACTTATGGGCAACCTTTGGGCAGAGTGCAGGGAATCTTAGGAAAGAAGTGGGAAACAGTAAGATCTGGAGAGGACAGGAACACCACAAGGAGAGCAATAGAACCAAAAAATCTGAGCACAGGGGTCTTTCCAGAGACTGATACTCCAACCAAGGACTATGCATGGAGATAACCTAAGACCCCTGCACAGATGTAGCCCATGGCAGTTCAGTATCCAAGTGGGTTCCCTAGTAATAGGAACAGGGATTGTCTCTGACATGAACTGATTGCCCTGCTCTTTAATTACCTTCCCCTGAGGGGGGAGCAGCATTACCAGGCCACAGAAGAAGACAATGTAGCCACTCCTAATGAGACTTAATTGACTAGGATCAGAAGGAAGGACTATCAGCGGACTTGGGGAGGGGCATGCATGCAGAGGTGGGAGGAAGGGAGGGACTGGGATGGGAGGAGGGAGGGAACCACAGGGGGATACAAAGTGAATAAAGTATAATTAATAAAGAATTTTAAAAAAATTGGTGTGAGGAAGGAGAGGTTAGGGTACCTGGTTCAGGGGCCAGTTAGGATAGAGCTGACAGAAAGCTTCCTGCAAGATCAGGGAGAACATCTAGTTTGGCATATAATAGTGTCATATCTTGGACCCAGATTTGCATTTATGAATGCCCTAGTCTGTTTTCTGATAATACAAAATGTTAACCAAGACTGAGAAGTTTATAAACAAAAGAAGTTCTTTTGGCTCATGGTTCTAGAGGCTGTTAGGTCCAAGAATATGATGATGATAAGTGCCTTCATGCTTTGTCACAATACTGTAGAAGGGTAATCATGCAACATGAGACAGAGGAAAAACTGATCTGCTGAAAAACAAAAGCAAACAAAAAGCCAGGCTATGGCGGTGCATGCCTTTAATCTCAGCACTTGGAAGGCAAAGGCAGGCGGATCTCTATGAATTCCAGGCCATCTTGATCTACAGAGTGAGTTCCAGGACAGCCAGGGCAACACAGAGAAACCTTGCCTGGAAACCCAAGCAAACAAACAAAGCAAAACAGACAACAAGAGCAACAACAACAAAAAGCTAGCCTGCATTTTCAGCAGCTCACTGAAATACGTAGCCCTCTAATGCTGTAGTGGCATTAATCCAGTTATGGGGTGTCATTCAGCTCCTCACCTCTTAAGTCCACCTCTCAACTTCCTTGTGTTGAGAATTATGTTATGTCACGTATTTTAGAGAAGGCATTCAAAGTATGGCTGTCAGAAGAAAGAAAAAAAGGAAATTAAGGACAGATAAATTTAAAATGGGTTTTTTTCCCCACCCCTCTAGCTCCTACCCTCCTTGATGGTCTTTGTACTAGAAGTGATGTAGTGGACAGAGATGTGGAGGGAAAAGGCACTTTCTATAATGGGAAGTTTAGTGGCCTCTGAAGTATCCTTGTTGACAAAGATGTTCTGAACGAGGACCTTCGAGCACATGAAATACAGAGCTTAGAAGGCCAAAACTCACTGTTTGTGAATCACAATTTCTGGCTTTAAGCCATTTCTGATTTACTGCTTTATAGTTACATTTTTTGAGCCTTTTCCATTCCTATCGCTTGGCCACTATAAAACTCAACCTGTATTAAGGATTAAAAAAAAAAGGATGTAAGAGTAATATGTCTAAGAGATATAGTATGACTCTGATGCCAATATATACAGTATTGTGTGGAGGGAGAGTCTCATTTTTTGTTGCTTATTTTGTTTTTATTTCTCTTGGTGGATTTTTTTTTTGAGGCAGGGTCTCATTGTAGAGCTCTGGCTAGTCTGAAACTCACTTGTAGTGTAAACTGACCTCAAACATGAGGAGGTCACCCTGCTTCTGCCACCAAGCATGAGCTCCTACACGTAGCTAAGATACCATTTCAGAGACAGATGGAGATAGTTCAAAGATCAACATTTTCTTAAATGACTCTGTGAGGTCCTAATGTGGCTGGGCTGAACATTCTATGAATTTTGGGGAGGTTCTTTGAGAACTGAAAGTTCTTGGCCTACACAGAAAACCTGCTTCTTTCATCTTGTACATTGCTCAGCTAGCTTCAGTGACTCTACTGCCAGATGACAGCCTGGGGAAGGACTTTTGACAAATAGAATCTTACAAAACTAATATGTACAAAAGTGTGAACACCTGTGTCTTTCCATTATGCTACCTTTCTCCCTCTCCCCTTATTCCCTCGCCTCTTGATTAGACATGTGCATCCAAAATACATACTTAATATAATCATGCTTATTATTCTTGATGATTTTTCTATGAAATGCGATCTCATTTTTATTCCTAGTAAAGATGAAAATGAAAATGGTGGTGAGATAAAAGTAGCTCATTTGAAAGTAAGAAGCAGAACAAATATACATGCAATTCATGTTTTGCATGTCTCAAACAAACTGATTTTATATTTTGAAACAATACCGAATGACAGTGTGTGAAATTTTCAAAAAATTAGTGATCATTTGTATCAGGGACAGGAAGGTTTATGAAGCATTGCCAATCATTCACACTATATATCTATGTTATAACATATATAACAGAGCACAAATGCTCTTGATATAAATAACATTGTACTCTGATTCACACTTACTCTTTAAAAAAATCACATCAAGTGGCTTTGTACAGACAAGGATAAGGAAAAGAAACTTACTGAAATTGTCTTTCTTGAAACAAGAATATTCCAAGTAGGTATAAGGTAGAATTTTCTTCTTTACCATGTGCAGTTATTTTACTTCTTACTTTAATCTACATGGCTTCTTTTCTAATAGGAACCACTTAGCTGGGCCATTAAGTATGGTAGTTTCAGGTTCAAAGGCTCTCCTTTGAAGCTGACCTGATGAGTGGTAGAAATGGCCAAGAATTTAGACAAATGTAGTGTGAAGACCTTTGAGCCCCAACTGAGATCAGCTCATTAAACAGCAGGTTCTGGACAAACCAAACTCTTACGCTGCCGTATACCCAGAGTCTAGAGTGAAAAAGCATGGTCACTTCTCTTGTTGGCAGTGAAATTATTTTTCTTGAACATAAATCTAAACTATTGCGATTTACTGCTTTATGGTTACATTTTTGAGCCTTTTCCATTCCTATCGTTTGGCCACTATAAAACTCAACCTGTATTAAGGGATCAGGTTTATGCGGTGACCTTTCTTATTTGTAATGTGGCCATGCGGGGAAGACTCTGATTATGAAATACTGATAAAGAAAGGCAGTTTAAAACAGATAATTTGATAAAAGTTATTAGGCAACCAAACAGAAGTTAACACAGCTTTCACAACTAAATTCTGAAAATATTCCTTGATTGAGAGCCTTAACTTCTTTCATTTACCTCCTTTAATAAATTAATGATCAGTTACTTAATAACTCTTCATTTTAATTTACTTTAAAATGGTAAGTGGTCTAGAATTCCTGCTTCTAACATAATAATAGTCACATTTTGTCACTTTGCCTGTCACCTCTCAATTTCATCACCCCAACTTCTTACTTTGTTACTACAGCTTTAAATCCCTACTACCCCCATTAAAGTGTTTACTTGTCTTCTAAACCCATTTATACAGTTTGGTTTTTATGCCTTTCTTAGAAACTCAATTCTTATGTCTGCCATATTTCTTCTTCCTCCTCTGTCTGCCATTTTTCAAACAGTAATATTCTTCACTTCTCGAGATCCACCTGCCTCTGCCTCCTTCAGCAAATCCTACCGGCCTGCGCCACCAGAGCCGGCATATTCTGCACTTCTCTAAATTGTCTGTTTTGATTCTGTTCTGGTTTGAGCTTCTTCTGTTGATGTAAACCATTCAGTTCATTCCTCTGTCAAGTCTACATTTTTTAGTTTAGACTTTTGTGCAGTTATACTGTAACTAATGGTGGTAATAAGAAAGCCTTATTTACATACATGTCCAAGCTATGGATTATTTGGGTACAGACAAAAGAATAAGTAGTTAAGAATGAATGTGTTGTCTTTCCATTCTGAGAACAACTTTTAAAAAGAAAATATTATTTTGGCCCATGGTTTCAAAGATTTAAGTTCGTGTTCAATCTGAGCTGTAGGTGAGGCTAAAAATGCTGCTCAAAGCATCTTAAACTCATTGTTGTCATGAAACATGTAAGAATAAAAGGAAGAGACCATAGCCAAGGTACACACTTCAGAGATACACTGCTGGCATCCCATTTCTGCCAACTAAGATTCTCCTTCTAAATGGTCTGGTGAAATTTTGAATCCACCAGTGGACCAAGTCACAGCTATCCCAATATCCGTGCCACCAGAAATGCTCTCACTGACATATCCGGAGGAATGCTTTACTGATCAGAGTACCTCTCATCCACCCCAGTTGACAGCCAAGATTAACTAGCCTGGGAAATGCTGCTCCTGACGTATTTACATCACTGCTTCTTCAGCCTTGGGAATGTCTTCAACACGGCTTTAAATTATTTTTATTTATTTATCATTCATTACAATTTATTCAATTTGTATCCAGGCTGCGGGCCCCCTCTCTCATCTCTTCCCAATCCCACCCTCTCTCCCTCTTCTCCCCCTATGCCCCTCCCCTAGTCCGCTGAAAGGGGAGGTCCTCCGCCCCTTCTATCTGACTCTAGCCTATCAGGACTGATTGAGTTGTTTTCCTCTGTGGCCTGGCAAGGCTGCACCCCCAGGGGAAGGCGATCAAAGAGCCTGTCACTGAGTTCATGCCAGAGAAAGTCCCTGCTCCCTTATTAGGGAACCCACTTGGAGACTGAGTCTATGGGCTACATGTAAGCCAGGGGTTTTAGGTCCTCTGCATGCATGGTCCTTGGTTGGGGTATCAGTCTCTGCAAGCCCCCCAGTGCTCGGTTTTATTGGCTGTTCTACACTGCTTTGTAGAGGAGCATGCTGTCTCAAAAGGATAGGGAACTTCCCTGCTGGCTGTGTCTCCTGTAGCTTTTGCCTGACTTGATGATCTTCTCTGAAAGGCTAGTAAAAACCACGCGTTATCACATAATTTTTAGGGGCAGAGCTGTGTAAAATTTTGAAATCCTTAAAAAAGCTCCTTCTCAAGGCTGGAAAAGTGGCTCAGAGAATGAATGTAACCTGCTCCTTCCCAGGTCCAGAGTTTGTTTCCCAGCACCACATTAGGCGTCTCACGACCACCTTTACCTACAGTTCCAAGGCATCTGATGCTCTCTTCTGGTCTTTGCATCTCCATCCACCCACACAAATAAAAATTCTTCTCAAAGGAAGCCCTTCCTTTTCTTAGCAAATGTTAAGCAAAAACAGGAAAACCCAATATTTATATAATAACCTGTGTGGTATTTTCACAACTGCTTTATTTCTATCACAAATAAACTTACTGAGTTTTGGATTGCAGATACATAAATATTAATGCAGTCCATAGACTATAAAATGACTAGCATGAACATAAACACATATGCTGTGCTATGGTTATCAGTTACTACTCTTTTAAAGAAAAACGTACTTTTTTGTACAAAGACATTGTTGTCTTGCCCTGTGTCCCAGCCACACATCACAGGCATGTACCTAGTAAAGCAGTCATCACAGCCTGTTTGTGAAGCCCTAAACTACTGCTAGCAGACACTGGCCCTTGCACTTCCTGAGTCGCAAGTCTACATTTAAGGAGCTGTCTTTTGATCTTATAGCTCTTCCTCTTCAGAGTAAAGTGGGAAAAGAATCAGCTTCCTGGAGCTCTCAGCACAAGAGTGATGGAGTAGCAGACCATCATGTGTTTCCTCAGAAATACAACCCATTCAGAGTCTTAGATGCCTCTAAGTGAGGCTTGACGCTCAACTTCATGTTGCCGGATCGAAGCTTTGGAATTTGGGTTTGGTTGGACATGACTGCTGTATTCTCCCAACATGTAGTGTATTTTTTCTTGTAGTGCTTAAATGTTTGCTGTATTATGGACCTCTAGTAAGTGTCAACTAGATTATAGAATGAATCTTATTCTTAAGTGTTCCTGCTGTTGGCAGTGACCTAAGAATCAAAGGCTACAAAGGAAACTTTCCCCTCTTCTGCCTCCGCTCATACAGAAGTGTAGCACAGGTCATATGTTTATCTAAATGTAGGTTTCTTTTAAATCATTGTAACAGCTGTGGTCTCAGCCACAGTACCTAATGTCAATGGTGTTTGAAATTTCAGACCCTTAAATGCTGGTTTATACAACTTCCTAGAATCTTGTTTAAAAAAGAAAGTCCTTATTAACCAATGCTTTGCAAGGTTGAAGGACACTACAAGCAAAAAGATGAATGTTCAGTTTCAACTTTGTACATCTTTCATTTTAAGAAGTCACCTGCACCAGCAAGTTCTGGCATATTAGGACAATATTTTATTCTCTCTCAATATTAGTAAAGCTGTGTGAAAAAATACTGCTCAAGGTTTCTCCAACAGTACTTTAATGGCTCAGTACTTGTTTTACAATAATTTATATTCAACCTCTGTATTAACCTTCACAGTTTTGTTTGTTTGTTTGTTGCAATTTCTCACTTCTCTGACATTCCCCTTTTGCATGAATGGCATGAAAGAGTGGTGGTCAGAAGTCCAAATGAAGTGCATAGCTGGTGCATTAGGCATCCTTTAAATGGTAAAAAGCCATTGAACTCTCATGAATCTTTTTTTCTTTTTGACTTGATACTATGTCAAACTTTGCAAACAAAAATTTGAAAAAATTAATTTTATCAGGTGGAGGGAGAGAACCAGTTCTACAGAGTCCCTTTGACCTACACACACACACACACACACACACACATATACACACACATATACACACATATGTGCCCACACATATCATACAGAATAACAAATTTGAAGATAATAATTGTACAGGTATCATGATCTGCCTTTGTTTCATTTGTTTCAAATCTGCTTTCCTTAGGGATGTCAAGATACTAAAATGAGTGGCATTAGGAGTTCCTTAGTGTTCATTAGGAGTCCATCTTCTGAGTCTGTTGACAGAGTGGTCTTCTGCTTCTTGGAAATGTACAGTACTTTAAGATGGAGCCTTGGTGCTGGGACTGAAAAGGGCCATAAATTATCAAGTCTAAGAGAGAAAGTCACTGCTTATCATGAACGTGGGCTTGGAACGCTATGCAACTAATGATAGCTAATAGGTAATTACTGTTTTATAGTGTAATTATACTGATTATATTCTATTTTTCTATTTTCCTTTGGAAAATACAATATAATTAATAACCGCAAATATAGGCTCAATAAAAAGTCATGAGAATAAAGTATCATTCTTTAAGAACTTGTCAACTAACGTGTAAAGAATAACTATAGAAGTAGTAATTCTTAAAGAAATATTACTTTTAAGAAAAATGGAATGAATAAATGTGAAATTTATGTCAAAGTGAGAGGTTATAGGTGAAAAACAGTACCAGAGTTTGATAGTTAGCTTTTGTTATTAAGCCAGTTTATATATGATATTTAGGTAGTATGTAGTTTGAGTTGTAAAGTTAAAATTTTAAGTGCTTAAAAACTTTATTTTAAAAAAATATAAGTGTAAAGTATACTTTTAAGTTGTTTGGAAATAATAATAAAAAAAAAGAAATACTGTTATAATTCAAGATTATTGTTAAACCCCTGAGCTCCTTTTTGAGAAATATTTTGTAATGACTAGGAAAAACTTGCATTAATACCAATGGAATTATGTTCAAGAAGCAGCCCTATTAAGGCCTCCTCCTAAATATGTTGGCCACTTTATAGGCAAACCTTCAAAGAGAATACAATTATTTTATGTGGAAGTAAAACCTTTAGAAGAAGTCATTGTCACCCGAGCTTGTGAGGTATCTCAGTGCAATTAATACAGTATTTTCCTTATTTATCTAGAATCTTTTTAGATAAAACCTGTGAAGTCTCTAACTCTTTCCTGTTCTTTCTACCACCCAAAGTGTGGTTACTTGAGTCATCCTACTTCTAAATTCTAATTTTACAAATACATATTTTATATCAGCCCTTTCCATTTCTAGCACGTTGAAGTCAACTGCATCACTTACTTATATTTTCTTCAACATCCCCTCAAGTCATATCTACGTGGCCCTCAAGTCTGCCTGATTAATTAATTAATCATTAATGTTTTGTATTAAACCACTTTCAGTTTCCTACCTGCCTTGTGTTCTGAGACGTTAAAGTCAGAAATGATTTCATAGGATTTCATTTAAAGTAAAAAACAAAAGGACATTGTTGGAGTTTGAGCATGTATATCCCAATACTAGTTTGGAAATCACCTCAACTGTTTAATCAGTTAGTAATTTAAAAAAAATCTACTTGGCATGTTTTTGTATGTACCCAAAAGATCAGTAATTCCATGGAAGGCATCATCTTTGGATGTCACAGTAACTCATTTCAGGTATCTAGTATTTTTTTTCTATAAAATACTGTGAGAACAGTATAATCTCCATTCTCCTTTTATTTAACCTGTTATTTATTTACATTGGCTTTGAGAAAAATCAATTGCATTTTATGAGCATGTGTTTTTAACCATGAACAAAATGTGTGTTACATTAAAAACATTTATAAAATAGTGGATTATCTTTGCCATCTTATAAATATATCAATTTCAGTTTAATGTCCTCAACATTAAAACATTTTTAATTTTCTGTTGAGGTCTTTGATCCTTTTGGAGTTGACTTTTGTGAAGGGTGGTTAAGATACATCTATTTACATTCTTCTGCGTGTGAATGTGTGACACAGTATTGCGAAAAGTTTTTCTAACACTAGTGAAAAATTGAAGGAGTCCTGAATCTTTATTTTTAAATCTGCTTCTGTTTAAGAAGCCAGCATTCTCCTGCTTCATGGGTACTCTGTATTTGAAGTGTAGTGAAATCTTTGCTCTTCACAAGATATAATGGGTTAGTTCCTTACAAACAGGATTAGGGGGAGGGTATGCAAAAAGTAATAGTGACATTTTGAAATGGCAGCAAGGCAAGTGAATTTTAGTATTTGTACATTGTTGGTGTTTTTTTTTTTTAAAGTTCCCATGTAATTCTTGCGAGCAGTGCTTGGTGGCCACTGTGAACTTGGCAGTGGGGGTGGGAAGTAACAATCCACATGTCCCTGGCATTTGTTCAGAATGTTGTGAAGAATGTAATGTTCTTTCAGAAGAAGGGTTTATGACTTGAAAAATTAGTAAACCTAAAAGAATATTTTTTTTTGAAACAATGTCCTTACTTACATTAAAAAATAGGACAGCTGCTGGGAGTGGTAACATAGGCTTTACGACCAGCACTGATAGCAGAGGCAAGCTGGTTTGTGAATTTGAGGCCAGCCTTATCATATACTGAATTTCTGGCCAACCAGGGATACACATTGAGTCAGTCTGTCTGTCTTTATTTATCTCTCTTACCCTTCCTTTGTCCCTCGCTGCTCCCCTATTTCTCCTGTTTCTATCTCTCCTTGTTTCTTTCTCTTTTTCCTGGGGTCCCATTTGTCTCTGTCTTTGTCTTTCTTTTTCTCTCTCATTCATATGTACATATGTATATACATATATATGCACATACAGTAATATACAAATGTTTGGATTCATTCACAGAGTTTTATATTCTGAGTATTCTTCAGTACTTTTTTTTTTTAAAATCTGTACAGGATCTGAGAATGAAAATATGGCTTCTTTGAAAGGGACCTTTGTCTGTTCATATGCATGAAGCTTTGTTACTTAGAGGATCTTAAGAAGTGTTTCAGCAGCAAATAAAATTTTTCCAGCCAGAAGGAAATGAGGAGCATGCACTCCCATGCTGGAAGACAGTGGGGGAGTGTAGTCGGGCATGATCTGGGACAAATGATACTCTAATGTATCTGAGACAGGGACTTTGAGTAAGGTAGAGTGGTACTAGCAAAGTTATATA
This sequence comes from Psammomys obesus, assembly GCF_907164565.1. NCBI lineage: Eukaryota > Metazoa > Chordata > Mammalia > Rodentia > Muridae > Psammomys > Psammomys obesus. Next base: position 12,446,831 of record NW_026596149.1, on the reverse strand, counting down.
GAATTAGACACCTGCCTGCTCCTAGGAAGTCATGACCATTCGCAAGAGTTTGAAGATTATTTAAAGCAGCTTTAAAGGATTTTAAGGAGCAACAGAAGCATATTTACATTCTTGAAATATCCTCTAGAAGCCAAGTGGAAAATGAATTAGCATGGACAAGACAAGCTTGAAGGGGGAAAGAATACTAAGCAACAGGCTGTGGTTCCTCAGGCCTTTGCCATTGACTTTGATGTACAGAATAATTCATCTTTGCATATTTATTTAGGTTATATTGCACAGGATGTGTCTTGATAAATAAAACTGAGAATTCAAAAAACTGTTAGACCTGATTCCTGTCCTTAAGACAGTTAGAGTATATTTTGAAAGAAAAACAAAAACATAATATATAGTATAAAGAGTTTTAATAGCTTTCATTGTATTTTTGTATGCAATACCTCTTTTGAGCTTTAAAAATACTGTGATTTCTTGGAGAATAACTGACATTTTCTAAGTGAAAGCTTCTGGCACAATTAATAAGTAAAATTCCAAACAGGCTTCTTGAGCTCATAGGTATATGATCTTGCCACTACACTGTACTTGTTCTCCTTGTTAAAAACAAAACAAAACAAAAAGAACAAGATTGTTGGGTGATGTGTATGGTGACGATATGTGACTCTGTGTAAAACGTGGTTACTCCTCAGACACTTGAGTAGACAAAAACTATGTGGTAAGTTTGGAGAATGTTAGTAGACTAGGGGAGGGACATGCAGCAGGGAAAAGGGAAGAGGAATGGTGGGAGTGGGAGGACATGAGGGAGGGGGCTACTGCCAGGGTACTGTGAATAAACTGTAATTAATAATAATAAAGAAAAAGGTAAAGAAAATTGGAGAATTGACCAGTCTGTCATAAGTAATAATTTCTTAATGGAATAAGATACCAGTTCAAGATACTTCTGTAAAGAAAGAAATGTATGGAGGCAGACAACAGAATGTGAGACTCAGTACAGTGTGGTTCTTGAAGGATATGGTTCAAAAGATTTGGACTCGGCTGGAGAGATGGCTCAGAGGTTAAGAGCACCGTCTGCTCTTTCAAAGGCCCTGGGTTCAATTCCCAGCACCCACGTGGCAGCTCACAACTGTCTATAACACCAATTCCAAGGGATCTGACACCTTCACATAATGCACATAAAAAATAAAAATTAAATAATTTTTAAAAAGTTAAAAAATTATTTGGACTCATCAGTAGAGTCTATTTAATAGTCAAGAACCTTAGTGTCAGTATTTAAAGTATATGGAGTATTCTAAATAGAGTGATGACCACAGGATGGAAATACAGTGAGAAAGCAAGCAAACAGACCCACTACAGGAGCACTTGGAATGAGTGGCCATCGAGGAAAATGCTCTGATAGATCCAAGGTGTGTCCGCCCTCCAGTGGGCAAGCTTACTGCCTCTGTTCTGTTTCTTCCTCATGTCCATTATGTGCCTTGAGTGACTTCTCTTATCTTACAGTCCTATATTTTTCATGTCATCTTTTTTAATCCGGTTGATGAAATGCTTTGGTGTTCTTTAACCACCCTGGTTCTGTGGCTTGGAAATCTGAAAGCCTTTGAAAGGTTCAACTTATAGAAAAACACATTTACAATGCCAAGCATGCTGGTTCATGCCCGAGGTCCCAAAGCTAAGAGGGAAAGGCTGGAGGATTGCAGGGTAGAGGCCAGTCTGGGCTACGCAATGAGATCCATCTTCACAGAAGCAAAACAAGTAAGTAGAATACATTACTACTTTTTGGGTCCTAGAGACTCTGCCATTGAACTTAAAATTTTCATAGTCCTTTCACTTCAGTTTACATTTGGCTGGGCTGACCCTCCATGTTAGAAGATTCTTACTACATTTGTCTCCTGTCTTCATCAGCATTTAGGATATCTGCATTTTTAATGTTTCTTTTCTTCCCAGATGAATTAGTTGGGTTACCACACAATTTGACATGTCTTGCAAAATTATATGCTGTTTATTCCATTTGAAAATTCCTATCACAAGTGCTAGTCTTAGTCTAGGATTTGAATTAACTTTTTTTTCACACATAGATCCTTTATTTTTTAATTAAATTTTTATTTTTTTATTTACTTCGTATCCCATCTGTAGCCCCCTCCCTCATTCCTTCTCAATCCCATCCTTCCTCCCTCATTTTCTCCTTACCCCTCTAAGTCCACTGATAAGGGAGGTCCTCCTCCCCTTCCATCTGACCCTAGCTTATCACATCTCTTCAGGACTGGCTGCAATGTCCTCCTCTGTGGCCTAGCAAGGCTGCTTCTCCCTCCAGGGTGAGGGGACGTCAAAGAGTCAGCCACTGAGTTCATGTCAGAAACAGTTCCTGTTTCCCTTTCTAGAGAACCCACTTAGATATGGAGCTGCCATAGGCTACATGTGCCCAGATATATTTGGTCCTTGTGGAGCTCCTGTCCTCTCCAGGTTATACTAACTCCCCCTTCTTTCATATGATTCCCTGCACTCTGCCGAAGGTTTGGTTATGAGTCTCAGGATCTGCTTTGATACACTGCTAGGTAGAGTCTTTCAGAGGCCTTCTGTGGTAAGCTCCTGTCCTGTTGCTTCTTTTCTCCTACTTCCAATGTCCATCCCATTTGTCTTTCTAAGTGAGGATGGATCATCTTACCCAGGGTCCTCTTTCTTGTTTATCTTCTTTAGGTGTACAGATTTTAGTATGTTTATCCTATCTTATAGGTCTAGTACCCACTTATAAGTGAGTATATACCATGTGTGTCTTTCTGCTTCTGGGATACCTCACTCAGGATGATCTTTTCTCAATTCTACCATTTGCCTGCAAATTTCATGATTTCCTTGTTTTTAATTGCTGAGTAGTATTCCATTGTTTAAATGTACCATAATTTCTGTATCCATTGAATTAACTTTTTATTGTATATCCTTTTTTATATTGTATGAAATTTATTCATTTTACATCCTGGTCATAGCCCCTCTCCCTCAACTCCTCCCAGTCCCACCCTCCTTCCTTCTTCCCCTCAAATCCCTAGTCTCCTAGTCCTCAGAAAGGGGGATTCCTCATCCATTACCAACTTACCCCAGACCATCAGGCCTCTTCAGGACAGCCTGCATCCTCTTCCTCTGTGGCCTGCAAAAGGTGCCTTCCCTGGAGGGAGTGATTGAAGAGCAGGCAACAGAGTTCATGTCAGAGACAGCCCTGGGTCCCCTTACTAGGTGACCTACATGGAGACTGAGCTACCTATCAGCTACATCTGATCAGAGGGCCTGGATTCTTTCCATGCATGGTTGGTGCATCAGTCTCTGCAGGCCTCTTGGACCCAGATTTGTTGGCTTTGTTGGTCTTGTGGAGCTCCTATCCTCTCTGGGTCCTTCTATCCCCCCAACTCTTCCATTAGACTCCCTGTGCTCCACCCAAAGTTTGGCTGAGTCTCAGCATCTGCTTAGATCCCCTGCTGGGTGGAGTCTTTCAGAGGATTCTGTGGAAGCTCCATCCTGCTTCTTCTCTTCAACCACATTTGGTGTCTATTCTGTTTGCTTTTCTGAGTGAGGATTAACTTTTAAAATACCATATCAAACATTAGCCTAGGTAGTCTACTGACTTTTTTTTTTCATTTTCGTTTTTTGAGACAGCTTTTCCTGTGTAGCCTTGGATGTCCTGGACTCACTTTGTAGACCAGACTGGCCTCAGTCTCACACAGATCTGCCTCCCTCTGCTTCTATACGTGCTGGAATTACAGTGTGTGCTAGCACACCCAGCTTCTTTTTAAATAAAATGCTTAGAAGAGCAAGTTCTTTAAATATGTTCATAGCACTAACATGTAACAATGGAACACTATATAGACTGAGGTAAAGCAGCTTAGAGTATCTCTGCAGTTACTGTTTTGCTACATGTTGGAGTCTCTACATTCTGTGGTAGTGTGGCTCATGTGAGCATTCTCTAGTGAAAACGGTGTGTTTCATAGTGTTGGGATGAATTTCACAGTAATTGCCTCCACAGACATTTGCAACAGTACATTTATAAGCCTGTATCTGACTTACTGGTACAAGATCAGAAAAGAAGCAGGCTTATGAGAAATATTTTTAAATGTTTCTTATACTCATAATGATTATTATGGTTCGGCAGTTAGAGGAAATATACAACTTGGAGGTTAATGTAGTAATAGATTTAGGCACCGAATGTAATGTCGTAAGAAATACCACCACTGAACAAAAACAATACTACAAATATTTACTCTTTTTCTGCAGATGGACAGAATGTAGCTTCCAGTAGAACTATTTGCTGTATTCAGACTGCTATGTTAGCAGAGAAGGTAGATTACAAAGCCGTGAACTGTGGAAAAGAACTGTAGAAACTAAACATAAATTGTGTTATTTACTTTTTTAAAAAGTACCCCCAGTGAATCCCCAACTGGAAGCTGGAAGTTGAAAACACACCAATTTCTATGTTATGGGCAGGACAACTTAATAGAATTTTAATATGACTAAATTTATCCATTTAGAATAATAGTCTGCCTCCTTATAATGCTATAGCCAAAGGTAATCTGCTCGTTATGCACTTTCCTTTATGACCCCAGCAAGGCACACATTCTGGAAGTAAGTGTTGTATTTACCATAACCTATGAAAGGAAAAAGCCTGAGCTAAAAATACAAAATTGGACAAACACTGTGAAACACTGCTGCTCAAGTTTTGTAATTGCTCCACAAATGAGACTTGGACATCTGTGTGGCAGAGATACTTTTATGTATTATTGAAAGAGCTGGCTGAGCTTCAGTTGGGTTTGCAGGAACATCAAGATTCATGAGTGTCTGAAATATGTTTTGTGCTGACCAAGCAAATAACAGGTTGTATGGAGGACTCTTACATTTGAAAACACAGTTCTCTGGGGAGTGATTATATTTAATATGAGAATCAGGTAGAATTGTCTGCATAGAACCAATTGGTGGAGTGGATATAATAAAGGATAGACTTGCTCTGGGAAATCTATGTTCTCAAAACAACTCCACAAGGTGAATGGGCGTGCACAAGCAGGAAGTAGAGAACGGAAGTGAGCTGTGGGTGACTGCAGAGAGAACATCATGTCAACAGTGACCTCTATTCAACCTGAATGTGCAACAACCCTCCAGACAACCAAATAGGGCTCCGAGAATCCAGCTGGGCCTCCACACTAGATGAAAACTGTTTACTTATTTTTTTTTCAAATTTCTACAATATCATGATTAACATGTTTAAGCTTTCTCTAGCTTTATGGATGCAGGGATCATGTTAATTTATGAAGATTCTATTCTTTAATGTGTTTATTTTGTATTCTGGGCTTTTTGATTTTTTTATGAGAAACAATATCTTTGCACACATTTTTTATATTTTCCAGATTTTTCTTTACTTAAAATCAGAAAGCATTGAGCTCCTACTCTTTCCAGTACTGTTAAACATGAACATTTCTTGTGCAGGCCTCACAGAAACACAGAGAAACCACATGTGCTCATCCTGTAGCAGAGTTATCTGAGTAGTTTGCCCAGACTTATGTGCTGTTGCACACCTTTGATTTAAAGTTGCGTCTGGCTAGCATAAAAACCTCTCCAACTCATTACACTTTTTCAGAATATCTTAGAGTGTTTTATAGACTCGGTGTAATTAATGAATTATTTTAAATAACTGTATATTACTAGGAACCATGAAGTCCCCCCAAAAGAAAAACCCCAACTCTAATCAAGCTTTTGATGAGAATATTTTTAATTTTTTTAATTTAAATTTTTATTTTATCATTTTTTTGTTCTTGTTTTCCCTTACTTAAAATCAGAAAGTATTGAGCCCTTATTTTTTCCCAGGACTGCTAAACATGAAGCATTTCTTGTTTAATCCTTACAGTAAAGGTTGTTCTTAGTTTTTAATATTAATTTTAAAATTTATTTATTTATTCACTTTACATCCCTTTTGCAACCCTCACCCTCCTCTCCTCCCAGTCCCACTCTCTCTTTCCTCTCTTACCCTCTTCCCCCCCCTCTATTCCCTCCCCTTCTCCTCAGAAAAGGGGAGACCTCCTTCCCAACCCGCCCCGGCACATCAAGTCTCATCAGGACTAAGCACATCCTCTTTCACTGACGCCAGACAAGGCAGCCCAGCTAGGGAAGAGTGACCCCAAAGCAGGCAACAGAGTCCATGTAGAGACAGTCCCACCCTAATTGCTAGGGGACCCATATGAAGAGCTGGCTATCTGCCCATCGGCTACATAGGGGACCTGGGTCTAGTTCATGCATGCGCTTTGTTTGGTGGTTCAGTCTCGGGGCACCCCCGTGGTCCTCGGCTAGTTGACTCATTGGTCTTCTCGTGTAGTTCTTGTCCCCTCTTAAGTTCATGCATGTATACAATAAAACACAATTATATAAGCTCCCCATTTTCATCATCCAGTTCTCCCCAAATTCCCCCTCAACATGGCCCGCTCCCAACCTCATTTCTTTTTTAAAAAGGTGTTGAAATTGCATATTAGTCCAGTTAGCGCTGCCCATCCACTGTGAGTGTGGGCCTGTCCGCCACCACGTGGGGCATCCGCCGCGGCCATGCATTCAGAAAGAGATGATTCTCCATCCCCCTCAGGTATCCTCTGTCAACAGTGCCTCAGCAAAGGATGAGGCCTAGAGAGGATGTCTCCCATCTGTGCCAAAAATGTCAGCTGCATGGGTCTTACAAAGGTAATAACAGTTGGTGTGAGTTCCTGAGTTCAACAGCAATATCAAATCTAAAAACCTGTACTTGACAATATGTCTTGCTATCATCAAGTTCTTACATTATTTTTATCTCGCCACAATGCTCCCTGAGCCTTGGGATGGAATGTAATTAAGGAAAAAAAAAAAAAGTACCATTAGGGATGAGCTCCATAGTCTCTCATTACCAACATTTTGCATCTCATCATTGATACAGCTCACTGCTCAAAGAAAGGTCTGTAGCCAAGGTTGAAGGCAAGCCAGGTCTATGGGTTTAAACATAAATAGTTAGAAGGCAATTTGACACTATAACTACTTGTACGCTAGGATGTGTGACCTCCTCAGTCATATCACCGGCTTTCTAGCCTAAATTGCAGTGCCAGCCATGAAAGTCTCTTGTATGGATCAGACTTCAAATTCCATCAGACGGTATGTAGCTATCCATAACAGCAATACCACTAATTGCACTGGTGTGTATATCTTGTCTTGTACGTAGGTCAGTATTGTAGCTTGTAGAGTCCAGCACTAGGTAACCACCTTTTGCCCCAGCAGCCTACATGCCACTGTCTGGCACTGTTAAAGGTGGCAGTGAAAAGGAAGGTTCCTGGTTAGTTTGTGATTGTTTTTTCTGTGTCCTATAGGCAATGTGTGTATAACATAACAGCACTAGGTCTCTTGTTCTTGTTCTTGGTTTTTTGTTTGTTTGTTTGTTTGTTTGTTTTAGACACGGTCTCATGTGCACCAGAATAGCATCAGATTCACTTTGTGACCAAAAAGATGACCTTGAATTCCTGGTCCTCTTGACTCCCACTTAAGATGTGCAAGGATTACAGGCATATACTGTCACGGCTGGCTCTCAGGCTATTTAAAAACAAAAGCATATCTTTAAAAGATTTAAAATTTTTAAATTTAAAAAAAGATTTAAAAGAGTGCAAAAATAATAAGCCTAGCTATGTTCCAGGTCTGAACATTCAAAACTTGCACAATAACAAAAGAAAGAAAGATTGTCGATCTTAGAGCCTGTGCTGTTGGTGTTCTATTCAGGACGTTGTTTCGTGCCAATGAGGTCAGGCTCTTCCTCACATTTTCTTCTAATAAGTTTAGTGTGTCTGGTTTTATGTTGAGGTCTTTGACCCACTTGGACTTTAGTTTTGTGCGGGGTGATAATTACGGATTTATTTGCACTTTTCTACATGTAGATATCCAGTTAGACCAGCACCATTTGTTGAAATTTGCAAGCAAACGGATGGAACTAGAGAAGATCGTCCTGAGTGAGGTAACCCAGAAGCAGAAAGACACAAATGGTATTTACTCACTTATAAGTGGATATTAGCCATATAATATAGGATAAACATACTAAAATCTATAGTCCTAAAGAAGAAAAACAACAAGGAGGAACCTAGGGAAGAGGCTAATAGTCATTCAGAAGGGCAAACAGGATAGACATCGGAAGTAGAAGAAGACAGGGAAAAGGACAAGAGCCTTCCACAGGGGATCTCCGGAAAGACTACCTACCTATCAGGGTATTGAAGCAGATGCTGAGACTCATAGCCAAACTTTGGGCAGAGTTCAAGGAATCTTATGGGAGAAGGGGAAGATAGAAAGACCTGAAAGGGATGGGAGCTCCACAAGGAGACCAACAGAGCCAAAACAAAAAATAAATAAATAAAACCAAAAACCTGGGCCCAATGGGCCTGCAGAGACCAATATTTCAACCAAGGACCATGCTTCCAAGTGGGTTCCCAAGTAAGGGGAACAGGGGCTGTCTGTGACATGGACTCAGTGGCTAGTTGTTGGATCACCTCCCCCTGGGAGGTACAGCCTTGCAAAGAATGCAGCCAGTCCTGATGAGACCTGATAGGCTAGGGTCAGATGGAAGGGGAGGAGGACCTCCCCTATCAGTGGACTAGGGGAGGAGCTTAGGGGGAGAAGATGGAGGGTGAATGGGACTGGGAGGAGACAAGGGAGGGGGCTACAGCTGAAATACAATTGAATAAATTGTAATAAATAATAAATTTTAAAAGAAAGATTGTTGTAATCTCAATTAGAAATTTCATCTTTCCCTTTTCCCTTATGATTTCTTGCATGGTATGTGTGTCTTATGATTTATCCTTCTCTGGCTGAATTAAATTCCACAGAAAGTGAATCAGAGAATTTCATTGAATCACAAAGCCACATTTTATGCTTCCCTGATGAGCAATGGTCTCAGTGCTCTATCTGTAGATTGTTGCTGTTTACTTTCTTAAAGAATGGACCCCTTCTTTTAGTCTAAGAAATCTTTTCAGGATTCTTTTCCTCCAAGCCAAAGGGCCCTTGACTCTCTGTGTCATTGGATAGCCCATCTTTCATTTACAATTCATAGCCCCATCTCTAAATACATTCTTCCATGAAGTAATATCTTTGCTGAACTCTCTGATAACCTTAGGTAAAAAAAAAATAAAGCAGTTCATTAGCCATCCATCTTCTGAAGAGGATAGTGTTTATTTGGTAAATGTAGCTAATCAAAATGATAGTGAGATTATATGGTGTGTTAATAACATGTTCGGAACTGTTAGATTAGATCAGTACTTATGCTAAGGAAGATGGCTATATCCCATTCATCTACATGATGTCTCGCTTCCCATTTGCTGCATAGGGTTTGGGGGGTGGTGGAGACATGGTTCAACAGTAAAGAGCACTAACTGCCTTTCCAAAGCATCTGACTTTGAGTCTTAGCACTCACAGTGAGCCAAACCTTCTGTAACTCTAGTTCTAAGAGAGCCAGTGCCCTCCTTTGCCTTCTGTGAGCACTGCATGCATGTGGTACACAGACATAAATGCAGGCAAAACACACACATAGAGTAAAAATAACCAAATATTTTAAAGGATATATAGGATAATAACCATAGGAGTAAGAAGGATGAGATGATTCAAAGAAATTCTTACTTGGGATTCCTAAGTTTTTGCTTTTGTGGAAGATCCTAGGGGTCAGGCAGCTGCTCTGGGTGGCCTTGAACTCATTGTGGGACATTACCAACAGCGTTGGTGCCAACAAAACCCAGTGACTGGGCAACCCAAGGAGATGGTTTTGTAGTTTCTAAATGTTTCTAAACTCTTACTAAGATTTTTGATTCAATTAATTAAAAAACATTCCTGCTTCTCTTTTTTTGGTTCTTTAGAACCAAAAAAAAAAAAAATCATCTTAAAGAAGATGATTCCCAAGAACTGCTATAATCATTAGGAAAAAAAAATGCTTGTACAAAGTTTGTCATTATAAGCCTTTTTGAGTATGACTTCTATGAATATCAACCAAGATGTCTTTGTTAGTGGGCCGAACCTCTTAAAGGTTTCCTAAGCACAATGCAATATATGGGAAGCAAATGGATTTCTCTTGCCTTGAATGTGGAATGGAAGTTGCAGGAGCATATATAATAACTGTTTCCCTTTTGTTAGAAGGAAATTGTTCTGATTATTATCTCCATTGCATAGCGTGGAGATTTCATAGTACTGTGTCACTTGAAAATCTCTTTTTGTGAATACCTGTCTATAAGCCTGTAAAAATGCCAAGCAGATACTTGTTGGGGTTCATGCACAGAGCCTAACTGCTTTCTTCCACTGGAGCAGAGAGAGAGAGCACTAGCCTCTGTCTTTGAGAGAATCACTTTGTCAGAGTGAAGATGAGCCTGAAGGTGTCAGTGAGATCATAGACCTATATAAAGTTAAAATAGATTTTATATTAAAGGAGCACCACAGTTTAGCACCAGCAAAGCTACCAAAACACTGTGCTGGTTTATCTGTGAAAGTTCAACAGCAAGGCCTGTCATGTTTATAAAGAGGGTTTGGTTTAATCAGAAATGGACTCCACATGCTTCCTAAATGCATACATTATGTATTTAAGAGTAAAATCAGTGTAACAAATGGTAGGTACTCCAGCCACAATCAAATTGAGATATAGGTCTTTTGGGCTCTATTGTATTGTTCATTAGTTACATTTTACCAGAAATAGTCTTTACCTTCATTTACCATACAGAGCACAAGAAATTGCTTTTGCTTACTGATCTGAAAATAATTGACCAAATGTAAATATTAGAAGTTCATTTTACCCAGTATCTTGCTTTCTCCTATCTATACCAATAGAGATGTGAGGCTGTAAATAATTAAAGCTGAGACCTATCCACATTAGAGCCATGCATGAATTTTAATAAAAGTCAAGGACAGTATAATACTCTACTGGCTGCTGGCAAATCCACCTTTTATATCTTCGGTTAGAATAACATTATGTCCTTTCTTAACATTATGTCCATTCTTGAGATACTTTGTTTTGTTACAATGACCACCTTTATTTAAATTAAGAACATACTTAGAGTAGTTTTAGTAATATATGATTTCATTCATAAGAAACTCCTTAATTTATTTCACCATAATTCTTCTCTTCCAGGGTTTTCAATTGTTTTGTTAATTAAAGGAAAAAAAGAATTATCTATTTTGACCCAACCAACCTAGTTATTCTTATTGATTGTCTTAAAAACAAACAAAGCTCCAAACAAGCCTGGTAGGCTTTCCATAGGGGCCAGTCAGTGAACTGAAAATTGCCTCAGTAAAGACGATTGCAGGATTTCACAGGGCAATGCATCCTAGCTGTAACCTGTGTGGAGGGGTAACCTTCTTAGTTGTGACAAGGCCCTGCATGCGCTAAATTCTCAATATTCAGTAAGCAGTCACTCATCTCCATTAGTTGATGAGATTTTATTTTCCCATACAACTAACTCCACAGTTTTTAGGTCTTATCTCACTTGTATAGAATGTCCTGAAGCCTGAGTCCAGTCTATAAACCCAATATCAACAAATGTGAACAGTATGGCCAGAGGCATTGTAGTTTCCAGACATACTGGCCAAAACTCCTGAGGCTTTGTGCTTTCTAAGCATAACTTTAGGACTTACCTGTTCCTAGTATTTCTAAATGTGCTCCTATTCTACTCTCCCCTAGTGCCTTTGACTCCTCCCCATTCTGCACTCTGTGTTACAGTAAACCATTGCCAAGCTACTGAGTTTGCCATTCTTTGGGTCTCTAACAAAGTTTCTGTGGAAGTCTCAAAAACAAGCATCTCAGTGTCTCTATGAAGTTATGGGCACTTAGGAAGTTACCTCATCATCTTTCATTCCTTCCCAATGCTGTTTGTTCTCAGGTAAGCACTCATTTAGACATACACTCATCATCTGAACTCTAAAAGTCTTAAATACTTTTCTGTTCTTTTTTTATTTTTTAATTAATTTTTTATTTTTTTAATATTATTTACAGTTTATTAACTTTGTATCCCAGCTGTATTCCACTCCTTCATTCCCTTCCAATCCCACCTTCCCTCCCTCATCTTCTCCCTACCCCTTTCCAAGTCCACTGATAGGGGAGGACCTCCTCCCCTTTCATCTGACCCTAGCTTATCAGGTCTCTTCAGGAATGGCTGCAATGTCCTCCTCTGTGGCCTAGTAGGGTTCAGTGTGGGGGGAGGGGTCAAAGAGCCAGCAATTGAGCTCATGTCAGAAGTAGTGCGTGTTCCCCTTACTAGAAAACCCACTTGGATACCGAGCTGCCATGGGCTACATCCAAGCAGGGGTTCTAGGTTGTATCCATACATGGTCCTTGGTTGGAGATACAGTCTCACAAAAGACCCCTGTGCCCAGATAGATTTGGTCCTTGTGGAGCTCCTCTCCTCTCCAGATCATGCTAACTCCCCCTTCTTTCATATGATTCCCTGTACTCTGCCGAAGGTTTGGTTATGAGTCTCAGTATCTGTTTTGACACACTGCTAGATAGAGACTTTCAGAGGCCCTCAGTGGTAGGCTCCTGTTCTGTTACTTGTTTTCTCCTACGACCCATGTTATTCCCATTTGTCTTTCTAAGTGAGGATGGATCATCTTACCCAGGGTCCTCTTTCTTGTTTATCTTCTTTAGGTGTACAGATTTTAGTATGTTTATCCTATCTTATAGGTCTAGTACCCACTTATAAGTGAGTATATACCATGTGTGTCTTTCTCCTTCTGGGATATCTCACTCAGAATGATCTTTTCTAGATCCCACCATTTGCCTGAAAATTTCATGATTTCCTTGTTTTTAATTGCTGAGTAGTATTCCATTCTGTAAAAGTACCACAATTTCTGTATCCATTCTTCCGTTTTGGACATTTGGGTTGTTTCCAGGTTCTGTGCCTAATACTGTGAATACAAAAAGCTCTCACAGCTAGATTTCCCTCAGTAGTATATGGTTTCCAAAATTGATACCATATTACCTTGTGGAGAGAATTGAGATCATTTTTGTAGCCATTTTGGATTGTTGTTTTTAATATTTCTGAACTTGATAAGAGTTTGAGTTTGTATCACTGTTGTTTGAAGTGATATAAGTCATACATCTTTCAAAGTAGTTTCGTTCTCAATCATTCCTATTTAATAGCTGAAGTTGTGAGAATAGATATCATACATGTTGCCTTGGCATAGTTGCTAACTTTGATGCACTGGCCTTGTAAGGAAGGGTATTCTTGTTAAGCACAAACCTAGCACCCCAAACTCTAGAAGACTATTTACTATGTTTTCCATGTTGTTCTGGAAAAGCTTCTTACATAATAGCATTTTAATGACCCTATTGGTTGGGAAATCTCTATTCAATTTATTTGAATTGATTGCCCTCCTAAGATTGCTAATCAAAAAAGCATTCAAACCTAAAATCTTAACAGATACCTGGAAGTAGAAGGTCTTGCTGTCTCAGCAGCACTCACAGACTTCTTGTTTTCAAGTCAGTAGACATCGGGCTTCTTCTGTGTGATCAAACCACAATAAACAGAGGCAAGAACACAAAACAGATGGAGATGGGTGTTTTCAGCTTTCACTTTTGAACTTGTTTTTAAAGCTAGTGCCACACTCCAATATACTATCCTGTTTATTTCACACATATGTAACTCCTTTCACTCCAAGGCTATTTAGCAAATACTGTCAATTTAGGAAAATTATTATTGCAACTTAGGTTGCCCAAATTTACAGCTGTTATTTTAACAGAAAAGAACTATTTTAATACTGTGTTGTTATTAAAAATCAAAGTAATTATTTCAGGAATTTTAAAATACCACAAATAATAATCTCAGGTAACTTTTTAGTTTCAGTATTAGACTTTCTGGGTATTTTTCACAGTGTGTTATCATGAAAAGACAATGGAAAAACGTAACATTTATAAACAATATTTCTGGAAGGATAAAGTTGTGTGATTAGAATTATGAGAAAGGCATGCTGTTGATAATCTTTTTTCATTCAACAACTACAGTTGTTCCTTATCCGGTTCATAGTAACATAGTACTAGACTTTAATTTGTAGCAGGAAGTCCTAAACTCTAAATCCCATTATCAAAGTTGTTAAATTTAAGCTTTACAACTTTTTCTGTGTATTCCCTACATTCAGATCACCAGTTTGAACCTGCACAGCAGCCACAGGGCTAGTATCCTGGGTTTTTTGTATACTTTCTGAATCTTTTTTCTTCTGTGTCTTTTTCATGAGAAGGACAACAGGAAGACCATCCAGGAAGTGTTTGTGGAAAGCGTTACAGGCTTTTGTTGTTTTTTGATAGTGTTAGGTGTGGTTTGTGTTGAATTTTGCTTTGAGGAAAGACTCTCTTGTAGTTGAGTGGGTTGATAACATTTTGGGCTCTGAAGTCTCTGAGTTTATGACTCCAGCAGATACACCAGTATTATCTACACAGTGGTCTATACAGCATAAGACTTACTGTTTCTGGATAGTCAGCTTGGCTACAAGAGTCAAAAGATCATTGCCACTTTTATACTAAAAGGTATCAGGAAGTTTTTAAAAAAATATTTTAGACTTGTTTATGTGTATGAGTGTTTTCATTTGCAAATGTGTCTGTCTGTCACATGCATCCCTGGCACCCACAGTGGTCAGAAGGTGTAGGATCTCTTGGAACTGGAGTTATCGATGGTTGTAAGCCACCGTATAGATACTAGGAACTGAACCTGTGTCTTCTGTAAAAGCAGCAGGTGCTTTTAACCTCTGAGCCATCTTTCCACCCACCTGAGGCAGTTTCTTGTAGACCAAACCTTTAAAAATATCCCTGAGTTCTCAGTTCTTTTGGTGAAATGAACTAAACTGGAAAGAATAGATCTAAGTGTGACTAAGTGACTAGGCTCTCCAGATGATATTGTTCATCCCTTCCCTACTTCCTGCTGAGTCTCATTCCGCTCATGCCTCACAGCTCTGAAAGGATCTGCACTACGCAATCTACGAGAGGCATGGAGAAAAAGCAGAAGACCGTCCTTAAGAGAAGAAATACTGTGTGGGGAGCAGTTTTAATGCAAGTGGGATGAAAAGTGCTCACCCTAGTGCCATAGCCCAGACATAGCCTAGACTTGAGGTTTGATTCCTGTTAACTTTCTTTCTTAAAAGTATAGTCGAAAGCCAGTCGGAGTGGCACACAGCTGTAATCCCAGCACTCTGGGAGGCAGAGGCAGGCAGATCTCTGTGAGATGGTGGCCAGCCTAGTCAACAAAATGAATCCAGGACAGCCAAGGCTACACAGGAAACACAAACAAACAAACAAAACCCAAAACCAAACTAAAAAGTATGGTTGAGTGAAAGGAGCCTAGAGTGACAGTGAGTGAGGGGAGGAGGTTTTTACACAGCCTACTGCTCCTAAAGTAGAATTTTAGGTTTGCCTCAGAAAATTTTCTCATATAATAATTTCAAAATAAACCAAACTTTGAACAGAAAAAAGAACATTTTATTTAGGACCTTGGATGTTGCATTACATAAGCTACTAAACAGTAAGAGTATGTTGTCACTATGATGTAAACCCAGTGAAGAGCATACAATAGAGACTTAGTGCACACTTGTTAAATGAGTAGAGACATATGCCTTTCCATATTAGTGATGATATCAGTCACATTACAGTGTAGGGGTGGGGAAAGACAGCATTAACTGTGCAGGAGAAACTCAGATGAGCAGATCTCTCTTTGTCTACTGAGTTTGCAAAAATACCTTTAATTTAACCTGACTTGATCATTTCTTTTAACTAAGCATGCTGAAAGGATATTTTTGAGCATAACATAAAAATGTGCCTCATTTTAAGTAATATTTATACATTTTTCCTAAACATGAAATTTATTTGTCCTTCAGTTTTATTTAATAGAAGCTTCCTTTAGGTGGCGGTATAATTTTAACCTCCATCTTCAGATACCTAAAGAGCCAGAATTGTCATTTTTGACTTGCTAAAATTTCAGTGGCATATATTTAGTTATAGAATATTCAGTGACAATTCTGGATACTGGTGATCCAATAACCTAGAACAGAGAGGAATAGGTGGGTTATGTAAGTTCAGGGACCATGAGTTGTAGTGATTTCTTTAAAGCTCTCCATGGTCATAGCCAGATTTAATACAGATTTCAGGTCCAAAAGAAGAACTTTCTCCCTAACCATTTATTAGAAAAATTATTCCGCCATTGGTTGGAAAAAAAAGCCATTTCTACACTTCTGGATGCCAGCTGATGCATCCCTAAGAGCCAAGACTAATGTCTAATTTGCCTACCATAGAAATGTAAGCTATTTCTAGAGTGATCTCTCCCCTCTTTTAAATATAGATAGATGGATATTTAATTTTTAATACTTTCCAGGTTTTTTACATGTTCCACATATGTTAATAGAAAATAGGCTTATTAGTGAAGCACAGAGCTGCTTGTCACTGAAGCTTCATTAACACTGTTATCACTGCCTGACATTTATCTTATAATTTTCTGGAGCTGACGTTGTGTCTCCATGGAAACGTAAATTGCAATTGAAACAAGTATGATAATAAAGGCATCCACCAAGATTGACAGCAAGCAAAGCCTAGTTATGTTTGTTTATAGTTCCTTTAGTACCTACAGCTAGAGACAGAAACATGCACTTTGGGTACTTAGAATTAACTCTCTCCTGTCACAGTGGTACCTGATTCAGCCTGTATGGCAAGTTTATAATAACATCTTCAGCTACAGTGTTAGTAATAATGATACTGATTTTCACTGGAATCATCTCAAGTCATTATGAATATTGAATGTAAAATTAGCCACAGTCTTATTTCCATCCAAAAGAAAATTTCAGATAATTTTGCCACTATTCAGTGTTGATCAGTCCAGAACTGCCAGCTTGTGATGGTACATGAATAATTTTTCTTAGGGTTGCAGTAGCAACAATAGTTATACTAATTTTTCCCTTGATGTTAAGGAACCTGATCTCTCTCAAGTTCATGACTTCACATTGATTTGGTTGCTGCCTCAAAGCTAAGAGTCATGGAACTGGAGTAGGTCCAGAGTGAATTAATTTAAAATTAATTTCATTCTGAAAGACTCCATCTGGCTGTGTTTAGGAAAGGCACTTAGACAGATATATAAACACATGATCATCTATATTCATTGTGCCAGATGTAGTGTCAAAAATGAAGAAATGTCTCAAAATTTATCTGTGGGGAATTTTCATATGAAATTCAGCCTCTTAGTAAAAGAGCAATTATATTTTAGCACATAGTCTTGCTTTAATTTTTAGGGAGTTTAGATCTGATTGTGTGTGTGCACGTGTGTGTGTGTGTGTGTGTGTGTGTGTGTGTGTGTGTGTGTGTGTG
>NW_026596149.1:12369506-12429504 GCF_907164565.1 Psammomys obesus | reverse complement strand
TGTGTGTGTGTGTGTGTGTGTGTGTGTGTGTGTGTGTGTGTGTGTGTAAGAACAAGTAGTTTAGCTTCTTCTTTGGGAAAACACCAAATGGCAGATGACACCGGTGCAGGAGGAGGGCCTGGAGGACCCTGAGGCCCAGGATTAGGAGGCCACTGTGGAACCCACAGTGGTCATAAGGGCCATGGTCCTCACCCAGGCCATGGCTGTTGGTCAAAGCTGCAGGGCTTGTGGAGGAAAAGCTGAAGACAAGGACTGCATCCCTGTCACCAAGCTGAGCCACCTGGTTAACTACATGAAGTCCTTGGAGGAGATGAACCTCTTCTCCCTGCCCATTAAGGAATCTGAGATTATTGACTTTTTCCTGGGTATATCCTTGAAGTATGAGATTCTAAAGATCGTGCCAGTGCAGAAGCAGACAAGGGCTGGCCAACGGACCAAGTTCAAGGCTTTTGTCGCTATTGGGGACTACACTGGTCACATTGGTCTTGATGTTAAGTGCTCCAAGAAGTAACCACTGCCATCCGAGGGGCCGTCATCTTGGCCAAGCTTTCCATCTTCCCTGCGAGGAGAGGCTACTGGGAGAACAAGATTGGCAACACCCCTCCCCTCTCCTGCCATTCCATGCAAGGTGACAGGCTGCTGTGGCTCTGTTTTGGGGCGTCTCATCCCTGCCCCCAGAGGCACTGGCATCGTCTCTGTTCCTGTACCCAAGAAGCTACTGATGATGGCTAGTATTGATGACTGCTACACATCAGCCAGGGGCTTCCCTGCCACAGTGGGCAACTTTACCAAGGCCATCTTTGATGCCATCTCCACGACCTACAGCTACCTGACTCCTGACCTCTGAAAAGAGACTATGTTCACCAAGTCTCCTTATCAGGAATTCACTGATCATCTTGTGAAAACCCACACCAGAGTCTCTGTTCAGAGGACACAGGCTCTCCAGCTGTGGCTACCATATAAGGGTTTTTACACAAGAAAAATAAAGTGAATTAACTCTGTCTTTAAAAAAAAAAAAAAGAAGTAATTTAAATTCCAAAGCCTATTGTTGATTTAAGACATAAATCATTTTTACTGGTTATTTAAAATATTAAAGATAATTTCTTATTGAAAAGAAGGGGTACAAATTTCCAAATTAATATGTTCTCTTTGGTATTGATTTCATCTTAATGTTCAATTTAAGGATTTAAAAAAGTAGATTGTCTTTTGGATTTTCCTTTTTCATAAATGGTTTTGTAGCATGAAAATCTACCAAATCAGTATTTAAAAGAAATAATTAACTCATATGCCTTCTTTCAGCTGCAATTGCATTTTATTTGTACTCCTTGATTATACATCATTTATGGTCATAAATGACCAAGAAAGATAGGCCAAGAGCAGGCTGAAGAGAGACCAACTTGAGCTTAATTAGCCGCTATACATAATGAAATAAAGAATGAATGGATGGGTGGTCACTGTGTAACAGAAAGGTAGGTAGAGTTTTGAGTGCTGCATTATACCTAAGGCCAGAAAACTCTTAGTCCTGTAGTCCAAAGTGGTAAAGACCACTGAATAATTGGTCAATGATAGAAACACAAGACAACAGCCATGACTGGGACATGGACTACACAGGGTAAGTAATCTCAGCAGGCCTTGAGAGAAAAATGGGTCTGATGCATGAACTCATTTGAACTAGTGAACTAGCTCTTAAAATTTTACAGGACAGTGCTAGATGGGATAGCATGTTTTTTATGATGGTGTAATCTTATGATATTTAAGGTTTATAAACTTTAAGATTTCTTGCCCTATTAGGTTGCTTCATTCATAGAAATATGTATTGAAAAGAGGTTGGGATAGCATTAGAATTTTAGATGACGCTCTCCCTGGCTACCTCATTCATTTGCAAAACTATACTTAGTGCTCTGCCTCCCTGATTTACTTTCACCACTGAAATATTTCTCATATAATATTTTTTACTTATTTTATGTCACCCACTAGAATATAACCTCTGTAAGTGTATTTTATTCTCATTTTTCTAATAGGTTTATCCTTAATGCCTTGAATAATGTCCTGATTGTGAGAGTCACTGCATAAATATTTATTGAGGTTATAATTGAATAAGACATCCGTGTTATTAAGAATTTCAGTTTTACACAATACTCAACTAGTATAATTAATTATTTTAATTAATTATTGTTTCTGTAGGTTCGGTGGTCAGAATAGAGAAATCAGAGTAAGAACAAACACTCAATCTGTATTATATATTTGTTGGGTAGGAAACAGTTTCATTTCTCAGGATTATTGGGTGTGCCAAGAGAATTTACAATAGTAGAGAAGTTGAGCGTAAAACTCCCCTGGAGGTGTCAGGGAGATGGCTTAGTGAGTAAAAGCACTTGCTATACATTCACGATCTAAGTTTGGCTCTCAAGTATCCACATAAAAATCTGGGTCTTCACTGATAAGGGAGGTCCTCTTCACCTTCCCTCTGATCCTAGTCTATCAGGTCTCATCAGGAGTGGCTGCATTGTCTTCTTCTGTGGCCTGGTAAGGTTGCTTCCCCCTCAGGGGAAGGTGATCAAAGGGCAGGCCAATCAGTTCATGTCAGAGACAGTCCCTGTCCCCATTACTATGGAACCTACTTGTACACTGAACTGCCATAGGCAACATCCGTGCAGGGGTTCCAGGCCATCTCCATGAGTGGAGTATTGGCTGGAGTATCAGTCTCAGAAAAGACCCCTGTGCCTAGACTTTTTGGATCTGGTGCTCTCCTTGTGGAGCTCCTGTCCTTTCCAGGTCTTACTATCTCCCACTTCTTTCATAAGATTCCCTGCACTCTGCCCAAAGTTTGGGGAAGAAGGAGGGTGGGGTTGGGAGGGGAAGAGGGATGGAGGTACAGGGTAGATACAAAATGAATAAACTGTAATTAATAAAAATAATTAAATAAAAATTTTTAAAAAATCTGGGTGTGGCTATGAGCACTTGTAGCCTTTAATCCTTTGGAGGATAGAGACAGGAGAACTACTGAGGCTTGTTGATAAACAGCCTAGCTTAAGGTTTAAGGAGAGACTGCCTTGAGGGAATAAGGAAGAGGAGAGAGCAACAGAGCAGGAATTCCCCAACTGACATCCTCTGGCCTCTGCATGGACATATTAGCATGCACTCCCTCCATTCACCCACTGCAAACATGTATGTGCCCCACCCCAACCCACACACCTTTACCTTATCGGTTCTTTTTTCAAGATGTGTAGAATTTGAGATAGTGCTAGAGTGTTTTTTCAGATTGAAGTTGGATGGGCACGAGCAGGCCATTTTCATAGAGGTGTGGTAAAAGAAATATTTGCACATACAGTATCTCTATGCAGGACTTGGTGGAGTATAACAATGAAGAGTAGACAGAGGAACAGCTTTGTATCCTAGACTCCCAGGATACACACCATAGGCATTGGATGAATGACTGACCTATTACTTTTTACAAGGCCAGTAGCACATTTGACCCACCATCCCAGCAGGGATCTCTGCCAGAGTTCTCGCCCAGTAGTCCCAAGCCTTGTGTCTCAAGGGCACGTTTAGGAGGAAGTGCTTCTGGGGCTGCTTTCTCTAAACTCTCATCTCCTTTGTCACACTTGCCTTCTCTTCCTTCTCCCCGATTGTCCTCCTCCCCCCTCCTATGCTTTTCAGTCACATGGTCAACTAAGTGAAATAACAAGACTCTCCCATCCTTTGGCTTTGATTTGTTTAAACTTTACTTAAACATTGGTGGTAACTATTACTCACTGTTACTGCCTCACTAAAGTGAGGGCATTACTTTGGATCCCTGATGCCCAAACCCCTCATGCACGCACACAAAACAAACTAGGTGCAGCAGCATGTCTTTGTAATACTGGTGCCAGGGAGGCAGAAACAGGCATATCCCTGGAGCTCTTTGGCCAGCTAGCCTAGCTGAACCAATGAGTTCCAGATTCAGTGGGAGATTCCACGTCAGAAAATAAAGTGGAAAGCAAGCCAGATGGCTCATTAGGTTAACAATTGAGAAGTTGAGAAGTCTGGTGACCTGAATTTGATCCCTAGGAAAACCAGCTCTTCCAAGTCATCCTCTGACCTCCCCACTTTCCCATGCATACTGTGATACCCAGACTGACACATATACACATATACCTTACAAATTATAAATAAGTAAATAGAATTGATTTAAGTGTTACAGTAAGAGAGAGATTGAGGAAGACATCAACAGAGCCCTCTGTCTGCCACACTCACTCAACATTCGTGTGCACCCATACCATGCATTTACAAGTGCACATACCCACACAAACATGCAAGTATGCACAGACGTGCAAATATATACACACCAGTAAATTACAAACATGAAAAAAGGATGGGAAGAAATGAAAAGACTTTGTGTATGGTAACTTCTCAGGTATTTGAATCTCCCATAGAGGAATTGTATGAGTTGGGTAGCCAGCGTGTGTGCAGTGAGTGGAGGGTGGTGAGCCTTCCTCGCTTGCTGCTTTACAGGTGAATGACTCCAGGTACTGTTTCACTAGTGTCTAAAGCAGGAACTGTTCTCCCTAGAGTCAGAGCTGCAAAAACCTAGTCTGCAGGAAACTAGACACTGTGTATATATTGTTTGTTTCTGTTTTGTGCATTCTTTATTTTTGTTACTTTATGTTAGATTATAAACAGGCCAGGGGCAAAAAAAAAAAAAAATCAGTTTTCATTTTGGGAAGTTGAGCCCATGTTAATTTCCTGCAATATTTATCTTCATTTCATAACTATCTAAAATTCCAATTCATTGATAGCCAAGCCAATCTCCTCTCTTGTCCTAAAGAGCCATTTTCAACTACTTGCCCACAGCAGACAAGCGCATTCAGCAGTCAGGTATGAGCAAATAAAGTAAACTGGAAAGATACTCACTTGGTAGCCTGAGGAATTTCCTCATCTAAGGTGGAAGCAGTTGGCCTTCCAGGAGGGCCTGTGTCAGTGTGAGTGTCTGAGATCTTCGGAAGCTGAGGACCTCTGTATAGCATGTTTGAAATGATTGTTTTCCTGTTGCCATTTCTAAACATTCCTCAGAAACACTTTTCCACCTAGTGAAAATGCCTTCTGCTCAAGTCCCATAGTCCACTGAACTATTTCTGACAAATCACAGCAGGAAATGAGTTTTTCATTGAGGATAGTCTATAGCCAGTGCATTGCTACCTTCCCAGCAAGGGTTATTGTGTGTTTAGCCATCATGTATCCCCTCTGCATGCCTCCAATTTTACTTCTTTGTAGGGGTTTTCCAGCTTTCTGCTTTTTACTAGCAGTCAAATTGAGATAAGGTAATCAGGTTTTCCTTTCACTTGTTAAGTCCAAATGCTGCTGTTCTATGACCTTTCCTAAACAGGAACAGTTCCCTGTGAGTCATGGTTACTTTTTACCCTGATAACAGATGTGTAGCTTTTAGATATCTGACCAGATACAATCCAGTATTAACTCTAATACTGTACTGAAACATCCATCAAAAATGTGCTATTTCCAAGGTGCTTGTGACAAAAATAACGTCCTGTACACTTTTTTTAAAACTTTTAATTGATTCTTTATGAATTTCACACCATGCACCCCAATCCCACTCATCTCCCTATCCCTTGTATTCACCTTCTGCCCTTGCAACCTTCTCCTGACCCCTATGCGCCAAAAGAAAATAAAAAATAATTAAAAAAAAAAAACACACATCTCATCGTGGAAGCTGTAGTATGTCAGTGTGCCCCGCAGTATACTCCTTTGCACACACAAATGCTCACTGCAGTGAGTTGGTCTGGCTGGAGGCCCCTGGCTTCTGCTGCTCTTTCAATAGTGTATCCTCATCAGGACTCTTCTCAGATGTCCCACTGTTGTCCTGTGTTATGGAGATCTGTCAGCTTTAGATCTGCAGAACTGGCCCCTTCACGTGCTCCAGCAGTTCATAGATGGGTAGATATTGGGGTGGGCCAGCCCAAAGCCCTGACTCTGGACCTGGGTGGTAGCCAATTTGGTCATCCCACCAATCTCTCCCACACCCACACCACCAGGGCAAGCTCTCCAGCACTGCCCCAGCTAGCTCACTCAGTGCTGCAGCTTGGAAGGGGCAGAGCCAGCTCTGCACAGCCATTGGACACCAACATTGTCCCAGGCGGCAGTCCAGACCAGGCATGTCCCCATAGCCTTTGGTGGCAGTATGAGCCACAGACATCTACATAGACCTTTGTTGCCACATGGCCATAGACCTGGACATGGCCAGCAGAGGCGTCACTGGCCAGGACTTCACCATGGCCTCCGGTGGCAGGGCAGGCTACTCTGATCAGGCTATTTCTCTCCACCCTTGTGTCTCTAGTTCCACCTCTCCTCCTGGTGGTCAAACCAATCCACTTCTCTTTTCTCATCTCTCCACCACGTACTTGCACATTGTAGTGGCTCCCACTGTGGGCAGGCCACACAACAGCCGGGCCTCTAGGTATCTTTCATCCACAACCTTTGTCCTGTACATTCTTATGACATTTCTTTTCCTCTCATTTTTTTGTAACAGCTTATGGACAAGCAGTATTACATATATGTGTTTTAAAGGTATATTATTGCATGTATAGAGTAACCTTGTATTACAAGGTTATCACAAGTATTGCAAGCCCAGTTACATGTGTAGATAACCTTGAATGTTTTCTTCAGAATAACACAAGCTAACTTATTTAAAATTTGAGCATTGGAGAAGGATTTTACCTCTTTCAGATATTTTGGCTATTATTTATGCCAATTAATCTTCCATAAAGTTTTTGTAGCTGACACATGGCCATTTCACCCCAGAGATCTAGGGTCTTATTTTATAAGTGGCATGGCTGTAATTCAAAAGGTTTTGCTATATGTGTCAAGTGATAATAGTATCTTCCAAGTAAATACAGGCGAGCCATTACTATTACATTCTATTGATGATATACTTGATATCCAGAGAGTTTTAAATTTACTAAAAGTATTAAGCTACCCACAACCTCACTACAGTTAGGACACTTCTGGGTAGCCTAACAGCATCCAACTGCAACTTACTGAAGGGTGGCAACCAGGAAGATGGAAGTTTTGTCATGTCAGCCATTTAGAGGAGCATTTTAAAAGGAGTTGCAGTTCCCAGAGCTTGAACCTGAAATTCTGTTTTTAACCTGAAATTTTGTTTTTAACTGAAAAAAAGAGAGAAGAAAAAAGTTTGTAGTGACAATTGACCTTTGGAAAGTTGTAGCTTCTAAATTCTCCAAACACTGGTTCT
The DNA here is from genome assembly GCF_907164565.1 of Psammomys obesus. Lineage (NCBI taxonomy): Eukaryota > Metazoa > Chordata > Mammalia > Rodentia > Muridae > Psammomys > Psammomys obesus. Next base: position 12,422,261 of record NW_026596149.1, on the reverse strand, counting down.
GCCTGGCCTGTGGTTGCTATGCTGCCATTCTGTGGAGAAGATAGTGTTCTTATTAATGACCAGTACCACCAAGATGGATAGTGAAAAATATTGTTAGTTTTTATGGATTTCATGTTCATCCTGTAGCCTGCCAGAAGTACCGGACAGGTTTGTTGTCAGTCCTCTCTTCCTCCTTTGCTTTATGCAGCTCTGTCTTGGACAGTTTTCTCTGACAGTCAAACAGCCTCATTTAAGTACAAGTACTATTTTAAAAAAAAATGATTCCTAAGCCTATTGAAAGAGTGGCTTTGTTGGCTAACTGAAATGATAGCATTGCAGCTTGTTTTGTTAGGAAGAATGCTGGCACGTCTTGAGAGGGGTGGCTCCTTGGCGGTTGGCCACTCACAGTTCCTTCTAAGCTCGTGTTGCTCCCCACCGTGTGCATGACACCTTGTCCACTCTGGCCTGTGTGTGGAGGTCCGTGAGCTTTGGGGATTAAATGAGACACAGAAAGGGGCATTATACCAAAGTTCCGGACAGCTGGTCGTATTATCTAAATTATCTTTTCTGTAAGTCATTCTCTTGCATCCAAACCATAACCAAACACACTGGAGATAGCATACTTTGTTTAAACATTAATACAAGATTGTACAGGAATCAGTATTTCTTACAGCCTTCTTATAGAAATAATAGCCAGATAGAAGCTGTTTATTCTCTTTGGTTTACAAGTGGGATACGTGAGGTACAGAGAAGTTGTGTGATTTTCTTTGAGGGCACACAGTTAAATTGATACTGAGCCAAGACCAGCCCTGTTGGCCTTACACAACTCAGCATTAATAGAATTTTCAAAATAACTCCCCCACAGTCACATGCTCAGGTGAGTCTCAGCTCTGACCAGTACTTTAAAGGGAGGAGAGGAGCTTTATTTGTTTCTAAAGCTATTTAAATAAATTAATAAAAATTTATTTATATAGTTGTATTAGCCACAGTTCAGTACTCAGTAGCCATATGCATAGCTAGTGCCTAGAATACTAAGGTATACAGATGGGGATCCTTTCTATCAGCATAGACATGGTTGAGCTGATGTAAATCATCCCAAAAAATAAAAACAGTAAGGTAAAGAGTAAACAAACAAAAAGTTAAGAACAATGTGATTATTTATTAACACTAACAAGATTGGCTACCTTTAGGCAAAGGTATTCAGAGACAGTATCTTTTTACATAGCATTTTTTATTTAGTACATTAATATGGGTATTTATTGGCACTTGGAATTTATCACAGCCATTTCGTAAATTTGTTGCTCTTGCTTTATATAAATAAACGAACATTACCCAAGAAAAGATTCAAAATCAGAAATCTGTTTTTCTTGTTTCCAGTCTTAAAAAGGAAACTTGAAAATTTTTAGGCCTTATAAAACATTTTCCTGAAGTTAATAATAATAATACATTGAACTGATTATATTTAATGATATTCTGCTTTTTCATAGGAACCACAGACAGTTTTGCATATTTTCTGTTGATCTGATTTCTTTTTACTAGAAAATAGAGTAGGGAAGTAGGTCAATGCAGTGCTAAAACCAAAATGTAAGCACTCTCACCTCCCTCCCAACATCATTAGGTTTTCATCTTGGCTCTAAGACTCATACCAGCATTGTCCCCTGGCTTCATGCTCTCTGACTTATGTTCCCATTCCATTTGGCACCTGTCCTAGAGGAGTCTTGGAATAGGTTCTTTGCCAAAGGCAAAAGCAAAATTGGTATTCAGGGTCTTGTTGAAGTTTTCAGGCAAGGTGCCCACAGATGTATATATCTATGTCCAAGGTCTTCAAGTGGTCACAGACTCCTTGTGAAACACACCTTGGGGTTTCTCCAAAGAAGTCTAGTTCATGGAACCAGAAGTGAAGACAATAAGCTTTTAAGTCATACTGTATCCATAGTTTACAGTCATTATTCCTTGCAGATATTACATTGGAAAAGGCACATTACCACTGTGGCTCTCATTTGCTTCATTTCTAAAATGAAGATGATTCCAACTGGAGCTATTCTGATATTGTGTGTCAAATAGTTGGCAAAGCTTTCTGGCAAAGGGTAGGCCCTCTATTAATATTATTTGGATTTGTATCTAAATTTCTACACTATAAAAAGCACTACCCTGTGTTCCAAGGAAGGTAGGGAGTAAAGGGGGAAAAAAGCTAGTGGTAATTTTCTAAGTCAATCAAAGTCTCTTTGACAAAGATCTTAGTAGAGGATTTCACTGAGATTGGGATATATCTATCTATAATTTTCTATGTATAGTACCTTAGCCATCTATTGCCTCTGGCAAGAACCTTCAAAATCTTAACTTAAAACCTAATTAGCACACAATCTTTGGCTTACTCAGAAGACCATACCAAGAGCCACAAGAGAACAGAAGTCATTAGACTTCCAAGAGAAATGAGCTTCAGCCCAAACAAAAATTCAGAGTCCAAAGGAAAAGTTTAGGTATATTAAAACAAAGTTAACAAAATTGTTGGATCCATCAAGATGCAGTAACAATAAGAGAGTCACCGTGATATGAGTCTCTATCCCAAATACATTTTTTTTGATTGGGAGTGTTTGGTGGTGGTTTTAACTTATACTAGATATGACTGGATTTCCTTCCAGACAGAAGTTATATACTTCACAGTGGGTACAAAAGCTCATTTTCAAAATGGCAGACAAGAAAGGCTGTAAATAAAAATGTGTGACAGCCACTCATCAGAGTGACTCTGTGGGATAGAAAAGAAAGGATCTGGACAGACGATGATCTTACGTGACGAGTGAGAAGATGTGGGTTTCAGAGCAGCCTTACAGGCTCCCAAGTTGCATGTCTTGTAGCATGTTTCCCACAGATAGAAAGAAGAGTGGTGTTTGTAAGCCTTTCCAGCATTGCGTTGTTGTTATTGTTTTTAAGTTTGGGAGAGCGAATCTAGAGACCCAGTAGGACTTACTCTGGAATTTGTCTTTCCCTTGACTTATTATGAGTTGTCTGCACTCCATTCCAGCCAGACTGCACACATTTAACCCCACATGGTGGATTAGAAATACTTCGTACTTTGGGGCCTGGATTTGGATTCTAACTGTAGTTTATAGTCTGGTAACCTTAGGAAGGGAATTTATTTCTCAGATGTTGGCATTTGAAAATACTACTTTGTCATAGGGATTAAAAATGTCCTTTGTCCTGAGGATTGAAAATGTAAAGCACTGCCAAACGTCGTGGCTCACCCATGGAATTCTAGCTCTTGCTAGGCAGAGGCAAGCAGATGTCTGTGAGTTCAAGGCCAGGCTGTTCTATATAGCCAGTTCAGGTCAGCCATTCATGTCTACAAAGTGAAACTGTGAAAAACAAACATACAAACAAAAACCCAAGACCAATAAAAAATACAAAAACGTAAGGTACATAACATAGTATTGGTATATATAAGATACTATTATTACGAAGGATATGAGTCATGTTTGGATTTATACCGAAAGAAATTGTAACTAAAAATAAGTTTATGGTGTTTACTCTTCTCAGCTGTAAAAAGGGAGTGCACACAGTGAGAGAGCAGACATTTATAGAACACTTATTCTGGGCCATGTGACTATATGAGGCAGAATCTGTTGTAGCCATTTTATAGATGAAGGATCTGAAGCTCAGAGTAGTACAGTTAGAAAGTGATGATGTCAGGATACTGAGGCCAAACATTTTGCCACTTCTCTGCATGCGCTTTGAATGATAAGAGGTTCCACGGTGTCTAGGAGGGACAGCTGACTGGAAGAGATGCTAAATAAGCACTTTCTACCATGTAAGGACCAGAGAGGTAAACATTCATCCCTCTTTGCAACCCTCCTCCTTTTTTGACTCACTGAGTTTTTGTTGTTTGGAAAAGCATAAAAGGAATATTCCTTTGAAATGAGAACATTAGTGAGTGCTTGCTTCAGAACTCTAAGGTTAGCTGTGAGGCAGTGTATTGAGCCTAACTCTTACATCATATTAATCATCGTCCAACTTCTGCTTTCTGCTAGCTTAGACTGTGGCAGTACCTTCCTCTTTGCATCTTGCTGGTTATCAACAGCAGTAACCACAAGTCCTTCCTGTCCCAAAGTCTTGCCACACTCTCAGCTTTCAAAGTGCTATAAACACTATATACTCTACAGCAGAGAAGTGTGCCACCTCCACTCTGTGCCAGCATAGCTACACAGGCTAAACTGCTTATTGAATTCTCAGTGATAGGAAATAAGATAAGTGCATGAGAACAAGATAAATGATCTAGCTCTAACATAAGCATTGCATTATGCCTGAATTGTTTAAAAAAGATTTCGTATTCAATATTTTACTCATTAGAACATTTTTATAACAATAAGGTTGATTAGAGAATGCTCTTAAAATACTTCATATTAGACAGTCTGGTTGTTTACTTTAAAGATTTAAAAAAGTGGTAAAATAGGGAAGTAGAGATAGTAGAAATTGAAACAAACTAAGGGAAGAATATCTGACATCATTTGCTCTCTGGATTAAATCTGAATTGAGTTGGTTTTTTTTTTTGTTTTTGTTTTTTTTCATTCTACAAGCTCTTGGCTTTTAGGTGTGTGTGTGTGTTTGTGTGTGTGTGTGTGTGTGTGTGTGTGTGTGTGTGTGTGTGTGTATACATGGCTCCAGTCTATTGAGTCTAGACCTGCAGCAACTTTAAAGTGTTCTTTCTGTTTGTATGTTTCTTGTAACAGAATAAGGAACTCTGCTTATGATCTTTTTCCAGTACAGTTTTGGTATTTCTCTGAGGCTACAGTGAAACCACACCTGCCATTTGCAGTTCAATGTATTGTCTTTCTGACCTGCTTATGTCCTGCTTATGTCATGATGTGATTGCCTGCAGGTCTGTAGGTACTAGGCTTGGCTTTGTATTTGGTCAGGTGTTTTGTATTTTCACAGACTGAGTAACTGAACTAAGAGTACTCCACTACAAAAGCACACATTTAAAAGCATTTAGTCTTCTTTTATGGAGGAGCTGGGGTATACAATGTTTTGGATGGACGTTATGAGGAAAAGGTTTTTTAGTTTGCTTTGTTATTCTAGTTCAAAGGGGTTGTCCAAGGTAAAAAGGAATGACTTCTTCATCATAAGGCTTGAAACAAATTTTCTCTCCCAAATGTGGGTCTGGAAAATGATAGGAAGAAAGACATTTAAAAGATGCTTTAGTTCTTTGTATCCGCCCCAAATATTTACTGAAGCTAGCAGAAGAAAAAGCAGACTTTTTTTTTCTCTTTCCCAAACGTGTGATTGTTTAGAACTTAAGTGCAACATCTGGAAGTCAGATATACAGAGAGCAATTTATGGAGTGTGAAGGATTTGAAATATTCAGTGTTCTTTAGTGGGAACTCAACTTTCTCTGGTGTATTTTTTTCCCAACACAAAGCAAGCAATTCTGAGATCACTTTTGCCTCTCTGAATTAAGCCCTTTGTGCTTAGGTCCCATAAACAATGTGCTTTTTAAAGGGGAGCCCCCCCCCCAAGCTCTGGCCCTTTTCTTCAGTGCAAGCAGCCAATCAGCTGCACCGAGCTGCATAGCTGGAGCGCTTTCCATTCTGAGCAGCAACATCGTACTAATTTGATGCACACATGGATGCCTCTCACACTCTGCAAATTCATCACCAGCATCTTGCATTAGTCATCTGATGGACTGCCAAGTGTTTCATTTTCTTTCCATGTGACTTTATTATTACCACCTCTCTTCCAAAACCTCTGAAAAAGGGCGGGGAATGGGGGAGAGGGTGAGAAATCCAGCTCTGCCTTTCTTTCCCAGCGATAACCAGAGCAGAGCTGATAATGCTGCCGATTTGTGATGTGTTGATGGCAGCCTTGCCAATTGAGACCTGCACTTAACTTGCAGCTGCTTCCCAAGCCTGGGTTCTGAGCTGTCCATGCCCTGGGTGACAGGCGTCCAGGCACTGCCCTGTGCTCCAGAGTCAATGCTGAACAGCAGCAGCATGCAGTGAAAGCATCACGCCGCTGCTAAGAAGCAACCTAATGGTGCCTCTGCTTTGTTTTAGTTCAAATTTCTACGACTCATTAGGCACTTTCCCCTGTGCTCCTCTTCCTCTTTCCGCCTCCTCACCCCCAACCCCCACTATTTTTTTCTTCCTGTCCTTCACCCTGAAGCTCTAACTCTGGCTCCTGGTTCCGTTTTTGACAGTAACGGCACAGCCAACAAGATGAACGGAGCTTTGGATCATTCAGACCAACCAGACCCAGATGCCATTAAGATGTTTGTCGGACAGATCCCTAGGTCCTGGTCGGAAAAGGAGCTGAAAGAACTTTTTGAGCCTTATGGAGCTGTCTACCAGATCAACGTCCTCCGCGACCGGAGTCAGAACCCTCCCCAGAGTAAAGGTACAGAAAGCATGTGGCGCATGGGATAGGGGTCAGTCATGTGTCAGGGTGGGCTCAGTGACTGTGATGGGTACTCCAGGGCTGGCCAGAGCTCTCAGAGCCTTCAGTACGCAGGAGGGAGGGTACAAAGAGGAAGGGAGGGCAGGCTGAGAGCAGCTGGTGCTGGCAGCCCTGGTGTTCTGGCTACGCCTCAGGGCTCCTCCCAGAACTCCCGCCTGCTGGGACAGGTGGGACTCAAGAAGGAGGGCAGGAATGCTGCCCATTTTATGGTCTCCTGACTGCTTGTATGAGGTCATGTTCTAAGCAGTGTGGCCTCTGGGTGGAGTTGCTGCCCCTGTAAGGAATAATGTTTCTCAACCTTGTATTTTAGGAGCTAACTCTTTCTATGCTACATTCTTATGATTTCTCATATAATTACAAATGTATCGCACTTTTCCATAGCCTGTAGAGACCTTGAAAATGACTTGCAAACTGTTGGTGTGATGCCACTGCTGGGACAGAGAAGGGGTTCACTTTGAAGACAGATGCCCATTCTTGGAGGCCAGTAGGGATCATTAAGAGAACTGTGTATGCTGGAGCCATGGCTAGTGGCGTGAGATAGTTAACACACCTATAGAAATACCCAAGGCATACACCCTTAGCAGAGCTAAGATCAAAGTGAAAAGCCTGGTGCTTATTGCTGCCTCCATTTTAAGATAATGGTGAGGGATAGAAGTTGCAATTATTAAATTGAGGCCAAGAATTTGGTTGCTGCTTCTGTGTTTTTAAGTCCTGCTACATTGTAAGCTCTGTATAGACTGCACTTAAAATGCTTCCTCTGCTGCTACCACTTGTTTTACGTTACTGTTTTAACCTTCTTGCTTTAGATTTTATTCTTTTTTCAGTCTTTCCTCACAGGGCTTCTCTTTCTTCTGTAGATGTCACAGTTCCTTTTTCTCTGTGCTTTATTATTTCTTTCCAGCCTGTTTTATTTTTATGAGCATCTTATAAGAGGGAGTTCATTGTCTGGCTTGTGCGTGCTTTTTAGTTAGGCACGTGAACCTTATCTCAGTTTTCTCTGAGCCTTTTAAAGATAAAAGAATAAGAAAAATTTTAAGGCTAATACTCTGTAATTGTGTGAAGTTCTGGGCTAGCTCCTGTTCTCTATAGTGTCTGTTGGCCTTTGGGGCTGTTTTAAAGAAATTTAAAAGCCAACAGCCAATACTCATTTTGTAAAAGTAGACAGATCTGCCTTCAGATTTTGTTAATAAACTAGGTTCTCCCCAAAAAACATACAATGTAATTCTACAGTTGGTTTAAAGAAACTATAATTTTGTGTCTATAACTTTGACCCTCTGTAATTAGAAAAGTAGAAATTCTGGTATCTAAAATTAATAAAATGTAAAACCACAGAAATCAGAATTATATTAGAGACCTTGGTGAATATTTAGATGTTTTCCACACAAAGAAATTAGGAGTTTATTTTAATATTTTTCATAGCACCCAACTTAAGAGAGACAATATAGCGCATGTTTTTGGAGTACGTAGTGTTTAAATGAACGTTCTTCCTAGAGCAGGATGGAAAACGTAGCTATAGCAGCAGACCTATTGCATCCTCACTGAGGAAAATGGGACATTGATACTGGGTTGATCGACCTTTTTCAAAATGGCCTCTGACAAAAGACTCAAAAGTCAAATTTTACTATGATGCCTGGATGCTCTTTATTTTTGAATATGTGTTCCTTACGTTGGCCCAAAGTCCTTTTCCACAGTCACGTATATTCTATGTATGGCTTACTCATACATTCTTTTGAGCAATATCATATCCAGACTACATTTGAGACTATGTTTTGTTAACTTCTGTTTACCTTGTCTTCTAATTAATTTCATGAAAGTAGTATGCAGAAATGAAACCAAAGCTTTTGAAGAGAGAGGGAAAACATATAAAGGAACTCTGGGGTGCATGTATCACACATCAGGCCCTTGCTGAGAAATCTTTATAACATATATGTTTATATATGTTCCATTCAGCTTTAGCAAAATCCTGAAGGCAGATAGTGTCAGTCACATTTTACAGGTGGGGATGCTGAGACTCAAAAAAGCTATAGGACATGGAGTCCAGTTTCCTCAGCTAGTAGTGTGTACTGCCGTTACTCATCAGGCTTCAGACACTTAACTCTTTTGTCTTTCAGTAAGAGGAGATTAAAAAAAAAAACAAAAACAAAAAAATGTGCCATCTGCTCCACTTCGTGGCTTCATTTTCATAGCTAAGGGTTCCCCAAGTGAAAAGATGGGATTTCTCCCTTTCAGAACACTGATGGTTTCATTTCTGCCATTGTGTCTGGTTCTTATACTCATGGGTTTGAGTTGTACATCACTCTGACTCCTGGTATCATGGGATAGGAGTTAGAGCTGAAATCATTCAAATCTTACCTTTGGAAATACAGGTCAATTCCCATTACCGTGAACTCCAAGTCTCACATCAAATATTGCTTGAAATATGTGGGCTGTCAGCCAAGGCTTGAAAGGGTTTTTGTTATACAGACATCTCTGTTGTAAAGGTATTTGTTGTGATGGGATTTGAGCTATATAATGACATTGCTCTCAGAGGATTACAGTTCTTAGCTGCTTATGTATAGAAAGCAACAGCTGCCATTTTCTTTGCATCAGTATCTGTGCACACCATATATAATTTTACCTGTTCATTTGTAAAACTGAAGCCCAAATTTACATTGATTTTGACTCTGTCAGCAGAGTACAATTACCATGTTTTCACAGCACTGATGTCAGAGTCTCAGAAATTAGAATTACTGGAGGCTTTGTCTAAATATGGTTTAAGTTATCTAAGCAAGGCTTTTGGATGGCCTTGATGGTTCCAAGGAAAGAGGCAAAAGTTATGCTGTTACTTAATCCAGATGAATTAGATCTTTCTTTTTCTTTGCATTTTTTAATCTTGATGTATAAAAGCTTTACTCTGTTTTCATTCTTTAAGAGTTGAAGTCTAAGCTGTCTGTTTCTTCTAACAGATATGTTATGCAAGCAGCTTCATAAACTAGGGAATCTAACTAAGTAAACTATCCTAACCTGTTAGAACTTAAGAGGAACTTTAAAAAATCTCTCTGTGTTTTATATATTTACATATATGTTTCTGGGCATCATTGTGGGAGCACACGTGGAGATTAGAGGATGGCCTTAGGTGTCAGGCCTTGCCTTCCACCTTGTTTGATCCCTGCTGTTTGTTCCAGTATGTGCCATCCAGGCTAGTAAGCTTGTAAGCTTCCATGAAGACTTCTTTTCCTCTCATCTCTCTATAGGAGTGTTACAGTTGCAAATGTGTGCTACTACACTTGTCTTTACATGGAGATACAGAGCTGAACTCAGATGCTCACATTTGTACAGCAAGTACTTTACTCCCTAAACTATCTCTCCAGTCCAAAAAGAGCATGTTTTATTCAGTGGTGGTCTGCCAGTTCTGCAGATGATGAGAAATACTATATAGTAGATAAAAATATAACCTTTAAAACCAGACAATACAAGCCAGGCCAGGTGTGGCGGTGCATTCCTGTAATCCCAGCTTTCAGGGAGGCAGAGGCCAGCCTGGCCTACAAACCAGGACAGCAAAGGCTACACAAAGAAACCCCATCTTGAAAAACAAAAACAAAAAGAAGACATGCCTACATCCAATTCTTGGATCTGATTTTCCCTAAGAATTGCACTTGAGGACTTCAGTTAATCATATCAAAATAATGGGGACAGTCCTCATAAGGTGCAGTGTTAGTGATGTTCCATGATTGAATATGATAGGAACTTGTTATAAAAGATTATTATAGTTGTTATCTTCATAACTGTCTTTTAAAAATCTTAAAATCTAAGAACAATAAAGTAAGCTCATAGCTCACTACAATAAAAGAACATGAGATAATAGTAACCACAAAAAGAGGAAGATAAACATTGAAATTAGAGAAGTTCACAGAAGAAATAAATCAATTTTATTTTACATGATATAGGAAAAGGTAATGGGATTTTAGTAAATAGAGATTAAACATTAAAAGTTAAGCATTTTTAGATGCACTCTGATATGAACTGATTGGCCTGTTCTTTAATTACCCCCCCCCACCAGGGGGAAGCAGTATTACCAGGCCACGGAAGAAGACAACGACAACGCAGCCACTCCTGATGAGACCTAATTGACTAGGATCAGAAGAAAGGAAAAGAAGTCCTCCCCTATCAGTGGACTTGGGGAGGGGCATACATGCAGAGGAAGGGAGGGATTGGGACAGGAGGAGGGAGAGAGCCAAAGGAGGGTACAAAGTGAATAAAGTGTAATTAATAAAGAAAAAAAAGTGAAAAAAAAGTTAAGCATTACAAGTGGATGGACTTAGCTTAATGTAATTCCCAGAGAAGGTAGGAAGGAGAGAAAAAGAGGGAGGGAGGAAGAGATACCGGCAGAGTATAGCCTGAAAGCTGAAGTCTCACAAATATAAAATATGTGAAATGAAATGGAAAACAGGAAAATCACAAAGCTAAAATTTATAGGATGGGACCAGGTTTTAGAGAGTTTTTGTTTTCTTAGGATTAAAAAATAAAATTTCTCTTTTAGATAAAGGGGGGGCGGGTCTGGAAAGTATACTTAAGCAAAAAGCTACCAAAAAAAAAATGAGTACGGTGTGTCATCTTGTGCTCAGAGAAGGGTTCTGCCTATCCTGAGGATGTAAAGGAAAGAAGTGAGTAACAGGGACATGAACAGCAGAGTAAAGAAGGAAATTGATAAATTAAAACGATGACGCTGGAGAAGTTTTGGTTTATCTGAAAGAAGTGGGGAAGGAATTTGCAATGGTGGGAACGATGATAAGGAAAAATGTTGGAAACAGAAAAACAGGTTCAATTTTGAGGTGCCTCTGAAGGGTCAAAAAGAATGAGGGCCAAGAAAACATGAATGTTGTGGTTGCAAGGAGTAAGCAACATTTCAGAAGGAAGTTGGCTGTTCAGGAGAAGGAGAGGAGTTGAAGGTGTGTGGGGCTGGTCCTAGAGATTTCTTTACTACTGCTCTTATCAGGAAAGAACACTTTATACATGTTATGCTGTTGTTACTGCATCTGATGATGATAAAAACAAATAGAATAAATGGTGATCACAGAAATATAAATACATCTTGAGTCAGGGTCCTTGAAAGGAAAGAAGGAAAAACTGAAGAACATAATTAGAAGGATAGAAAGATACTTAGTTTAAGACAGGAGTGCAGTTAGGAGGCAGTAACATTTTGAAAGGGTCAACATAGAGAGAAAATATGCTCTTTAGTAGATAATATCTAGTAGATGAACTCTCTGTTTTTATAGTAAATAGTAAATTTCTGAGAGCACCAGGTGGAATTGAGGATTTGTGAAAAATAGACTTAACATTATTGGTTTGGGAAACTGAACAGGAGAACTATTGAAGAGCAGAAAGGAGCCTGGTGCACTTAGATTGTGTTTCAAAGCGGGCCCCAAGAGGCAGTGGTAATGGAGAACTACAAGAGACAAAAAAAAAAAAAAAAAAAAAACAAGCAGAGAAGTGAATTCGTAGAGAACCTGAGGCTGGGGATGGCTGAGCTGATCTGTCAAAGGTTGAAAAGATAGCAAATGTGGTGGAATCCCTCTCACACAGTCTAAAGTGGACAGCTGGTAAAGCTGAAAGATCACCTTGTCTCAGAGCAACAGGAAGAGCTGTGTGCTGGAGCAAGTGGAAGATGCAGATACTGTGGTCAGTCAAGACCAAACATGGGGCCCATAACTACTGGTAATGAAATATGTGGGCTGGACCAAATCAAAATTATAATCAAGGATCATAGCCTCAGAAGAAACATGCTCTATAATGAAGGCTATTTCTAAATTTAAATCATTATTCTGATTTTACAGGAATGAAAACCAAGTGATTAAAATAACTTAACATTTGAGGCTGTAAGTCATGGACAGAACCTCAATCCTAATGTATTGCTTTGCATGTCTTTCATGACTTCCAAGTCAAAAGAGAAACAGAAAGTAGAAATGATTAGTGGTGACTATCTCTGTAAGCTGAGAAAACAAAACTTCCTTTTATTCATGAAGCATGTTAGGAGGCATCAGTCACGCAGCTGTGTACCCCTGCATTGCTCAGAGCTCAGTGTTCTATGGGTTAAATGAAAACTAAGTGCATATTTCCTTGGAAAGAGTTATTGCCCTCAAGGTTCAGAAGAGCAGCTTTCGTGACGCTTATGACACGATTACTATCTCATCTTCCTCTCAGTCAGGCTGCAGTTCAGGTGACCCACCAGACTGGCCCCATTGATCTTAGAGTATGATGGCAGGACATTTCCTTCCATCTCACCGACTTTACTCAGTGTTTGAGAATAATTGAGAGATAAGGTCTAACTTTGACCTAATCTCTCTTTAGCTTACAGTGGAATGAGAGTGAGACTAGATGGCTAGGGAATGAACAGTGACAGGAAAACACAGCAATGCCTAACTGCAAAAAAAAATTCAGAATTGGGAAGAGTGACAGCTCACAATCGAGATGATTCTTCTTGTTCTGGTAGAATGAGCATGGACCCTGGAAAAAAAACTTCCAGCTGGTACTTCTTCCTATACAATAACTTGGAGAATGAACCTCAGTTTGTCTATCCCCATGGTAGAGGTAATACCTACCATTAAGAGGCGTTTACATATTCCATAAATACCAAATGTGAACGTTGCCGTGAAGTACAATGACAGCCGGTAATCTTATAAGCTGTATTCTCGAAAATGTTACAGGTTTATAAAAACATTGTGTTGTGATGTGGGGGCCCGAGGGGGATTAGGGTGACAAAACGCGATTCTCTATGCCTTTCCTTTCTTCCTGAAAACCTCTATCAGAACCTTAAATAATGCAAATGATGCTAGGATTATAGGTCTGTGATTCCACATCTAACTGTCCCACAATTCTTAAAACTGTACCCGGATTGTGTGGGACTGTTCTATATTGAGTGGTCCTCAGGAAGAATTCTTTTATCTTGAGATGAGTTCATCCTAACAGAAATCACTGTATCACTTACTGTGGGACTCTTTCATCGTTAACTGACTGAGGACCAGCAGGGTAAATATAAAACACAATCAGAATATCCATGTATGTATAGGCAGGGATCCTAATCCTGCCTTGTGAAAGATGGGCTCACTCGTTATATCATATGGTTATACAAAAAGAATTGTTAGAGGGCTGGGAAGATAGCTTAGCGGGGTGAAGTGCTTGCTGTGTATATGTGAGGACCTGTGTAAAGTGGGTATGGCAGTGTGCATCTGTAATCCTGTGGCACTCACAGTGAGTAGGAGACAGAAGACTTCCCAAAGACGCATGCTGCATGCCTGCACAGGCACAGGAACCAGTATACATACATACATGTACATCACACACAAAAATAAATGAAAGAGCTAACAATATAGTATTTTTAAATGGAGTTTTAAATACCACACATTGGATGATTTGAGTTAAAGAAGTGAGAAATACAAAATAATTTTCCTTAAGTTCTCATAAGAATCTTTTCTAGTGGTCCATACTGTAGAATGACTGGAATTTGTCTTATTTCTCTTACTTCGATCAAAGCCAGTTTTTACCTTAGCAGATAATATTTATCATGGGTACATTTGATCTTTATGTCTCTGGAGAGTAAAAAAAGGAGGAAAGGGAATGAGAGAGAGATACAGAACACACAGAGTGCCAATATCAAAGCTAATATCAAAGAAGACAAAAAATTACTCAAGCCTGCCTCTGACTATTTTGTTTCACTTCTCCTGTGTCTGGAAGATTAAGCCTTTAGCAAGTCCCCAGTTGTCTTGTCCCTGGTAGATTTAGGTTTTATGGATTTAAGTTTTAGAAGACTAAAGAATACAAGCTCTGGACAGAAGAGGAAAGCTTGTTTTGGTAGAAATTTCACCTGACAGAAAACAGGGCTCGTGGCTTTTGTCTCTTTGAGCGCCTTCAGCACGTATTGCTGGGTGATGGAAAAGAATGAAGCCTAGGTAGCTTCACAGTTTGCATTTGCCATTTTATGTTGATAGCTCGGCTGCCTAGAAGTCTCATTTGCCCTTCATTAGCACCCAATGCAATTTCTCTATGGCAGAGGGGCTGTGGTATCAGCTATACAGTTGTGCCACCGCAGATGACCAGGCTGTGAGACATTATGAAAGCAGTCCTTTGGAAATAAGCAGTCCCTTTTCCGCACCAGGAAGATGCCATCTACAAGGCAGTCCTGTTACTTAGTTAGAAACATGTTAAGGATTGCCAGAGAGCTGCACTTTGAATCCATAGGTCCTAAAAATTCATACATTCTGATTAAAAGGCTTACTTTCTTCTGTCTTCAAACTTTACTTCTAATGGAAGTTTAGAATTGATTATAGTTATTATAAAAATGAATTTAAATGCTCACATTTAAAAATAATGTTATGTACCCTTTGAAAAAGCCTATTATCCTTAATAATTCCACCCACTGTGAAATGTCAAATTATGTTAGTATGGTTAATACCAATTTTTATTCTTATACATATTGCCCAAAATGCTAACAAAGTTTATTTAGGCTTAAGGTCTCAGATTGTTGGTTCTTCCTCCTAATTTTGTTAATGCTTAGACCACCTATTCTCATGCTTTCTTTTACAACATTGGTTGACTCAAACTTTTTACAGGAAGTATTCTTCCAGTAAGAATTAGGCATTCCTTATGTGAATAAATATACAACAGTCATTGTGAACATCAAAACCTTTGAAAACTACCAAGGAATTTAAGTATCTACCAAGTGGAAAAGTAGAAATTAACCTAAAATAATATTGTCTTAAAAGAAAATTATGTATTTTGACAGTGGAAATAATAGATGCTAATATATTGGTTTTCAGGAGAGTTGGTTAAAGAAATTGAAAGTATTCTGATCCATATTGTAAAACTCAGTAGAAAATTAACTTTAGGCATCTCGGTGATGCTTTAGGGACAGCGTTAGAAACACCCTGGCAGCAAACTAGTCCAGTTAGATGTATTAAAGACTAAGGCCTTCAGATCAACTCTGATGAGTACATGCGATGGAGAAAGAAGCACATAAGGCGCATAGGAGATGATGCATTATGATGTGCTGGGTTTCTCCAGGCTGCCTTTCAGCTGGTTTGTGTGGTCAGCCACACAGAAGTAAAAAGCAGAATAGCAAGTTCTCCTACAAATGGAAAAGGGAGGAAATCACCTGAATGGGAACAAATTGTGATAGCAAATTAATGGATCAAGGTGGACAAGGATGGCATGTGAGGCCGCAGAAACTGTGTTTAGGGTCAATATTGTTTCACTCTTTATGTAAATCAATGAGAAAGAAGTTTCTAATCCAGTATTCACACTCTGGCATTAACTCGAATTAGGGAAACTCATATACTTCAGGCAGTGATTATCTTGAAGAATAAAGGAATATAATTTTTATTCCTATTAGTAGATCATAGGTTGGAATCAGAGAACAGAAGTACAAGATTGAAGTAGAATGTTCGTGATGTTATTCTTCAGCTCTTTCAGAATTCCATCATTATAAAATGCTTTGAGGTGAGTTGTGCCTTGGATTTATATAGTAGATTCTGTAGCACAACCTGCCAAGGGACCATTGTCTCTGTCTCCTGCATTATTCAGAAAGTGCTGCTGGTTTTTCACCCTCTTCTTCATTTAAACTTCATGATAAAACATAAATGCTACTATTAATCAGTGTTGATCATATCCAGAGACATATAGGAAAACAAATATAGGCATTGAGGTATATAGGAAAGAAGGCATCTGACAAGACAGTGGGCCAAATTGCCCCCTTCCAAATGCTCTGCATTACAAGTGATGCTAAAGTCTATAGTCCTAAAGAAGCTAAACAACAAAGAAGACCCTAGGGAAGAGGCTGAAACTTCACTCAGAAGGGCAAACAGGATAGACATCGGAAGTAGGAGAAGACAAGGAACAGGACAGGAATCTTCCACAGGGGATCTCCGAAAGACTCTTCCCATCGGGATATGGAAGGAGATACTGGGACTCATAGCCAAACTTTAAGCAGAGTGCAGGAATCCTTATGGAAGAAGAGGGAGATAGAAAGATTTGGAGGAAGTACACAAGCCAAAAAAAAAAAAAAATTAAAAAAAAATATCCTGAGCTCAGGGATCCTGCAGAGAATTATACTCCAACAAAGGACCATGCATGGAGAGGACCCAGACCTCCCTGCTCAGAGGAAGCCCATAGGAACCCAGTTACCAAGTGGCTTCCCTAGTAAGGGGAGCAGGGGTTGCCTCTGACATGAACTAAGTGGCCAGGTTTTTGATCACCTCCCTCTGGGGGGGAGCAACCTTGCCAGGCCACAGAGGAAGATGATGCAGCCAGCCCTGATGAGACTTGGTAGGCTAGGGTCAGATAGAAGGGGAGGAGGTCCTCCCCTATCAGTGGACTAGGGAAAGGACGTAGGGGGAAAAGAGGGAGGGTGGATGAGGCTGGAAGGAGATGGAGGGGACTGTAGCTGGGATACAAAGTGAATCGATTGTAATAAATAAATAAATAAATAAACAAGAATAATAAACTATAAAAAAAGTGATGCTAGAGGCAAACAGTATGGAGCAGGTAACTTAACCACTTTCTACCACACAAAGCCTTTTTGCTGCTTTCTAGGACACCATGCCCAGTATTAGCAAGTGTTATTGAAGTTCTATCAAGTAGATGGAGGCATTCCAAAGGAGAGCAGCATGAATCACAAAGGTCTAGGAAGGTGAACCCATATGGAAAAGTCTAGCAGGTTAACTTAAAAGGACTGAGAGCATTAAGTCATAAGAATGAAAAGAGGGAGAAACCTATAGCAAGACGTTAAAAGGAGGGTTTGTGCTCTCAAAAAAAAAGAAAGAAAGAAAAGTGGGGGTAGACTCTGATTGAAGTTTTGAAGATGCTCAAGTGCGGAGCAAGGCTCTGTATAGATAAGCTCTTTGAATTAATGCAAACCCCTGGGATCCTGATGTTTATTCTTAAAACGTTTAAACAGGCGGTACAGAATTTGAGCCAAACTTTTATATAGAAGTGGTGAACTTAGAGCACCATATAAAAGTTAAGAAGATGGGACTGTGGCAGCTAACTTAGCAGTTCTCAAGAGCGTACCTTGCTCATCTTAAAAGGACTGGTGCAAAACTCTTTGTAAGTGTGATTTGGAGGTTAAGGTCTCATTGGAAGAGAAATAGGTAGCCCAGAGTTATGTGGCAATAAGGTTTTGTTTTGTTTTGTTTGTGTGTGTATGTGTGTGTGGCCTACTGTTCAGAAAGCATTATACTTATATGCTTGAGAGTTCAGTGCTTTTCCTATGACATAGATGAAGTGAAAGACTAGAGGATTTAAGATCATGTGACAGGAAGTATGATGTTTCCCTTTTCAGTATCATGCTCATATAGCCTCCTTCCTCTTTTTCTTCATTTTCAATCTTCCTTCTTCTATCATCTCCCCGTGGGGAATTTAGAACAAGACCAGTTAAAGTCTGTGTAGAATGCCTTTCTGAAGGCTTTCCAATTAAATGCAAGGAGATGAGGTCTGTTGCAGCCCTCACATAGATATAACAAAGTCATCCCTAATGAATCAAGCTGGCCTTCTGCTGCATTGTTTTTCCTGAGGAAACATGAACAAACATCTGTTTACCCAGATAGGTCGCCAGTACAGACTGATGAAAGGGTTCCACCCAAGCCTGTCTTGAGGTTGCTTACAGGAATGGCTCTAAAGCAGCTGCATTGCCTAGCAGGGGTGACAGCAGGAGAGCTGCATCCCTGCAGCTTCAGCCCCGCCTGCAGGAAACTCCACTGAACAGCCTCTTGTCCTGTCCCCTTGTGGGTTTTTATTGTCTGTGTAACCTTAGAATGGGGCCTTCAACTTTGTGACCTTCCTGAGTCCTGTAAGTCTCCATCTTCCATTTTCTCTCCAGGAGGGGAGAAGAACTATATAGACCTTCAAAACCCACCTTTTAAAGTTTGGTTTTGGGCAATTTCACATAGTATAATGCATTCTTACCACTGTCATCTTCCCTGCCCTTTCTCATCTCCCGATTACTCCTCTCTACTCTCCTTTCTGACAGATCCTTTCATCCTGTTCATGTCTTTTCGTTTTGTTTTGTGATCCACTGAATTTAACAGGAATCATCTCTGTGACCATGGACTTGGAGTTATCCATTGGTGCCTGGGTTGTTTCAGCAGTGTAAACCCCCTTTTTACTGCAACAGTATTTAGCATGGGGTCCTAAGGAAGAACTGCCAGGCCCTGCTCAATACACATTACCTGATATTATGCTGGCTAGTATCCTTAATCCTCGCAGGAAGCATGATAAATTCTGTGTTAAACTCTATTGTTTCAAACTTCGTTATACTCTGAAATTGTTTTTTTCTTTGCATCTTTTCCCAAATGGATGTGAAGTCCTCCCTTGAAGACTTCTGAGGAATAAAGTATAAAATGTTGCAAATCCATTGCTCAGTGAAGAACTTAAGCGTATATTGGGAACTAGATAAGAAGTAGTAAGAAGTAGAGAGAGAAAAAAATAATGAGAAGAAAGCTAAAAGAATAATACCTGACTTTGTAAGCTGGATAAACTATGAAATGTTTATTCTGAATTTTTGGGTAGGGAAATCTTGAGTGCTTTTCTTTTTTAATTGTGTTGCTAGAAAATATACACAATCGGAGTAAGTATTTCTAGTACTTAAAAAATTGTGGTAGAGTGAGTGAAGGGATGAGAATAGTTGGATAAAGTCAGTGTTCTCTTGAGAAAGTGTAAACTGTGACAAAACAATTGGTTTGTAACTAAAAATCAGTCTATAGAGGAGCTCATTTAAATTCCAAGCTTAAGAAACTATTCCAATTTCTGCATCCTAGTGTTCCTGATGTTCAGAATGACAGACTCCTTCAAAATAATTACATGCCCACTTACTTGGGCACCCTGTTAGCAGCACAGAGCTTAGTCCACGTTCCTCTATTTAGTACTGTTCTATATCTTCTGAGGATTTTCAGGTTTAAATCTGTCATTGATGTGGCATCTCTATGGTTTGTGCAGAATTGACATTACAACTCAACCATCAGCAGGATGTTACTTCTGAGTCACCTTTTGTTGCTTATGACAGTTATTTGATTAGCTTTCACAGCCTCTCTTACTGCCAGCTATATCTACTTTTGAAAATGGTAGGTGGGTTTAATAGGTGGGTTCTGTGCCCAGTAAAGGAGTTCACTGACTTTCATGGAAGGCATTGCTAAGAACCATAGTTGTCAATGATGAACAGTCATTTCAAAGGAGGCTAGTTTGTTTTTTGTTTTACCCTACCCAGAATTACCACTGCTTTCAGAAGCCTGTACAAGAGAGCTTATTTTGGGGGAAGATAATTCTTATAGAAACCACAATATTGAGAAGAAAGTAAATGTGTTAACAGTTTTGATAGCTATACTTCTCTAAAACACATATTGCTAATACATCCCTTTCATAAATATTTAAATTGTGTTTAGTAGGAAAATATTATGATAAATAATAGTAATTCAGATTAGGTGCTGTCGCCATATTTACACACACACACCTACATAATGCCTATTGTTTCATGTAAGAAAATAAACATAGTTAATCCTTTGTACTTTTGAAAATGCTTTTGAATGTTCTTCTCTAAATCAGGTTGGTTCAGTGTTTACTTTTTATATGTTTATATGTGAGAATATTTAAAAACAGAATATGGGGTTATTTAAAGAAAATATAACCAAAATGCTTTCATGTGTTGAGAGAAATCAGCAAAAGAACTACTTCGTTTGTACACTCCACCGCTGTGCTAGGAGCATGGTTCCCCTCTCTCTGCCACTGAGAGAGAGAGCAGGGCATCCGAGTTTCTCTGTCAAGATTGATCCGTGTACTTCAGTGAGACAAAACAGAAAATTGGATATTTGGGTTCTTTGTGTTGTTTGTTTGTTTGTTTTTAAAGTCTTTTATACGATTCTAAGTGAGAACTACATTTTATAATGAAGAACCACCATGTCCTTTCTTTTTAGGATTCCTTAAGTAACTTGTTCATTTTGTTAACCCAAGGACAAGATAAGGAGGGCCTTTTACCACCTGCTGTTTCCAGACCATTTTCCCTGATACTGTAAGGAAAGCTGAAGAGAGGATTGTGGGCAATTGCAGTCTCCATCAATCTCTGAGTGAAGCTGATATGTTTTAACAGTGGTCTTGGAAGACAGCCATGTGTGACTCAGTACATGCAGCCTAACTAAGACAAGTAACAAACAGTAAAACAGGGTTCATAAGTAGGGTAAATGAGAAGCACACAATTGCACTGAGCGCTATTGCCATATTACCTGCCACGTGCCTTCTGCCTTGCTGCAGCATGACGTGGTGTTTTAATAGGCAACCCAGTTAGGCAGGAAAAGTAAGTGCAGTTTCCCTGCCCAGTCACCACTCTGCCAACCAGGCTGCTGAGTGTGATATTCTCTTTTTGAAGTGGACATCTGTCAAATGGGAACTGAACTGTGACTACCAGTTCATTTTAAACAAGCCACCATCCAGTTGCCAGATGGTGGCTGCTCTTAGCTGTTTTGTGAGTCCAGTATGAGTTTTTTTGACTCTAGAAGTGGAAAGCATACAGTCTTTCCACAAGCCTATGACTCTTCAAAGCAAATGCTTCCAGAAGCCACAGCTTTGCTCTAATCTGTGTGAAGGAAGAAAAAGACTTAAGAAAAAGTAATGAATAAATATACCACATCTTAAAATTCCATTTTTTTAGATGTTTTTTTTTCCTTACCTAATTGTGCTCTAATCTGTTTTTAGGAGTACTGCTCTTAAGCCAAACATGCCAGGCTTTTGTATCACAGGTTAAGTTCCAAGGCAAATAAGTTTATGACAATTTAAGATGCAAAGGAAGAGTGTCAGATGGCCGAACTGGGTTGTTTAACCCAGAGTAATCACTAGTTTCTGGGCCTGCCACTGTCAGAACTGGGATGCTTGAGAAATAAGGACAGGACTGGCTCTGTGGCCTTCTTTCCTATGTACCAACGGACAAGTCGCACAAAAGAGCTATGGTCGAGCTGCCCTAGCAACACAGAACGCATTGTTGTTGATACTGCATTACAGGCTTGCAATGAAAGTGCCGCATTTTTACAATACTTCAAAGTCAGGAAACCGTTAAACCATACTGCATCCTCCTTTGCCCTCCAGCCACTTCCCCCCACGCCCTCAGGAAAATTTACCCCATTTGATAGAATAGGAACCTAAAACAAAGATTAAGAGGTATATTTGAACAAAGTTTATAATTTCCAGGGAAAATTGCTGATCTAGGCTTAAAGTCTAACACATTCTTCAGAGTGAGGTTTAATGTTTCTTTTTTTGCCTAAACCATTTGTGTTCCATATGACCTTGATCTTAAACCTTTATATTGTATATGAAGTTCAAGAGGCAGCTTAATCTCCATTTTTTTTTTTTTTTGGTCCTGGAATTTTTTTCAAATAAAAATAGGCATATAATAAAAAAATACTGTTAAAAATCAAAGCTCCATGAACACTTTGAAAATCTTTTTTAATTTCTATCACTTATTTTTACAAATCTCTTTTATACAACTCCTTTACATTACTTGTTAGAAAAACGTTTTTTTTGTATCCCCAGAATTTTTATGTCTACATCAGTGCCTAGAATGAAGGAGACATTCAGATTTCCCTGAGATAGAATGGAATAAGCTCGACTCTGTGATTTAGCACTAGCTTATCTGTTTTTAGTTATTCTCAACGATCAGGCATATGCATTTGTGTATGCTGTGGGCTTACTCTGCTAACCGTATGCGATAGACAGTGTGCAGTACCCTGGGCATACAGGGACAAA
The DNA here is from genome assembly GCF_907164565.1 of Psammomys obesus. Taxonomy (NCBI): domain Eukaryota; kingdom Metazoa; phylum Chordata; class Mammalia; order Rodentia; family Muridae; genus Psammomys; species Psammomys obesus. Next base: position 12,400,082 of record NW_026596149.1, on the reverse strand, counting down.
AGGTGTGGTCCAGGTCCACAGTGCCCTCCAAAACCTTCTAGTGATAGAAGAAGAGGGTGTAATTTTATAGATGAATTTGTGTGTGTGTACATTCATATATGTATGCTAGGGAAAGGAAACATCCTTTGTTTTTTTAATATTTTTTATTATTATTAATTACACTTTATTCATTTTGTACCCCCCATAAGCCCCTCCCTCCTCCCCTCCTGACCCCACCCTTCCCCCCTTTTCTGCATGCATGCCCCTCCCCAAGTCCACTGATAGGGGAGGTCTTCCTCTCCTTCTTTCTGATCTTAGACTATCAGTTCTCATCAGAAGTGGCTACATTGTCATCTTCTATGGCCTGGTAAGGCTGCTCCCCTCTCAGGGGGAGGTGATCAAAGAGCAGGCCAATCAGATTATGTCAGAGGCAGTCCCTCTTCCCATTACTATGTAACCCACTTGGACACTGAACTGCCATGGGCTACATCTGTGCAGGGGTTCAAGGTTATCTCCATGAATAGTCCTTGGTTGGAGTATGAGTCTCTGGGAAGTTCCCTGTGTTCAAATTTTCTTGTTCTGTTGCTCTCCTTGTGGAGTTCCTGTCCTCTCCAGCTCTTGCTATTTCCTCTGTTTTTTGAAAGCTCTGTCACCCAGGAAATCGTAAAAACAATAGTAAAATACAATTCAGAGGAAAGAACACTAGAATTGTTCTGCATTCAGCATAGTGTTCAATGTGTACAGTATCTTGCCAGATACTTACTAAAAATCATACTTTTAATAGTAGAACTTATTAGCTTCAGAGAAGGCTGCACCTCTACTCCCAGCACATCTTCAAAAGAAGTGTTCACCCTGGCAAGATGACTCAGGCTTTGCTGTATAAGCCTGGTGATCTGAGTTTGATCTCCAAAACCCATGTAAAGGTGGAAAGAGAGAACCGACTCCACAAGTTTTTCTCTGGCCTCGTCATGAAGCCCATGGTATAAATGCCACACACATACAATTAAAAAAAAAAAGATGTTTTCTCTATCTGCAGTCCTATGGTGATGTCTGTCAGTACTTCCTAATGTATATAACTGAGGCATATTTTATGTTCTATTTACTGGCCTGTTCATAGCCCTTTGGTTACTTGGCTTTAGAAGGAGCAGACCAATAGTGCATTTTATAAATTATTAAACATCATACACATTTTATATTTGAGTATATGCTCTTTACTAGTTTTAGTTAATCTCAGTGCCATGTTTAGTTTCTATTTCCACTTTGTCTACTAGAAAAAATACTAACTTCACATAAAAGGTATGGATTTGAATGAATATATAACTAAAAAAATGACTGGTCATGATTGAGAACAGGGTGTTTGAAATAAGATATTAATTGATTTCCAGCCCCTAATCAGTCTCCTATCTGTGACTGAGAATAAGCTACTTGATTTATCCTTGCCTTGGCTTCCTGATCTAAAAACAAAGCCACATGTTATACAGATTAAGGGAGGTCCTATTGTAGAGCATTCAGTGATATCTGGTGTACAAAAAAGCTGTCACTCCCGATGAGGAAGCTGAAGTGCAGGACAGATGAGAAGAGCCTTTGTTCAAAGCAAATTGGCCTTTCAGTAAAAGCAGTCATCAGTGTCATGAAAGTAATTACAGCACCGATACTTAGATTGCTTATATGCTAGGTCCATACCTGGATAGTGCTAAGAGCCTACTCTCCTATTCTCGTACATATTCTCCCAGAAATATTGAGGACACTTTGTACATCTTGTTGTGCCTAATGTTTTCTGTATTACATTGCAGTTGTGTTTACACCTTTTTGAAACTTGAAGTTTCTTACTTTCAGAGGACATTTTACTTATTTGATTTTTATATTTGTTCATTCTTTTTGTTTCCTGAAGCAGGGTCTGTTATCCCAGATGGGCCTTGAACTCTGCATCTTCCTGCTTAGCCTCCTGAGTACAGAAATTACAGATGTACATCACCACACCCAGCTGGGCTTATTTTAGTCTATCAGTACATTTATAGCTTAATGCAGTGCCTTCAAACAGTGGTAAATACCTGTAGATTAAACAAATGTAAAGCATTGCAGAGAAAAAGTATTTTATCCCATCAGTTTATCTTTCTTTTCAGTTTGAAATACAGTACCCATTGTATTCCTGGTGTGAGTCAACTGGTGGGCACTCTATGGAGCATGAAATAATATTGTTCCAACCAAAACAACAAAAGAGGATCATTTTAGGGTGTCACTCTAGTGTGAAGAGCTTTGACATTTAAAATGAATCAGGAGGAAGGAAAAAACAATTGACTGCGTAGTCTGAATCTCTTCCCATCATTGGCTCTGGGACCTCTCAGCAGCGTGCTCACCTGAGATCCTGCCAGGCTTATAGATGTTTCCTGTGCCCCTGGTGGGAAGAACTACACTGCACTTCTCAGAACAATTCTCTAAGGCAGGCACTGATGTAAAAGGAAGGCGGCCACAATCAAAATGGCCTCGTAGCTTTTACCCGTTTCTAGTTTCTGCCCTCTTAGTGCCAGCACATATAATGTTTTTATGAGGCTGTGAAAAACTCCACTTTGCTGAGTGTATGTTTAGAACTGTAAGATGTGATGTGTTTGCCTCAGGGTGTGATCCTATAAGTTCCCTGAAGGTCATGTGTAGGTAAGTGGAACTCTTCCAGACTTCAGAGTTGCTTTTTTGTTTGTTTCTTCATCTGTTTTCCTTTGAGAAGTTGGATTGTGACGCACAGGAACAAATTATTTTTAGGAACAAGAGAGGAAAGACAATAATGACTGTGAAGTATGAAGTTGAAATAAGCCTGCAGAGTCCCTGTGTTGTAGTTTTTAGCCTGTCTTGTCTCATTGCAAATTTTAGCTGTTTTTTTAGAATTAGATGTTCTGTTAGCAAATGGCTTTACACACACTTCTTTACATTGTCCTTGTTTCTATTAATAGTCCTTTTACTTCATGTCAGCTACTCTCACAGTCATGGAGTTATCTTTGATTCCTGCTTCCTCGCCATCAGTCTTGAATTCTGCCCATCCTGATCACTACCACTGCTCATTCCAGTTTCCTATAATATTTCCATAATCTTTACAATGTCCTTTTTAAAAACAATTTCTGAGACATAGTTAATTAGCAGTAAGTTTTTTGCATGCTTAAAATTTTAGATGTGGTAAATTGTAACATGTATATACCTGTGAATTCATCACTAGAATCTAAATTATACTAATATATACATTCATATATATATATATATATATATATATATATATATATATACACACACACACACACACACACACACACACACACACACATGCCTGAAAGCCTCCTCAGACTACTTGGAATTAACCCTACCATATGCATACACATACAGCACATTAATTTGCTTTCTGTTGCTATATATTGTTTTTTATTTTCTCAAATTTATTATAAAAATAATAATATATCATGTACTTATTTGGGGTCTGTATCTTTCACTTAATATTCTTTTTAAATTTTTATTTTATTTAAATTTATTTACATCCCAAAAGATTTTTTTATATGTATGAGGGCTCTATCTGCATGTACACCTACACGCCAGAAGAGGGCATCAGCTCCATTATAGATGGTTGTGAGCCACCATGTGGTTGCAGGGAATTGAACTCAGGACCTCTGGAAGAGGAGACAGCGCTTTTAACCACTGAGCTATCTTTCCTGCCCCTCACTTAATATTTTCATTTAAGTTCATAATCATAGTCAGTAGTTGTTTTGAATCAATACTTCCTTCCTTTTCCTTGCTGAGTAGTATTCCGTTGAATGGCTATACTAAACATGTATTTGTTTAGTATATATAGTATATGAACATGTACATGTTTAGCATGTCACTGTGGAGCTTGGCTAGCCTCAAACTTATAGAGAACTGCCTGCTGAAGCCTCCTGAGCACTGGAATTAATGGTGTGCACCATCATGCCCAGGAACACATGTCAGGTCTCCTCTTTTTATAGCTGTGATCATATTTTTAAAGCTCTTGTAAGTGTTCAAACACAAGTACCTGTAAGGCATGTGTTTTTCTCCTGGCTACATGTCTCCAAGTACAGTGGCTATATAGTAGGTTTGTGTTTAGCACCTCAAGAAACGAAGGTAATTGTACCTTTTTATACTTCTACAAACTCTACATTTCTACAAACTCTAAGTGTCTCAGTATATTCTGGTATAATCAGCATTCTTAAATTTAGTTCTAAAAAAAAAAATTAGTTCTAGTGTGGGTGGAGTGGTATATACTATTGTGGCTGTAATTTCATTTGTATCCTGACTAATGATGCTAAGAGTTTTTCCTGCTCTGGGAACCTGTGTATTATCTTTGGATGCTGTGAGCTCAAACTTGGCTTATTTTTAACTGCATTGGTTATTTGTTCTGAGAGCTGTGGATCTATTCTGGCTGCAGTCGATGGTGTGTGCCACTATTGTAGCTGAGATCCGTGCCGTGCTGATCACTGTTGCAGTTCATAGGCGCCGCAGCTGGGGAAGACTGTTAATTGCTTCCCTCCCTTGAATGTTTGTATGGCACCTTCTGGGACGCATGTAGCCATTTCCAGCTCAGGACCTATGGCCCTATGTCTCACGTGTGTGGTGTCTTCAGCAGTAAGAGTGTACCTTCCACCTCCGGGAGCAACCAACAGGCAACAGACAGCCTAACCAACACCTCCAAAGAGGGCTTCTGGCGCCTGCTGTTGGCATGTTTCTTAGGTGGTATTTGGCCCGTGGAGGAAGCCTTATCAGCGCAGATGAGGAAATTTAATTTAAGATATATGTGTGTATATATGTGTGTGTGTGTCTATATCTATATATATGTGTGTCATATATAGATATGATATATGTCTATATATGTGTGGCATATATATGACATGTGTATTATAGGGGTTTTTAGGAAATAGTTGTAAGATTTGTATATTTTATATATAAGATGTATACATCTTAAATGTATTTATATCATATATATATATGACATGTGTATCATAGGGGTTTTTAGGAAAATAGTTAATAATATGATTCCTTATGGCTTTTTCAAACATCCTCACTGTTATTTTACCTTCCTATATTTATTTCCCTCTCCTCCCTAACCCTCCCCCCCTTTTCCATGTCTGCACTCAGATCACTTGTACCTTACTATTCCTCCCTTTTGCTCTCCACTTCCCAGACTGGCAATGGTCCCTTTTTTTTTCCTTACTTGGGTTATGTCCTTATATCACAAGATTTGGAACTGGAAGCCTCCAATGAGAGAGAACATACTATGTGTCTTTCTGGGTCTGTGTTATCCGACTCAGCATGATCTTTTTTGCTCCATCCAAATGCCTGAAAAGTTTATAATTTCATTTTTCTTTACACAGCTGACGAGTATTCCATAGTGTATATGTACCACATTTTTATGGATCATATGGTAGAGTTTTTTTGGGTTTCGTTTTGGTTTTGTTTTGTTTTTAACATTTTGAGAATTCTCCACATTGATTTCTAGAGTAGCTGCATCAGCTTGCAATCTTTCCATAATGGCTGAGTTTGAGTTACACTGTGTCTTGAGTTCCATTTCTTATATTTGGAGTTTATTGAGCTCTTTAGAATTTTGAGTTTATAGTATCTATCAAATTTGGCAAGACTTTAGCACTCTTTTAGTACTTTGAACTGCCTCTTTCTCACCTTAGAAATTCTCTTCTCATATAACCTGTAACTCATTAATTTGCTTTTCTTTAGATGTTTGTCTTTTAGGGTCTTTTTTTCTCCATTTGATTTTAAGATACAGATAATTAATCTTTTTTGGGGGGTGGTACTTAATCCGTCTTTCACTGTCCTTTTCATGTCAACATAATTTTAATATTTAAAAATCCACTTTGAATCCTTTTTAAAATTCTCTTGTCTTATTTTTAGGACCTCCTGATTATATGGGTGATAGCTACTTTTGAAAGTCTTTGCTATTTCTCACATCATTTTATTTTATTTTGGATTTTTGAGACAGGGTTTCTCTGTGTAGCCCTGGCTGTCCTAGACTCACTTTGTAGGTCAGACTGAGCTCAAACTCAGAGATCCACCTGCCTCTGCCTCCCGAGTGCTGGGACTAAAGGCACATGCCACCACACCTGGCTCATTTCTCACATCTTTATTATTTTTTTCCAATCTTAAGTTAAGCCATCCTGAGTCTCTTCTCACTAAGCTGTGAATTACAGTTTTTCTAAACTGGAAGCTACTATTTTGAGCTTTTAAACCTCAACTACTAGTAGTAGTAATAGTAGTAGTAGTACTAGTACTAGTTGTTGCTGTTCTTATTCTTGTTCTTGATCTTCTCCTTCTTCTTCCTCTTCTTCCTCGTCCTCTTCCCCTTCTTCTTCCTCTTCCGCTTCCACTTATGCTTATGCTTATTTCTTGAGACAAGGCCTCAAATTATCTTCTGGCCTTTGCCTCCTAAGTTCCACGTTACAGGAATGTAGCACAATTCCCAGTGAGCCTTGAATTGGTTTGAGTGACTCTTTTCCTTGCCTTTGGTAGTTTTTTCATGTGGTGCATTGATCAGAATTCTCTAGATACTAGAGGAAATGAATCTGCTAGGGATCTTTGGAGTTCCCTTTATACAGCTTGATCTTCTCTACTGACTAGTCTTTGAATTCTAACTCTCATTACATTGGGCTCTCAGTCTCAAGTCTGGAAACCTCGAGGGTTCCACTCAGCTTCCAGCTTGCTCTGTGTGACTTGGTGGATTCAGAGCAGTAAGTTCTGTTCCGTCTGGAGGGCTATCCAACAATGAATGCCAGGATCAGAATCTGGTCATACTATGTTTCTTATTTCTGGTTCTTTTCTTACAAGTTCTGCCAATGTGTCCAGAGGATGTAAAATGCTGATTATGATGTGTGAACCTTTGGTGGCATCCCATTGCCTGGTAAACACAGCCCCCCACCCCCCAAAAAAATTCCTTAGTTGTGTTTTCCAGGCCATTCATTAACCAGTTTGTTTTCTTCAATTCTTCTTGTAATACAAGTTTCCCTTTGTACAGCTCTATTAGCTAGAATTCCTGCACTTCAGCTCTGCTGACATCTCACCTTCCTTTGGGATTTAACCATTCCCTACTAAATTTTAGCATATCTCCAGCTTGAACTCCTTTATCCAAACTTCTGTCAAGTTTTATGTATAGCTAATTTTATTTAGCCTGTCTTAACTTGTTTTGTGTACAAGTCTCATTTCCTTTCTCCGTAAATCTCATATGTATGTGAGTTATATCTCATTTACATGTGGTTAAAAATAAACAATGTGTATATAATAGTGAATCCCTACGGGCTCACTTAGTGCACTTGCTCTGAATTGAAACTAGACAGTTGAATAGATATTGATTAAATCTTAACCCAGGGATAACAAGTGGCTTAGACTAGAAGTCAGTGCAAAGATGGAACTGAATCTTTAGGATGTTTGGGTCCCACTCCTTTCTTTGGTGGCTGTTATTTCTTGGTGTCTCATTTTTCACATATGATCGCCCATTTCCCTTTGAAGAAATGAACCTTGAAGGCAAAGATTTTTGTTTGATATTTTTGTATTCCTTCAACCCAGAATAATTCTATTCAATAAGTGGCTGTTTAATCGCAGCAGTAACTCTCAGTGGGAGGTATTGGCAAAGAATAATGCTTGCTTTCTTCCTTCCTTTTTTTTCCTCCACAAAGTAAGCAATACCCAGGAAGCAGTTAGGATCACTTTTCTCTTCTAAAGACCTTTTGAAATACTGAAAGTATCCAAAGAAGGAGAGCGCATGAAACTAAATTCTAACCTGCCATCAACATCGAGTATATGATCTCATTTTGAAAAAGAAAATATTTGGAATGATTGCACTTATAGGACATACCTAGATGCATTCATCAGCTTTTTGTTATTGAGACATATACCCAAGATATTAAAAGAAAATATTTATTTTTGTTCACAGTTTTGGGAATTTCAGTCCATAGTTATTTGGCAACTTTGATATTGGTGGAAGAGGTATTACATGTGTGTATTAGGAACAAGTGGTTGAAAAACATCTGATGCCCTTCCTGCCAAATGTGAAGAGGAGGAGACTGTTTCATCATGAACATCCACAAATAGTGTCCTCTCTCATAGAGTTCCTACTTTTAAAGGTTCTGCTATTATCCTATTGTGCCAGAGGCTGTATTAAAGTAAGCAGTAAAATTCAGAGACAGAAAGTTAGAGTAGCCAGAGAAAGGAATGAAGAAGGAGTTTTAGTATGAGTTCAGTAAGAGAACATGTAAAAAGACTGAAAATGGATGGTGGTTATGGTTGCACAAAAGTGTAACTGTGAGTAGTACCACTAACTAAACTCTCAGTGGGAGTTCAGTAATACCACTAAACTGTACCCTTAAATTGTACTTAAAGTCAAAAGAAAGAAAAGTACACTGAAGCCCTAGCCATGGGTTTGAACGGATTATAAGTAAATCTGGGTTTAAATTCCAGTCACCCAAGTTTGGACAGTCTGTTTACCCTCTGACTCAGTTTCTTCATCAATAATGTATTGAAAACTATACCGTAATGCAGAGTATGTTCATAAGTTCTCATTGAGTTCTTTCCCATGTCAGCTTTGTGGAAAAAGTTCTGCTCCTAAGACAGTTCTGTCCAGGTATGGACAGGTAAGACTAAAAGAGCAAGGGTGCTGACCTATAAATGTAGTGATTAGTTCATCTTAATCAGTGGATGGGAATGCTTCTCTCTGCAGATTTATGAGGGGTTCTCTCGCCACCACAGAACACCACATCTAGTCTTAGGAGATACTTTGATCTAGAGCAGTCTCTGAGTTGTGTCTTCTGGTGTAGTAGCAGGGGCCAGGGTGTACAATGGGAGGTGATCTGTCAGTATGGTGACGTGCAGGAGTACAAAATCAGGATGCTGTCTTGAAATCTGAAGTCACTGAGCCCTTGAGAACCTGGGGTTCGTCTTCTGCCTGGCCTTATTTAAGTGTGGCCTTCCCAGGCACATACTCCATAGCTTCTTCTTTGACAAAGGTTAGACTCTCTATGTCATAAGATTTTGTAAGTGAAAAATGGTTATTTAGTTTAGTTTTGTTTTGTTTTTTTGGGGGGTGGCAAGGGTTAGAGACAGGGTTTCTTGGAATAGCTCTGGCTGTCCTTTAACTCTCTGTAGACCAGGTTGGCCTTGAACTCTGCCTGCCTCTGTCTCCTAAGTGCTGGTATAAAGGCGTGCAACACCACTACCCAGCTAATGGTTATTTAGTTGTTGTTCCATTTGTGTTTCTATTTTTGAACCCAGTGGTTATCTGAATGAAGTCTGACTCTAGATGAAGGAGGGACTGTGTGGTAGTTTCTGCATACAAATACTATTTTTTGGATTTATATTCTCTCTCTGCATCCCTCTGTCAGTTTCCCTTCTTAGTAACCTGACAACCCACAATTTTCCTAGGTTATTTGCTGTTTGCTCAGAAGAGCCAATTAGCAGTGAGAGATTGTCACCTGCTCATCTCTAGCTTTTCATCAGTTATAAGGAGCCAGCTGTCCCACCTGTGCAGCTGTGCATTCCCTCAGGCTGGAGTCTTGTCAAACTCCTACTCACTAAGTAGTATTTAGTCACGGTTGAGATGCGGCCCCTCCAGTATAATGTCACAATACTCCAGCAAGTGGCGCTGAGGAAGCCCTGCCTCCCGAATTTCTGTCTGGCTTGTCCCTGAGAGGTTGGGAGTTAAGAGAAAGTGATACAGTCACTTGAAAGCAGCAGCCACGCTGTTTCCCCTACTCTAGTAGCATTTCAAAGCACAGTTGTTTTTTTGATTCCCAAAAAGCCATTTCTCATGTGTTAAGTAGCCTTCTGGCAAAAATGTGCCACCATGCAACTGGCCATTAGAGGTGAGACTGAGGTGTCAGTTGCTAATACTGCCTTGTACTAGATTGCACAAGAGTTGTTTTTTTTTGTTTTGTTTTGTTTTGTTTTGTGTGTGTGTGGAAGTCAGTTAGTTTACTCTTCAACCTCCTTTGTAACTACTGCTCTGTGGCCAGCTGTCATAGGATAACAAGTGAGCCTGTTGTTTTGAAAAGGAGTCAGGGCCTTTGAGATGGGATCCAGTCAGTATGATCCCATCGTGTGGCCTGCAGCATGTGGCCCACCTTCTCAGAGATCTCTTATCACACACTTGATATGAAATTCAAATCAGATGCTAGAAACCAGAGTTTTTCAGTCCTTCCTGTATTTTAAAATTGACTAGAGAAGTTTAAAACAAAAACTCTGGCATTGAATTCTGATCTAATCAATTCCTCTACAGAAGGACTCAGGTGCATCTGAAGGTTTTCAGGTGACTCTAATATACAGCTAGAGTTGAGCAGGAGCAACATTAAAAAAAAAATGCCTGTCTACAAAAGAAGAGTGTTTTCTGGACAGAGTAGGGCAGTTGTACATGTGGATTCATAGCAGTTGAGACAGCTTACACCTATGAAAGCTCAGGCCAGGCAGCAGGCTAGTATAGAAAGGGAAGGTGGGCGGGACATTGCACCCCAGCTCAGGTGTTATTACCGCTCCATGGTCCCTGATTGGCTGACCACCCACAAGTGAAAGCTGTACATATAAGAAGATACAGACGAGAGACAGCATGCACTGTGCTTGGAGGAGGGAGAGCAATGGTGGGGTAACACAGTTTGGGTGGGAATAGAGCAGGGAATGGATCTGGGAGGAGCCAGGAGGGAGGGAGTGAATATGACCAAAATACAGTGTACAAAATTCTCAAAGAACTACAAACAAGAGAAATCGATGCTTGACTACATTTAGTTTGCTGTGACTGTCATTACAGTTTCCATTCCTCTTCTCATAAAGATATAATGTTTGATGACTTTTTTTTTTTTTTTCAAAACATTGTTACCTCTGGTCATTTTTAGTGAAACTTCACCAGCTCAGTTCTACAGGATTGAAAGCAGACACCCACAAAATCCTCAGCCTTTCCTTGGGCCTCCATGAGTATTTCTGTAGGACATACTCTTGTCCCTGAGAAAAAGGAGGGCTTTTGTGGACCATCGCCCACCCCCACCCCAGTTACTGTCATGCTGTAATTTCTCCTTAGTTGGAAAACCTTTAAGAGCTCCTTCAGGGAGGAAGATGCCAAATAAAAGGCTGCGGGATGGGATCTGATGGATGAGATAGTTTCAGTATTACAGCTTAGTATGTGTAGGAAATCATAGATTTATGTGAAGAGAACAATTCAAAAGTTTCACAGTGACAAGACAAGTTCAGTAATTATATTTAAATGAGTACAGAGAAAAATTTCACCACAAACTTCGTTAACTAAAAAGGTTCTCTATAACGGGAGGTAAGTGAATTAATGGTAAATTCTACTGCCAATTCTGTCGGCGCTAATGTTGCCTGCAGCCAAGGATTCCTGTTTGCTTCATGTGGAAGAGGGAGGAAAGGGAGTGAGTCAAGCCTGTCTCCTGGTGCATTTTTTAGTATAATAGATGATACCTCTTAAGGGTCTGCAGTAGTTTTCACTGTAAGAAAGTAAGAATGCAGTTAGTTAGAAGAATGTAATCTTTTCAGCATTAATTTTCTGAAATGTTTTGTTAATGGGGTTTATTCCCAGCAAACTCTAAAATATGTGTTTCATGGGTCTTTCATTTATACATATACAAAGAATGAATTTTCAGTAGAATTGGAGAAATGCTTACCATTTGATAAATGAGTTTATAAGGAAGAACTAAGATTCTCACAAGTTAAATAGTTCTCATAGCTAGAAATTTCATGAATCAGGATGTAAGTGATTTTAAAATACTTGCTTTGATACTTTTTTTATAATTTTCATTGTACATGGGTTTGGGTTTTTATATGCTTTTATTTACTAAGTTATTAAAATAAAATTTTAATATATTTTCATTTTCAGGTGAGAAGTAGGAGACTTGAAATGAAAAGGTTAGCTTTTGCTCAATAAACACACAATAGCTTTAAGCCTGTACATTGATCTAGGCCTGTACAAGAAATCAGTCCTTTTTCTGCAAGTGTCTTAAAACATGTGGGGCCCTACACATATGTAACCAATGGGCAGTTTGATCTTCATGTGGGTGCCCTAGAAAGCTGAGTGAGTGCTTGGACTCAGCTTTGACATGGACCTTGTTACCACTTTCCATCACTTCCCCCTAATGAGGCTGCCTTCCCAGGCCTCAGTGGATAAGGATGAGCTCATTCCTGATTACACTTGCTGTGCTGGGGTGAGTTGACGGGGGGGGGGGGGGGGGGGGGGGGGGGGCTCCCCTTTTTTGAGGAGAAGGGTGGGGTTGAGGGGGAAGAGGGTAGGAGGGAGGGACTAGGAGGAAAGAGGGGAGGAGCCTGCGATCATGATGTAAAGTGAATATATAAATTAAAAATAAATTTTAAAAAACATGTAGGACCCAAATACTAACACTGAAAGATAACAGTAAAGCAGACTGCATACAAAGATGATTCCCTGTTCCTTAATTAGGTGAGGCCCCTAATGGCCTCACCATTGTTATTGTTAGTAAATTAGTATCGGTGCGTGTTAATATATCTGGTATTTTATTTTAACTGTAGGTACTAAATTGTAATAGAAATTCAGTTAGGAGTTTCTCAATGTGGAAATTCAGTTAAGAGTTTCTGAATATGGAAGAAAGTGACAGTGGTCAAAAGCTCACCTGTCTTCTTAAGTGCTGTCTGTTTCGTGGGAAGTAGCTAACCCCTATGTTTTATAGAGCCATCTGGATAATCAGGACACTGACAGCTCTTGGCTTGGTCATAGGCACGAAGGGTAGAAGTAAACTTGCCCCTCGCTGGACCCTGCTCAGAAGTAAAGTTTTCAGTGAGCCACTGTTAGGCAGCCTTTGGTACTAGTACAGTTCATTATGATGGGACAATAGGGCCATTCCTTGCATACTTAAGCTTTTGAAGTACCCTTTTGGAAACTAGAGATCTATGATATTTGTTGTCAGTGTTCAACTATGAACTATTTTTTTTAATTCACTTTACATTCTGGTTGTAGCCCCATTCCTCCTGTCCTCCCAGACCCACCTTTTCCCCCTCTTCTTTCCCCCTCCCCTATTCCTCAGGAAAGGGGAGCTCCTTTTTCTATCCACCCCAGCCCATCAAATTCCATCAGGTCTGAGCATGTCTTCTTCCCTGTGGCCTGACAAGGCAGTCCTGCTGGTGGGAGCTAGGGGGGGTGATCAAAAAGCTGGCAAGTGAGTCCATATCAGATGCAGTCCCCATTTCCCTTACTAGAGGACCCACATGAGGCCTAAGTTGCCCATCTGCTACTTCTTTGTAGGAGGCCTACCTTAGTTCATGGATGGTCCTTGGCTGATGCTTCTGTTTCAGCATCAACCCTGGACCCTGGTTAGTTGTAGTTGTCTCTGTTGGTCTTCTTGTGGAGCTCTGGTTACCTCCACATTCTTTTCTCTTTTTTCCCCACTTTTGTACAAGATTCCCTAAGCATTGCCCAATGTTTGGTTGTGAGTCTCAGCATCTGTTCTGAGGCACTGCTGGGTAGAGTCTCTCAGAGGACAACTCCATCAGGCTCCTGTCTGCAAGCTTAAAAGAGTATTGTTATTCATAGTGTCAGGGATTGGCATTCTCCCATAGGGTAGGTCTTTGGTTGGTCCAGGCATTGGTTGGGCATTCCCTCAGTCTCTATCTTTATCCCTGCACATCTTGTAGGCGGGGTAAATTTTGGGTTGAAGTTTTTGTGGGTGGGTTGTGTTCCCCTTTCTCTCCTAGGAAACTAGTCTAGTTAGAGGGTGTCCATGCTACTAGGAGTCTCTGCTTGAACCTCCCTCATATGCTCGCAGGAACCTACCCTGACTTAGGTCACCAGCATGTCACCAAGATACCTCCTCATCTACCTCCTGATCTCTGCTGGGACAAGACCGGCAGAGGCAAGCTATACTCAGGCTTTTCAACTGTGAACTCAAATGCATATTTTCCTTCTAGATGTGACACCATTTCCTTCTGTTAAAACAGACTAAGGCCACAGTTAACACTTTTAATGTCCTTTTCCTAGACTATCCCCAAAGTGCTTTTCTAGGTATGTTAATTGATTTTTGGCTCTTTTGTTGTTGTTGCTCAACAGATAACAGAAACATGGAAGTTAGGGGGCAGGGGGTTGGAGACTGTGTATAATGGGTCATTCCAAAAGGCAATGAGTTCAATTTGGTGTTTGTTGACTCCCTACTTTTGTGGCTTTGCTACAGCAGGTCATTATCTCCTTAAGCCATGCTTATGTTCTATTTCTTTTTATCCTTTAGTATTCTAATCACTAATTACCATACTTAAGCTGCCACACCTATTCATGCCAAAAGCAATGCTTATAAAAAGGAGTGTCACTAATAGAAACACAGACAAGAGATAAGTTGTGTGTAAAGTTTAGGATGGTATCTGACTGGAATAACAGAAATTAATTTACTGCCATCTTGTTGCCATAAAGCTCTTTGGCAGCCCTTAATACCTAAACTATATGCTTACTGAAAGAGAGAAGGGATAGTAATCAAGCAATGGTCATCAGCCTAATCATATTTTATATGAACTGGCATTGGTGTACTGTTCGTCATTTATCTTCTGATACCTTGATCCACATTGCTTTATGTTATAGCAGTGCCAAGAAGTGGGTGGAAAATAACCTTATTATTAGCCTAAGTTGAAAACATAATGGCATTTTGAATGCCTTCAGTCACAAATGGTGTCACAGTACTAATACTCTTTCTTGAACATTGCAAACTAGTCTTTATAAATTGCCTTTATTCATATCCCTGATGAAAGAACACCTCATGGGGAAAAAATAGCCCCTTGAGGGTTATTTAACATTTGTATATGACTATTGTTTGCATTCATAATTGGGATACTTTTATTTGTTGGCAGCTGTATATTATCATTTATATGTGAGTATGTAATTTAGAGCATTTAGACCAGTAACCACATAGTTGTCCTGAGAAGCACGTAAGAGTTGTCAACCCCTCTTCAGGAGGACAAAAATGAGGCATGGAGAAAAAAACACCTGTTGAAAACTGTTTAGCTTCTGCAGTCACCATAGGTTTTCTGCCTAGAGAACTTTGATGCCCATTAAATAAAACCTTACATCTGAAGGGAATCCATTTGTGAATAGGGCATTTTTTACATCATTCTGGTCCAGAGATAAAGTAGAATAGGGCTTAGTATCATTTCTCACAGGAAAGGAATATGTAGTCAAAAGGCATTGGTGATTTGACTCATCTGTAAAAAGTGAGACTAAGGCCTCAATAGCTCTGAGACAACAGTCTTTCTGCTACACCTGGGGGACTGTGGAATCTAGAACCCTTCATTCGAATACACAATACCCCCCTGAATAAAAAAGCTACTTTAGTAGCTTTCATTTTGTCTCGTTTCAGTTAACATACAATAAATAGATTCTACAGTAGCAAATGGTCCCTTATCAAATGTCACAGGGGAAAGAAAACAGTCATTTTCTCTGCTTTCAGAATATAGTGGAGTCTCCAGGTTTTCTAATACCTCGAATGAAAGTAGCAGCCAACACATTCTCTGGCCAGCTCTCAATGAACTACTTTTATTTTAAACAATACACAGTGTGGAAGTAACACAGACTGTCCTTTGGGATGCCTTGCTTAATTTGAGGCAATAGAATCTTGCTTCTGTTTGAATTGCATAGTCAGTGGCAGGAAGAAGGGAACATACACTTACGTCTGTATCTGGTATTTAGGTGATAGAGATAATATCTGGTCCATTTCCCTACTGTTACATTTTATCAGGTAGTTTTTAATTCATTTCCTATTTCTTCTTCTGTGTCTCTTTGATGCTGACAATTTTATAAGGGTATTTCTTCGTCATTTTTTACTACTCCTTTAAAAATGTTTTCTCATGGCAGCTTGAATGCATAAGTTAGATTAAAACTTACAGTAACCACCACCTGATAACCAAACCACAGCATTCACTTCTGATTTATTACTTTAAATTAGAATCAGTTCATATATGGCTACACAGCTTTTTAATACTACAGGGCTAAATCTGCAACCTGCTGGCACACATGAAATAGTTGTTTTATCTCCTGTTCTAAGACTGATGAAATGTTTAAAAGATGGCTTTGTAATCAGTCCATTATCTTCTCATGTTTCTGTTTATTCTGTTCTCTGTGGCAGTGTACAATCTCAAAACTAATTATTCTGCTGTAGTTAACATGAGAGCAAAAGGAAGCAACTGATAAAGCGCATCTAGCAATTCCTTTCCCAAACTGATAGTTCTATTTTGTTATCTTCTTCCAGGAAAAAGCACAGGGTTATAACCATCGACCCTCCTGGAAACCCATAAGCTTAGGGGCAAGCCCTAGGAGACAGAATACTTAATCTATTGCCACCGTATTTTTGTAACTTTGCTCTTTTGTTTTTAGATGTGTGTTTAGGCTAGAGTGTTGTTCACTCAGTTACACTTAGGTAGGCCCCTGGAATTAAGAATGCTGATCCTTAGAGTTCTCTTTTGTTCTGAAAGCAATCAAGGCACTAGATGCAGGATGTAGACCTCTAAACGAACTGTAGGCCAGCGTTCACTTTTGAATGTTCTACTTCCACAGGCAGCTACGACCATAAAAGAGACATGTAAGCGAAGGGTCACATGTTATGCTTAAGATCTAACATTTTCGACAAAGCTTGTTTTTTAAAAGCATCAGACTTTTTTTCATAAACTGTAGCCTCTAGAGATAACATTCTTGTTTGCAGAAATGTTAACAGTAACTTATACTGTCTTTAAAAAATACTTTTACTAATTTTGAGAAGTTTCTACAGTATATTTTGATCTTATTCACTCCCATTCATCCCTCTAACTCCTCCCAGGTAATCTGTAGACTATTAACATATATTGCAAAGAAGACCTGAGACTCAACATTTTTTACACAGAGGCTAGCCAGTTAGATTATATGGATCATTTTTGAACAGTAAGTGCCATGTTTTGTTTTGTTTTGTTTTGTTTTTTGCTTTCAGGTAATAAAGAAATACAGTGAATTGCACTGAGCTATAGTTCTGTTCTTACAGCCACAATGAGTTTGCTTGTAAAGTAACCAGGAATTTCTTATGGATTAGAGCTTTCTGGAAGCTAAGAGTGGGATGATATGGAGAAGGATGGTTGTTCTTTTATAGGAGAAAAATTATCAAGCTAGAAAATGTTTTATTAAAACTCAAAAATATGACCCACAGTACCAAACACTTTCACTAGAAACTAGTTGGAAGCCATTACTTAAGAAGATAGAACAAGATGTTTGCTTGTTTCTAGGATTCAGTTGCCAGTCATTTCTTGGCTTCTTTTCTTTCCTGCGTGAATATATAGCTAATTACTTCCAAACAGACTTAGCCCTGCAGCCAGACACTTCTTGTGTCACAGTTTGAGTGTGAGCCATGCTTGCTATCGCTGCATGACCAAAAGTAGCAAACGAAGATATCAAGCTAATGAGAAGGCACGTAAGCATACATCCTCTGAATGTTCTGTGTCCCATGTAGCTAACCTAAAAAGAAATATAGATATTACCCCACATTCCCTGCCTTCCCAAGTATATCTTCTGGGTAAGATGATTAATTACAAGGAGTTTACTTCTCGTAAATTACTAGCAAACCCTCCAGACTCTATTTGAAGGAGAAAACCATCAGGAATATAAAAGCTGTTAGCAGACAAAGTTAGCCTAAAATGGAGTTTAGACATTTTTTTTTATCTTTTTTGGAGGGGGAGTTGGCTCCCTCCTATGGGGTACATCTCAGGTTGTGCCAGGCATGAGTTACA
This sequence comes from Psammomys obesus, assembly GCF_907164565.1. Taxonomy (NCBI): domain Eukaryota; kingdom Metazoa; phylum Chordata; class Mammalia; order Rodentia; family Muridae; genus Psammomys; species Psammomys obesus. The sequence goes on along the minus strand of NW_026596149.1, from coordinate 12,382,361 downwards.
CATTCCCTCAGTCGCTGCTCTCTCTCTATCCTTGCACATCTCGTAGGCAAGGTAAACTATGGATGGGTGGGTGGGTTGGTATTCCTCTTCATCTGCTAGGAGTCAGTCTAGTTAGAGGGTATCCTCTTCAGTCTCCATGACCCCTGCTACTGAGAGTCTCAGCTAGAGTCACCCCCTCATCTTCCCAGGAGCTGAACGTGTCTTATATTTCCATCTGTCTTAGAGATGGCCCCGCCCACAGTTTTTCTTTTTTCAAGCCCTCTGTCCTTCTGCCCCTTTCAGCAGTCTGATCTACACCCTCATTTCCCTTCATGCTCATTATTCAACCATTTTTGAGGTAAAAGCCAATCTGAATCTTTAGGCTCTAGATAACTAGAAATGCCCTAATTGGATGGCCTGAATTTCTCATCTGGGGACTTTCCAGAGCAGCCAACACCTAGATATGCCCTGGCATTGGTGTCACAAAACTGGGTCATGAGAGTATGTTCCAGATAATACCTTTTAAAGTAATCTTCTGGGTACAGTTTTTAAAAGTCTGAATTTGCAGTGTTAGTTAAGAATGAATGGTGTTAAAACTTACCCAGTGAGTTTAACCTCAATGGTTAGAAAACAGGCTGAGGAGACCAAACTCTTTGGGTCACTGGAGGAGTTATACAAATAGTTTTCAAGAAACAAATTGTCCCAGTGATTTCTGTTTCTTTATTTTTAAGGATCAAATTTATATATGGATATCTTTCTTATACTTCCCTTTGATTTTCATTGAAAATAATTTTTTCTTTGTTATGGAATATCGAATGATGAAAGCGTAAGAATATCTTCTCAAAGCAATGATATTTTGATAATTTTAAATTACATTTACTTATTTGTGGGGAAGTAGAGCTGTGCCACAACATGAAAATGGAAGTCAGAAGACAATTTGCAGGATTGTGTTTTCTCCTTCCACCATATGGAACCAGCTATCAAAATCAGGTCATCAGGCCTGGTGGCAAATACCAGTATCAACAAGCCATCACTGCCTCACCAGTTCCATAATTTTTAGGATTACATGAAATCCTAACCAATAAGAATAAAGAAACATTATGACTTTTTATTATTTGAGAGTTCTATTACTTTGTACTATGTAGACATGAACTTATATTCATGAATACTTTACAGGACTTCCAGAGCTTCATCTGCTAGCTCATAACTTACCAGGAATATCACATGGGATCCTGCTTCTTTTCTTTGCCAAATCATCCCAGGCTTCCTGAGATGTTTCTAGTTCAGCTTCTTTACATCACCCACATGCTTGTCATATACCTACCTCTCAGGTCTCACTTGAGACAAGTAGTAATTTCTGGAAGCAGTGGAGGAAGAGAGTGAAGTTTAATGTGACCATGGATCAGCTTGTTTAAAAGTACTACAAGGAGCTGGAGAGATGGCATAATAGCTAAGAATGCTTGATGCTTTGCCAGAGGACCTGGATATTATTCCCAGCACCCACATAGCACTTACAACCACCATAACTCCAGTTCTAGGGGGCCCAACAACCTCTTCTGCCAGCCAGGGTCACTGGTCATGCAGGTGATACAAAGATAAACATTCAGACAAAACAGTCTTACAGATGAAAGGTGATGATAAAAAATAATTTTTAAATTTTTTTCTTTATTATTATTATTATTTATTATAACTTTTTCAATTTGTATCCTAGCTGTAGCCCCCTCACTCATCTCCTCCTGGTCCCACCCTCCCTCCCTCTTCCCCCACTATATCCCTACTCTAGTCCACTGATAGAGGAAGTCCTCCTCCCCTACTACCTGACCCTAGCCTATCAGGTCTCATCAGGACTATCTGGATCCTCTTTCTCTGTGGCCTAGTTAGGCCATCTCTCCAGGGGGACGTGATCAAAGAGCTGGCCACTGAGTCCATGTCAGAGACAGCACCTGCTCCCCTTACTAGGGAATCCACATGGAGACTGAGCTGCCCGTGGGCTACATCTGAGCAGGGGGTCTAGCTCCTCTCCATGCATGGTCCTTTGTTGGCACATCAGTCTCTGAAAGCCTCCCTAGATCCAGATTTTTTGGCTCTGTTGGTCTCCTTGTGAAGCTCCTTTTCCCTCCAGGTCTTTCATCTCCCCCTTCTTCCATAAGATTCCTTGCACTCTTCAGAAAGTTTGGCTATGAGTCTCAGCATCTGCTTCAATACCCTGCTCAGTAGAATCTTTCAGAGGGTCCCTGTCCTCATTTCCTGTTCCCTATCTTCTCCTACTTCGGATATCTGTCTGCCCTTCTGAATGAGGTTTCAGCCCTTTCCCTAGGGTCCTCCTTGTTGTTTTGCTCCTTTAGGACTATAGATTTTAGTATGTTTATCTTATATTATATGGTTAATATTCACTTATAAGTGAGTATATATGATGTGTGTCTTTCCGCTTTTGGGTTACCTCACTCAGGATGATCTTTTCTAGTTCCAGCCATTTGTCTGCAAATTTCATGATTTCCTTGTTTTTAATTGCTGAGTAATATTTCATTGTGTAAATGTAACACAATTTCTGTATCCAGTTGAGAGATGTGTAGATTGTTTCCAGATTCTGGCTATTATGAATAAAACTGCTGTGAACATAGTTGAGCAAATGTCCTTGTTGTATGGTTGAGCATATTTTGGATATATGCCCAGGAGTGGTGTAGCTGGATCTTGAGGTAGCACTATTCCTAATTGTCTAAGAAAGCGCCAGATTGATTTCCAATTCCTACTAGCAATGGAGGAGGGTTCCCTTTCTCTGTTACTTATCCAGCATGTGTTGTCACTTGAGTTTTTGATCTTGGCCATTCTGATGGGTGTAAGGTGCAATGTCAGGGTCATGTTGATTTGGATTTCCTGGATGACTAGGGACGTTGCACATTTCTTTGTTTCTCCACTATTCAGTATTCCTCTATTGAGAATTCTCTGTTTAGCTCTGTACCCTAATTTTTAATTGGATTGCTTGGTTTGTTGATGTTTAATTTTTTGAGTTCTTTATATATTCTAGGTATTAGCCCTCTGTCAGATGTAGGGTTGGTGAAGATCCTTTCCCAGTCTGTAGGCTGTCGTAAGATCAGCAATCAATGGGACCTCATAAAACTGAAAAGTTTCTGTTAAAAAGCAAAGAACACTGTTAAAATATAATTTTTAAAATTAAAAAGTACTAACAGAAGAAAGAATAAGTTTGGGAAAAGGATAGAAATGAGCTTTGGATTTTTTTTTTTTTTGAGGTAAATCTTGAAATGCACCAATTTTTTTCCTATGAGCAAATGAAATTTAACAGTTATTAACAATGATAAAATGTTAGACATAATTATCAAAAAGTACATTTTTCTCTCAGTCCTGTGAATTTTACCATGTGGTTTAATTTTTTTTAAGGAGAGTCTCACCAAGGTAATGTAAATACAGGTTAAACATTGTGATTTCTTTGCCCATACAACTTCTATGCACTTGTTTAATATTCTAAAATCAAGTTTTACCTTAACATATATTTGAAATAATAACCATTTTAAAAAGTTACTAGAAAATATGCCAAAGGTGTGAGGTAGACGCAGCATGCCATGTCCTATTCTGAGTGGTCATTATTTTACCATACAGTGTTTTTCAGTCACTGAGTATTACATTAATGAGGATAAGCTGAACTATAACAAAGTAGATTACTCTTTGTTAGTAACAAGAATCCTGACTGGGTCTGGCATCATGGTGCACTCCTTTAATACCAAACCTCAGCAGTCAGCTGCAGGTGGATCTCTATGAGTCCAGGGTCAGCCTGGTATACATAGTGCGTTTTAGGACAGGCAGGCTATGTAAAGAGACCCTGTCTTAAAACAATAATAAAGAATCTTGCATGAGAGTTTCTGTCTGATAGACAGATTGCCTTCCCCATGAGGCTCCAAGGATCTAGACATCTCTGGTTTTTGGCTATGTTATCTCCATTCATGCAGTACAAAAAGGAAAGAACAGGAGGTGCTCTGTCATGTCTGTTCTATTAAAAGCCAGGTCCTGGGGCAGCAAATGTCACTTCTACTTGCATCCTCCTAGATGTATGTGGCCTCATGCAAAGGACTAAGAAATGTGGTTTTTAGCATGTATTCTACTGTAGCCCTGACACTGTGGGAAAAAGAACAGGTTTTGGTGGACAGCCAAAACCTGCCAGAAGTTCTCTGCCAGAAGTTCTTTTTCAGTTTGTTGTTATTGTTTTGTTTTGTTTTTTTCTTTTTATCTAAAATATATTTTTCTCACATAATATATCCTTATTATCTCACATAATATATCCTGATTATGGTTTCCCTCCTTCTTCTCTTCCCAGTTCTCCCCACCCCTACCACCATCCAGACCTACTCCCTTTCTACCTCTCGCTAGAAAACAAGCAGGCTTCTAAGGGATAATAGGAAATTAAAATTTAAAAATTCAGTTAAAACAAAAACTAACACATCAGAATTAGACAAGAAAAGCAGAAGGGAAAGAGCCCAATAAAAAGGATCAGAGACCCACTAGTTTACAGTCAGAAGATGCATGAAAATCAGTAACTGGAAGCCATAATGTGTATGCAGACATGTGCAGACCCTGTGCCTGCTGCCTTAGTCTCCGAGTTCATAGGAGCGTTAGCAATGGTGATCTAGAGAGCCTTGTTTCTTGGTGTCCTCCATCCCCACTGTATTTTATACTGTTTCTGCCTCCTCTTCCTAGGGTTCCCTAAGGCCTAAGGGGAGAAATTCAGTAGAGACATCACATTTAGGGCTGAGTGTCCCAATGTCTTTCTGTATTTTTTCCCATTTGCTACAGGAGAAAGCTTTTCTGATGATGGCTGAACAAGATACTGATCTACTAGTAAAGCTGAATGTCATTAGAGATCATTTTATTGCGGGGTTTTGGTTTGGTTTTTTTGTTTGGGGAATTTGTTTGTTTATTTGTTTGGAGGGGGTTATAACAGTGGTGCTTGGTTTTACTCTACATCTCTGGGCTTGGTCACCCTAGCAGTTTTGGGTATGGATGCCATCTTGTGGTGTGGGCCTTAAGTCAAATCAGATATTGGTTGGTTACTCCACAAGCTTTGTGCCATCATTGCCTCATCATATCTTGCAGGCAGGACACCATTGTAGATTCTGGGTTGGTTTTTATAGTTCTCCTTTGGTAATATGCAGAGGACCTAGAATATAGGGGTGAGGTTCTATGTAGGAACTTCTCCATGATCAATTGGTTGTGTAGATGTCTTCAGCAATGAGACCATACTGTCAGTTTGTGGAGAGCAGCCTACAGTCTTAGCAAAAGATTGGTGGTTTAGGGATTCCCACGAGACCCAAAGAACTCAATTAAATATAACCCAATCCCAGTACTAGAAGCTTCATTGATGACAAGAGATGGCCAGAACTCAGACTCCCTGACTATTTGGTGACTTTATTTCAATCATCCTCATTTGTATATATTTTGAGAAGCTTTACTGCATTAGGCCCTCATACTGCCCTCCCACAGAGGCAGAAATTGTCTGCCTTTTTGTTTTGCAGTTTTAACTGATTCTTCCCAGATTCTCTTCCTGTACCCTTTCTCCTCACACTTCCCCTTCCCCACTTGATCCTCCTGTTCAAGCTCCCCATCCATCGATAACTATCTATTCTGTTTCCTTTTCCTAATGAGATCTATCTTTCACCCCTAGTCCCTTATTCTAAACCTAATCTCTGTGGCTGTATGGACTGTAGCTTGTTTATCATTGACTTAAAAGCTAATATCCACATATAAGTGAATCCATAACATATTTATGTTATCTGCAAATTTTTTTTAACTCAGAAGGTTGTTTTATTATTTATACATATATGTATACATGTTTAACAATAATAATTAGTGTATAATAAGACATGAATTTGAGAGGGAACAGAGAAGGAAACCATACAGGAGGGACTGGATGGAGGAAGGGGGCAGTAATGTAAACACAGTACACATATAGGAAATTTTAAAAGCAGTTTTTTAAAAAAACGTATCTCAGTGGATAAAAGCACTTGACTCCAACCTGATGACCTGAGTTCAATCCCTGGGACCCCCATGGTAGAAAAAGAGAACCAGCTCTCACAAATTATTTTCTGACGACACACGAGTCATGGCACATGTGGACACATGAACACACATATGAATAAATAAATATAATACAAATTTTAATCCCTTTACTTCTTTATTTTGACCTGATATTGGGCCCAGTAAGGTGCTTTTAGTGTCACTGAAATTCTAGGTAAAGGACAAATTTCTTTTCATGGGCCATGCTTTCTACTGTCAGTTAATCTACAAACTACGTGAACTTCAACTATCTACCAGCATTCTTCTGGGTTTTTGGAGGACACACTAAAGTGGAATATTTAGATCCTGACCTTCAGAACCATATCATCTCATTGGAAAAAAACAAAAAAAATGCTATAATCAATACAGAAATTATTATCATGGTATCTTGCTGTGTGTATCATGCTCTAAGCAAAGGGTCACAGGACTCACTTCTGGGAGATTGTGGTTGAGAGATGAAGACTGGGCTGAGGGGCATTGAAGGATGGAGGCCTTACGCATCTTGCAGTTCGTACTCCAACCAAGTACCATGCATGGAGATAACCTAGAACCCCTGCACAGATGTAGCCCATGGCAGTTTAGGTCCAAGTGGGTTCCATAGTAATGGGAAAAGGGACTGCCTCTCACATAATCTGATTGGCCTGCTCTTTGATCACCTCCCCCAGAGGGGGGAGCAGCCTTACCAGGCCACAGAAGATAACAATGCAGCCACTCCTGATGAGATCTGATAGACTAAGATCAGAAGGAAGGAGAGGAGGACCTCCCCTATCAGTGGACTTGGGGAGGGATATGCATGAAGAAGAGGGAGGGAGGGTGGGACCGGCAGGGAAGGAGAGAGAGGCTTATGGGCGGATACAAAGTGAATAAAATGTAATTAATTTAAAAAAATTATCTGCAAATTTTATTTCATTTTTTAACAGCTAAGTAATACTCCATTATGTAAATATACCACGCTTTATCTATTTTTCTGTTTTGGAGCATCTAGGTTGTTTCCAGTTTCCGGCTGTTATGAATAGAGAAGCAATGAACATGGTTGAACAAATGTCTCTATAATAGGGTGAGAAGTCTTTGGGATAAATGCCTAAAAATGGCATAGCTGGATCTTAGAGTAAATTGATTCCCTTCTACTTCAGGCACTGACACACTGGTTTTAGTAGTTGTACAAGGGTGCACTCCCAAAATAAGTGGATGAGTGTTCCCTTACTTCACATGCTCATCAGCATGAGGTGTCACTTGTTTTATTGATCTTAGCCATACTGACAGGTTTAACATGAAACCTCAAAGTTGTTTTGATTTGCATTTTCCCAATGGCCATTTGAGTTTCCTCTTTTGAGAAATCTGTTTGTTTATATCTTTATGCCATTTTTAGTTGGGTTGTTGATTTCTATTTTTTAGTTCAATATATATTTTGGATATTAGCTCTTTATTGGATGTATAGTTGGTGAAAGTATTTTTCCATTCTGTAAGCTGCCATTTTGTCTGAACGACACTGTCCCTTGCTGTATAGAAGTGTCTCAATTTTATGAGGTCCCATTTATTAATTGCTGACCTCGGTGCCTGTGCTAACACTGTTCTGTTCAGGACGCCTTCTCCTGTGCCAATGAATAAAAGGTTATTCCCCACTTTCTCTTCTATCAGGTTCAGTATATCTGGTTTCATGTTGAGGTCTTTGATCAATTTGAAGTTGAGTTTTACATAGAGCAATAAATATGTATCTATTTGGAATCATCTACTTGCAGCCATCCAGTTTGACTAGCGCCATTTATGAAGATGTCTTTTTTTTCCAGTGTGTTTCTGGATTATTTACCAAAAACCAGATGTCCACAAGTGTATGGATTTATGTCTAGGTCTTTAAGTAGATTCCATTGATCAACCTGTCAGTTTTTGTGTCAATACTGTGCTGTCTGATACAACTTGAAATTAAGGATGGTGATATCTCCCTTGGTGCTTTATTATTCACAATTGTTTTTAGCTCTCCTGGATTTTATATTTCTGTATGAAACAGAAATTTTTCCCTTGCATGGTCTATGAAGAACTGTGTTGGAATTTTGATAGGGATTTTATTGACTCTGTAGATTGATTTTGATAAAATGGCTATTTTCACTATATTAATCCTACCAATCCATGAACATGGGAGATCTTTTCATCTTCTGATATCTGCTTCAATTTTATCTTCAGTGTCTTAAATTCTTATCAAAAAATCTTTGACTTGCTTTTTTAGATATTTTATGTTATTTGAGGATATTGTGAGGGGTCTTGTTTTCCTTCTTTCTTTGTCTCTATGTCATTTGTATATAGGAGTGCTACTGTTTCTTTTGGGTTAATTTTGTATCCAATTACTTTGATGAAAGTCTGTATCAGCTGTAAGTTTCCTAGTGTAATTTTTAGGGTCACTTATATGTACTATCATGTCATCTGCAAATAAAGATACTTTAACTTCTACCTTTCCAATTTGTATCCCCTTGATCTCCTTCAGTTGTCTTGTTGTTCTAGCTTAGAATTCAGGTACTCTATGGAATAGGTATGGAGAGAGTGAGCAACCTTGTCATGTCCCTGGTTTTAGCAGAATTGCTTTGAGTATCTCTCCATTTGAGTTGATATTGGCCGTGGGCTTGCTATAAACTGCTTTTATTATGTTCCTTTTATCCCTAGTCCCTCCCAGACTTTTATCATGAAGGAGTTTTGAACTTTGTCAAAGGCATTTTTTTTTTTTTTGTGTATAGTGGGATGATCATGTGTTTTTGCCTTTCTGTCTGTTTATGTGGTGGATTATATTTATCAATTTATGTATGTTGTATCATCCCTGCATATCTGGGATAAAGTCTGCTTGATCATGGTGGATAATTTTTTGGATGTGTTTTCAGATTCAGTTTTCAAGTATGGAGAACTTTTGCATCTCTGTTCCTAAAGAAGTAATTCTTTTTCTTTGATGGATCTTTTAGTTTTGTAGGTATCAGAGTAATTATGACCTCCTAAAATGAATAGTCCAATGTTCCTTCTATTTCTATGTTATGGAATATTATGAAGAGTATTGATATTAAGTCTCCTTTGAAAGTCTGGTAGATTCTGAGCAAAAAGGACCTGACCTGGGCTTTTTTAGGTTAGGAAACTTTTCTAGTTCATTAGGGGTTATAGGTCTAATTTTCGCTTTTGTTGTTGGTAGGTTTTGGTTTTTTTGTTGTTGTTTCTCCTTTGTGTGTGTGTGTGTGTGTGTCTGTGTGTCTGTGTGTCTGTGTGTGTGTGTGTGTGTTGGAGGGTTTGGTTTTGTTTTGTGTTTTGGTTTGATTTGGATATTGTTTTTTTGTTTTTGTTTTTTGATGTCCTGAACTCACTTTGTAGACCAAACTGACCTCAAACTCACCGAGATCTACCTGCCTCCGCTTCTCAAGTGCTGGGATTAAAGAGGTGTGCCATACTGCTCAGCGGTTATAGGTCTGTTTAAATAGCTTATCCGATCTTGATTTAACTTTGTTAAGTGGTATGTATCAAGAAAATTGTTCACTTCTTTTAGATTTTTCACTTTGGTGGAGTACAGGTTTTTAACATATGTCCCCCTGATTCTCTGGATTTCTTTGGTGTCTGTTATTTTTCCTCTTTTCTAACTTTATTAATTTGGATGTTCTTTCTCTTTGCCTTTTAGTTAATTTGGATAAGGGTTTGTCAATCTTACTGATTTTTCCCAAAGAACCAACTCTTTGTTTCATTGATTCTTTGTAATTTTTGTTTATGTTGTTAATGATTTCAGCTTTGAGTTTGATTCTTTCTCACCATCTACTCCTTTAGGGTATGGTTTCTTCTTTTTGTTCTAAAACTTACAGGTGCACTGTTATTAGTATGAGTTCTCTCCGTATTTTTATATGGCATTTAGTGCTATGAGTTTGGCCTTTAGAACTGGCTTCATTGTGTTCCGTAAGTTTTAGTATGTTGTGTATTCAATTCCATTCAGTTCTGTAAGGTCTTTCATTTCTGTCTTGACCCATTGGTTTATCGTAGAATATCTTGTTTTTTTCCATCTATTGTGATTGAAAAATTTGCTGGGTACTAGGAGGAGATGAGGAAGGGGGTTACAATTGGGATGTAAGTGAATAAATTATAAAAATAAAACATAAAAAATTGCTGGCTATGGTAGTCTAGGTTGGCATCTGTGGTCTCATAGAGTCAGTAGAACATGTGTCCAGGGCCTTCTGGCTTTCAAAGTCTACATTGAGGAGTCTGGTGTATTCTAATAAGTCTTCCTTTATATGATACTTGTTGTTCCCTTGTGGCTTTTAATATTCTTTCTTTCCTCTGTATGTTTACTGTTTGGATTATTATGTGCCAAGGGGACTTTCTTTTCTAGACCAGTCCATTCTTCTGTATGCTTCTTGTACCTTGATAGGTTCTCCTTTCTTAGGATATGTAAATACTTTTTTATGATTTTGTTGAAATTATTTTCTTTGTCTTTGACCAGGGTTTCTTCTCCTTCCTTTATTCTTACTTTTCTTAGATTTGATCTCTTCATAGTGTCTCAAATTTTCTGGGTGTTTTGTGCTAGAAGTTTTTTTAAATTTTAACATTTTTTTTGACTGAGACATCCATTTTTTCCATTGTTTCTTTAATGCCTGAAATTCACTTATCCATTGCTTATATTCTGTTAGTGAGGCTTGCATCTAAAGTTCCTCTTCAAACTCCGACATTTTTCATTTCCTATTTCCCTCAGTTTGGGTTTTTGTTATTAATTCTATTTCTACTTTAGATCTTGAACAGTTTTGTTCATTTTTTTCTACTTTTTGCTTGTGTTTTCATAGATTTTTTTCAAAGGGATTTATTCATTTCCTCTTTAAGGACCTCCTCTATCATATTCATAAAGACGATTTTAAGGTCTTTTTCTTGTGCTTCAACTATGTTGGAATATTCAGGGCCTATTGTGATAGGGTTGCTAGGCTCTAGCTGTTATTGATTGTGTCTTTACACTGGTGTCTGGGCATCTAGGTTTGGGAAGACTGTAATTCTAGGTGTTGCTATCTGGCCTTATCTTTGTTGTGTGAGTATTTTGTTCCTTGGTTTCTGCTGTCCTCTCTGCTTCTCAGGAGAACATGGTGGCTGTGTGTTGCCTAGTAGGAAAATTTTCTGGGATCCCTGATAGTGTCACAGGAATTCTTTTTTTATTTTTGTTTTTGTCTCAGACTTCCTAGAGAGAAAATTTCAGAGTTCTGAAGCAGCAAATGTCACTTCTACTCGCATCCTCTTAGATTTATGTGGTCTCGTGCAAGAAACTAGCACAAGTAGTTTTTTAGTACTCCACTATAGTACACATGTACTGTGACACTTTGGGAAAAAAAGAATGAGTTTGGGTGGAGAGCCAGTATTCTCTGACATGGGACTTCTTTACTTTGCTGTATCTAAGCTTCCTAGAGAGACAGAATCCTAGAGGACAGCATCACGCAAACTTCAGTCCTTTCCCCTGAAAAGCCTAAGCTAACAGGTCTCACTCATGTGGCTCCAGCAATCCAGGGTTTGCCAACACCCTACATGACTTTTACCTTCAGGAATGTTTGGTAAATGATATTTTAAGAAATAACTAGGTTTTGGAAAGGCGTCATATACATCTGTTGCTAAGAGTGCTGTGTTTATTTGGCTACGTGCTTCGTTGTACAGGTATAACACTAATATATCCGTTCAAGTCTGCATTTTGGTTGGATACGATGATTATTTCATTGAGTTGACCAAGTTTACCAATCATCTTGAAATAAGATGATTCTATGGCTTATATAAAGTACTTAAAATATATCGCCTTATGACAGCTCTTTAACACAGCTCAGTGGATAAAGATGACTAGTAATGAAATCTTAGGATAGTTTTCACCGTGTCTGTCATAATGTTGAAGCTCTCAGGATGCCATCCTGAGAGGTAAAAGCAGAAATACACTGGATAAACAGTGATTGGATTTTTTTAATCAGGAAAGCCTGTTCAGCCTTCCAAATAACCTAGAAGAATGACATGTGTTTAACGTGTTTGTTCTATAAGCTTTCACAGTAAATTTGAATATTTGGCTCCTGTGCTGTGTTGCTCTACATGAGCTCTTTGACAAAATGGAATTTATTCAGGGAATTCAAGCCAGCTTCAATAATAGACTTAGACAGTTGCATTGATTAAAGTAAGTGCTCTGTCACTAACATCCAAAGTATTCCAGGATTTTGTGGAAAGATGTTTGGAATATTCACTGTTTTGAATTATTTGAGCCATTGATGGTCTTGCTATAGAATATAGTTAGATGTAGTGGTAGAGAAATCTCTTCTGATGACAAAGAGTGTTATTATAATTTGTTTCCCGAACAATTAGAAAGTAATAGTGTAGCATTGGTTTTTCTATACACATAATCTTTGCCACACACAACTTTTCTACTCTTGGCAGTATTTTGCTTTTTTATTTAAAATAGGCTTTTTCACACCCCATAATAATATGTGTTTGGAGTAAAATCTATAGAAGCAATGATCTTGAAGTTTTTTTTTTTAAAAAAAAAGGGCTAAGGTGGTGCATGGGAATTCATCTTCATCTAGTCATCTGAGGAAGAACTGGGAGCCCTTGAGATATTTCTTTTCCCTTTTTTCTAAAAATTTAATAGATGAATAAGTATCATTGGCCATGATTGAAAAAGAAGAAGAACAAGAAGAGGAACAAGAAGAAGAAGAAGAGGAGGAGGAGGAGGAGGAAGGGGGAAGAGGAGGAGGAAGGGGGAGGAGGAGGAGGAAGAAGAAGAGGAGGAAGAAGGAGAAGGAGAAGAAGGAGAAGAAGAAGAAGAAGAAGAAGAAGAAGAAGAAGAAGAAGAAGAAG
>NW_026596149.1:12243985-12369496 GCF_907164565.1 Psammomys obesus | reverse complement strand
AAGAAGAAGAAGAAGAAGAAGAAGAAGAAGAAGAAGAAGAAGAAGAAATTTTAGATCAAATACTACTTGGACATACATGCAGGGTGGGGTAGATTGGTAGATGACATATTCTTTCGCTTATGTGTCAGAGTGGCTCTGATGCTCGGTTTATGGCATTAAAAGTTTTGGAAATGCTAATATCAAGGACATTTTTACTTTTCTGAGGTATTCTAAGGTTTCAAAGAATGTGAATCTCTTTTTGCCTGCTAATGAATGAAAAGTAAACTGCTGCTAAGTTGGAGTTGTTACATCAAGTACAGGAACCATATCTTTTTTCTCTCCAAAATCAGTTGTACCTTATTTTATTTTCTGAAGAATAATTAATGTGTTTCTACTTAGAGGAACAGTAAAGTAGTAACAATCTCTGGAATGTGTAAATCTGCCTGCCTGTCTAGGCTTTGTCAGTAACCAGTGTGGAAGCTCTCAAGATAATACCTCTTTATGCTTCTGTTTCCTTTATTGGAAATGAAGATTAAACTAAATCACTGTATCTAAGATCTACTTCTTTCTTTACTCCAACATTAGAAGTTGATCACAAGAAAATCAGAAGCATTACTTGTTCAAAATCACAGTGTGATTAAAGTTTGTCACTTTGTCCCAACCATGTAATTCGAGGGATCATTTTTCTTCTTTCATGACTCTCTCATGGCCAGCTCAGCATCCACATTTTCACTGTATAGATACTTACCAAAGCCTGTCACCACAGATTGTTTACAATAAAGATTAGGTCCTTGCAAAAGGGCTATTTTATACTAGAAATTTTTGTTTCACTGTCGGTCTAAACTAAAAGTAAAAGTACAAATCTCAAAAAATGAGAGGAATGATTGGGACAGAAGATAGAATCACTATTAACATTACACCTTCCACTTTCAGAAATGCCATCACCTGGTGGTCTTTATGGTGCTCCTAAAACAAGGTACTGAAAAGAGGAAGAGAGCCTACCTCTGTTTCCTGTGTACTATGTACAGTCTCTGAATTTAGCACTGTGTGAACAGTGAGTGATTAAATGGATCAAACCAAATGCATTTTGTCTAACAGCTAAGCCACACTGTCTTAGATCAGAAATTGAAAAATTATGCCCAGTCATTCTCAGAAAATGGAATGTTGCATGGAAAGGCTTATAGAATACAAAGCAATAAAGATTATAATTCTGTAGCCTCAATATATGTGGGAAAGGGCCTTAGATGAGTTAAACACTCATTTCAAAAACTAGTGTCATGAGGTTGGAGAGTGGGCTCAGTGGCAAAGATTATTGAATGCTCTTGCAAAGGACCTGGGTTCTAGTCCCAGTATCCACATGGCAGCTCAACAGCTATTTGTTTCTCTAGGTCAAGGAGAAACAATGCCCTGTTTCTGACCTCTAATGGCACCAAGGCACGTACATGATGTATGGACATACAATGCCCATATACATTTTTTAATTAATTAATCGTTTGAAAAATTTTTTAAAAATCTACTGTTCTGAGTTAGCATACCTGGCAGCATACTTTTCCCCAAGTAGAGCCAGGGAGCCATGGAAGCTCACAGAGCTGTGGTAGTCATTAACATAGCATGGCAAGAAAGTCACCGCAGAGTCTTGATAAAGTTCTTCTTTATCAAGAACTTTATAGTAAAGGATCCTCTGAATGCATCTTCCTATTTGATGGGAAACTTGAGAACAAAGCCCAGCCTCTGGGAACTCCTTTTCGTGGAGGTATGTGCCCCAAACTTCTGCCTGACACTTTCCTCCTTTCCTTCTGTTGTTGGCACCCAGAACATTGTATCTCAATGCAAAGCCGAAAGTGGCTTTTTTTTTTTTCTTTCTCTGTTGTTGGATTACAATAAACAAACCTAGGCTTAGAGTCTTTCTGTAGTAATGACACTTGAGTACACTCATTGGATAGCAACAGTTTTGTTTCAAATGAACTGTTTTAGGGAATTTCTGTGCGTGGAGGCATACCATAAAATGTACAACTGGGGAAAATTTTGTTGAACCCTAAATAAGAAAGTCAATCAAAATGATTCCATTAAAATTGGTTTTCTGTTTAGAGGCCATATAAATGGATGTTCAGAGTATTCAGAGGTCATGTAAATGGTTGAGCTAGGATCATTCTGAGTAATTACTTCAGAAACCCAGTCAAGACAATCAGTTCCAAACCCTATTAATGAGTTCATAGTTATCGCTTTTAAAAGAGGTCTCTTTTCCATACCTCCTATCCAGAGACCCATTGAGTCAGCTTAGCATGTGGTGAAGCTGTCAATGCAGCCTTTCCTTATCTCAGTGTCATTTGTTAAAAGATAGGGTAATGCTGCTCACCCCCACTTGCCTCAAAAGAGAACCTACTTAGAGTCTGTTTATGATAGAAGCTTCCTAGAGAAACATGATAAATTAAAGATAGCTAATAATCTCTAACGTTCAAGAAGTACTTTCAGTGTATTTCCTCTGTTTTTAATCCCATTATTAATCCTACATTACAAATAAGAATGAGAGGGTTAAAGTGGTAATTTGTCCAACATACCATCAAATTGAGACACTAAATTGAGACAAGTAACTGATACTGTCTAGGGGTCTTGATTTGGTTTATTCTTTTTATCAATTAAAGTCTTAAGTGGGACAGGTAGCAGTGGAGAAATCTGGAACACCACAAACAGGAGCAGACAGAATCAGCCGATGAAGAAAGGCATTTATTGGGATTAAGGGAATACAACCCTGCAGCAGACATAGAGAAAAAGACCCACAAAGCAGAAGGGAGACTCATGAAGATGAAAACCCATTTTTTTCTCGACTGCTGGGTTGTTTTTTTTTTTTTTTTTTTTTTTTAAGTCTGTAAAGAGTTTTCCTCCCTTAATTTAGAGTTATCTATTTGAAGAAATAGAGAGTGGTTGATTGGCCCACAGTTGCTGCATAACATGTCGTGATCTGGCCTTGAAATTGTTGAGCCAGTCCATTAGCAGAGGGCCTGGTGCTGAAAAAGTCAAAGCCGACAATGCCTTTGTTTTTAGCTGGCCTGTTTTGTTTTTTAATTCTTTATTAATTACACTTTATTCACTTTGTATCCGCCCCCCCTGTGGTTCCCTTCCTCCTCCCCTCCCAATCTCTCCCTTCCTCCACCCTCTGCATGCATGCCCCTCCCCAAGTCCACTGATAGGGGAGGTCCTCCTCCCTTTCCTTCTGATCCTAATCAATTAGGTCTCATCAGGAATGGCTGCATTGTCTTCTTCTGTGGCCTGGTAATGCTGCTTCCCCCTCAGGGGGAGGTAATTAAAGAGCAGGCCAATCAGTTCATGTCAGAGACAGTCCCTGTTCCTATTACAATGGCCAATCAGTTCATGTTAGAGACAGTCCCTGTTCCTATTACAATGAAACCCACTTGGATACTGGCTTTTGTCTCAGGACAGTGTTAAAGAAGTAGGCCATCTTGTAATTTCACCATTTTTATTACCTACACCTTCTGCTTGTCTTCCTACCTGGCAATCAGTCTAACTCCTCCTAGTTCCTTATTCTCCACTCTCAGAAGTTACCCTGAGGGATTTGAGGATGCCAACCACTCTCAACTGCTTCTAGCTGACCAAAGGGATGATGAGGCGCAGTCAGAGTGCCTCAGAGAGAGGCTAATCTAAGGGACCATTATGGCTATTATCCAGAGCATAAGGTAGCCATGTTGTGGTAGTGTGTATCTTTGGAGTTTGCCATGGAGGGAGGCAATATTTGTAACACATAAAAAGTGAAATGATTAGTAACCTTATAATTCCTAAGAGTGCAGTTAAAGAAAATAGCTTGGGGCAGTTTTCCCCTTATTAGAGGAAGAAGATAGGCAAGAAAACCATCCAAAGAATCCTCAGCAGGCTTTGTCATAGGTATCAACAAGACTGAGGACTTCTTTGCCACCATCATCTACCATAAAATGTACTCCATGGGTTCTAGAGAGATGGCTCAGAAGTTAGGAGCACTTGCTGCTCTTGCAGAGAGGATCAGAGTTTCATTCCCAGTACCTGTGTGGCAGCTCAGTACTATAGTTCCAGGAGATCCGATACCCTCTTCTGGCCTCTGGAAGATCAGGCACACACATGGTACACATATACATAGGCAAGATACCCGCACGCACACACAAATTAAATTAAAATGAAATCATTATTTAAAAAAGTACTCCATGGAAGAGGCCATTCATCTACCTCAAGAGTTCAGAAGTCAGCCACTAAGTTTCTTGTACGCCAACCTCACAGGGAGCATCAAGAGATGTGTCAATGAGGAAAATTCTTCCACATTATGATTAATATCAGTTCTATTATGCCACTGACTGGACTTGTAGTGCACCATAACTTTCTTACCAGAATCCTGTTGAAGGATAAAGTCATAGAAATGGTCTTCTGTATATCCAGATTGATTTAAGTCATGTCTAACAGATCAAAATGTAACTGTGCAGTCAGCTCTTCACTGCACAGGTCTTCTGCATAAGGAACAAACACTGTGAGAGAAGTCAGTTAAAGTAATTGTCTTATTGGGGTGCCCTTCCAGAAATAGATGTTTTTGCTTATCTACCAGGTATATTGTCCAGTGGAGGTAGACATTATGACCAAACCTGAGTAAAATCAAGATTCTAATTGTTGATGCCACAATTAGATGCAGACATCTGTATATATAATTCATAATCCAAAGAAGAGTATCTTTTATTTTTTAATTTATTATTATTAATAATAATTATAATTTATTCACTTTGTAACCCAGCTGTAGCCCCCTCACTCTTCCCTCCCATGTCCCTCCTCTAGTCCACTGATAGAGAGGTACTCCTCCCCTACTATCTGACCCTAGCCTATCAGGTATCATCAGGACTTCTGGATCCTCTTTCTCTGTGGCCTAGTAACGCCACCTCACCATAGGGAGATGACCAAAGAGCAAGCAATTGAGTTCATGCCAGTGACTTCCCCTGCTCCCCTTACTAGGTAATCCACATGGAGACTGAACTGCCCATGGGCTACATCTAAGGAGAGGGTCTAGCTTCTCTCCGTGCATGGTCCTTGGTTGATTCATCAGTCTCTGTTTTTTGTTTGTTTGCTTGCTTGCTTACTTGCTTGTTTGTTTGCTTTTTATTTTCTAGTAGTGTCCCAGGAGCACCATTTTGGCATTTTGAATAATTTCCCAAACCTTTGATTTTGAGAACAGGGTATCTGGCAACCTCCATTAATCAGGGAACATGGGTGGTTAGCATACAGGATGTCACATAACTACATGAGATTTTCTGAAAAGATCATGAACGAAATGGAGAAATAACCAGTATTACTTAGAAAACTGTCATAGCTGTCATGAGAATTCAGGGAAATTTTCTACATGGCTCCAAAATTTATATATGACTTTCACTATTTAAAGTGGCTTACTTACTTCTTTGGAGTGAGGTAGAAACAGATATAATAGTGTTTGTAAATATTAGCTCTCAAGACTTTATAGATGTCAATAAAAAGTCTGAAGAAAGTACAGTCTTTACTTCAGGTTAGCATTATGGTTTCCATAGCCAAAGGATTTTTTTTCCTTCATTTTATTATGTAAAGATCAGAGTTTGGAAGTAAGGGTACCATCTTCTTTACAGATCCTTAAAACAAAAATCAACCTGGCTCTGTGTTGCAAATGTCCCCTTGCAGAGCTCAAGACTACCAGTATACAAGAGATCCTCTATTAAAAATTATAATAAAAGAACACTGGGACCCCTGATATGGATTGAGGCTTGTGACTAGGTTGTAGTTTAGACAGACTAACATTAGAATGCCTATGTTCTTATGAATATAAGTTGAACAAAACCATGAGTTTGAGACCAAAGAAAGGGTCCTGACCTACAAGCTTCTAATAATCCAGTATGCTAAAATTTGAGGTTCGTAGGAAAAATGGATGGAATTTTAACCTATTCTCTCTCCACTGGGCTCCAATCAAAATGCCATTCTGTCCTCAAGAGAATCTATTTATGGAATAACCTTATAAATAAGTTTTGTTTTAATGAGATCTCTTTACTTTAGAAGATAAATCCTCTTTAATCGGATTTAGTACAGCACTACCATACATAATGCTACAGTGTCTTTCTTGATATGTCTTAAGATTCCTTCTCTCCCTTCCTCTTTACAGAAGACCCATTGTTGCTATCCCTACTGACATCTAGTCTCCCTCACCAGGATGGCATGGGAAATTGACTTGGCTAGTAAGTTGGGCCGTTCACAGTGACCTTAGGAAAGCCATTCCTTACTGGCTTGTTTTTTTTTTTTAATTGTTTTTTGTTGTTGTTGTTGTTGTTTTGTTTTG
Organism: Psammomys obesus; assembly: GCF_907164565.1. Taxonomy (NCBI): domain Eukaryota; kingdom Metazoa; phylum Chordata; class Mammalia; order Rodentia; family Muridae; genus Psammomys; species Psammomys obesus. Next base: position 12,363,195 of record NW_026596149.1, on the reverse strand, counting down.
TTTTGTTTTACTACAGTAAGTTTGTTTGTTTGTTTGTTTGTTTTCCTTTATTTACCTTATGGGGACAGTTTGGCTCTCCTTACTTTTCTAGACTTAGAATTTGAAAAATAGAAAATGTAATAAAATCCTCTGTTTCTTTCTTATCTTTTATTCCAAAGGTCAAACAGCATTTTCTGTTGCAAAAGAAACTGCTTTCTTCATTGACACTGTCCCTTGGGACCCGAACAAACATGAACTTCAGTGAGCTTACCTTTCTTTGGGAACTGGGTGAGAGAATCCAAGAAACGCTTGCTGATATAGCAATTGTCCAGTGAGGGGGAGAAAGATGACAGCAAAATTTGTCAGATAGTTTAAAGGATTTACGTACGTGGGTCATTCCAGAGAGCCAGAAGAGGGGAGAGCAGGCCCTTGCAGTTTCATTGTTGACCTTCTGTCACTTGAGAGCCATACTTGGAATTTACAGAGGATGGGCTGGTAATAGACACCTCAAGCCTCAGTTTCTTTGCCAGAAGGAAAGAAAGTGCAGATTTAATGGAGATTTTTTCAAAAAGCAACAAGAAATTTTTTTTTAATCTGGTTTTTTTCTGGCAGAAGATTCAAAACAACAATACTTTTCTTCATTAAGCTGAGACCTAGAGAGGGTGGCTCTTCCAAGAGAAGGGCAGGAAGAAGCTGGCTTTAGCCTGGATCTCCCGGGCAGTTAATAGAAGTATGTTCATACTTCTCATGTCTGAGGGGAGCTGTAGGGCTGCCACGTAGCTGGGTTTATATTCCCGATTAGCTGAGAGTTCTAATTTACTGTGTAGGAATGATCCTGTCTGCAGGGTTTTTGGAAAGAAGTCAGAGGAACAAGTATGGCATTTAGTATTTCAGATAGAGGTGCCCATGTGATTCAAGTCCTAAAAGCAAATAGCATATCTTTGTTGTCCATGTAGTGGCCATATGGTAGTACTTAATATATCAGGGTGCCAACTATATCAAGCTCTATAAACCTAAGCTAATAGGCTAAAGTTTCATTAAAAATTGATTCATACAAAATGGGGCATTTGTTTGGGGAAGCTGTTATTTTAGCTATGAAAATCCCACTTTTAAAAAGGAAAGGACTAAACGACAGCCTACAGACTAGGAAAGGATCTTCACCAACCCTATATCTCACAGAGGGCTAATATCCAGTATGTATAAAGAACTCAAGAAGTTAAAAAGCAACAAATCAAGCAATCCGATTAAAAAATGGGGTACAGAGCTAAACAGAGAATTCTCAGTAGAGGAATACAGAATGGCAAAGAAACACTTAAAGAAATGCTCAGTGTCCTTAGCCATCAGAGAGAGGGAAATCAAAACGACCCTGAGATTTCACCTGACACCCATCAGAATGGCTAAGATCAAAAACTCAAGTGACAACACATGCTGGAGAAGTTGTGGAGAAAGGGGAGCCCTCCTCCACTGCTGGTAGAATCAGTAGAATGAATGAACACACAGGGCACTTAACTACCAAGCTCACAAATTCATAACAGTGCATCTGATGTGTTTTCATTGGTGAGAGCTGGTCTTCCTGGTATGCAGATTTGGCTGTGGGAAGGGCTGGTTTTAACTCTCCAGAGTACCTCAGAGGTTCCTGAAGCATCTCTGCACTTTCTAAGAATGACAGTTCTTGTTTTTCACCTTGAAACGGTAGAGGTATAGTTATATCCTACACCATTGAGCAACACACTTGGTTTTGGTTTTTAGTTTTTGGTATTTTGTTGTTGTTATTGTTGTTTGAGTTTTTGTTTGTTTGTTGTTTGGTATTTTGTTTAAGATCAACCCTAACATTGCTTTTAAAACTTAATCAAGATTTTTTCTGGGGGGAGGGTTATTAAAATCTTTAACTGCTTTGTCGGAAATGAAAAATAAATGGTCTTGGTAAGGACAAAGCCAGAAACTGATAGGTAACTACAATGTGTGGGAGATGCGGTGAGCATAAAATTAACCATCTAGATCAACAACCTTTGCCTCTTTAAAAAATATATTATCTATGTAGTAGCTAGAATTTGGAGATAAAATAGATCATAGGAGAAACTGAGTATGCAGAGTATGTCCTCTTCAGGCTTATACTAGGTTGCATGCAAGATCCAGTTGAAATCCTGCTTCAGTAAAGCAGTCACCTGATTTGCTCATAAATGTGAATTAAAAAAAAAACACACACACTTCATTTATAGTAAGAAAACATATCAGGCTTCCTGATTTAACCTTCCAAGCCTTCTTTGATCCCTTGACCTCACAGCCCCATAGAATTCAAAGGTGGCTTATAGAGAAAGTTTTAGTTTGCATGGTAACTATTGAAATCTGGAATTCCGGTATAACTTGACTTTACCTGCCAGGACTATTACTTTGGTGGTGGGTGGAGGGACAGACACAGGTGTAGGCGTTAGCATTAAACGTCATTCTGTAACTGCTTTTAAACATGCAGGTGCTTCAATTTAAAAAACAAAGTAGATTTCCTGTGATTATAATGTTGACTAACCTTGGAAACATGGATAAACCTCTTGAGTCCATTTATGGTAGATACCAAGCTGTAATTTTCAAATCTGAAATATTTGTTTTCAAAACGACTTTAGACACAGAAAATTATTTTCCCCTTCTCAGTCCTCAAGTTGCATGGTTATCTATAGTTTTAAAAAGGTAACATAATTTTCCATATTAAAGTATTGGTTTAAGAATATGGACATTGTAAATAGACAATTTTTTCCATTTAAGGAGCACTTTACTATGGGAGGTGGGGGGAGGGGTTGTCTTTGGACCAGGCTGGTGAGTGCAGGAAATTTATGAGGCCTGTGTCCTTGATACCAGCAGCACACGGGACTGGCTCCAGCCACTGAGAATGGATGTTGGTAGCATGTGACCTGAGATTTTTTTTTCCTGTCCCTAATAAGTTACTATTTCAGTAATTTAAAACAATCCAAGTCATTGACCTACTGTCTTTGTACTTGGATTATTTAAATACAGACACAAATGTAATTTAAAAAATATTTATTGTCCATATTTTGGAGTCAAGCGTTTAAAGAAATGGGGCTTCTAAAATTAAATGGCACCTCGAGAGCATCAGCTCACAGTGGTAACCCTCTCCAATGCAATAGGTTTAGAACTCTCAGGTGACATTTCTTTAACAAGTTTGTTGTCACTCTCCTTAAGGGCAGAATTAATTTTGCATTCTAATCTGTTAGTATCCTCTTGAGCTGCGTTGACACTACCTTTCACACTGAAGAATATGTCTGCTGCCTGAATCAGGGCAAGCCAGGATATAAACTGGTTATCTCTACACAAGCAGTGCTTCTCCACCCTCTGGATATTATTACCAAGAAATCCCAAGCACAGATTTTCTAGAGAAACATCTGTGGTCTGAAAAGATTTGCAATAACCCAGATGGTTTGTTTTTTTGTTTTTTTTTTTTTGTTTTTTTTTTTTTTTTTTTTTTAGAATAAATGTACTTGATAATTTAAAATTAAAGTCTTTCGGTAAAATTGAGTGTTTTCTTTATGTTTTTTTTTTTTTTAAGTGTGTGTGTATGTGTGTGTGTCCGCACAATTTCTTTGGCCAGTCTATTAGGGTCTTTATCTTTGGAAACAGAAAGAAACCTTAACAGTGGTTCAAGTTATTCACCAATTAAGATGGGAAATGCCAAAGGGAACTCTTTATGACAGCAGAAACTGTTGCTGAAAATATAATAGACACTGACTACCCTATTTAGACTATGTGGTTCTGGGCTTGTCTGGAAATGACCACTCTCAACTTCTGACACATGATGGCATAGTTAAGTCTCATAGTTAAAATAGTTATTACAGAGTATTTTACTAAGTAAAGCCCTCTAATATTGCTAGACTTACCCATTTCTGGGAGTATGGGCAGTGAGAGGTTCCAAGTGCACCTGCCAGTACTGGTGAAAAGGTAGATGGAATGACAGGTGTGACGCTGGAAATTAGTGGTTTTTCTGTGTTTCTCAATGTCCTTCAGTAGCCAGAATTGCCTTGCTGTCTCCTGACGCCTAGAGGTGTTCTTGACGCTGCACACAGGGTGCCTTCAGATAGTGTGTAACCCCTTATCTCTTTCGTTGCTATGTTCCCTTCCTGCATGCTCTGATAGGTTGATATATTTTTAAAATTTTAACAGCAGAATGGATTCTTAGTGAGTTGCTAGTGGTCTGTGAAAAAAGACCTCAGAATGCTAACACACACTTGTTACATGCTCACACACACATGCCCTAGATGTATACAGCATCATCAGAAGAGGGCCATCGGTAGTGAAGATATTAGACTTGCCATAGACACTAAGATATTGGGTTGTGGCATCACCTCTCGAAATTTACCATGGAACTGGTTCCTGAGAATGTCAAAGCCCTGATGAAGGATGCTAGGGAGGGTTAATAAATGGACATATGAAGCATGATTGGTGTTTTGCCTGTTGTGACTTTTATTAACTCACAGACGTTTTGGTGTTGTTGAAACAGAGCTACCATAAGGTAACCAGGGTATTGCGTTTATCTTTTCTACATTTGAGCTTTGCTGAAAGGACAGACTTGGATGTTGTCACTGGTAGAAATTCCTGAATGAGTGATAACTGTGAGATAAATTATAAAGTGTAAGTGCTCATTAGACAGTATCAAATGAGCAAATGAGAAAGATATGAAGCATCAAGAAAACAACAGGGCTGGAGAGATGGCTCAGAGGTTAAGAGCACTGGCTGCTCTTCCAAAGGTCCTGAGTTCAATTCCCAGCAACCACATGGAGGCTCACAACCATCTATAATAAGGTTTGGTGCCCTCTTCTGTGGGTGTTATATGTAAGCAGAACACTGTATATATAATAAATAAAATTTAAAAAAGAAAAGAAAACAACAACATAAAGCAGAAATAGAAGGGTGGGGACTTGTTGAAGCACATGACTCAAACTGTATCCACTGCTGGTGATCCTGGTAAGTCCGAGGATACTCAGTGCTCTTCTTTAAAGGGGAGCAAAACTTTTCTTTTTTTCTTTAATTTAAAATTATTTTTTATAATTTATTCACTTTACATCCCAAGTGTAGCCCCTCCCTTGTCTCCTCCCAGTCCCATTCTCCCTCCCTCTTCCCCCTTATTCCCCTCCCCTACTTTCCAGCAACGGGGAGCCCTCTTCTCCTACCATCTGACCCCAGTCTGTCAAGTTTCATTAGGACTGCTTGCATCCTCTGTGGCCTGGAAAGGCCCCCACCACCACCACCACACCTGAAGGGGATATTAAAGAGCAGGCAACAGAGTCCATGACAGAGACAGCTCCTGCTCCCCTTACTTGGGGACCCACATGGAGACTGAGTTGCCTGTCAGCTACAACTGAGCAGGGGTTCTAGGTCATCTTCATTGCATGTCCTTGGTTAGTACATCAGTCTCTTCAGGTCCCCATGGGCCCAGACTGTTGACTCTGTTGGTCTTATGGGGCTCCTATCTGGTCTGGCCAGGGCATATACCCAAAAGGTGCTCCACCAAACATCAAGGACATTGGCTCCGCCATGTTCATAGCAGCTTTATTCATGATAGCCAGAATCTGGAAATAACCTACATGTCTTCAACCAAAGAATGGATACAGAAATAGTGGTACATTTACACAATGGAATACTACTCAGCTATTAAAAACGAGGAAATCATCAAATCTACAGGCAAATGGATGGAACTAGAAAAGATCATCCCGAGTGAGGTAACCCACAAACAGAAAGACACACATGGTATATACTTACTTATAAGTGGATCTTAGCCATATAGTACAGGATAACCATATTACAATCCACAGACCTAAAGAAGCGAAATAACAAGGAGGACCCTAGGTCGGATGCTTAATTCTCATTCACAAGGGCAAATAGAATAGACACCAGAAGCAGTTGAAGAAAGAGAACAGGATGGGAGCCTACCATAACTGTCCTGAAAGACTTACAGCAGATGCTAAGACTCACAGCCAAACTTTGGACAGAGAGCGGGGAATCATAGGAAAGAGTGGAGGAATAGAAGGCTTTTCTTGAAACCCCATGAAAGAGTAGTCCCAGGAATGAACATGCCACAAGAGAGCTAACCCCTCTTATGTGTGTTGCAGCCACTGACCATGTAAAATCATCTGGGTATTTTAAGTGTTTAACCACCTACCTTGAAAAACTGGTATTGAAACAGAAGGAGGGAGGCTTGTCCCCTGAATCTGGTGGCTGGGCCATATGGTGTTACATCTGACCTCGAAATGAATTCAGCATATCTCAGACCTGAGTTACAGCTGTTGTGGGAAAATCTAAGAGCCGGTGGTTGGTTCCATTAACAGCTGTACTTATAGTTAGGGACAGCAAGAAAGACAATTTTATGCTTGTTTAAGCCTTCAAGGGTTATCTGAAATCTATACTTTTTCCTTGCCTTTTGCCATAATTATTTTTTAAAAATCAAGAGAAAATGTTTTCCTTTTTAGAGATATTCTCAATTGATAAATTAATCTGAGATTTTAAGTAAATAATCATAAGGAGGTTAAATATCTGTAGTAAACTATAAGAGTACTCAAAACACAATCTTTAAATAGATCCTAATTCTGAAAGTGTGCAAACCAAAGTTCCATTGGGAAGGACCAATGCTCCACCCCACTAACTGCTGCATCTGTGGCGACTCCTCACATGTGAATGTCTGTATTTGCTCTTCAGATTGTAAGACAATCATTTTCATATGTGAAATAACTTTTAACACACTAAATGGCAAAAGTTTTTAATTTTCAAAAATTTGTTTGACAAGTTTTTCTTCACCAATTTAAAGTTAATGAAAAAAGAACTATGATATAGAGATCTAATCCAAGAAACCAAAAGAAAATATGGGATAATATTCCTAGTTTTATTGTCTGTCCTGCAGCTCTCCCACATTGCTAAGATTTAATCATGATAGTCTGCTCAGCTGAGGCTATGATTAAGGGCAGAGGTATAGTCAGGACCGTTAATGAACCTCTATCCACTGGGAGGTAGAATGACTTTTTGAATTTACATAAAAAGCTCCAAATTTGTTTGCTAAGATAGCATTGCTGGAGCTGAGCTGCTGGGTTCAGCAAATGATAAAGTAGAAAAAGAAGTATGCTACTTGAGTCTTCAGGACCTTTTCTGGTGTTAGAGTAAAACCAGAGCCCATCTTGATATAATCCTAAAGAATCTCTGTTTAAATGAGTATACAGTAAAAGAGTTAATAAACTGTATATATTTGAAAGGATGTGTAGTACTCTGGCCCTGATTTCACCATAGTGATTGCTCAAGTAGAGTAGGTGGACCCTACGTAATCTTAGAAAGATTGGGAGATTTGAGATGGCTTGCCTTTTTCTCTTCTGTACATCACTCACCTTCATTCATTCCTTTATTCTCTTCACCTACTTTCCCACAACTGCTCGAATGCCAACTTCAAACTTTCTGAAAAACAGTTTAAAAAGGAAAACACAACCCACCTACCTTCTATTCACCAAAAGAAATATTTTCAAGATGGAGGCATCAGCCAAAATCACACTGAAAATAGCAGGACACTTATATAATACCTCCTTCCTCAAGACTGGCAAATGGGATTCATGAACCTCAATGCCTCCCAGGGAGTAGGGAGTGGCAAGAATTGTGTTTGGATGTCCAAAGTGATAGAGCTTCTTTAATCTTGAGATAACTGCACTGTATCAGGACTCTTCAAGTGGCCTCTATTTTATATTTTGTCTTTAATGCTGTTTTGGCTTAGTTCTTTATTTTTAATGCCCTTTCTAATCCCCTCATTTCTCCATTCTCTAGACTAATATGCATATTCTTGACCTAAATTTTTATTTTTAACCCTGAACTTTGTTTGGGGATGTTTTTTGTGGGGGAGGAAAGGGTGTTTGTTTGTTTGTTTGTTTGGGGTTGGTAGGTTGGCTGGCTGGCTGGCTGGCCTGGAACCTTGCAATTAGCCCACAAAGACCTTCAGTGTGGGTTACTATAATGTAAGGCCCCCAAGGCCATCATTAGGCCTGGAGGTAGTAGGGTAACAATGCAATATATGGATATACCTAAATGTGATGGGAATTTAGAGGGAAAGGGAAGAGAGGTGAATCTTTCCACTAGAGTCTGCAGAGGAACTTCATTGAGAGTGTAAATGAGATAGGGAGAGAAAGACCACAAGAGGAGTGGTGGGGAGAGGCCAGAGGCCCCTTCAGAGATCAGCTCTAAATTCCAGATCGGAGGCCTTGAGAAGTTTCAGACCAATCCCCAGAACAAAGGAAAAGCCTGACCTTTATAACCTTTTAGGAGTGGTAGGAAGTTTCACTTCCCATAATTCAGTTCAGCATAGCAAATATGGAATGGACCATGGAGGGACCAGCTACCAGTTGGGGCCAAAATTACGAAGTGAGAGAATGCCATTACACCCCAGCATCGACAACTTCTTAATTTTCTCTTCCAGAGAAAGCTGCAGGGAGACATGGCTATGAAATCAAAGCTAAAAGTTCATTTCTGGGTTGTAACGGTCTTAAACTTACTAGACAACCCAGATCAAAAATAGGTTTTTTTTTCTTTAAATATGTAAAGTGGGGGAAACAAGATGGTAAGGTACAAACACTAAACCTGACCACCTGAGTTTATTTTTTCTCTGGGATCCATGTGGTAAAAAGAGAATTAATTCCTGCAAGTTGTCCCTCATGGCTGTGGCCTGAACATATAATTAACTAATTAATTAAATAATTTTGTAAAGGGGTTTTGGGGGAGCGTTTTGTTTGTTTATTTGGGGTTTTGTTTGTTGTGAGACAGGGTCTCACCTTAGCTGGCAATTTATAATTTTTTATATTACTTCTTCCCAAGCTGAATATGCTGAGAAATTGTATATTGATGTTAACTAGTATCTTTATAAATTGATGAAAGTGACAGGCAAACCTTTAGTTTATTTCAGATCAGAGAATGGTAGAGAATATTGGTTTAAAAGAGGTATCTGCTGGCCTGCATTGGGGGTATTTTTGTTCTGAGTTTCTATCAGCCCTTAGAAATGAGAAACCCAGATTGTGCCACAGCCATTATTTATTCCATGGGCTAGAGTTGGCTTACAGCTGTTTGGGCACATACCCATTCATATTGCAAGGGTTTTTGTTGTTAGTGGTGGTGGTCTTGTTTTTGTTTGTTTGTTTTCAAATATCTCCCTTCCTGGTACTATTTTATAGACCAGTCTGTCCTCAAACTCAGAGATCGTCTGCCTCTGCCTCCTGAGTACTGGGATTAAAGGTGTGCACTAGCATGGCCCGGTCAAGTTAATTTTAAAATGGTTTAAATTAATTAGCTAATCATTTTTAACAAGCAAGGACTGAGTGGTCCTATGCACAGATCTTGACTTTATGCACTCTACGGTAGAGATAAAAGAATAAGGCACTATCACAGCTTTTAAGAACCTTCCTATCTTCTTATCTGTCTACTTTCTAACCCTTTAAGCTTACAAAGTATTTTAGAAATGTGACATTCTAGAGATACTCTAAGAAAATTATATATAAGTTTATGCTAATGTTACTGTGCTTAAGTACTTCTCTTTACTGTAGTTGCTATGGTCCAAGTCCCATTAACACTGCCCTCCCTCTTCTACCTCCTACCTTCATTTCTAAACAGTTGTATCCCAGGTAGTTAGCACGGGGAGTTATGAATTGATCTCCAGTGCAAGAAAAGCTAATAAATGTGATTTAGGATGAAAGGCGCCGTGTAAGTGCTTGAGATGTTGTTATTACTGCTCTCATGTGCTTTATTATTTTTAAATTGTGCATCCTTTTAAGTAGATTATTTGTTCACTACAGTCTCCATTATATCTAAGCAAAGCCTTCAAAGAAATTTCTAAAACCTTTTCATTTCTCTCTGTAGGTTGTTGTTTCGTAACATTTTATACAAGAAAAGCTGCACTTGAGGCCCAGAATGCACTGCACAATATTAAAACTTTACCTGGGGTGAGTCGGTTTACTTTTGTACCAAAATCACTTTATTGCTTGAAAATGGTCCTTTCAACTAAAGGTTCTAGTTATGAGTTCTTAGTGCCAAAAATGGCTTTGGTCTTTTGAGGAGTACATGCTGACCCCTCTGTTCCCTGCAGTAGCCAGACTAGCTGGCCAGCCCACAAAGAAAGGCTGGCATTAACACTAATGGGAAGAACTCTCAAATAGCATATACCCTGGCTAGACAATCAGAGTGACCCTGCTGGTACAGCAGCTGCCAAAGAGTATTGGGTGGGTTAAGATTTTGAAGGCAGGGGGAACCCACACGCCCACGTGAAGCAAATGGAAAAGGAAAAGCTTTTACTCTCCAGGATCCCCATTTCAATTTTAGTCTTTAGATTTTCATTTGAAAGGACAAAATGTGCTCTGTGTAGACATAATATTAAAGCTCCTAATGACTTCTAAACAGTCAGTGGTGGTTAACAAAGTCAGTGTTCTAATGCCAAACTTGCACCTTCGTGCTGGTGCAGAACACAACCTAGAAAGCCTGTGGTGTTTGTTTTCACACCCTTCCTCATCATAGCTGATGATTGGTCTAATTCATTAGAAATGAACTGAGGTTGCATATGACAGTTTCATCAGGTTTTATCAGATTTTTGTGAGACTTTTATGTATTGCATGGCAGTAGAAATTGTCCTTTCCTGTTGATTTGGTATATTTTCTTCATTTACCTAAATGTCAGTGGTAAGTTAATTTACTAACATCATGATATGTGTTAGTTATCATAAAGGGCTTGTGGTAAATACTCCAAGTGCCATGATGTTTTAAAGTCTGTTTTGGTAAGAAGAAGAAAAAAGCATAAAATGTTCCTGATGTTTCAGGCTCTAGTTTCCAGGTTTGGTTGTTGTCTATACCTGTACAAGTATACAAACCATGTATAGTATGTGAACACTGATATGGGCACACTTAAGTATTTTAGCCTCCCGCTTCCCCAAAAGATAGAATTTTTGTAACTCCAGCTTAGGCCCACTGACAAACTTACAACATCTGTAGTAGAAAGATGCTTGGCTGCAGCTAGACCTAGGCTTCCTACACATATGTAGCAGATGTGCAGCTTGGTCAACATATGGGTTCCTAACAGTTAGAGTAGGGACTGTCTCTGACTCTGTTGCCTGCCTTTGGATCCCTTTCCCCTAGCTGGACTGACTTGTCTGGCCTCAGTGGGAGAGGATGTGCTTAGTTCTACTGCAACTTGATGTGCCAGGGTGGGTTGGTACCATGGGGGACCCTCCCTTTCTCTGAGGAGAAACAGAGTGGGAAATGGGGGAAGGGAAGTATAATGGTAGGATTGGGAGGAGAGAAGGAAGGGTGCTGCAATTATGCTGTAAAGTGATTAAGGGAGCAGCCTTACCAGGCCACAGAGAAAGACGGTGTAGCCAGCCATGATGAGACCTGACAGGGTAGAGTCAGATGTAAGGGGAGGAGGACCTTTCCTATCAGTGGACTGAGGGAGGGTCATGGGAGGAGAAGAGGGAGGGAGAATTGGATTGGGAGAAGACAAGGGAGAGAACTACAGCTCGGAAACAAAATGAATAAATTGTAAATAATAAAAAAATTAATTAGTTTTAAAAATAAAAAGAAAGATGTGTAGCAAAAGATTTTCAAAATCTAAGTTTCTTTTGAGGTGGATTTTTGAGACAGGGTCTTGCTGCCCTTGCTGACCTCTAACTTGGGGGTGAGTACTGGGACTACAGGCACAAGTATCATCACGCTTAGCCAGACTATTAACTTCTTAATTACCAAGGGAAATAAATTAATGAACACAGGTATTCAGCCATACCACTTTGGATTCTTCTCTTCTTCATTTAAGCAAATCAAAGGATAGAAAAGCAAGTGTTTAGTGACAGAATGATGAATGATCCTTCTGTGAAACTACTTCCTAAAACTTCCAAAGTGATTTTTAGTAAGTTGACTTTTATTAAATCTTTCATCATTAACTTAAAAAATTTTAAAGTAATAGTATACAAGCTTTATTCTTAATGTAAGTGAAAATTTTCCAATATAATTCTAGAAAATTATAGGCAAATATTTACTGCCTTGGACATAAATAGAAGAAAATTAACTTTTTCATGTCCAGACTCTAATTCAGACTACTTTGTGTTCCTGCTCACAAAAATGAATGCTTTGCAATAATTAGCACACAAAAAACCGTCCTGGTACATTAAATTTTATTTTTAGTCACGAACTGCTCTTTACTGTATAAAGTATACTGTAGTTAGGTACCACATAATTTGGTTCATTTGATTACATCCCTTGATTAGAAAGCTAAATTTCACTATGCTGCCTTCCTGTGAAAAGGTGTTTTCCAGAAAACCAGTTTGGTGATAACGCCAGCTGACCATCAGTCAATATTTTATTGCCCGTTTTATGGCCTTGTATTGACACAGAACAGAAAATATAAAGCTAATGGTATTTTTCGATTTACATGCCAGTAATATTTAATGATTAGTACAATTTACTAGAAACCTGGGGTGAATATGAATGAGATATATTGAAATGCACAGAAGTGCTGACAACTGTATTTGATTCTTAACAAACAAAAATAGTGCTTCTGTACATTTCTCAAATATTGCATGGTCTTTTCTTCTAAAATTCAAGAGTGAAGATTTTGGAAACCTATAATTAATTTAGGAGTTGGAGAAAGTACTAGAGAAAAGGCCCATCAGTTAAGAACATTGGCCGCTTTTCCAAAGGACACAGGTGCTAGAAATTCTGAGCGCACCTGCGTGGTGGCTTCCCAGGGCATCGGATACAGTTTTCTGGCCTCTTTCTTGGGCAAGAGGCGCGTGGTACACAAACATGCAGGGAAAACACCCGTACACATAAAACAAAGAGTAGTTTCTATAATTTTAAAATAAATATACTGGGAATTGGAACATACAATGGGTGGAATGCTTTCTCCATCTCAGTTTCATAGGCTCAGTTACTTGAAGCAGATTAAATAAAAATTTGAGAAGACAGATATGATTAGTAAGATTAAAAGCTTTTCACAGTACACACACTTGCTACATTTGCCTTTTCACAATGTTCAATGGAGATAGAATCTCACATCTTCCTTTTTTTTTTTTTTTTTTTTTTGTAGCTTTGTCTTACAAACATCACCCTTAACAGATGCAGGGAAAACATGAAAGTACTTAGTCGCCTTTCAATTGTGAGCCTTTCGTAGACAGTAAGAAATGGGACCAGACATCAAAGATTAATGCATATTCTTGAAGAAAAAATATTACAGGGTACCTTGCTGTTTGATTACAAGCCTTAGAATTAGTCAACATTTCCATAATTCTAAACCAATATACACCTGTTTTCAAACTGTGATGTGAAGGCAAGACTTAATTTAGCAGAAACCCTGCTGTGCTAAATCTCTCATTAAATACCCAGTGAGTTCAGTAATTTAAAGTTGTAGCAGTACTATTTTAACTGGTTGCCTTCATATTATAAAATTATAAGAAATTAATGTTGCACTTTACCATAGGTCTTCAGTCTCTTTATGAATAAAAATAAAAGGGACAAAGAAAGCATATCATCCTCTGACACTTCAGATCTTCTCTGGTTGCAATCACTTTCATGTGGATAAAGTCCATTATTTGCTGCCTTTTTTCTGAAGTGTCCAAAACTTTCAATTCATAACAAGATCAAATATAGTACATTTTTTTTCTTTTTTGTACAGTTCATGTTTTGTATCTTAAGGAACTTTTATTGTACAGTGGAACTTTATTAATGATCAGGATTTCCTTTTAGTCTTGTGCACTTTTTTCCCATGTTGAAAGAAGCAAAGAAGTTGAATAGCAGTACAGGAAGGGAAGAAACCAGTAAGACCAAATGTCTGTTGAGACGTGTGATGTCTGCTCTTCAACTGTACTTTAAAGCACCCTTGTTTTCATTAAGTAGGGTGTGACTGAGGTGAAGAATTGGACCTTTTGGTAACCCAAGTGTGTATTTTAAGCCTGTTCTGAGAAATGTATAACTGAGAAAAACCCCAGATATTGTATCTCCATGTTCAATACAACTCCCTAGAAAGACTAGTAGAAACAAAGGGAGCTAACCCAGCAGGTCCATATTGGGAGGAAGAAATAAGTTTGCAAATCATTTTTTTCATTTGATCAACTCTATTCTAGAAGGGATTGCTTAATGCTTAAGCAATCATCAATTATAGTGTTTATTGCTAATACTTCATGAGGTTAACAAGCAGTTATGGAGCAACTGCTGGATGCCAGGGACTATAGAAATAGCAAGGCTCAATCTTGATGAGGCCTCTCGGTCTAGCTGAAGGACAGTAGACAGTTAATACGCACTTGATCTATGCATTAGGCTTTTCTACTTCTGACAAAATATGGAAGTCTCTCTCTCTCTCTTACACACACACACACACACACACACACACACACACTTGAGGTAAATAGTATGCCTATAGTCTGAAGGAGAGTATTATATCCCTGGGTGCACAGGTTAGGTTACTTAATGGGCTATTGCATTTCCTGCAGCAATATTTGATTATTTTTTTTCTATTTCTATGCCACTTATGTTCTTGAAAAAACTTTGGTTGCCTCTAATCTGAAGGTATGACACACTAGGTTTAAAGAATGTCTCCTTTCAGGATAAGAATATAATATATCCCAACCACAGAGTTTTAGCTTTAGGTTCAATCCCCAGCACCATGTACAAAGAGAATATATAAATCATAATTTTTTTTAAAAAAAGATAGTGTAAAGGAGAACGGAGAGGGGTATATGGGAAATGTTAGAAGGAGGAAAGGGGAGAAACATTGTAATTAAATTAAAATCTCAAACACACACAACAACTATCCTTTTTTGTTGTTGAGGCAAAAAATGGTGCAGCCCAGGCTTAACCTTAACCTCCCCAGAGCTTCCCCTCAGGTGTGTGCAGCCACTCTGAGCAATAGTCTCCTCTCAGACAGCTACAGCTGGCAAACAGGACAGCCTCATCCGGAGGAGGCGTCAGCATCTGCCCCTGTGTAGTCCAGAGAGGACATCCTTATGATGGCAACCTGGATTATATACTTCTGTATTATATACTTACTTTGTTCAATTAAAAACAGAAGTAGGAAGTCTGAGGCACATAAAAACTTGTGAGATCCCTCCAGTGATCAGATATTAGAGCCGAGTACCCTCATGGAAGTGTGCGGCACCTTGCGCAAGGCCTTAACGCACTCACTGTGGCAGTGAGGCCTTCAGATGGGAATCCACAGCAAGGGCAGCAGGGCATTCTCTGCATAAATTAATGTAATAAAGGGTGGAATAGCAGAGAAGACAGTTTTGAAAAAGCTCTTAAAGAGCAAAGAGGAATCTGAAATCTAAGTGTCTTGTGAAATATTAATCACAAATTTCTTGCAGACATTTTTTATGAATATGCTGTATCCTTTCCTTTCTAGAATCACTACCTGTTTTATTAAATGCAGCTTGTATTAAGGAGATACTGCCCTAAGAGAACATTTGTTTAGAGCACTCCATTTTAGTGAAGGCAGAGTGAAAGATGTTTTATAGTAACATATGCACTGTGAACAAGGACTACATATAGATTTGAGTTCTAAAAACAAATGATCCTGGTATAGTAGGAAGAAGCTGAAAATAAAACGGTCTCCTAGGACAAGTATGTTCACCCATATGATGTGAATGGAGGCCCTTTCCTGGCTGCCCTGGAGGAATATTTATCCTTGTGGGTAGGCACCTTCCCCCCAAGTGGAATTTGACTAAGCTAACTATAGAATTGTTTTCCTGTCATTAACAGTGAAATGCTAGGGTTTATTATTTTCTGCAGAACAACTGAACTCTCCCAGGGACCAAACTGAAATTTCCCCTTGTAATGTATTTTGAGTCACTCATTTTCTTTGAAGCACTTCTAATTATTAATGTGTATTTAATGCCTTTGTTTTCAGAGCCATGATTATGATTTTACCTTTCTCATTTTTATTTGTCATAAAATCTCTCAACTCTTATTTCCTCATATCATGGAACACCCCCCAAAAAATAAATAAATCATGCTATTTGAATTAATGCCTACCTAGACCAACTTGAGGAAAGTTCTTCTAAGGTGTCCTTTATTTAAATTTATGAAAGGAATATCCAAAGCATCTGTTTAAGCAGGTTTGCATCTCCAAAACTGTGTGTCGTATATAATATAAAATTTGAGTTCGTTCATTCAACAAACAGTACATTTTTATTGCTTTCCAGGTAGCTTTCTGGATGCTAGGGAATATAGAATATCAGCATTGCCCTTCTTAACTGAATCAACAAGAAGAAAATGATTGTTTAAGTAAATTTCCAATAAGTAGCTATAGGAAGTTTAATTTACAAATAATAGACTAATCTTATTTATTCCAGTATTTCCAAAGTAGTCAAATTTGACTTTGAAAAGAAATATAATTCTGCCTGTATTGTAAATGTTCTAATACAAGATAAATATAGATTTATGTGTGTATATATATATGTGTATATATATATATATATGAATGGTTATCTGGCTCATTCCACATATGGAATGAACATCTTTATAAAGCTATAAAGAGATGAGTCAAGTAAATACAGGAACATAGAGTGTAAAGTCCTATGCTCTCGTTTTACCTGTCCAATATGTTCTTAATTGCTTCACTATAGTCACCTGTCTCAGCTCCTCAATGCAATAACAGTTTAGTGAGAGTCAATGAGAGTCTTGGCTGATGCACCATACATTATAAAAGAATATTTAAGAACTGCTTTAAATACTAATGATACTTGTCTTTCACCTTAACAGCAGTTGGAGAGTGAGTGGCATGTTGCCTGTGAAACTCCTGGCATCTGGAAAGATATATACAAGTTATTGTTTCTACTTGGGAGCTTCTATAGGCGTGACCTCTTCTAGGCAGCCATCTAGCACAGAAAGTATACTTTCTATGGAATATATAAACCAGAGCATCCATTTTTGAATGCCTTCTGTAGTTTTTCATTCACAAAGTATTTGTGAATATTATTTGGCTTTACAGGACTGCCTGCCTGAAAGAGGCCATGTCCTGCTTGTTGCTATTATTTTAATATAATACTTCATCTTGCAAAAATGCAAGCTAAGTAAAAAGTAAGGTCTTTGATTTTCTTTAAGGTAACTGAAGGCTAAAAAAGGAGTCTTTTAAGGGGTGGCAATACAGGACTTCCCTAAATGTAAAAGTCCCTTCTTACCCTAGGAGTCAAACCGGAGGGGGATATCAAGATCAAGGTATAGAGTGTAGAGTTCCATCTCCAAGTGGGGCTCAATCGGATATGACCACGTTACTCCCAGCTCACGGCTTTAGAGAAAAAGAAAAAAAAAGTTATACAATAGAAAGACACCATAGTCAAACTTCACCAGTTTGTAGTCCTAGCCAGATCTTTGAGACCTGGGAAGAAGATTTTATTATTATTATTATTATTATTATTATTATTATTATTATTATTATTATTATTTAATTAACCTAGAGCACAATGCTGGACAATAGTTAATCCATCCTACACCCCCAAGCCCATGTAGTTTCCTACCATTCAGATACCACCCATTATGCTTGCTTTTAGTCATATCTTAGGTCTGGTTCATCTTTCCTCCTGGTTCCAAGACCCTCCTTATGGTTCCAAGTCCTGGCCCGCTGATCTCTGCTCTCCTACTCTTCCCCCTGGCTTCCTTCTCCTCCCCTCTGGACCAGGATGTCCCACCTTATTCTCTCCATTGCTCAGCATTGGGGCTGGTTGTTTTATTGACAATACAGAGAACTAATGGTGGCATGTTTACACAAACTTGAGACAGATGATGCTTAGAATAAGCATCACAATGCAATGTCCAGATTGAAACCAGATCGTGGGGCAGAGAAATCAGCATTTGAATGAACAAGGGTAAGGTGTATACATTCCAGAAGAACAGTATACCAACATTTCCCCCTTTAAGTACAATAAAAGGCTCCTTTTCTTTCAATACAATAATAATTATAAAATTATGAAAACTATTAAGTAAAATTTACATGTGCAACGTCCAGTCCATGTGTATTTAGCAACTTAGGAGAAAGTATTTGATTATCTATCCTATCTTGACAAGTTTAGAGTTCTATACCAAAATTAACTTTTATCCTTATTGGTATTACCTATATGAAAACATTCTCTTAAACTCTAAACAACTTAATCTTAATAGTGGAACTGTAACTATTTGGTCTTCAACCCCACCAGAGACCTGAGAAGGAATAAAGTTAGTTACTGGAAGTGCATGTTGCATGTTAGCAGCTTCCAAAAAATAAAATATTGACAGAGACAGTTTGCTGCCTCAACAGTCACCCATAATCTATAATGTTGGTGCATCATCTTCAGCCTTCTGGCTCAGAATATTTAAAGACATAAATGTGAAGCAGGAACTATTTAGGACTTGCTTATCCTGTCTTGGCAGAGTTCGGCAGTCGACTTGTCCTGCATATAAGCTTGCCCATTTTGGGCAGAATTCTGTCTGTCATGAAGCAAGGGTATCTTCTTTACCCGACTGGCTCATTTGCGACATTTGAAGCCATCTCCATATGGAGGTTCTTAGATGTTCATCATCTTCTTTGAGGTAGGCAGGGTGCTGCCAGGAGATAGCCTGTCTCATTGTCAAAGAATCTTTAAAATAATAAAGACGTGTTTAAATGCCATATTCTGTAAAAAAAGTTTTGAAAGTTTATGTAATCGATCTGTCTACAAAATCCTACCTATCTGTTAAACCTAGGATAAATTAGACTAGTGTCTGAGATGACTATGAGTTAATTAACTAGCAATGAACGCTTATTACCTAATACCCTAAACAGTTTGTAATAGCAGTTTAAAAGTATTGGAAATAACCTTGAATTTGTATCAATATACTAAAATTTACCAATGTATGAAAAATAGACTTATTTTTGCATCAATATACAAAATCCTATACCAGAGTTAAAAATAATCTTATTTGAGAATAACAAATAAAACCTTAAGTTGAGCAGATTCAATAATCTACCCTTTGTCTTCTTATTCCTGTAAGATATGTGAAGAATATTTTAATAAAGACATGGAGGGCAGAAAGATGGCCCCATAGTTACGAGCACTGACTGCACTTCCTGAGGACACCCTTCTATCCTCAGCACCTACAAAGCGGTTCACAACTATCCATAGCTCCATCTCTGAGGAATCCATGCCCTCTTCTCACCTCTATGGGCACCAGACACACACAAAGTACACAGATAAACATGCAGGAAATTCATTCATACATGTAATAATTAATTAATTAAGGAACATGGGGAATTATTTCATTCCACCCACTGTAAAGTTTTGTGTGCCGCCTGAACAGCAGGATATTTGCTTTAGGCTAGCAGTGTATCAACTCTCAGAAGCTTTGACTGGCAGTTATTGTGTATGGCTCTGACTAAATATAGTGAAAAACAAGATACTTTTCAAACATGGCCTATTCAATACAAGGAAATGTACAGGATGAAATTAACTGAGCGTTCCTTGGTGATGAAAAGTTGAAAATGCTAGCACAGGATAAAAGTAGAGATCCAGCTACACCATCTTAAAAATTAAAAAAAAAAAAATTGTGTAGAAGGTGTTTCTGTTTTATTTAGTAAACATGTCTAAATAATAGTATTCTCACGGAGCTTTATGAGAGAATTTGTATAAATGCCCTGGAAAAGAACTATGATTTGATTATTGTTTTATGACTGTTTAGGGGAATGGCATACTTACACAATAAAATAACAGATTTCAGACATCAACATTCTCCACAATTGCTCAAGAGTAAACTTGAAATGTTAAGTTCATTTTTAAGACCTTAGATCCCAAAAGGCTGATAAACTTTAAAAGAGAATCAGAGAGGAAAGCATCTGTGAATTTGAGTAAAGGCCTGCATGGAATTGCAAAGACAGGGCTTTCAAGGTCAAAGATGGAAATCTGTCAATAAAGCCAGATAATCATCTAAATTCTGTCATTCCATGAAAGTCATCATCTGGACAGTGGCAGAACATTAATCCTTCGTTGGGAACTGGGCACGGCTCAGAAGACATATGCCCAGTTGAAGCAGGCTGGACATTTCATAGCCTCAATCTTGAGGCTCCCAAAATAAAAGTGTATGACATGAGAAAGTGAGAAGAATGTTCTTCTAAAAACACCAAAGTTCTTCCTCATCCACCAAGAAGTAGAGAATGGAAGAGCCTGGCATCAGCCAGGTCTGCTTAGTGCAAAAGAGGTCATTGGTGACATAAGCAGGTAAACAGAAAAGAGCTTCGTGTAGTTCACTGCTTGCTTTTGCTGTAAATGGCACTGTACGCAGGTGCTTATGAAGTCTCATTAGTCTTATGACATAAACTATTAAAATTGTTTTCATGCTAACACGGTATTTTAAAATGCTATTACAGCTGTCACATCACTGAGACGAAAAGAAAAGCAGTGAACAGTGTGTGTAGGAGATCGCAAAAAAGACAGTATGCCAGGTGTTCTTTAATCCTACTCATTGTCCTATCGCTGATTCCTACGAGGACCCAACGCACATACGCCTGCCGCCATCCCTTCTGCAAATGCTTTAAAGCATTTGAAATTGCTTCCTTCTTCATCTGCAAAACCAAGGTTCTGGTTTTTTACTCTGAAAGGAGTTTGTCCAGTCTTACTCAGTTGCCCTCCGCCTTATGTGCTTTGTCTGTCCTCATGTCCTGTTTAGTGTTTATGTCTATAGACTTTACTTCCTTCCATTTTAGGCTAGTATTTGGAGAGTACTTCATGTAGAAAAATCTAGGTCACCCAGAACCTCACAATTCCTTTGTGATTCTCTAGGCACCTGCTTTCCTTTCCCTTCTAAGAACCTACCAGTAGCTTAGCACTCAGGTTTTCCATCAAGGAGCAGAAAAAAAGAGGAGAGAATGGACTCCGTCAAATCAGCTCAATTCCTTCTTTGGAGCCTTTGGTTAGGTTAGTTAGGAAAAGTGTTTTACCTAATGAGGTTTTAGAATTATTAGTGGACTCCTTTTATCTGTTTGATTCTTGTCCCCAGTTAACAAGGACAAAATGAGTCATCTGTTTATAAATAGGTTTATGGGGTTTTTTTTTTTTTTGTTATCCTTTCTAAAAATGTTTCAGAGGTATATCAATAGCATTTACCTTGTTAAACTTGAGGACACTGAAGTGCCAAAGATTAATTTCTCTTGTCTCCTCTTGCAAAGCACTGACAACTAGAGACAGTTCAGTCTTTAAGACTCTAGTATCTGTGCCCTGTAAGTGGATTAGGCAGAGTATTTTGGAGAGTAGGAAGCATGACTTATAGAAACAACACAGCAAACAGTAATAAAAACCATCATTACAAAGCTGGAGAGGTGGCTTAGTGGATAAAGCACTTGCCATACAAGCATGAGGACTAGAGCTCAGATCCCTATCATTTACATAAATGTCAGCTAGACATGGCAGGCTGCATGCAATTCCAGCAGAGACAGTTGGTGACAGCATCCCAAGAGCAGTCTGCTTAGCTAGACTAGTCTGGACAGCGAGCGCTGGGTTCAGTGAGAGATCCTGCCTCTATGAATAAGGTGAAAAAACAAGGAAGACTCAAAGGTGGGGGGGGATCCTGTTTAGATGACCCAACTAGTAACTGGGTTCACAAGAAATTAGGTTCAAGGCAGAAATCCTGGATTATGAAATCACTGAAGGGCTTCCTACTGTTATAGACCCTATCTGGCATGATAGTCCTCATTCCTACCAACAGAGCATACCACGAGTCTAGGAGTTCCTTTGGGGTTTATCACAAAACAAGTCCAGATTCTCAGTCCTAATCCTGCTTCAGCTTGCAGTATGATTTGCTGAGCTGTCAGTGGGATCAGGACAGCTCTGCACGTTCTAGCTGTGCAGGATGGCACCAGCATTTGAGACCAGAGGTCATATAAACATCTCCACATGTGCTCACACCAGGGGATCCTGCTATGGCCTCTGTATGTGAGCACGTGGCTCAGCTCTGCCCCAGCTGTGAAACCGTACTTTAGCAGACAAAGGTCATACAGAACACTGTGGGCAAAGCAGGAAGTTTGCTCAAAACTCAAGTACGAGGCTGCTATCTTATGGTTCTCTAAGAAGAATATGAGTATCGAAGAATTACTCGTAAAAGGAATAGCTTTACAAAACAATGATTATAAATGCAACACCTTTCTTCAGAGAAGTATAGCTTTACCAGCATCATCCATTGAGATTCATGATATAAGGGGCTTTTCTTTATCTGGGTTTGTTGCCAGCCCATCATCTTTATTCTAAGGCCTGTCTCTATCCAACTGAGATAGAGACTGCACTCTATCCCCTTCCCCATTGTTATGCTTCTCTGTCCAAGGAGGCAGACATGACAGGGTCTGAGGCTTATTTTAAAAGACTAAGCAAAAACCTCTAAGCTTGAAGCAACAGGAAAAAAAAAATGAACATTGACTTAAAATGGAAAAACAGCTACAAATTTCAAGCTACCCGCCATCATCACACTCCTCTGTGCTCAATACATTTGGAGCAGTTCAGAAAGCAGCTGGGTGTACCCTGTTTTACTGATGAAGAAGCTTAGGTTTGTGCAGCGAACTCCTCATAGCCATGGAAGAAGCTGCTGCTGCTCCACTGCCCCTGCCAGTAAGGAACTAGGCTCCACCACAGGTGAGGGCTCTGAGAAATAGAACCAACCAGGCAGCAGATTCCTTAGACACAGCGTAATGAGACTAATCACAGCCCCCGCCCAGCCAGGGAACCCGGCGACTGCTACACTGGCTGCACATAATCAGCCTGCAGAGGTGTTCGTGTCTGCTCTCCCTGTTCCATCCTGCTGCCTGCTCTCTTGTCCCACGAAAGCATCCTGTTTTCATCAAGAGGAAAGCTGGAATGAAGAGATGAATCGGTGGGATATTAATCTTTCTGTTCATTGTGGTCTTGTTTTCGTATGAGTTTAAAGGAGCAGTGATGTTTAGAAGCAGATGACTTTTTGCCACCCCTTTAGGCCCACACTTTCCATGGTACTGTCACATTTCAGAGAGAAGAAACCCGTCTTTATCCCTGGAAGTTTAACTCGGTGGCTTCAGCCATGTTGTGTATTCTACTCTGTGAGCTGAGAAGTGTATGAGCTTGCCCAAACACAGTACTATTGTTTCTTCAGAAGAGTGCCTTTTTAACTACATACCAAGGACCTATGGGAGATATTTTGTGCAAAGTGGCCTATGATGATCAGTGTACAGAAGTAGTATTGTCAGCAAGTCATAGGGGTCGGGAATTTGTAAATAAACTTCTATCATTTCCTATTTTATTTTCTGGCTGTAAAGCAGAGAAATAGTTACAGAACAGGATAAGTATGTTTCTAGCAAATCTTGCTTCTTTAAGTGTTTGTGTACATGATTTCTGTTTTTCAGTGGCTTTCAAAATTTAAATAATTTAATAAAATAATAATAAATAGTCAATCAATAAAAGTTTCAGTTAGAGCCTGGGGAGTCGGCTTAACAGTTTAAGAGTACTGGTTTCTCCTCCAGAGGACCCAGGTTCGGTTACCATCGCTGACATGCCATAACCGCAGTCACATGCTGCAGCATAACCATCTGTAACTACAGCGCCATATGACCCATCACCCTCTTCTGTCCTCCATAGGCACTGCACAGAGGCAGCGTGTGGACATGCTTGAGAGCAGAACACCAACACATGTAAAATTGAAAAGCACAACAAACTTTTAAAAGTAGTAGCATTTGTGTTTACTATATCTTGAGAACTAGACCAAGAGTGCAGTCTGTCTGTCTATATATCTGTCTATCCATCTACCTACCTACCTATCTACTTACTACCTAGCTATATTTGAATATATATAAATAATAAAGTATGGATGGTTTTTTATTGTTGTTGTTTCTGGTTGCCTTTGCAGCCAGAAGTCTGTTAAGATTAAGAGAACTAAATTGATAAATAAATTTTAAATAACAAAAATCCATGAAAAAATATCTTCTGTGACCTTGTAAGTAAAAGAATACTTACCCATGGGAGATAGATTGCACTATCCCCAGTTTAGACCTGAAACCTCATAGTATTGAAACCTGTGTGTAGTTCTTTCTTGAAAACATACTTTTAAATGCATAGAGTATAGTATTAGTATGTCAGACAAAAGCACGGTTCATATTTAGGGAAGAACTAAGCAACATTTCAGCTTGAAGCTCAGACTGGCATGGTGTTTAAAACTTGTAAGTTACTTCTGGAAATTTCCATTTAATGTTTCAGGGCTGTATTTGACCATGGAAAGCAAAACCTCAGACTTCTTAGACTGCTTATTATTTAACATAGAAAACAACTATCATTTAACTGATGCTTGGCGCCTCCTGTCTGTTTCTAATGTTTTGCCAGTATCTTATTTATGCCGTATTATTTATAAGCTATCATTTAAGTAGGTGTGTAAACTCTACCCTGGATTTTGATTAGGTGTGTGTGTGTGTGTGTGTGTGTGTGTGTGTGTGTGTGTGTGTCATAGAAGGTAACCATAACCACAGCTCCTCCAAAAAGTGCTCACAAGTATCACTGAATAACTTGCTCAGGAATCTCTGTCATAAAATGAGTTAAGTCATTTTTAGTCACAGCTGTCCAAATGTAAAAACTTCATAGGTCATTAATAACAAGTAAGTATCAGTGCAGAGAATAAGAATCAAAATCTCAGGGATTCCTATAGCTAAATAAAATAGGTTTCTCTTTGTTTCAGTTTCTTATATGGGTCAACAGAAGAATAAAGACATATGGAGTAAATAAAGTAGGCTAAATCTAATGATAGTTCATCTGCTGAGCTTATATTAACTAACCTCCCTACTTATAATGAAGAAACTGAAACCCAGAAAGGTCAGCTGATAGTGTGCCAGAGATAACACAACCAAGTACAGGTGAAGAGGGGACAACGAATCGCGCCATGTTCTCACAATTTCCCCATAAAATTATGCCAAATGCATTATTTTAAAGAAGCAGAAATTCAGAGTCCAAACTACCAGTGTATTCTTAGATTTTCCTCCTACATAGGAGGCTGTTGATATTTTGTTTCCTCATTTTCATTTCTGAGGAAAACCTAAAGGAATAATAATCATCTTTCTGGCCATAGACCTAGAATTATTATAAAGCAGGTGAGTCTTGAACAAATTGAAGAAGAAAATGAAAGCAGTTTTCAATGCTTATGTCTATTTGTATGCACAACTAGGGCAGTGATTCCCAATTTCATCTCTGAGGTAAGATTTGGGGAATCATGGAAGATTTTAAAAGTGCATATGCAAAAGTTGTATCACGGGTACAGAATAAATAAGAATTTTTCTTGGTGGGAGCCTGGAATCAATACTTTTTTAAATTTTATTTTATTAATTACACTTTATTCACTTTGTATCCCCCCATAAGCTCCTCCCTCATCCCCTCCAGGTCCCACCTTTCCCTCCCCCTTCTTCACGCATGCCCCTCCCCAAGTCCACTGATAGGGGAGGTCCTTCTCTCCTTCCTTCTGATCTTAGTCTATCAGATCTCATCAGGAATGGCTGCATTGTCATTTTCTGTGGCCTGGTAAGGTTGCTCCCCCCTCAGGGGGAAGTGATCAAAGAGCAGGCTAATCAGATTATGTCAGAGGCAGTCCCTCTTCCCATTACTATGGAACCCATTTGAACACTAAGCTGCCATGGGCTACATCTGTGTATGGAGATAACATAGAACCCATGTTATCTCCATGCCTGGTACGTGGTTGGAGTATGAGTCTCTGGGAAGACCCCTGTGTTCAAATTTTCTGGTTCTGTTGCTCTCCTTGTGGAATTCCTGTCCTCTCCAGCTCTTACTATTTTCCACTTCTTACATAAGATTACATGCACTGCCCAACATTTGGCATCCTGAATGGGTCCAGTGTTAGGTAAGTTTCAGAACTGCTAGTTCAAGACATAGCCAATATCAGCTCCCAAGAACGAAACATTGATGAACAAACACCAACTTTTTCTTTCTGTAACTAGGGTTTTAAAGCAGAAGCTCTGGTCCCAGAAAGCCCAATGAGCTAGACTTAACCAACCATTGCAGTTAATTAAAGAAATGGGTAATGGTAATACTGAAAAGCAGACGAAGAAGATTTAATCAGAATTCACTAGAAAGAGAAACTGATAAAGGCTCCAGTGACCTCAATTTCATCTTTACATACTGGCATTAGCTTTGAGTTTAAATAGAAGAACAACTGTGGCAGAGGGTTAGAGATATGCATAATTAAACTGTCTTGGCCAAAGTGTGGTCTATGACCCTTCTCTCAGTTCTGGTTCTATAAGGTCATCCAAGAAGTCCTTATTACTTGAAGGGAAAACTGTTTCTCAAATCATCACTCATGCTTAAGGTGCAGCTCTACCATTATGAATAATTGCCTCATGGGGTTGCTCTGTGAGGGTCTGCTGTTCCTGAAATCCATGGTGACCGCAGATTTGAAAAGATTTGGCTGAAGACATTTAGGCACATTTGGAAGATCAAGAATATGTTGGTCATTGTAGTATGCTCAAATAAGATGTCTCAGTTACTCTTATCTTGGTGACTTTAGCTTTGAAGTAGAATGATAACAGTTAAATATTATAGTTTTTAGTTGCCTCCTTGTTATGGCAGAATACTTAACAAAAGCAACTTGAAGAAGGAAAGGTTTATTTTGACTCAGTTCAAGAATACGGTTCATTGTGGCAGGAAAATCAAGGTAGCGAGAATATGAGGCAGCTGGTCACATTGCATCCATCCACAGCGCGGTGAGTGCTTGTGCTTGGTTCATTCTCTCTCTCTCTCTCTCTCTCTCTCTCTCTCTCTCTCTCTCTCTCTGGAGTACAGCATCCCAGTCCATGGAATTGTACCATCAATACTTAATGTGGTCCTTACCACCACAAACCCAGTCAAGCAGCTTTTCTGCAGACATTCCCAGCTGTTTGGCTCCTAGGTGATTCTAGATCCTGTCACTTTGATGTTAACTATTATAGCATGTCCAGATACAGAAAAAGGTAAGCAGATGGTCCCAAATTAAAGTAGGCAGATGAAAGAAAAGACAGAGATACTATGATTTTATCTTTTTTTTTCCAGTTATTTCTTAGACTCAAATTAGGGTCCAGTTCTTTTCAGTACAAGCGGTTTTTACATCCCGTTTCATGATTCATCTGAGTTCATGTCAGAGACAGTCTCTGTTCCCCTTACTGGAAAACCCACTTGGTTACTGAGCTGCCATGGGCTACACCTGAGCAGGGGTTCTAGGTTATCTCCATGCATGGTCCCTGGTTGGAGAATCAGTCTCAGAAAAGACCCCTGTGCACAGATATATTTGGTCCTTGTGGAGCTCCTGTCCTCTCCAGGTCTGACTAACTCCGCCTTCTTTTGTACGATTCCCTGTACTCTGCCCAAACTTTGGTTATGAGTCAGAGTCACGTTTTTTGATAGGACTACTGTCACCTGTGCTGTATTTCTGGGTTTCTCATAGGATAAGACAGCTCTAAATATACATAGAGCTGTACCTTTTGCAATTGCTGAATTGTTTTACTCTCCTCATCTGAAACTAAAAAGTAACAGGATCTGCTGTGGCACAAAAGACTTATTTTGCTGACTTGGATTTTTCAGATATTCAAAAAGAAATTAAGGTGACCTGACCACCTAGGAAAAGAAGTAAATAGATACACAAGGCTGGCTTGTGTTTTCCAGGATCCTTTATTGCATAACTCTATTTTCTCCTCTCATTGGTACGTTAAACCTGCTGGGAAATCTTTGAATGGGACCACATAGAATTAATACATCTAGACTATGAGGAGACTAATGGAATTGATGTTATTTAAAGCAGTTTTCCTTTGTTTTATTCTGTTCCTCTTGGCCAGAATAAGTTAATCGTACGGTAGGACAAACAGTTTTCTGCCCACAATGAGTTAATCAGTAATACTCAGAAACCTATTTTCTTTGTTTAGAAGCCATATAATGTAGAGTTCCTTCTGCTTCACTATTCTGAGCTTGAACTAACTTTTTAAGAAAGCAAGCATTTATTAGGCTGTTTTTCTTGATACATACAGCTTAAGAGACTTTTGCTGAGGAAGAACGTGTAACAGCCACGTGAGTGGTAGGGCGGATCGACTACTCCATAATAAGGGGTGCTGTGTATATACTTATCTTTTCTATAGTTTTGAAGGCTTCAAAACAATGTCATCTGCTAACCCAGAAGCAGAAAGACACACAAGGTATCTACCCACTCATAAGTGGACATTAGCCACATAATATACGATAAACATACTAGAATCTATACTAAAGAAGCTAAACAGTAAGGAAAACCCTATGGAAGATCCTCAATCCTCATTCAGGAGGACAAACAAGATAGACATTGGAAGCAGGAGAAGACAAAGAACAGGACAGGAGCCTACCACAGAGGGCCTCTGAAAGACTTTACCCAGCAGGGTATTGAAGCAGATGCTGAGACTCATAGCCAAACTTTGGGCAGAGTGCAGGGAATCTTATGAAAGAAGGATATAGAAAGACCTGGAGGGGTCAGGAGCTCCACAAGGAGAACAACAGTGCCATACAAACTGAGCCCTGAAGAGAATGATACCCCAACCAAGAACAATGCATGGAGAGGACCTACCTAGCTCTGAGGTAGCCCACAGACTCAGTTTCCAAGTGCGACCCTAGTAAGGCGAGCAGGGACTTTCTCTGGCATGAACTCAGTGGCAGGTGCTCTGATCACCTTCCCCTGTGGGGTGCAGCCTTGCCAGTCCACAGTGGAAGACAATGCAGCCAGTCCTGATGAGACCTGATAGGCTAGGGTCAGATGAAGGGGAAGAGGACCTCCCCTATCAGTAAACTAGAGGAGGGGCATAAGGGAAGAAGAGGGAGGGAGGGTAGGAATGGGAGGAGATGAGGGAGGGGCCACAGCTGGGACACGAATGAATTGTAATAAATGATAACTTTTTAAATTTTAATAAAATTAAAACATAATTACAAAAATAAAATGTCATCTGCCCTGAACAATTGTAATATTTCTTTTTGTGTTAGTTTTTGAGCTTTGGTCGTCTTTCTTATAGATCAGGAGTTTTTCATGGTTTGTGGGGAGGGGTAGATTGCTGCTCTGCAAAGTAGAAGCACACAGTGAGACTTGAACATATCCAGAGTCACAGGGCAGTTTTTACTCTTAACTATACTCTTTAAATGAGAGGAGAAACGTTATAACCATGTAGTGCTTTACTGTGTAGCATACACTTTTATTTATAGCATATAATGTCCTTACTGTCAGGGCACTGACTTTTCTGATGTGATACTTGCGTCAAGCTTGAGTTTAAGAAAGCCTATGGTATCGAGGGATTTTATTGTAAAGATCTGAAATTGGCAAAGACTATTTGGTCAAATCTAAACCTTATAATTCTAATTATAATCTTCTTATTACTACAAAATAAACTGACCAAACAGCCCAAGCCCCAATTAAATGTTCCCTCTGTAGGCATGTAAGAAATTAGGAAAGTAGAGCTGGAGAGATGGCTCAGAGGTTAAGAACGCTGGCTCTTCTTCCAAAGGTTCTGAGTTCAATTCCCAGCAACCACATGGTGGCTCATAACCATCTGTAGAGAGATCTGGTGGCCTCTTCTGGTGTGCAGGCATACATGCAGGCAGAATGCTATATAAATAATAAGTAAATAAATCTAAAAAAAAGGTTTTTTTATTTTTTTATAATTTGTTCACTTTAAAACCCAATTGTAACCCCCTCCCTCATCTCTTCCTGGTCCCCCCCTCCCTCCTCCTTCATCCCTTATCTTTCTCTCCTAGTCCACCAAAAGGGAGAGTCCTCCTCCCCTACCATCTGACCCTAGCCTATCAAGTCTCATCAAGACTGCCTGGATCCTCTTCCTCTGTGGCCTGCCAAGGTCATCCCACCAGGGGAAAGTGATCAAAGAGCAGGCAACCAACTTTAAGTCAGAGACAGCCCCTGCTCCCTTTACTATGAGACTGAGCTGCCTATGGGCTACATCTGAACAGGGGCTCTAGGTCCTCTCCATGGATGATCCTTGGTTGGTGCATCAGTCTCTGCAGGGCTCCCTAGGCCAAGATATTTTGGCTTTGTTGGTGTCCTTGTGAAGCTCCTGTCTCTTCCAGGTCCTTCTATCCCCACCTCCCCCTTCCATAAAATTCCCTGGGCTCTGCCCAAAATTTGGTTGTGAGTCTCAGCCCCTGCTTTGATATCCTGTTGTGTGGAGCCTTTTAGAGGACACCTATTGTAGGCTCCTATCCTGTTCCCTCTCTTCCACCACTGCAGTGTCTATCCTGTTTGCCCTTCTGAATGAGAATTAAGTTTCCTTACTAGGATCCTTCTTGTCATTTAATCTTCTTTAGGTCTGTGGATTTTAGTATGGTTATTCTATTTTATATGGCTAATATATAAGTAAGTATATGCCATGTGTATCTTTCTGCTGGGTTACCTCACTCAGGATGACCTTTTCTAGTTCCATCCATTTGTCTGTAAATTTCTTGATTTCCTTGTTTTTAATGCTCGAGTAGTATTCCATTGTGTAAATGTACCACAATTTCTCTATCCATTCTTCCATTGAGGGACATCTAAGTTGTTTCCAGATTCTGGTTATTATGAATAAAGCTGCTATGAACATGGTTGAACAAATGTCCTTGTTGTATGGTGGAGCATCTTTTGGATATATGCCCAGGAGTGGTATAGCTGGGTTTTGAGGTAGTGCTATTCCCAAATATCTGAGAAAACACCAGATTGATTTCCAAAGTGGTTTGCACTTTGAACAAGTTTTCACTCCCACCAGCAATGGAAGAGGGTTTTCCTTTCTCCACATCCTCACATCACACTGGAGTTTTTGATCTTAGCCATCTGATGGTGTAAGATGGAATCTCAGAGTCATTTTGATTTGCATTTCTCTGATGACTAAGAACATTGAGCATTTAAGTGTTTCTCCACCATTCAATATTTCTCTGTTGAGAATTCTCTATTTATCTCTGTACCCCATTTTTAATTGGATTATTCATTTTGTTGGTGTTTAATTTCTTGAGTTCTTTATATAGTCTGCATATTAACCTTCTGTCGGATGTAGGGTTGGTAAAGATCCTTTCCCAGTATGTAGGCTGTCCTTTTATTTTGTTGACAATGTCCTTTGCTTTACAGAAGCTTTTCAGTTTCATGAGGTGAACAGAGTACCAACAGCTCAGGCTCTAAGATCTAAGATCTACAATTAATAAATGGGTCCAATGAGTCATGGTGTTTAATTTTACTTGATTAAAACTAGTAAATATGGGGCTGGAGTGATGGCTCAGTGGTTAAGAGTCCTCTTGAGGAGGATCTGAATTCAGTTCCCCACGCCAATCAGGTGTCTCAAAACCACCTGTAACTCCAGCTCCACCAGATCCAACACCTCTGGCCTCCTTGTGCACCTGCTGTCAGGTACACACACATAATCAAAATTTTTTTAAATCTTTACAATTTTAAAACTAAAATATAAATAAATAAAAACTAATAAATATTATGGAGAAATTACTAGCGCTCTCTCCAGAGTAAATAGCCTGTAAAATCGAACTTTTGAAACTTTTTATCAGTCATCTGGAAAGAAAATAATGCAGGGGTTTTCGTTGTTGTTTTTTGTTTTGTTTTGTTTTTTGCTGTGCAGTAGATGAATTTCAATTAGGAAATTATTCTATTAAGCCATGCTTGATCAACAAAAGTAATAGTTTTAACCTAGTTTGAAGTGTAGGCTTTGTCTAGAACAGATTTACAGCAGTTATGTTGCCACAAGAAATAATGTGTTTATATGCATAAGAAAAGTGTTCTTAGCTGGGAGCAGTGCTGTACATCTCTAGTCCCAGCACTCAGTGACGCAGGGGCAGGTGGATCTCCGTGAGTTCAAGGTTAGCCTGATCTACAAAGTGAGTTCAGGACAGGTAAGACTACACAGAAAACCCTGTCTCAAAAAAAAAAAAATTTGAATAAAAGAGAAATGCAGTATTGCATTGAGAAATAGCCAGACAAGAGAGCACTGAGTTGAAGTATACAGTACCCTGAAATATAGGCCAAAGAGCTAGAAATTATTTAGATGATATTTGTGGGTTTCTTCTACAAGGGAAAACTTCTAGACCTAAGTTTCTAGAGAATTCAGAAGGTAATGGTGTAGAAAACAGTTTACTGGTGAAAAAGACACTGACAGCTTTCAGATGAGCAGAAATGAAGACCTAGCTAAGATAGTGGCTGTGGAAACAGGCATAAGTATGGCAATGAGAAAATGAATAGAAAAAGGTCTAATCTGGGAATCCAAAGAGAGGAAATTTAAGTATATTTAAGGCCAAGGCATAATGTTCTGTGGCAAGGATTGTTGCTGTGCCAGAGGGGACCACTCCATGAGTAGTGGTCTCAGTCCAGCACCTCAGATTTCCTCTGGTCACCAAAACTCAAGTCTAACTGGACAGATTTCTCTTTCCAAAACAATTTCCTGGGAAGATGAGGCAGTGGTATGTCTTTAAAAGTCTGAGTAAAGATTTCTCTGGAAAGAAGTTCAGGAAATCATTCTTAAGGAAGAGAAACGCTGGGGAAAATGTGGAGAAGACCCAGGTGAGGAAACTCTCCAGAATTTACCACTAAGAAAAAGCAGGCCTTGGAGGCCCAGGCAGAGGGGTAAGAGAAGCCGAATGGGCGTCTTCATGCAGAATGAAAGTTAGCAGGAAGCCTGCAGCATCACCTCTCGCCTATCTGCAGGGCCTGCTCACCCCAACTCTGGAGATAGGGATAGGCAAATTTGAAAACAGCTAACGTGGAATGGAGCCAAAGGCCACATTATGGGCACAGACTAATACCAAAGAGATAATTCATTTTAAAAACTACACACATTCTGTTAAAGTATGAGACTACAGTAAATTTATAGCATATGGCATTTCATACTAGAAGTGTACACAAGCTACCAGATCATTGGCTACTCCTTAATGGCCTCATAAGACACTGTTTGTGTGTATGTTGTGTTGTTCCACTAAACATCATGTCTGATTTAGCATCTGCTTAATGTCTGGAAGAATGAGTATTAGAGCATCATTATTGACTTTAGAAGACAGTTTCACAGCAAAAAGAAGTGATACTCATGTATTTCCCACTTAGCAATAAGAAAGGGCACATTATTACCTTTCTTTTTTATTTTGGCTCATTAATCAGTAGTGATTTGGATCTTTAAACTGTCACACAAAGGTTTTGTGGTCTTTTGCTCTAATTGTAGCTATTTGTGTTTAATTTCAGCAGCATTGTAATTCTTTAAGGCTTTTCTTATGTTGAATGCCCCCATTTATTTCCATTTTCAAATTGCTTCATGCCTTTAAGTTTATTTTTGTTTGGGGGTTGTTTGGTTTTGTCTTTAATACATGTAGGTCTGAAAAAACATAGGCACAATTCTAGCAAGTTCTGCTTTTAATTAGCAGTATAGTTGTCTATGTTTATAACACAAAGATGGAGTGACAAATTAGGAAGGACTGAAATGCTCCCCAAAAAATTTGCACATAGGAAGTGCTAAGCAGTGCCTTATGTTGAAGAAATCACCAGTTATATAACAGATCTGTTAGGAGCGTTAAGAGTGGCATAAGGGGTTATAGAGATGTCTCAGTGGATAAGAGCACTTGCTGCTCTTGTAGAAGACCCAGGTTTGGTTCCTAGGACCCTCATAGCAATTCACAATTAACCATAGCTCCAGTTTAAGGGAACTGATGCCCTCTTTTGTCTCTGAGGGCACCAGTTATAGATGTGGTATGCATGTACAAATGCAGGCAAATACTCATGCACAAAGAAGTTAAATAAACCATGTTTTGAAAAGTGACATGGATTTGCCTTTATCACTAATATGTCAAAGAAAACAAAAGGATTTCCCTTCTTAAATAACACTATTTCTAAAAGGTCTGTATTTTTTTGTTACAGTTATTTTTTTTTTAATTTATGGCCTGTGCTTCCTATTTTTAAACTATTCATTTTTCTTCTAAGTTTAGGAATAAATAAAGCAAAGTGTGTTTTTACTTAGTATGAAAACAGAGGCTAATCATAGCTAATGAGTATAATAAATGCTAGTCTGCAGCTCTCTTGTTTGGTGTGTGCTTTATACACAGAAGGTAACATGGACTGAATAACTAGGATGCCAAGTTACAGATGGGGTTGGGAATGTTATTTGACAGCCGATTAGAGTAATCTGTCAGAAATGATGACTTAATCACCATAACAGACTCCAAATTCCCTCATAGAATTCTACCCAGAGTAATCTAATTTTCTTGCCATATTTTATTTCATATTTTGCCAGGAATAAATAGTTATATTGCTTGTTTTCCTGTTTAGTACACTGCATTATTCTAGCAGAAATATAAATAGGTCATGTCATTGTGACTTGAAAAGGCTGAATTGGAGCCCACTAAGCCAAAAGCCAAATGCAGATACAGAATTCTGAGTTTTCTATGTTTTCCATCACTATATTATTATTATGTATCAAAAAACTGGGAGTTGAACATTGGTTTCCAAGGATCAGAAAGGGCCATTCTTTACAGTGCATTCTTTTAGCTTTCAAATGGACTCTGACTAAACCCCTCAGGGCAAGTTCTATATAAAAATGATCATAACTTTATTGGACACTTTACATAGCTCAGTGACTCTAAGAAAGAAATCAGGATTTTTTTTCCACTGAGTTTTTCTCAAGTTGTGGTTTGCCATGGGAAGAAAATTATATGTTATATTTCTTGTTGCCATTCCATTCAAATCTCGTATTTTTTGGCTTATAGCCCATATATAAAAATATGCCAGCAAACAGTGATTGAAAGTTCTCCATGTACCCACTATGGCAACTCAGTCAGAATGCTCCAAAAGAGCATAGAATAGCCACGTGGCCAAATGAACCTTGTGTATACTCTGCTTCTCTCATGAATGTGTATCTTCAAAAGGTAACATCTTTCTCCAGAATTTATAAAGAAGGGTTTAAATAACTGGGACAGCAAATAATCTATGTAGTTAATACAGCCTTTGCATGGGAATGATGGCTTACGAAACAGTGTTTTCCATACATTGATTGATTT
The DNA here is from genome assembly GCF_907164565.1 of Psammomys obesus. NCBI lineage: Eukaryota > Metazoa > Chordata > Mammalia > Rodentia > Muridae > Psammomys > Psammomys obesus. The sequence goes on along the minus strand of NW_026596149.1, from coordinate 12,328,214 downwards.
TAAAGATCTCAGCAACTGGAGATAATCATATTAAGTGAATTGAGGCAGTCTCAGAAAGAAATATATAATGTTTTATTTGTATTTTCTAGATTTTATGTAGATACATAAAATGTATGCATGGAATAGAAGCTATGGGCTTATGAACTTGCTACAGACAGGCATTTAGAATCCTGCTGCCAGCTTACTTGCTATCTGACTAGGCCAAGGTATTTGGCCCTGCCTTCTTGATTCCTCTAAGTTACCAACTTAACAGTGACATTGTGAGAAATAATTGCCTAACTTACAGAAAGCCTTTAACAAATGTCTGAAAAATTAAGAGTGAAGGGATGATTTCCTCTGTTTTCATAATAGATAAATATCAATTAAAGTTGGCTTTGACTGATCTGAGAAATTATTTTTGTCGTCTGTGTTCCTGCTTAGCTGTCCTTGGAGTAACCACATCTTGGCTGATTTACAGTTGAAACAAAAGCAAGTGCAGAGGTTCTTGCTCAGTCCTGATTAATTGATGGTTCTAAAGTCACCCCTGTTTCTCCCCATCTCCTAATGCAGAGCATAATATGACAGTAACTGGAATGGTGGAAGTACTTAAGGTGGCAAAGTAAGACGGGGTGTCTTACTGTAAGAAAGAGGACAGAACTTTTGACAGTATATCTAGTCTTCCTCTTCAGGGAATCACCTACCTACAGTTAGTGGCAACTCTTTTCCAACTTATCATTTACAACATTGTTTTTATAAAAATGTTGATAGTATAGTATAATTTGCGTCTGGTGTTTCATAGTTATTAGGCAAGCAAAATACCAAGTATCCTACAGGAATCATTTTTTGTGTTATCATTGGAGTGAAATAAAAATATTCGTTTGTTTGTGGTTTTGTGGGGGTTATTTATTTGGTTTGGTTTTTGGTGTTTTTGTAGTTGTTTTGTTTTTCCATAAACTGGAACCCTTTAATTCTCTCACTTGGCATGGAGCTTATTCATAGATTTGCCTATTTCACTCCCCTCCTCTACTTTCAAATATCTTACTGCAGTAAACTTAACAATATGTGCTAGCACAGCTGTCCTATTTAGTGTTGAGATAGCTTTAAGAATGAGATGTGTAAAGGTAATTTTCTGAAACCTATTTCATGTTTAAAATGGCATTTTTTTCATTAATTAATTAATTTAATTACAGCCTGATGACAGCCCTCTCCCTCCTCTCCTCCCAGGCTCACCCTTACACCTCCTTCCCTCATTTCCCTCTTCCCGTCTCAGAGAAGGGGAGCCCCTCATGGGTATCAACTCACCCTGCTAGCACATCAAGTCGCAGCAGGATTAAACATATCCTCTTTCACTGAGGCCAGGCAAGGCAGCCCAGCTAGGGAAAAGGGAACCAAAGGCAGGCAACAATGTGGTGTGAAAGGTGATTAATTCATCAATTGGTGATGGCTAGGATTAAACAAGTTTCACAGGAGCTCTCATTTGCATAAGAGCTCATCCACCCTGTCCTCTCACCATCTCCTGCCTTGCCCCAGTGACATGCGGTAACTCATATTCTTCCTGGTAAGCAGCACGGGACTGAGCATAAAGGTTGGGAGAAATCAGCTCCTAGGCCCCTCTATAATGGGCTCTGTAAACAGTGGTCAGTTATTGCAGGTGCCGTGGCCCAGTTTCATATCTGTCACTGTGGCATAATGCTTGGATTCTAGGCATGACAGCTGCTGCCAGAGGTAGGTGCGGATCTGTTACCCTCACAGACCTTCAGTAATGGATTTGTTCCAATGCTCTATACTCATTTTCATTTTTGTCAGCCACAGCTGGCCTCTTCTGTGATGAACCTAAAGCACTTTCAGGGGGTGAAACATACCTGTTCCAATCAGCGATTTGCCATTGTAAGCACCAGTAGTGTACAGATCAATTCTAGGGCTGGGTGAGTGTGTGAAGGGAAAAGAGGAAGATGAGCCCCATGCTACTTACCCATGAAGAGGAAGCATCCGAGTGGGGAAGCTTTATGCAGGGATCCTGTGTCCTACAGCACCGTCAGGGTGCATCCAAGAAACATTCTCACGCAGAAGAGGCTGTATGCTGAGGATGGTGCACAGTCACAGCTTTGGGGTAGAAAAGATGGGGATACATAAATTTTTCCTCAGTGAAAGTTAAGCAGCTCCACAGAAGCGTTGCTTACCACGCTAAAGTAAGATGGGTTGCTTAGGGTGACTCTGCTTTGACTACACACATGATGCCCGTAGTTGATGTAAAAGAAATCAAGCAGCCCTTTTATAAAGATCTTACTTAGCCAACCCCAGTGAAGAAGAAAAGGAGACAGGGAGTTGTTAAATTTTCCCTTTTATGTTCCATTTATTCAAAACAAGTAAGGCCAAACAGAGACTAAGGAACTACCCATCAACTTGATGTGTAACTGTGGGCAAAGTGTTGTTATTCCATAAAGAGTTAAAAGGAGATTCCCATCAGTCAAAAAAAAAAAAAATCTGTGGTAATACAAATTTAGAAAACTTTCTTCATAGAAATACCAACCTGAAGTATGTTGGGTCAGCTGCATGCTTGTGAGCAGGGTCTGTGGGTAAAACTGGCACCTGTCATTTTTCTCATGAACACACACTACCCACAGTGAGTGGGAATACGTGGTTTTGTTTTGTTTTGTTTTCAGTTTGGTACCGACACAACTCTTTTTCTCAGCTCTTTTTACTAGAAATTAATTCAAGGGTCTCATTCATGCTACATAAGTACTCTACCACTAACCTGTATCACTAGTCTTCTTTAACTTTTAAGAAATGGTTTTACAAGGTTGCTTCAGCTGGCTTTGTACCCACTATGTAGCCCAGGCAGACATAAACTCAAAATCCTTGTGCCATAGGCTCAGCAAGGATTTATTCAAGAAGGAACATCCTGAGTCATCTGAGATACTACATTCTGGTTGTTCTTCCTTAGTCTGTATTTGGGTGCTTTTGAGTTCCCGTGTTGTCTTAGCTCAGTGTATACTGTACTCTAGAAAACTGCTGATGGATCTGTCTCAGTATCCTCTACATAGTCCATCACGATGACAGCTCTTCATCTAACAGAATGTATGGAAAACAAAAACATATGAATGGATGAATAGTCCCAGGATCATGCTGGATCAAACCTTTAAAACACCCTTGCTGCAGAATTTCTTTATTATAATCTGAACCTTTAAACTAGAATGCCCATTCTTTTGTAGTGACCTTCCTATTCCACTCAAGAAACCTCTCAAACTTCGTTGAATCAGGAGATTTTGAGGAAGTAAAACAACATGATGAGAATCATTCCTCCATGCTGCTTTTGTCCTTTTTGACATTTCCATCTTGTATGTGATCAGAAATTCATAACTCAAGTGAACAGTGTTCATGATGATGGGCCATTCTTAATGCAGAAGTGAGTGGACACCTTTCTGGAAGGTTACCGTGCTTTCCACACATTACCTAAATTATCTTCAGACCAGTAGACCGTCCACTCAGCATCCGCCACGGTCTGACAGCCCAGATTTCTGTGAGCTAGATTTTACCACCCCTGTGGGCCCAATAAAGAGCAAAACAGAGTTCAGGGCTGTAGGGGGAGAAGCTGCTTTACTACGGCTGCTGTTCCTTTCAGAGGGTCTTACGCCAGATACTGAGCAGCTAAGGATGATGAGGAATAGTAGACTGGTAGACTGCAGCCTGGTCACAAAGCTACAGAGATCAAGCAGTTTAACGGAAGAAGAGGCTACTTTCACCTAAGAGAGCGTGGTAGGCACCTTCGAATGAGTGTTTACCAGACTCTGGTGAGTGAGGCTGGAGTTCTTAATTAAAGGCCCATATGTCCAAGTCCCACGTTAGACATTTTGTGGAGAAGCAGTGTGGTCTGGGAGAGTCATCACTGGATTAAAAGCAGGGAGATTAGACTTCTGATCCCAACTCTGTCATTAACCAGCTGTGTGTCCTTAGTAAAGGCAATTGTTCCCTTCAAAACTGCAACTGAGGACAGCTTTAGAGTAGAAAGAGACTCTTCATGTGGCTCCAGATCCCTCCTCTGGAGTCCTATGTACATCACAGATAAGCCTAGATGGCCCAAGCACTAATGCCTGCTACTTTTCTGGTGTTTGTCAGTCCCTTTTATAAAACATATCAGCCACCATGATAGACAGTAGGCTTCCTGGGGGCAAGAGCCACACTCATTTCATGCTTACTTCTTATACAATATGGATACACTTACCTCCATTTCTTGTATCTTTAATCTGTGACTATCATCTGACTCTCTGCAGTGTATTAACCCGTATGTTCTTTATTATTTTGAAAGGAAAAAATGTCATGTACCACTGTTGACATCTGCTAAGATACATGTATTCATCCCTTTGCAACTAATGGAAGCAGTGGTCTTCATCACATACACTGTTGCCTTCTGCATTACTCACTCCTCTACTTCTTATAATATGGAGATGGCCCCAATACTCCACAGATGCTGGGTTTTTTAATTCCTAGATAAAAATTTCTTTACTTTTATTGGATGTGTATGAATGTTTTACCTGCATGTGTGCGTGTACACCCTGTGCAGGCAGTGCCCCCAAAGGCCAAAAGAGTTCTAGAACTAGAGTTACAGCCAGCTGTGAGCCACCTTGTAGGTGCTGTAACTGAATCCAGGTCTTCTGTAAGAACAGTCAGTGCTCTCAGCCACCCAGCCATCTCTCCAGCCCCAACTTCCTTATTCTTGGAACTCCCCTATCAAGGCCTCCTACCCTTCTGCCAGCTCCCTACTCTGTCCTCTTAAGATGTTGTCTTCCTGATATATACCCTCAATGGTTCTGTCCGTGTTCCTGGCTCTTTTCACTCCCTCAATTCCTCTGGCTCCTACTCTACCTCCCACACTGGATTCTTTCTCAAGCTTGAGCCCTCCATTTCCAACTTTTTGTTACACCAGAGTCACATCAAATTTTAGCATGTTCAGACTAGCATTCAGTGTTTTTCCTCTCATTTTCCCCAGTTGAGCAATGACTCTTTGATCTATCAGGCTGTCTGGTCATGGAGTTCTTTTCCCTCATCCCCACAAGAGCCAGTTGGCACTGAATTTTATAACCTCATAGTGTTACTGGTGTTGTTTACTAGCTGCCGTCCTGGCTCCTGTGTCTTGTATATAATTCATCCTTCATGGTGTCACCAAAACGCATTTTTTTTCCTAAAGTCAAAATTCTGCCCAGTTGCCTTTACTGCTAAAATCTTCTATCCTCACCACACACTTGACAAACCATCAATTTCTTAGCTTGCAAGACCCTCTAAGACCTGAATGCTGAACACCCTCACGGCCTTACGCTGCCCTTTTTACTGGCATGCTAAACTTTTGAAAAGGAACTGTGTTCACTCTTTTTTTCTTTATTGACTATATAGATTTTTTTTTTCCATACAACATATTCTGGTTACAGTTTCTACTTTGTCCAAGTTCCTCCTCACCTTGCCTTCCATCCAGATCCATCTCCTTTCTGTCTCTCCTTAGTAAAAAAATAAAAGATCTGAAGAAGAGGCGAAGAAAAAGCACAAGAAACACATAGAGAATCAGAGAGAAACACATTAGTAGACAAGAGAATCTCATAACACAAAACCAGAAACCATAGTGTATACACAAATGATCTGTAAGGTTTTTTTTTTAATGCCCTGACAAAATATTATGAGGCAAAGAACTTCCAAAGGTGCCACTGACTTTTGTTTTGGCCATCTATTGCTGGACATGGGCCTTGCCCTTATGTGTAGTTTAAATCCCAAACACTAATGTTGTTTAAGAAAAAAACAAAAACAAAACAAACAAAAATACCACTAGCAATAAAATGGCTCCTGATAGCTGTTGGCATACTTTTTTAACACTCTTTTATTTACATTTCTTATATCTCTCTCTCCCTACTTTACCCAATCCTTTCCAACACCCCAACACAAGGTAGGAGAAAGAAAGGATTAGTGGGAGAGGAAGCGCAGTTCTCTTAACTGCTTCCTGCTGGTTAGAGTCATCAGGTCCCTGGGAGCCAGTCCAATCCTTGTGTCAGGAGAGCCCCAACTTGTTATCTCTCTGTATCAACTGCAACAGGACAGCAGGGGGAAAGCAGCTGGACACCTATAGGCTTAACAAGGTATCTTCTCTCTTCTGATAACAAGTCTAAAGACTGGAACTAAATACCATGCTTGCTAACTTTCTCCTTTTCGGGCAAAGTACAAGTTCCTTTGTCCCTTGGTTCCTAGAAACTGTACTGCCTCTCCTCCAGCATTTGGCATGTTGCTCGGCAAGCTGCTTGCCAGCATACAGGATCATATAGCACCTGAAGAGAAAACGTCTCTTATGGCCTTTGCTAGCTAGCTGGCCATAGCATAGAACATGACACAAAATCACGCTTGCTAAATGGGTGGACAGATGAAACCAAAGGATAACCTACTCAAAGACAATACTGCTGATCTTCCTTAAACCTTGTTCTTTCCCTATTCCTCAGCCAAATCGGAAGTTTGTTTCTGTGGTGTTTTTAATGACTACTTAGGACTCCTAAATATTATATCCTCAAGTAGTCTCTGTGCTACAAATTGAATATGAGTTATGGAGTGAGAATGCTAATTGGTGCTGCATCTCAAGGCTTACGCTGTATGGACAGAACATCATACCTATGAGGACATACAGTCTAAATTTCTTAGGGTATTTCCCATTGGAAGTTCCTTCTCATTGTCTTCTTCTTCTGGTATTCTGAAGACACTGGCAGGCATGTGGTACACACAAACTACCTGATAATAATGTCCCATCATATAAGTGCCATAACTAAGTACCATTCCCCTTTCATTTAAATTAGATAAAACCCAGAGCTGTGGCTTACAAGTAATGGAAGTCCACTGGGGGAATTAAAAGTTCACAAAGAATGGACCCATTGTAATAAAAGCATTTGCACAGCCAATGATTCCATCCCCTCCTGTGGCTCCCCTGTTCCTTGGGGTAAGATGAAATATCAAATGAGAGGACCTTTGGAAATAGTGTGAGGGATTTATTTTAATTGGAAATAGCGGGAGCATTCTGTGCTTAGAGTAAACTCTGGTCACACACAGTGGTGTCATCAGCTTTGTACAACAAGCTGTGAAACATCCAGGTCTTCCATGGTTCAGGATTTCAACCTCATTTGCTTCAAGTTTTCTATATTGCTGTATAAGTACAAATGAATCCTAAGGCATGTCTCTCTCCTGCTCTTGCTCCTATCTTTCCCTCCATATATGCCAATGGTTCTGCATTATATACTGGTACCTAAGTCAAGACACTGAAGACCTTCAAGTCATTTCTGTTAAGACCTGAGATAAACCCAGAAAGCAAACATAGGAACTGGTGGACAACAAAGATGATTATCATTTAAGTAGTGCAGCCATAATTCTAAATTCTTCAGCACATCCTGGGCTCTGCTCATGTATTAAGCACTTTACATGTGTGTCCTCACTTAAATCTCACAGCCCTTCTCTGGAGGTGTTATTCCCATCCTACAGAGGAAGAGACTATCCTGGAGAACCTACACTAGTCACTACATGGCTGTGATAAATTTCCGAGCTAGAACTACCTATAAGGGAGAGTAAAAGTTATATTGAATGCAAGGCCAGGTTTCATACTCCAGCCTGACTCCAAAGCTCAGGCTTTTAAATACTATTCCAGTTTTCCCTGGCATGGGGGTTATTTAAATTCCTGAAAATAAAACTCAGGCAACAAACTAAGGTAATATCAACCTTGTAAAGCTTCGTTATTAATTATGTGATGTAATTACAGCAGTACTTGGATAGTATCAAATTTCTGGAGCTGGTTTGACAGTTTTTTCTCACTTTTATATTTTTAGATGCATCATCCCATTCAGATGAAACCTGCAGACAGTGAAAAGTCCAACGGTAGGTGGCAACCAACTGTCTGATTTAATAATGTCTGCTACTTTAAATCGAGTCAGGTGGCAGAGGGATGAGCAGCTCTAGCTGCTGTTACCCTCTGGAAGGTGGACAGCTATTGCTCCAGGAACTTTCCACTGTTGTCGACAAATATGGAGACACTGGTGTTCTGCGACTCTTTCTCATTAATTTGGGGGTGGGGAGGCACAACACGAACTGTGAAGATGGTGGCAAGAATGGTTTGCCATAACCTGCTTAGGGCTTGCCCTATGTGGTGGCCTTGTGGGATTTGGCTAGTATTGATCTACTCCTGCTACAGCACAGGGATACCTGATAGATGTAAAAAACATGAGTGAAATAAGTAGCCCATTGAGAAACAGGCTACCATTCTTCGCTCTCTCAGTGTTCCTCTTTGACTGTCTTATTACATTCTTCTCTAAATTATACCAGTACATTTGCATCAGAATCCATTCAGAATTCAGTCTGCTGATCAAGAACATACAATTGCTGGAAAAAAAAATTGTGTTTGATGAGATCTATAATAAAATTGGATTTGTCTCTTCAAGGCACTTCAGAGTTGATAGTCCACATTTTTATCAAATTTTTGCTTCCATCTCTACAAGCCTCCTGTCCCTGTTTTGTTCCTTTAATTTACTGAAATGTATATTAAAAAGAAGTATCTACCTTCCTGGACTCCAGAGCTCTTCTAGCCCACAGACTGACATAATCAGCATTGTTTCCGTCCAGCAGGTAGTTTTGCACCTCATTAATTAGTAATCAGGGCAGAAGCCATGCACTTAGAGATCTATATATCGGCAAATGTAAATTACAATTGAGCTCTAAACCTCTCCATGGGATTTTTTTGTTTTGGTTTGTTTTTTGTTGTTGTTGTTGTTGTTGTTGTTGTTTTTTCTCTAATTGTTGTGCATCCTATTTTCTGGCTTCTTCACAAACTGGAAAGTTTTGAAGAAAACTCCCACGTCCCAAGAGTTGCCAGCACTTGTGTCAGAGACAAGGCTTACTCTGACACTCACCCGCCCTCTGAAGAGGCTCTGGTGCTTTGCTCCTTCCTTCCCAGCCCTGCACTTTCCTTAGTGCCCAGTCCCCTTCCCAATACTGTTTCAGCATTTATCACAAGAGACTTGTAAAAATCTGCCACTGCTTTGTTGTGAGACTCTGATTAAATTGCTTCCTTCCTTCCTTCATTAGTTACTCACTTATCATTTACTATGTACAACTAAAGTTGGCTAGGGGGTGGCATTACAGCAGTAAAACTGAAAAAGGAAAAAGAATATGACCCTAACATGGAACTTTATTCATTTTACTGACTTAATAACTAATTATAGCCACTCAAACATGGAAATTTGTATGAGCTCGTTGATAGAATAGGACCAGTGGTAACTACCTTACGGGTTGCTTTTTGTTTCTTCCTGAGCCTCAAAATAAGATGTTTGTTACATGGCTATCCTGGAACTTGTTCTATAGACCAGGCTGGCCTCAGACTCAGAGATCTGCCTGCCTCTGCCTCCCAAGTTCTGGGATTAAAGGTGTACACCACCACCACCACCTGGCTGACGGAACACTTATTAAAGTGTTAGTACCTCCCAGAGGGATACTCGGGCTGTGTAGCATTCCTCGCTGAGTATGTCTTCCTTTAAATGTTTCTGCCCCAGAAAGAAACATATACCCTTCTACTCCTTAGTGGCAAAGAGAGGCAGTGAATCATGTGGGAAAATCCTGTCAATATAAATCTTCTTATCCTTCGGCCTCATACATCTCTAAATTAGATCAGAACAAAAGTCATAAATGAAAATTTGTGGGAAAAGGTCTGTCTTATTTTAGCTTTAGTTTATATTTATAAACACACGAATTAGATATTTGAGGTGAGCACATAGGGCCTGAAATACCCAAGTATTGAAATATTGTATATTTTCTTCTTTGTATTGTTTATTATTCATGTATATAGTCAAATGTATGAATCCATACTGCCAAAAGTTCCTGGTGTTTTGCTGCTTTTACCCTCCAGTGTCAATTCTGGACACAGTGTTTGGTTTAAGTCTAACTCTACTATAGACCTTACTATTTGCCCCCAGTTTTTCATTATCTCAAAAGTCAAGGAGGATTTAGGTATCCTTACCCCTACAATAAAAACACCTTAAAATGGCCCTTGTGAGGAAACTGTACAGGGTAGCAGGTAAAGTAAGCTGCAACTGGGACCAAGTATTCAAATGAATGAGCCTATGGGGACATTTCTACTCACATCACCATACTCCATTCCTGGCCCTCAAAGGTTCATGGCCTTCTCATGATGTAAAATGTATTTCGTCCTCAACTTCAGAAATCCTAGTAGTCCATAAAGTTTCAACACTCTTCAGAAGTTCAAAGTCTGTTTTGAGACGGAAGGCAATCTCTTAACTGTGACCTCCCCCTCTTAAACCAAAAAGTAAATTACATACTTCCACCATAAACAAAGAAAATTCCAAAAGGGAGAAATGGGGACATAGTAAGGAAAAACTAGATCAAAACAACACTAAAACCCAGCAGGAAAATATCAACGCCTGTAGCTCCATGTCCAGGAATTTAAAAGGGCTTAGATGTCTGAACTTTGCAGCTTTTCTGCGTGCTTGTAACATACATTTCTTTTTTTGAGCTGATTCTTTCCTGTGTATTCAGTTCTGTTTGGGAGATGCCTCATGTCTCTGACACCTTCAACATCTTTTAGTCTTCACTGCAACCAGGCTTCACTTTCACAACTTCAAGTAATGGCCTGCTATGGCCTTCTCACAGAGACTCCAACGTTTCAACGTTATTGTAGGTGACTGTTAAAATTTACTATTAAATATCTTTTAGTAACGCTGCTGTTGATCCTAAATAGCTGTATAACCAAATCACCACACAGAGACTATGATTTATTTAATTAACCTAGAACACAATGCTGGGCAATAGTTACTCAAACCTAAACCTCCAAGCCCTCATAGTTTCCTAACATTTAGATTTCCCACATTATACTTGCTGTTAGTGATATATTAGGTCCAGTCCATCTCTCCACGTTGTTCCAAGATCTCTCTCCTGCCTCTGTTCTCCCAGCTCTCCTCTGCCCTTCTCTCCTCCTCCTCTGCCTCCCACCTTCCTGTCCTCTGGCTCCTCCCTCTCTTCCTGCTTCCTTTCTATTGCTCAACATTGTGGCTAGTTGCTTTATTTTGGCATGTCTACACAAAGTTGAGACAGGTGATGCTTAGAATAAGTATCACAATGCAATGTCCGGATTGAAACCAGAGAGTGGGGAGAAAAATCAGCATTTGAGTGAACAAGGGTAAAGTGTATACATTTCAAAAGAACATTATACCAACACAACATGCTGCCTAGCCTCAGTTGCTCTCTAAAACAATGGAAAAAAAATGCATGACTCCCTCACTCCTGAATCTTTCATGCCTTCAAAACCAGTACCATCTGGATTAACTGCCAAGTTAACTGCCATCTTAAAATGGACTCTTGTGGGACTGAAGAAATGGATTAGTGGTTAAGAGCACTGGCTGCTCTTCTCAAGGACCCAAGTTCAATTCCCAGCACCCACGTGGCAGCTCACACCTATCTATAACTCCAGGTCCAGGGGAATCTGGCACCTTCACACAGACATACATGCCGGCAAAACACCAATGCACATCAAAATAAATAAATCTTTAAAAAAAGAAAAAAATAGACTCTTGTTCCATTTGACTGCATTATCAGCAGCTTTTCTGTGTTTGGAGCAATTGCTTTCTATGAGGAAGCAACCCCTTAGGCTTTCTTCTTTCACAAACTGGAATCTAGCTGGGTGGAGTCTTTTCCTAAGGTCATCCTTCCTATTGTTCCAGTGCAGAGTGGGAGGCCTCTCCTTCAATGACCTTAACAATGAGAGGCAGAGACAAGCAGATCCCTAACAGTTCAAGGCCAGCCAGCCTGCTCCACAGTGTGAGTCCAGGACAGCCAAGGCTACACAGAGTAACCCTGCCTCAAAACAAAAAAAAAAGAAGAAGCAATCACAGTCTCTCTTTTAGCACATGCCTTAGCTAAAATACTAAGCTGCATAGTGTTCAGTTTCTGTCCAACCTATACATTTTTAGTCTTTTTTTCATATTTTTATTAATTAATTCAACTTACATCTTGGTCATAGGCCTCTCCCTCTTATCCTCCCAGTTTTACCTTCCCTGCTGCATCCCTTCTCCCCTATTCCTCAGAATGAGGGAGCCCTCATACCCAGACACCCCAGCTCATCTATTCGCACAAGGACTGAGTTTGTCTTCCTTGCCTGGTAGGGCAATCCCATCAGGGGGAGGTGACCAAAAAGCAGGCAACATAGTCCATGTCAGAGATATACCCCACCCCTCCAACTAGTGGGCCCACATGAAGCCTAAGACGCCCATCAGCTATTTATAAGTAGAGGACCTAGGTCCAGACCATGCATTGTCCTTGGTTGGTACAAATGATCTTCTTATGGAGACAGGAGCCTACTAGAGTTGTCCTCCATTGCTCCACCCAGCAATGGTTTGAAACATGTACTGACTCAGAGCCAAACATCGGATAAAACATAGGTAGTCTACTGGAAAAGAGGGGGGAAGGATAAATGAACCTAGAGGTGACAAAAGCTCCACTTTAAATGTCTTTCTGCCCCATTTGCTCTTCTTTTATTGTAAGCCTATAGAAAAGTTATTAGTAACTGCTCTACCACGGATTCAACATTATGCTGATTTGAAGTTTTCTCTATCAAAGAAATTAGGCCATTACTTTTTTTTTAGTTGGACCCCTGGAGACAGGTCCCTCTGTGCAGCCTGGCTGTCCTGGAACATAGACCAGGCTGGCCTCAAACTCATAGACGTCTATCTGTTTGTGCTTTCTTTTTTTTTTTTTTTTATTTTATATGCATTAGCATGAAGGTGTCAAATCCCTTGGAACTGGACAGTTGTGATCTGCCATGTGGGTGCTGGGGATTGAACCCGGGTCTTTAGGAAGAGCAGACAGTGCTCTTAACCACTGAGCCATCTCTCCAACCCCTGCTTGTGCTTTCTAAATGCTGGGATTAAACACCCAGCAGTCCATTTCTTTTTAATTTATCCTCGCATAAATTCTCAGAACATAGGCAGAAAACAGCCAGATTCTTTGCCAGAACGTCATAGAAATGGTCTGTAGGTTTGTTGCTAATACAATCCTTATTCCCCTATGAAAGTTCTCGAGCCTGATTTCCACTAATCTCAGTACGTGTGGCTTTCATACTCCCATTTCAAAATACCATTAAGTTCTGCTAACTACCTTTAACTATTTTTCCAGTCCAAAGCTCCAAAGTCTTCCACGTTTCTTCTCGGAAACAACCCTACTCTCTGATATCAACTTCTGTGTTGGTTACTTTTATGTTGCTCTGAAAAGAAATATACTGACCAAAGGAAAAAAGAGTTTGTTTGGGCTTGTAGTTTCAGAGGGAGAGTCCATAAGGTCAGGGAAGGCATGGTGGCAGGAGGCCAGAAAAGGAAGCTAATAGATCACATGTCAAGCTCTCAACCACACAGAGGAAACATTGAACTGAAATAGAGGTGAGGATATAGAAACTCTCAGAGCTCGCCTCCAATGACATACTACCTCCAGAAAGCCTCCACATCTTAAAAGTTCTATCAGCTCCTCCCAAAGTGCCAGGTGTTCAGATGCATGAGCCCATTGGGGGAAATTTAACAAAGAACAGTGAAGAGGTTAGCATAATGAGCACAGCAGAAATACTCAGTTTGCTGGGTTACACTGATGCTGAATTAGCAGCACAGTTCATAAGTGGCCCTAGACTGTTCACACCACAGTACAGATCTGTGAATCCACAAACACTGAAAATCCACAAACCTGCTTATAGAGTGAGTTCTCTTATTGCCTTCATTTTCTGAATTTTTGATTTGAAAAGTCAAAAACATGAGAGAAGAATTACAATTACATTTCAAGAACTCTTGTTGTAAGAAAGTTCAAATGGAACTTTGTCTTACATAGATATGAACAACTTACATGTTTCCCTTTGGGCCTAACTTTGGAATCAGAAGAAATGCCTACTTTTAACACTCAAAATTTAAGTGCTGCAGCCCTTTTGTTTCGCCATGGTATTTTTGACAGGTAAGCATAGTTTCAGAAGCATAAAGAACACAAAGATTTCTTTAGTTCAGACACTCTGAACAGCTCCTGTAGCAGTGAAAGAAGTACAACAAGCTCTAATTGCACTTTTATTGAGTTTGCTGACATCTATGTATAGCAAGAAAGGACTCATCACAGCTAGACAGTTCCTGTCTTCATTATCTCTGTGCTCAGATTCTAAAAGTTTTTATAGCCAGGACTGCTAATCACAGATCAGTTAGTTATGGATAAGAGAATTCCAGCAAAACAGTCACGCTTTGAATCATTAGCCATGTACAGTCTGATATAGGGAATCTCTAGTGAGGTGAGAAATGTTAAATGCTTGGACATCAGCCCTGTACTGCTGGATTGTACTGAATGGGCGTCCTAAACTTTCATAGCTCTCTATAGCCCACCCTTCCAAAGCTATAATTTAATCTGCATCCTGTCTCATTCATGCTGCCATTTTGTTTTCTGTGCTACTATGCCAGCTATCCAAAGGGAAAAATTAATTAAAAAAAAAAAACTACTACTTCAGATAAGTAATAATTGATGGAGTGTTTAATTATAATACTTTAAAATGCTCGGGTGTCTACAGAATTCAGTTTTTTTGTTATTTTTCTACTGTAGAAAACTGAGTGATAATAAGGGAAGTGTGTTTAAGGTGATATGGGTAAGAGTACTTGTATTAACCAGCATAAGCATAGTTACTTTCTCCCATTCTGTATACCATATATTCTCTCTAGCATCCAGCTTTCAGTTTTCAATCAGTTCCCAGTCCTCTTTCTATGAAGTAGAAGGTACCAGCTGTGCAAGACTTAAAAGCAGTGGCCGAAGCTAGTCCTCATTGGCCAGTGAGTGATAACTAAAGCACGAGCTCAGCTCTGATGCTGTGCTTGATTCTCATTGGCTAGAGCCAGTGTTGAATGTGTTGATGCTTCTTGTTGCAAGGGAGATTCTCTATATAAATAACATATAACACATTCTCTTTTAACCTCCCTACCTCGAAACATGTTGGGGGAACCTTTGTTCCTACAATCCAGAAATGCTATTTAAAACCTGTCTTTTTTTCTCAAGGCCTCTGAAACCTCTATCTTTTTGTCAAGCTCAGAGTAAGCCAAAGTTATTACAGCTGTTTTTATGGGAAGGTGAAAACCTTCCACCATTAAAAATAGGAATCGCTCAGTATTTTCACCCAGCCACTTTCTGATTTACTAGAAGATGGAAAAATAGTTTTGAAATTCAAAGTGAGACCACTGGCAGATTTGGAGGGAGTAATTAAATGCCATATGTTGGCACCAACACATTGAAAAGTTGTTAATTAATTCAAGCAGTCCCAAATCCAGGTGTGACTTTGACAGATTATATACCAGGGTGTTAGCACAGACTTACAGTTAGGAATGTTTTAAAATGAAGAGTTTCTAACCCCTACCTGGAAGAAGTTGCCCTTTTACTCAAAACATTAACCCTTTCCCCATTATACCATGGGAAGAACTTTTTTATTGATCTCTGGTCTGGAAGGCCTTTGGTTCTATTGCTGTTTGTCTGGGGGGGGGGGTTGTTTTATTTTTTGTTTGTTTGTTTTTTGGGTTTGGGGTTTTTTGTTGTTTGTTGTTTTTTGTTTGTTTTTGTTTGGGGGGTTTGTCTTGGTTTGGTTTGGTTTTGGTTTTTGGAAGGAGGAAGCCCATCTGTACAGCACTTCAGGTGTAAAAGTTCCATCCCCACTCAATTCATTGTTATCCTTGGGGAAAGTGCTTTTACCCTAAAGAGAAGGGAGCTTACTTTTTGTTTTTTATTCGTCTAAGGCACCTCCCAGACTACTCCGTTTAGGGTAGATTGAGTTAAACAATCTACATTCTTACTGATTAAAGATTAGATATGAGCCTCACACAGAGAAAAGAAATTAACATTTTTACTAGCATATGGATGTCTCCTCCCCGTTTTTTTTCTTTTTTAGCTAATGGTATTTTAAAGAAGAATTGCTTTCCTTCTTAATATCTGGCTGAGTTAATTTTTAGTGGCACCCAGGAAGTCAGGATTTCCTCTTAAATGATTTCCATTTTCAGAGTACTTATCTTGAGGGAGGGGCTATATTTAACTTACTCAGGATCTGCATGTATAATTTACTGTAGTACCACCCTGGAACTCAAAATGTACAAATTGTTTTAGCTAAACGCTGTAATTCCAAGTTTACCAGTGAAAATAAAAACCAAACAAAAGTTTTAAAATTTGCTTCTATCTTAAAAAACTAAAAGCAATATTCTTCATGGTAAGAAATATGACAGGATTTTTTTATTCTCATACCACTGCCAGCCATAGTTTAATAGGCATAGGAGTCCTGAACAGAAAATAGTAAGAATTCGTGACTAGTAGTCTTTTCCTTCCTTCTCCATCCATTATCCCATGCCTCATCAAGGGGGTGCCATATTCTCACAGGGCTTGCTGTCCACAGACCTCTGTATTCAGGGGCAAGCCCACAGATAGCCTGTACCCAGCTAGGGAGACTATAAAGGCTCCTTGTCAAGAGAATTGGGATCACTGAAGCTTGATGCCCTGGACCACTAGGCGTTTGCCAATTCATGGTAAATCACTGGCATTTCATTTGTTCCAAAACTATAAAAGGAACAATACTTGAAATTTTTTATCCAAATAAGTAGCCTATCCAGTGACCTTTAAATCTGTCACTGTACTTAGTCATTGAGCCCATTCTCTCTGATCATAAGATTTTTTTTCCTTCTTCAGATATACCACTGTGTTCCTGACTTTGTCCCATAAATGTTAAGTGCCTTGTTTTCCCTACTCCAACTCCAAGTCTCTCCAGAGTCTGCTTTATTTCTCGTTTTCTCGTAGGGAGACATGAAAAGAGCTCTAGACCTTCTCTGAGTTGTCTTAGAAAGTACCCTGGGTGTAGAGAGGGGGACTCTGCACACTGCTCTAGCACCCTCCATCACAGTGCTTCAGTTAACCAAAGCACGTAGTGTGGTTGCCTTCTCTGCAGTGCTAAGGAAAGAGAAAGGAAAGGAAGCGAAAGAGTAGCTGAAAAACATTAGATGATTATCAGGATCACATTTCAAGTTAAGGACAACAATAAAACAGAGAGTGAAGTCTCTTAGTCACGACCATCCCTCCTCCTTTTAAGCCTCATCTACTTCCTCTCGCTGGGAAGAAACACTAAAGAAACCAGAACTCTGGGCGGGGGTACGAAAGTGGGTTCAAGTCCACATTAGACCTCTTATTTCCTGAAAGACCCTAGGGAAGTTGCCTCCCCTCTTTATGGACTCGGAAATCAGTTTTACAAATGGATGAAATTAGTCTACCAGGGATCCTGAGTTCAATTCCCAGCAACCATATGGTGGCTCACAACTGTCTATAATGAGATAATGAGATCTGGTGTCCTCTTCTGACCTGCAGGCAGAACACTGTATACGTAATAAAATAAATAAATATTTTTTTAAAAAAAGAAATTTTAAATTAAAGTGAGAGCACTAAAAATCTGTTTCTCATCAGCTGGGTGTGGTGGTGCATGCCTTTAAACCCAGGTAGGGGCTGTCAGATATGATTCTCAAGGAACAACAACTTTTTTCTGTAAAACCGACTTCTGCTACAAGTGTCACCAGCCTGGCTAGTTAGAAGCTAAATCAATTGTTCTTGGTGTCAGAACAGATGGGGTGAGCAGGAGGAAGAGGGCAGGTGCAGGTGTGCAGTCAGCTTTAGGACTGCATTCATTCTCACATGACCAAGCCTGGTTTGATTTGGGAATGAAGCATGGATTACAGGGGGAAAAAAGAAAGATGACATGGCCTTTCTTCATTATTTTTATCTTTTAGCTGTGGAAGACCGAAAATTGTTCATAGGAATGGTTTCGAAGAAATGTAATGAGAATGATATCAGAGTGATGTTTTCTCCATTTGGCCAGATAGAAGAATGCCGGATTCTCCGGGGACCCGACGGGCTGAGTCGAGGTGAATGTGCTTTCTGTAAAGTCTTTCTCCTTAAGTGCTAATTGGAACTCTGTGTCACAGTCAAGGGAGATGTAGGCATCACATGTAGCGGGGGGGTTAGCTTGCAATACATCCCAGGTGATCAAGTTATCCAACCTGAACTTTCCTCTGTAACCAAAATGATCATCTCTTACTTTTTCAGGTGAAAAGGTCTGAGTGCCATATTAGATCAGGTCCCATGGAACACTGGAAGGCTGCCCTAGCTCTATACCCCCTTTTCATCCTCAAATTGAGCAGATTTGGGAGACAAGGAGGAAAGGTGGGGGATGAAAATGGATACTCGGCCATACTTTTCTTTTTTTTGTCTGTTTGCATGAGTGAGCGTTGAAGATGTGATCCTCATGTAGCTATACAACCTAGAGAGAGTGTCGGTACTCGTGCAGTGGACAGTACCTCAGAAACCGTACCTGTCCTGCCCTGCACCCCTCAAGCATCTCTAGTCCCCTGTCCAGTCCTGTGACGGATAAAAGGCCTTGACCTTTAGAAAACTATAGACTCTTCTTTTCCCACAATAGAAGCAAAGGCTGTGGCTTAAAGCCATGAGGATCAGTGGGGATCACTGTGGCTTTCCATACCTGCCTCCCCGTTACCAGGACCTCACACCCCCCTCCTTAAAGTACAAGAAGGTTTACAGTATGTATTAACAGTTGTCTGCCTGCATTTTTCCAAGTCACTCCAAAGAGGAAGTGTATATGTCAAGTGTTTTTCAGTTTGTAGAGAAATCTTCATTTTGCAGTGCAGTTTCCACAGAGTTAATAAAGAACCTTGCTCGGTCTCAAGCTCTAGTTCTAGGCCAGCTCTGGTACCCAAACCATACATTGAAAGAAATAGCCAGGCCTTAAGTGTCAAAGTGGTAATTTTCACCTGTCTCACCATTCTTACCTAATTTCAAAACCATGAGAGGAACTTTTTTGGCTTTTTTTTTTTATCTTAGACATAAAGATTCAAAACTAGAATTAAAACCAGAACAAAAGTTTCACCCACATCTGCCTCCAGAATTCCCAGATGGAGGCTGTCAAGAGAACCCGGAGGAGCAGAATGTCACCAACTTTTGATTCCTGTGTTTTCCTCTGAAGTTGATTTAAAGGGGGAGGGGGAGGAGAGCACTGTGCAAAACACAGTTCATTCATCCTGTCAGTTCTGAAATACTTGTTATTTAACCCTCACTTAAAGGCTGGATCTCTAACAGCTGCAGAAGATACTGAGCGTGACCCTTAAATAACAGACTTAGCACCTGAGACAAGAAGTGCAGAGAGCATGGAGAGGACAAAAAAGAAAGGGAGGGTGGGAAGGCCTTTAAAGTAAGCAGAGTGACGTTTATAGTCACTGAGTCATTCTAGCTCCCTGTCCCAGAATTTGTGACCTTAGTTTATTTTCCTATCTCTGTCTTTTTGTTTCCCCATTCCTAGATGACAGCCAGCACTGAAGTGTGTCTGTCCTGCTTCTCTTGCAGGGCAATATTAATAACCAGTTACTAGCTGCTCCCACACTTAACTGTCTTGATGGGTGCTAGAGACAGTGAGTGTGAAGCTGAGTGCTGGCTTCCTGCCTCCCTAGGCTTGGCTTAGGCAGCTATAAAGTGCCATGCTGGGGAGATGACCACATACGGTTATCTTCAGGTGTCATTAGTTTTCACGGGAAAGAGCAGACCACCCACGAGTTATTAGGAGAAGTTAGCTGATTTGATCTGCTGTTGGGTTGATTAACCAACATATGACCCAGAAGCAGCCTTTTCCTACAGTAAGTTATGGGTGCCTCCTCAATATGTTATGCAAACGGTGGACTCAATGTAAAGAAGACAGTACCACCCCCACATTTAAACAGAAAAGTAATTTCTGGTGAACTGGTGAGAATTCCCTATTGGAAACAAGAAAATAGTCATTCATAACCATTTGTTTTGAAATACGAAGATGCACAGGGGTACATTTTCCTTGGTAGGATGGAGGGACCCCTGGCTTCAGGGACCAGCTCCAAATCACTCACTGTATTTGATTAAAAAAAATTCTTTTTCATGCTACTATTTTGTTCTCATTGAAGAATTTCAGTTTTCAATAAACTATTAATAAATGTCTCACATTAGTGACACTTCAAATGAAAGATACTCAGTGTCGGTTGCTAGCTCAGCTGTTGAAAAATAACAATAAACAAAAAGTGAAATAAAAGCTTGGCTGCTCTGAAATGTACTCTTAGTAGAAAATCAGAACATAAGGCTAAGATGGTAGCACACGACTTTAATCCCAGCCTTGGGAGGCAGAGACAGGTGGATCTCTGTGAGCTGGAGGCCAACATGGTCTACTGAGTTCAGGACAACCAGGGCTACACAGAGAAACAAACAAACAAAAACCCAAAATCAGAATATAAATGTTGAGAAAGTTGTTAAGTTAGACGGTTTAATGATGATAAATGAAGGTGCAGTTGAATGGTTGGCCACTTACCTTTTTTCTGGGTTTACACAGTTCAGCTATAAATACGAAGACAGTTAGTCAAGCAGGCCTCTCCCAACCCCCAGCTCTTCCTCTGCCACATCAGCCAGTTGACTTCCTCTGTAACAGGCACTCTGCTGACACCCCTCAGAGATGCTGACTCAGAACGCTACTCAGCAGCACAGAGGCCTAAAAGCTGCCAGCACTCACAGCTGTACCTATCAAGCCCTAAATACGATTTCAGTTACTGTCATTATCTTGGTGGGGGGCCCTCACTATCACCAATCCATGTCCCAGGACAGACACTCTCAGAAAACGGTTGAAGGTGTCTACATGCAAAGTACCTAGCACTTGCCAGGCATACAAAACTACTTAGCAAATATTTTGTCTCGTCCATGTAAAGGGCAAAGTGCCCAAATCTAAGGCCTTTCCCCCACTGGGTACAGTCATTCATTCTGCTGACTCTCCTGTTTCCCAAAGCATGTGCCTCATCACTTTGAAACAGTTTCATATCAATAGTTACACCATTCTGCAAGGACAGCTGCAGCTCCTGCACGGCTCTCCAGGAGAAAACAAGGAGGCCACCATAACCCATCTGTGACATTTCCAATGAGACATTTGCTCTCAAAAGCATAGCTTGAGGATTCCCAACCAAACATACATATTTAACAGTGTCACTTTAGGATGTTGCGCTTCTAAGTTAAACATGTTCTCACTGATCCATACAGTCAAAAAGGTTACGGAGATCTAACCTATGGGATTTTCTGCACAATGACAAATGAGTATCTGTAACTTCTCGTCAGTAAAAAAAAGCTCATTTTGTTTTTCTTCCCCACAAACTGTAGTCAAATCTTCACTACCATTTAAGGTAACTTTCATTCTGCTTGTTTAAGACTTTTCCAGCTGTGCTCCAGCATTCCCCTGCCTAAGCCTTTGACAAATGAGTGTTTTCAAGGAATAGCACAGACTGGGCTTAGCACTTAAATCCTTGTTTGTTCCTTGTCTGTATTCAAGCAGTATATTAAGATAAGGCTTTTGATCACAGTTTAGTCCTGTCCACTCAGTACCTAGATAGTATTCATTGACGTGGACACTTTCATCACGTTCTTTGAAATACTGACTACATTTTGTTCAAAATAGTCTTCCAGCCCCATCTAAGCAATGAGGCTTTGTCACCTGCTAAGTGGGTCCTAGTCTGTACCCAAATTCAGAAGCCATAAATGAATGATTGTGTCAAAGCCAGTTCTCCATATGCTAACCCAACATTATCTATGATATTAGATTACTAATGCATGTGCCCAAGTATTATGCCGTACTGTGTGTTTGGTCATTCCTGCCACTGTTAAAAAGATACAGCAAGAATTAGCTGTATTAATATCTTTGTTAGTTGATGATGAATTTATAAGTAAGTTTTCCCTAGTTTGAAGTCTCCTTCATGCTGCACAATAACTTTAAATCATGTTTCTCCTCTGTGAGATATAATAGGCCACTGTGCCTTTTTGAAAGAGAGCTGGTATCATTCATTCTTTTCTTTTAAAAGTATTTCTAACTTTGGGGTTTCTTTTAGTTTTGTTTTTGTTTTCTCAGTGTGGAGCAAGAATTTGTCTAGCTCTATAAAATTCTCTTAGTAATTGAGATAAGAGGTAGAACACCTGAGTTAAGACGCCCTTTCACTGGGCAGTGGTGGTACACACCTTTATTACCAGCACAGGGAGGTAGAGGCAGGTGGATCTCTGAGTTCAAGGCCAGCCTGGTCTATAGGGAAAATTCCAGGACAGCCAGGGCTACAAAGAGAAACCCAATCTCAGAGAAGAAGGGAATGGGGGGAAGATGCCCTTTCTATTGAAATGGCAAGTATAGTAGAGATATTCCCAGCACCCCACCCTCTGTGACAGTGTTTGAGCTTCCTTAGACCCTGTCTGTATGAGGAAATCACTTTGTGAAACCTTTTCCCAGTCAATCATCTATCTGTCTTAGCAGCAAGAAGGCAGGCGCACTGAAAAATTCCATCCCTCATTCCTATTAGTAATCTCTGACATTCTGAAAAGTGGAAACAATTGCTAGCTAAACTATAGGTTAGCCACAAAAGGATTTTTTTTCTCTTATATGTATTTGGCAGTTTTAAGACAGTGATGTGTATATATGCTACTATATCCACGCCAAAGAGGAAATAAATGTGGTATCATTTTAATACTTGTATCTTTATTTCCTCCAATCTAAGTTCTCCAGCACTGAGGTCCATTACCAGAGATACTAGTTTCCAAGATACTGCATTTAGGTTTCCTAAATAGTCATAGACCGATAGTACACAGTCAGAGGCCCTGTCCTGTAAAGACTCAGTGCCACTGAAAGCAGAAGGATGGACCAGTTAGGACCTAAGATACTTCTGCCCAGTAGAAAGCCTCTGGTCCAGCTGTAGAAAAAGCAGTGACCAGTTTTAATAGTAGAGCTCTTATGACCCTGTGCTGATGAAGAGCCACATAGAACTACCACAAGCTCCCCTAAGACACAAAAGTTAACAAGCTTTACTATCCCAAACAACAGTTGACTCCTCAGCTGCTTAGCTTCATCCAGAGTTGCACAGAGAGTGAAATTTTTCCCCATGTATTCCCACTTTATAAATGACTCAGTAATTTTTTTTTCTTCTGAGTAATTGAGCACAGCACACAGTTAAAGAGCTTGAGAGAAGCCCCTCAGGAGACAGCTTTGCTCTTCCCCTTCACCACTGCCAGCAGAGTAAAAAGGTTAAAGAGGTCATCACACTTGTCAGATCATTTTTTGAATGGGTTAGCATTGTAAAATGAAGTATTGTTTGGTTTTTTAATTGTAGGCTTCTTAAAGGAGAGGGCAATGATTCGGGTTGATAGAGATTTTATTGTGCCTGTAATTGCTTTATCTTTTTCATGTTACTTATGTGAAACTGTGATAAATGAATAAGCTGTGCCTTATTGATTCTTATTGACATTTTACATGTTTCTAATACATTTTTAACCTCCATTTGGAAACTGTCAACTTGACATACATTCATTAAATAATATGAGCAAATGAAGTTAATATAATAGTTTTCATGACCATTAAAGCAGAATTGGTCCATGCTTCGTATGCTTTCAAACATACTGCTGCTACATGATTTGCTTTGGCCTCCATTGTAGTCTCAAGGCAATAAGTGGAAAAATTAAAATCTTAAGTATTATTTCCTCTGTAATTTCAGTGATGATCATATTTTGAAGAGATAGTACTTTAAAACATCTGGTAAATTTAAGACTATACTTTCATATCTTAGCATCAATACGGAATCCAGTGGAGACATTGTCATCCCTCTCACACGCTATTAGATACATGGTCTACTGGTCTTTAAGAAGGCCATTGCTTCTCTGGATGACAAAAGCTACAGTCATGTCTAGGTACATGCAGCATCTTTAAATAGTAGGCTTTGTCAGCTGCTCTGTCAGAGAACTGCAGGCAACAGCTCAGTACTTATGCGAGCTGGACTTCTTGCCTGCTTTTTAAGACCTGCTCAGCCATCAGGGGGAATATGGGATACCCATCCTGTGTATGGGGAACTTTTGTATATTAACGTGTTGCAGAAAGTACGCACTTAGTTCCTTTCATGACTGGATGTCATTGTGCATTGGAGATAGTGGACAGGCACTGCTTTCTCTTAGTGCTGTCTGATTAAAAGGCACTGCAGCAGAATACTGCTGTATTGATTGACTTGGTATTCTCACCAGGTCCCCAATGCAGGACAAAGGAAGAAAATGTATTTATGACTCACAAATTGATTTACATAAACCAAACAATCTGTTGGTTGTTTGAATATAGAATGTTGTTCTACTTTGTTTATTGGCCACAGGGGCAACAATCTCATACTGCTGATGCCAGAATTCTGCTTTCATGCCTTTGCTCTGAAATGACAATAAGCTCCAGCCTCTCAGTGTTTAGATCTGCTTCATTTGGAAATCTTTTAAGTAGTAATAATAATGTTTTGAGGAAATTGAGTGGAACACTAAATTATTCGCTGATACCTAAGTTCAAACTGTGCAAGCTAAAGAAGCTGAAAATCAATGCTCTTTTAAAGTCATTAGAGATCATAAATGAAATAAGTCTGTATTGCTCTAGCTGAGCTTTTAGTGTGCTGTGGTATTATTATAAAATCAGCCTAAATCTGCATTAATTTCACAGCCTTTTTCTCTAAGAAGCCCAAGGGTATATGATGAATAAAATGTAAATTTCACAAGGCAGTGTTTTTATTAGTGCAGTGGGCGATGAGCCATGTAGTTAGACTGGTGACCTGCATGGTGACCAGGGCTGCCATCAGAAGCAGGAAATAGCGCTAGAGATGCTAGCAGTTTTATATCACTAGATAAAATAAACACAGAAAACTTTATAGGTCTTATAGTAGATGTTCAGAGAAATGTACATTGTCTTGTGTGTGTTAAAGTTTAGTTCAAATCTCTGATTCCTTTCAGAAAGTTACAACTTCAAAAGTCATGAAAATTTTGTACAGACAAAACAGTTTTTGTAATTTATTTCATATGCACTGTTGAATTTGCTCAGAGTAATAGTCTGCTTTGTCAATAATTAGTAATTACTACTTTGTAATGGATTTGGTTTATTTGTTAACATTTGAATAGCATCAGTTTATGTTTATATATGTTTTGAACTATCCAAGATGAGTTAGATATATTTATTTGTTAATATTTTGAGCTCCTGAAAATTATTTGCTAATTTACCCCTGGTTTGATGAATTCTTTATTTGCTTCTTAAAATTCAGTGATAAATTTTGAAATACAAAGTCCTGGTGTATGCATGCTCTCAGTGCAGAGATCATCAGCCAAGAAGACGATAGAAAGTTGCCCACTTTTAACTCTGAAAATGCAAATTACCTCTTGCTACTTTCAAACCTTGTGGCTAAAAATAGTACGCAACATGCTCCCTAGTTCCCTTAAAAAAAAAAAAAAAATAATAATAATAATAATAAGCTAATGAATAAATTGTTCTGCTTTGATCAGATTAGCAATTCAGCACTGTGAATAAAAAGAAAAATAAGATAAAAACCAAAGAAAGAAGCTGTTTATTTTTATGTACTACTGAGAACAGTGTCGTCTTGTGGCAGTTCTCGTAGACTGTGTTGGTTTAACAAGCGTCCAACCCTTTTGTCTTGTTGTTTTTTGTCTTTCCTGCTCCCTGTCCCCTTGTTTCCCACAGGCTGTGCGTTTGTCACATTTTCTACAAGGGCAATGGCACAGAATGCAATCAAAGCCATGCATCAGTCTCAGACCATGGAGGTACTGTATCATCTGCCCTTTCTTTGTTTTCTTTGTGCAAATGATGGGGAATGGTAAAGCAATTCTCTCCTGTGTGGATTGTTCACATGACAATCACAGATTTTAACTTTCACCATTTCGCTTTTCATTCACTCATATTCATCCCCCCTCTTTTTCTCTCTGCGTGTCCCTTCTCACTTCCATTCCCTCTTCTCTCTTTCCACTTACATTTTTCCCCTAATGACTTGAAATGTACTTCAGTGAAACCTTCCACTTGCCCCACAGCTGTCTTCTGAGCCTTTTATTGGAGTCCTGAGATATGAGGCACTTGAAGCAAAGTGTCATTCTGAACCTAGAGGATTGAATAAGGACCCCACAGCAGGGTTGGTGTGTACTAAGCTAAACAACCCCCACTTCAGATCACCTGATTAAAGGTGTAACAAATCACCTGATTAAAGGTCTTAATATCGTCAAACAATTGTTTTTTTCATCTCAGGAATTAAGAAGAAAGTTAGTAATTCTATTTAACAATGAAATGATAATTTTTAGTCTCCTGAAAAATTAGATTGGTCCTTTTAATTAAAAGTGAACAACAAAGAAATATGCGTGCTCAAATCCAATCTCCTAAGAGGTTGTGACTTGAGGAACAAGAGAATCAGCAATGTGAAATGTGCCACAGGTGGAGAGGCACGGCTCTCTGTGCTCAGTCTGTGATTTGGGATGTAATCTTTCAGAATTTTGCACAAGAACATTCCAGAAGTGACATGCCATCATTTACTCTGTACTGTGTGATAGGATCATCTACAGTGCATGTGCTGCTGTGTCATGTACACTGTGTCTGTATGTGGGTGATTCTCTCAGGTGGTGGCCTTGTGCTGTTACAGAAAGCTGTCTTTTCCTATTTGAACAAAAATATTTTCAGTTTTATTTAATGTGCAAAAAAATGGTAATTGTTTGAGCTTCTTTTTTTAAATCCCCTTTTGATTGAGGTTTTATTTTTTGTTTTTATTTGTTTGTTTTTGTTTTTGCAATGCTGCATCTTCCAAAGCATGCTGGGAGCTAAGTGATCATTCTGCGTCATGTTTTATGGGAAAGTTCTTTTTATTAACTCAGAAGGTGGGTGGAAAGGGTGGAAGGAGTGTGCATGGCATTGTCATTAAGTGTTTACTGTACTTTTTTGAGTTGTGACATCAGCATTGCAAAGCCTATTGTCTTTTTTAAACATTCATTTTGACTTTGATATTCCTAACATATATAATTAATGTGTTTTCCTTGCAGTGCAATGCATTTTTAAGACAATCCCACCCCCCCTACCTGAAGGCAAGCTCAGGTGAAATCAAACATGGTAGAAAATAATAAGCAGGATTCCAGTCGTGTCTACCTTGCAGTCACATTCCTTGTATTTTGGGTTCTTTTTCCTTTGCTCGTGAGCTGCTCAAGATTTGTGGATTTCCAGCTATTTCCCAGCTTAGATGTTAAAGTAATCATGCTATTAAAAGAAAAGGGGGGGGAGTCCTCATATGTACATATTTATATATATGCATTTAGCTATTTTAATTTCCTCTAATTGAGGAATTTATACCAAAATTGATCTCTCCTTAGATAAGGTTTTTCAAGTTCTTTTGACATTTAAAAGTGCTGCTATCCCCAAATGAGTTCATAGAGAATGCTGATATGCTTCGAATCTTTCATTCCACTGCAGAAGAGCTCAAGATAGAAGGCAGAACGAGACATGAGCCAAAGCACAATGAGGCTTTCATGCAGAAAAACACTGTATAAGGCTGGCTCAGGTTTATTCTTCAAATCGCTTTTGTGGTTCCATCATAGTTGGTATACTCCTTTTTAAAACTGGATGCCCATGCTTAAACAAAGGACCCTCAGTTTGATTTACAGTTTTGACCTCTAAACAAAGTATTACATGGCATGCAGTTCTACTATAATCATAACACTACAGTTGTTTGCTTGAGTTTTAACTAATTACACTATTTTCAGGACCTTGGTACACACCTTTAAGCAAAACATTAACTTAAAATGATGTGACTGTTCAAATGTTGGTTTCTAAAACACACACAGCATTAATTTCCCATTTTTTTCTACACAATTCCTGCTTTTCTGTTATGACTTAAACAGGTCACTATTAAAGCTACAGTTGTTTACCTGGTGTTATACTTTTATGCCTTTTCTCACATTTAAGAGCAAGAAATCAATAAATGTACTAATAGGAGAAGGTGGAAGATGCTGTTGCTCGTCAAGGAACACGCTTGATGTAGCAATACAACTTTCTCCGTGCAAAACTTCTCCGTGTTAGTTTTGTCTTTAGAATATTTTGCTCTAAGAAGTGAAGCAGTAAAGTACTGAAATATGAAGCAGATAAAGAAAAATTAATACCAATGAAAAGTAGTAAGCTTTTAATAGTGGAAATGCTACTATTATGTAATTTATTACCATTTTACAGTCTGCCCCGTGACTCTGCCTACCAGAGTTATAGGCTGATAGATTAAAGCTTCACACTGAAATGGTTATCTCACATTTCTTACTTTCTTAAATAACAGACTTGATAGCCTAATGTGATTCATAGCTAAATTCCTAGTAACTACCCAAAGTGATGAAGAAAAGCATGCAGGCTTGTCTTTTAGAAGACAGAGAGATGGCCAAATGGGAAGGGAAGGGAAGGGCTCATTTCAACAGTTTATCTTTTGTGAGAGGATTCTGTTATCACATAATAAGATTTAATTTAATCTCTTGGATAGAAAGACATTTTTTTTAAAAAGTCTCAGCAAAATGTAACAGAATGGTTATGGAATGTGCTCCATGTCCCATATCAAGGACTGAAGGCTTGGGAGGGACGGTACTTTTGAGCGGAGTTCTTACCAAGTAGCAGGTATTCCAAAGGTGCTTGAGATAGGGCCATCCTGTTTGAAGTTGTAGGCTAATATTTTCCCAAAGATGATATCTAACTCAAAAATTAGTTTATTTTATTATATGACCTTTGACCATTTCTTTCTCACTCCTTACCTTTTAAAGGAAATTAAAACTGAATGGGGCTTGTAGAACAGTGAGATTAACTGAGAAAAGGAACCATGTAGAATCCTTCTCCTACCATTTCAGATACATCACTCTGACTACATAGAATGTGCTTCTGAATTTTTTGTTTTGCTCTGGGGGCTTTGGGTAGGTCAGAAGTGACATGGAAGGAGGAAAAGAGACCTTTCTGAGAACATGTGAATAATTACTTTGATCAGTGACTATATTTTTTTTATATCTTTGTCCTTCATCCATGTTTCTAAAATGAAACTCACTTTTATTGTGTGAAAATTATTTTCACTTTTCCAGTGTTCAGAAATACATAACTGAAAATCAGTGAATGGTGAAAAAAAAGTGAGATATTTTTATTCCAATTGTGATTTTTGTCCGCTTATCCTGTAACGTTATATGGAAATGGCAGACACACAAAGACAAGGCTATCTTTAAGTCAAGCAAGCCATGAAATTTAATTAAAGATAATGTCTTTGTCTTGAAGGAAGTCCTGGAAAGTTGAAGACACATGAAGAGAGGAGAGGCAGTGAAATAAAACAAAAAAGCAGGTGGCTTCACCAACAGATCCCTTTAAAGAAACCAGTGACAGTATAATGGAGTTTTCTATTGATACCTTTCAGAGAAGAAGGAATATCAAACCATTTAAAACCATTCCAGACCATTCCATGTGCTCCAAGATAGTTGAGAAAGATGAATCCAGTGATGACTGACTATCCAAAAAGGGATTCAATCAGGCTGTAACATCCTCTTCACTTTCCAATGTGTCTGACCACAGGGCTGCTCTTCACCTATCGTGGTGAAGTTTGCTGACACACAGAAGGACAAAGAGCAAAGACGCCTCCAGCAGCAACTTGCACAGCAGATGCAACAGCTCAACACTGCCACTTGGGGGAACCTGACAGGGCTGGGTGGACTTACCCCACAGTACCTGGCGGTAAGTGCTGGAGAATATGGGTCTCTAGGTGGCGTCCGTGAGGAGCAGAGCAGAGCTCCGAAACTGTCAAAAGCTGCCTTTAAGTATGCCAAAATTCTACTTTCCATGTATTTTGAGTCCCAAAAATTATGAAATCAGCATTAGGGCAGGTTTTTATTAATTAAATTGATTAGCATAAGAATGTGCCTAATTTAACTTTGTAGAAACAGTTGGCAGCTGATTAAAACCCAATACACTAGACTTCTAGACAGTGTTTTCAGGCACAGTAAAAGCCTATGCAAAGTGGGTACCCTAGTAAGGGGAACAAGGACTGTCTCTGACATGAACTCAGTGCCCTTACCTAAATCACACAGCTGGATGTGTCTATGGGCCTTCAGCTAACTTTAAGTTTTCAGCCTTTGTCACTACCACTGCCACCCTCTGCCCAGCAGAGTCCCCATGTAAAAAAAAACAAGGCTGTTCAAAAAAGAATAAGGGAAGGAAGCATTCTTTTCCTGCCTTCATCTGAGCCAGTAAAGACTGACTATGCTTACTGTCATTTTGTGGCTATTTATCCTTAAAAATACCATGGATATTCTTGCCACATGTCTTGCTTAAATCTACATGTGTACTGCCATGTTTTTTTTTTCCTAGTCTGTTGCCTGGTAATATTATTTCCAAAAAAGAATAAAGTAGAATATAACCTATACCCTAAAACTGTTCTGTTCCTCCTCCTTTCTTTTCCAGAAGTAATAATTACTCTAATTCTTTTTTCACCTTTTTAAAAATATATTTGAGATGATAATTGGGACATTCCTCCCTTCCCTCTCATCCCTCCAAAACTTCCCATAGACCTTCCTCTTTTTCAAATTCATAACCTCTTTATTACTGTTTTTTTTTTTTTGTGTGTGTGTGTGTGTGTATGTATAGGCATATACATATATAGTCCTAAATAGAATGGGTTTTGTTCACATAATGCTACCTGCATGTATGTTCTCAGGGCTGATTGTTTGACACTAGTCAATCAATTGGTCTACTTTTCCCCAGGGAGGACCACCTTTCCCTCTCACAGCTCTCTTTACCTGCCTCTAGTTTTCTATGTAGGGTTGAGGCCTTGTGAGTTTTTCTGCATCTGGTTTGGCACGTCTGTTGTTGTCCTCCTTGTTCAGCTCATAATTGGGCAGATTTTATGGATGTAGCTAGACAACCCTGTAACTATACCTTTGTATTTGAGCTATACATTCATTAAAAAGGTTGGGTTTGTTTTCTGTTTGTGTTGGTTGGTTTTGTTTTTGAGACAGGATTTCTCTATGTAGCCTTGGCTGGCCTGGACTTGCTTCGTTAGGCAGGCCTTGTACTCACAAAGACTGCCCGCTCCTGTCTCCCTAAGTGCTGGGATTACAGATGTGCACTACCATGCCCGGCTCACTAAAAGGGGTTTTAAATGTTTAAAAAAAAAAGTTGTTTGTTTGTTTTCACAAATTTGTTGTTGAGGTCGTCATAGACCATCAGCTTAACTGTGTGTACCAAAATTTTTATTCAAGGTTAACATCATGCTTGCCTTTTCATACTTTCTATAAGTCCAGTTTCTTGTTCTATCATTTCTGAAAGCCAAGACATAGGTACCTGTCTTAATATTATGGCACGAAATCTCTGATATGTGCTCCTGTTACCCCCTCTGAAAATTCTTTTCATAATCTAAAAGAGAATAAAACTTAACCCCATCTATAGAATTGACTTTGCATAAGATGTGAGTAGGTTTTCTCATATCCTGATGTCAGTGTATTCTTAGCCATGCTTCTCCTCTCTTGTCACTTGAAAATCTTCTGGTCTGAAAGGGCTTTTGGCCCTTAAAGCCCTCTCTACCTCTGTGTTAAACCACAAATCAAGTGTGCAGTTATTGGTGAGTGTATCTTAACTTTGTAAATAGTCTGCTTACCTCAGCAGGTATTACTAATTCCTTAAAATACCTTTAAAGCTAATTTTACAACTTTAATTAAAATAACAACAGCATATACTTTTAAACACAAATACATGAGACAAAAGATCAAACTAAAATAAGATTTTTATGTATTAAAATGGATAATCCCCAGGTTTTCTCACCTCCCTGTTTTCCTGTGTGAGTTTGAGAACAGGCTTGTATGTACATAACTGTATGTTTCCCCATATATCGACTTTATCTTTAAGAACGTGTCTTAAGATAGTACCTACATTAGCCTACAGTCCAGCTAAGGTGGACAAGAACATTTCAGAACTGGAACCATGTGTCTTTATACCTTGTGACACCCACAGATTCTACACAGCAGACAGTGGGGTTTTGAAAGTAGAACGTGAAGAATTTTACAGGCATATTAATTAATATCTTTTTGTAAAGATTTTGACATATCCAAAATACACAGATTCAGTGTATACCAGATAATTCCAGATTTTGACAAATACTTTCTCTTTTTTCCTGCTAGTAAAGACCATCTTAAGAATAGCTGGCCCCTTACTTGGCCATGTGGCTGTGGCTGTGACTGTAAATAGACATTCTTAGGTCTGAGGTCATTATAATTCTTAACATTGTTCTGAGTCCATAAATACATGTGTTTCTGATGAAGGTTAAAGAAAACTGACTCTGGGCATGGATGGCATGCTTACAAGGCCCTACCTCTAGCTGAGGAGCTATTAGAAGTTGGTGGCTGTTGGTGAAAGCACGCCATTTTTTTTCATTGTTATGTGGCCCCTGATAGGTTGCCTATGCTCCATGGAAGGTCCCATACCCATTCACCATGTGTGTATGGGTAACTAAGTGGGCTCAGTGGGATATAAAAAGAGAAGACGTGAAATCTAAAGGGGCATATGTAAAAGGAGGAAAATGATCAAGGTATATTGTAGTCGGGTATGAAATTCTCAAAGAATAAATATTTTTAAATGTCATTTAATAAAGAAGAAAGGGAAAACTGAGCTGGGAAGAAAAGTAGAAGAGAGAAGAAAATGGATGTTGATTGACAGAGATGAGTTATAGTAACTACCAGACTGCAGAGACTTATAATTAGTCATGCTTTGTTGGTTTCAAAAGACTTAGCACCTGGTTGTTAAAAAGAGTAAATTGATTAATTGTTTTAAGGCAGCAGTGTTAGTGAGTTTCCCTAGTGTCTGTGTTTCTTAATGGAGATTAGACATTAATATGGATTTACACCTCCAACTCTGGGGACCTTCAGCCTGTCAACAGGGAGTGGCAGCCAACTATGTAATCGTAAAGGAAACTAAATTTGTATCCAATTTCAGGAGGAGTTGTCTTGACTCCACACTGTTCTAACTGAATTCTTGTGTTCTTTGCAGCTTCTGCAGCAGGCCACCTCCTCCAGCAACCTGGGTGCATTCAGTGGCATTCAGCAAATGGCTGGTAAGTCATGAAACATGACATTCCTTCTGACCTTGCTATTTTCTGAATTGTTGGTTGTTTCAAAGAATAAAAGAACAGAGAGAAAGAGTAAATAGCAATACAGGATAAATTAGCTTTTTGTGTCTTGGGTATTAAAATTGGAATCAGCTGCTCTGAAATGTTTTTCTTGCATTTGCATTTCATGTTCACAGTTCACCTTGCAGAACAATTGTGAGAGGAGCTGTAAATTTCAGCAGAATATATTCTTTAGTTATTTGTGGGATTTTTTTTTTTAATGGGTGGTAACTGGGAGGTTTCCAGCAATGTTTCTATGTCTAAGGGCAGCTGAAATGATTAACATCTCTAAATTTTTTTAATAATAGGTGATCAATAAAAATGTTCTTACCTCTATAACAAAATCCAAGATCACCAGCATACATTTGATACAGTTTGTAGTCCCTTGATGATGACAATTAACACAGTTCCTTTCTTTTAAACTTTAGTGCCCAGTTAACAGAATAGTGCATCAGAAGCTTTTATGTAAAAGTATAATCTTTGTTCTCAGAAAAATCAAAGTGTGACTGTATTTGAAAAGCAGCTTATTGAAGGATTCCATTTCATAATGAGCTGTGCCATTAGCTGCTGCAACACGGTGATTAGCGAAAGGTCATTCCTACTGTGCCACCTTTCATGCTGACACCTACCCTAGCTCAGGAACAGGGAGGTAGTATGTGCAGGAAATCAGAATACAGGTGCCCATTAACCTGCCAGGAGGATTGTAGGAAGCTTTTTCCTTGTTTGATTCCAAAAGGGTAGGTGTGGGAAAGGCAAAGAAGAGATTGAGGGGGACATGTTAGAATAAAGCCATTTTTCTTTAATTAGGGATGCCCCTAATTAATTAAACAAAATCCACATGTGTAAAATAAAAATAAAAACCAGGTTTATGTATGTGTCCCTATAGAAACTCTTTTCCACTTACTTTTTTTCCAAATATATATATATAGTTGGTTTTTATGTTGTTGCTGTGTTGTTTTGATTTTGTTGTTGCTGTTGTTGTTTTTCATTCTAAAAGGTTTCTCCATATATTTTCTGTGAATAGCAGCCCAGTGGTCTGTTGTGGTCCACAGGATGAGGGCAATTCATTAGAGTGTATAGTTTAGTCAGATCTATTGTTAGCACTGTGGTACAGCTTTTAGATTATTAAAAAAAATCTAGATTATAAATTTATAAATAGTTAAACGATTGCATTATATTTAAGACAATGTGTTAGTAAGCTGGCCTTGGTGCCAAGAATCACACTGACTGACTAATGTGTTTATAATCTGTGATAGAATCTGGAAAGAAGTTAGTAGAATATTCAGACGAGTCTCTATGCTTTGAAAGAAAAAGAAAAAAAAAAACCCTCTCAGTTGCAAGCTGCTAAAATACATGCTGGCATTTGTCACATTTTGAGCAGGTGGGAGAATTGTTTTCCTTCTAGTAGCACAGACCCACCCAGATTCAAAATTAGGGGGTTTCCTGAGAGGTAGCCTCAGGCTGCCCTATCCCCAGAGCTGCATAATGCAAAAAAAAAGGTCATTTATTCCTGAGGCTGTTACCCAGCATGCCTTCCCAGGTGGACGGAGTGCCCTGCCATTTTTCATTAGGATGTGTGTGCCTCTGCCATCTCAGCTACAGGTCAAGATATTAGCATTTACATCTTCTGTGTGCTCATTTGAAAACTCAGGGTATCTAGGAGTCACCCTACAAGGTGTCATGGAGCAGGTGGCTAATTTAAAGACACTCTGAAAATGTTCTGGGGTCCCCAAAATATCCTTCTCTTGAACCTTCATCATGTTAAATTCACCACGTTAAGTCTACACACACTGTGAAATCAAATTCTGGACAGTCCATTGTGGGCCAGCATCTTGAATATTAAAGTATTAGAACATAGGTTTCACACCTTTTTGTATTGCTTTATAAAAGTACTTCTCACTTATATGAATAATCAAATCAACTCTAAGTGTTTAAAGCTTTATGGTTTGGGCTATTTTATTTTCTCCAGTAAAGTAATGGAATGTTTTATCCCAAAATAGGAGTTAACTTTGGTAGGGCTTACTCTTTGTACCTGTCGTTTACCTACCACGGCATTATGGGTGATCATGGTGGATGAGTGACATAGATTTCTTGCTGTTTTAACTGTTGTTCTGTTGTTGTGAAGACCCACCATGATCAAGCCAACATATAAAAGAAGCATTTAGTTAGTTGCAGACTTGCTTACATTTTCAGAGGGTTGGTCCATGATCATCATGGTGGGAAGCATGGTGGCAGGCAGGCATGGCATGGAAAAGGAGCTGACAGTGTACATCTGATCCATAAACTCTATGCAGATGTGAATGGGTCTGGCATGGGGTTTTGAAAACTGAAAGACCATCCCTGGTGACACACCTTCTCATCCTCCCTAAATAGTCCACCAGCTAGGAACCAGACATTCAAATATATGAGCCTATGTGAGCCATTCTCATTCCAGCCCCCACTCCATAACTCCTCCAGCTTCCATGAAGTTGCTCCTCCCTTACCAGAGTGTCTCTGAACACCTCAGACTCCTCAGTGCTCGAGGCCATGGTCGAGTCCTGGAGAGCAAGGCCTGGCCAATAGTGTATGGCGATACCTGATCTGTCCTCCTGTAAAGGTGCTAGCAACTATTTCTGCATAGAAATAGTGAAAATCAGCTTGTGAACTAATAGATATAAATTTGTATCTTGGATGCATTCCCAGTGCAGCCAGTTTTTTAATTATAAAACTTAGCTTTAGCTGAACACATAAACTGAAAATCACCATAAAAACCATTGTTATTACTTTCAAAAGTGCATTTCTGGGAGTTTGGAAATAGTTTGTCTAATATAAAACAAGTTACAGAGTACACTGATATTCTGACATAGTAAAAGTGAGAAAATATACAACTCATACTGCCAAAGAGTGTGAAACATTTTATAAAACAATACTGCTTAGTTACAAACAGCTTTCAAAGCATAATAGTCTTGCAGGAGACAGAGATTTAAAAATGGTTTATTTATATGAGCAAAACATTTCATTTGAAGAGAGAACAAAGGCAAAAAAAAAAAAAAAAAACAGAAAAAAAAATAAATTTTAGCTGACCTAAGTAATTGCATCAGTAAAATCTGATTCTTAGACCATAAACCCTATAGCTAGCTGCCTTTTTCTGTTAGTCGCAGAAATCACATACACCTCAACTGTTCCTGGGATAGTTAAAAAGCTATCCTTGTACCACCACCCCCTTGCTACTGCGAGTTAAGTTTGAAGTACTAGCTAATGCCTGCATCTCGGCACTTACACTAAGCCATACTAAATCCTGTGACGTCAGACTTCCCACCACCCCCTGAAGACCTATAGAAATGAGGAAACTCCTTTTGTGGTTCAGAGCATCTGGTGGCTTTCCTTTACTAACCCCATCAAGCTGCATGTGGTGGCCATGTCTCCTTCTGTACGTCTTCCCGCTCTCTTTCCTAATGAAGCTACTACAGGATTGTTTAAAAGAAGGCTATAGTGAGCTATACTTTATACTGTAGCCATACATCAACTATATGTTTTCTTCAAAAAATCTTAACCATTTTCCTTTGAAACTACAAATGTTTTTATGATTTCTATAAAAGGGAACCTGTACTAAATATTCAATTTTACAGCAGAAATGGATTTAGGAGCAAATCTTCATGAGCTAACCCCTTTTATGTATACATACTATGCTTTCTTGAAGGAAATTGATCTCATTTTCTTTTTGAAAACTTCTAACAGAAACATATTGATATTTTACTTTCCTTCATTATTTGTTCAGTGAATTTTTGAAATTTGAGAAGTATGGGATCTGCATCTGTCCCAAGAGCATGTATATGAAGTGAAGGCAAAAAGAACAAGAGCCAAGTATCCTTTTGGTCTTTTAACTTTCTCATGGCTACTGTGGCACCTTAGAAGACTATTTAATGAGATAATAAGAGTAACACTTCACATTTGCACTTAACCTAGATCCTTAGAATATCACACAACTTCAAGAGTATACCAAAGGCCAAAAAAAAAAAAAAAAAAAAAAAAAAAAAAAAATCACCTCTTTACCACATTGCAGTGGGAAAAACAGAAGTATGAAATAGTTAACTAAATTACATAGAGATCACAGCCAGAACCATTAAGTGGTGTGGTGTGGATTAGGACACAGACCTCTCAAATGGCACTTTATTAATATGAGCCTGTTACCATGCCATGTAACAGGTGACTTAGAAGAAGAGCTAACAAACTTAACCCATGTCATTAAGCTAGTGGGTATGAATCCATATTTCAAAAATTTTGGATCAGTAAATCTGATCCAAAACCTGTGCTGCCTGTCGCCATCCAGCTTATGAATCCGCACTGTGTCCCAGCCAAGTCAGGTATGTTGGCATAAACACAAGCTCCAGTGATGTGCCTACACAGATGGCCTAAGGGCAAATGACAAATCCCAGTTGAAGTAGAGACCAGCAGCTGCTAAAGAAGTAGCTGCTCAGAGCAGACAGGAAACTGCCTCGCTTCATTTGTTTCCAATTTATTAAGGCTGTGTAAGTCAAACAAAAGTATTTTTCTAGAACAAGTTCTTTTCTTTTCTTTCTTTTTTTTTTAAAGACAGTTTCTCACCCAGGCTACCCTCAAATTCATAAGTATATAACCCAAGAATGACCTTAAGTCTCAGTATCTGCTCTGATACCCTGCAGGGTGGAGTCTTTCAGAGGCCCTCTGTGGTAGGCTTCTGTCCTGTTCCCTATTTTCTCCCTCTTCCAATTTCCATCCCATTTGCCTTTCTGAATAAGGATTGAGCATCTTCCCCAGGGTCCTCCTTCATGCTTAGCTTCTTTAGGTGTACAGGTTTTAGTATGTTTATCCTGTATTATATGTCTAATCCCCACTGGTGAGTATATACCATGTGTGTCTTTCTGCTTCTGGGGTACCTCACTCAGGATGATCTTTTCTATCTAGTTCTCACCATTTGCCTGCAAATTTCATGATTTCCTAGTTTTTAATTGCTGAGTAGTATTCCATTGTATAAATGTACCACAATTTCTGTATCCATTCCTCAACTGAGGGACATCTGGCCAGCAGAGTATTAAAGTAGATGCTGAGACTCATAGCCAAACTTTAAGCAGAGTACAGGGAATCTTATGAAAAAAGGGGGAGATAGAAAGACCTGGAGGGGACAGGAGCTCCACAAGGAGAGCAACAGATCCAAAAAATCTGGGCCCAGGGGTCTTTTCTGAAACTGATACTCCAACCAAGGACCATGCATGGAAATAACCTAGAACCCCTGCACAGATGCCATGGCAGCTCAGTGCCAAGTTGGTTCCCTAGTAAGGGGAACAGGGGCTGTCTCTGATATGAACTCAGTGGCTGGCTCTTTGATCACCTCCCCCTGAGGGGGAAGCAGCCTTACTAGGCCACAGAGGAAGACAATGCAGTGGTCCTGATGAGACCTGATAGGCTAGGGTCAGATGGAAGGGGAGGAGGAACTCCCCTCTCAGTGGACTGGGAAAGGGACATAGGAGGAGAAGAGGGAGGGAAGTTGGGCTTGGGAGGGGACTAGGGAGAGCGCTACAGCTGGGATACAAAGTGAATTAATTGTAATAAATAAAAAATACATTAAGAAGAGAATGGCCTTGAACTCATGACCCTCCTGCCTCTTCCCTTCCAAGTGCACCACCACAGCTGTGATGCTGGGTGTGGAGCCTGGGGTTCTGCGCATGACAGGCAAATACTCCACCAACTGAACTATATCCTACCCCTAGAATCAGAAATCCATAATAAATCATAAAGATTTGAAGCTATCGATGAAGAGAAATTACCTACTGAGGAATAGAGTGGAACTGCTTCATTTTGAATCTGATTATAATGACTATAATTTCCTTCTAGAAGTCCACTCTAAATTCTGAAAGTAACAATTGTGAAACATTTGCGTAAAACAACAAAATACCTCTCCTTTTGTGAATTTAAAATCCAGTCTCTGAGAAGGTTCTCTGAGCCTGTCTTTCACAAGTGGAGAGGGCTTGCAAAAGCAGTGTCTGGGCAGTCTGAGAAGCTTCGGTTGGAGCAGCTCCCAGCATGAAGTGTGCTCATAGGCCTACAAAGACTCTGTGTTCTTCCCTGAGTCTCCAGCAGTCCACACCACAGACACTTCCTGTGAATGTGCTAATAGGCCTTATGAGAATGTTCTATAACCACCCATCTGTCACTTTTTAACAGACCTGATTGGCAAGCATTTGTAGCAACTGACATCTGTTCTCACTTATTGATATGCAGATTTATGGTAATTGCCATGAACAATAAGACACAAAATTACCTAAGGTGAACATTAAATTAAATTTTCATGCCCTTCTCCTTATAAATATTTTTTTAATCTTAAGTTTCAAGTAGGAATATTGTGCATCTGTTTCGTACATAATTTCTTCATTTTTGAGGATTTTTTTCTTAAATAGTGAATGAAAACTTGAATCTCCTTACTCCCAACTTGTTTCCTTTTGCCATCATCATAGTAACTCACTTTCAGATTTCCTAAAACTTAAGTGTTTTGCATGTCTAGTCACCAAATTGCCCTTAGTTTGAGAGGTATCCACTGAGCAGAAGTTAAATGTGGCCATTTTTCATCTCAGAAAAGCTGTTTGCCAAGCCAGAGCCAGCTTCCAAGAAGGGTGACAGGCGCCTTCCAGTCTGGTGCCCTTTCATGGTGAAAGAGAAAGTCTGAGTGGGGGTGGAAAGAAGGGCCTACTACAGGGACCCAGAGAAAAGGAAAGACAGGAGCGCTCCTCGCTGCAGGAAGAAGTGAAAGGAAGCAAAAGTGTGAATTCCACGTGCCTGGAAGCAGAGACTATGCAAGACTCCGGAGGAGCCCTAGCTGTTGACTTAGGCCCACCAAGAACAAGGCAGAGTCTCTAAAGAGAGGACAGAGTTTACATTCCCATCAGAAGAGCTGTGGGTGGGAAGCAGCTTCCAGCAGTGGGAAAAATCTGGTGAGCCTGGGAAGCAGAATGAGCCTGCCCCACCTGCTTCGTTACATGGAGCCATTACCTTTCTACAAACAGCTGGCCCTAAGGAAGAAGAGATAAAAAATCATATGTCTGAGTGAGAACACCCCAGCCAGGTACCTATTTGTGGTAGAAAGAGCACAAACCTGTCACCAGGGGTATGTGTTGTCAATGAAGAGTTGAGAAGCACCATGCCCAGTAAAAGTTTCCCAAGTTCCTTCTACTGCTCCTAGGATCATAACCATTATATAAATGACAGATGACCAGAAGAGGTGTCTGGTCTGTGTCAGATTGAGAAGAGGGAGAAGCACTGTTCTGTGTTGATCTGCTGTGCATCGCTGTTTAGCTGTGAGAACACAGCCAAAGCAAGATCAAGGCAAGCTCTTCTCAGGCTTCGGAGCTGTTCTGTGGCATTGCCTAGCTTCCACCTCTGTTGTGTTCTCTGTTTAGCTGTACTCGTGGAAACAGATGAACACAGACTGGCTTTGTAGGCTTCTTCTGTTTCGTGTGTGTGTGTGTGTGTGTGTGTGTGTGTGTGTGTGTGTGTGTGTTAATACTGAATAAGAGGATCGTTTTCCTTTTTTTTTTCTTTCTATCACTCCTTGGCTCTAATTTCTTCTTGATTTCTCATATCACATAATCACTGAAATTTCACTCAATTGTTTTCTGCCAGGATGTTAGTTATTTTGCTTTTGTTTTTTGTTTGTTTGTTTTTGTTGTTTTCAGTCATCTTGGTAAGTCTAAGGTTATATATACAATTTTCTGGGGTCTTTCACAGAAAAAGTTCACACATAACAAAAACACTTTTTAAATAAACATTAGGGGGTTCATACACCGACTGAACCCCATCAGTGGATGTCCAGCTGAGTATGTAGCAGATTTAGTATTGAAAAGGGGACCACAGATATCCATCTGAGGCAACTACAGCCACTGATTTATTGGTGATCTGTTGTATCTGACATGCAGTAAACAAGGTAAGATGAGTGAAAAAAAAAAAAAAAGAGATCAAATTAAGAAATAAAATAACTGATTCAGAAAGATGATGTAGTACAAGTTATAAAATGGTTACTGTTGGTTACCTGGTTCTCTGCTACTAATAAAACAAGGTTACTCTGAATGTCAGGTATCATAAGCATCTGAGAGCACATGTTGTGAAGTGTATCTCTAAAGCCTGGCATTGCTACCAAGCAGGACTTGCACTGGGTTATAACGGATGCAAATGATTCACCAGACAGCTTTAGTTGCCTTAGATTATGTTGGAGGTTAAGGAGACCACTGTAGGTAAACATGGGGGCAGGGAAGTTCTAGTGCCCCTGCCATATTTCCTTTGAATTTTTATGCTGTACCACACTCTTCCCCTTTGACCTCTTCATACTTCAGTCCCCTCTATCTGTGACCTACCCACCAGTAGTAGTGTATACACCATATTTTGTTACAAGTACTGAGACCACACGCAAAGCACTGAGAAGCATGCTGGCAGCTGCTTTGTCCTCACTCTCACAATCTTTGCCTGAGATAACACTGCTATTTTGCTAGTTGAAATTAAGAGAACTTGCTATTTAAACCAAGCTCTATCCAAGGTCACGTTTTTGGTCTTTACACATACTGATTCTCAGAAAATAGATTCTATTTTAGTTTTACTCTAGTTGGGATCCCAAGGAACAAGCAGTTATCCAGTTTACTCCAGATAGCTGGGGTTAGAAACAGTGAGACAGCTGAGTTTACATCCAGGTCCTATCAGAGCAGAGCCTGCACACTTCTTCTCCAAGCCTACACTGCTCTAGTAAACGGTGCATTTGTTACCAACACAAAATCTAGTACATCGCAGGTACTAGAAATAGAAGTTAAGGGTAAAAGATGGGATGTTCTTGCCAGGGCTGCACTGAGAAACCAGGAATGTAGGGACCATGGGGGCCTAGTCCTAGGAAATCAGCAGGTAAGCTGTCTTATCCCTATTGCCCCCATGATACTGAATGTTTATGTTTTAGAATAGAATGTGCCTTTCCATGACAGGGAAAGGCAGTAATTCTCGACTCCATCAGATCAAAGGCTTTGGTGATAATGTGGTTGAGGGTTTGTTTCCGAAAACCAGTGAGCTAAAAGGACTTCTCTCGGTCACTGGTTTCTCCCTACTCTAGTGCCCAGCAGGCTCTTTGGGACCAGTTTTCCTTGTTGTCCATTTATTCTCTGTGTCCTGCACAGAGACTGTCCCAGCATGGCTAGTAGGTACTGCTTAGTTCTATGGATGAGGGGGTGGAGAGATTAGGTAAATACAGTCTGCCTGACTCTGCCCCCTTCCTTTTTCCTCAAGTCACTCAGATGCTGAGGATTACAATGCTCTGCTACTCAGCTTGGCTAGCTTTGCCAGCAGGTTGTCTTTGCTTTGCAGAATGATCTTTAAACCTTGTTAGCCATCCCCCAGAGTGGTGTTGTAGAGCCTGTCATTCTCCCTGGCCTTTTCTAGCTATCAACAAGAAAAGGTTGAAGAGGATGGCGTAGACTCTGTCAGGCGGTGCACACGTGAAGGGGATATGAGGAAGGTCACATACCCTCACCCTTAGTTCATACAGGGACAGAACAGTGGAAAGATAGCCTCACTGTTGTCACCTTGGCTCCAAGACCTGTAATGAATGTCAGTATGTAAGGTGTATATGGTAAAGAATGTATCTAACAAGTATA
This sequence comes from Psammomys obesus, assembly GCF_907164565.1. Taxonomy (NCBI): domain Eukaryota; kingdom Metazoa; phylum Chordata; class Mammalia; order Rodentia; family Muridae; genus Psammomys; species Psammomys obesus. Next base: position 12,285,517 of record NW_026596149.1, on the reverse strand, counting down.
CATTTAATTAGCTAATCATTGAAGAAAACTGTGAGCATTTGATACTGATAAGAAGTACCAAAGAATTATGAACGGGGAAAGCTAAAAACATGATTAGCTGTATAGACAGTACTCTTGACAGCACTTTGAAGAACAGCCCATAATTTTAATAACGTCTATGACATACCATGTATTCATTCTCCCACCCCCTACCCACCCTTGTGTGTGTGTGCATGAGAGAGAGAGAGCGCATGTGTGTATCTGTGCCTGTGTCTCTGTGTGTTTGGGTAGGCTTGAGTGAGATAGAATCTTCAAAAACTTTAATATTTTGTTATAAAAGTAAGAATTATATACAAATGGTGTCTAAGTAGGATACAAAATAAGTAAAGCAGTTTGTAGATAACACACAGAAAGAGGCTGTGTTAGATGCAAACTGAGTAGTGGTCAGAATGAAGCAGTGAGGTATGGCAGGGTCCAGTGCTCATGGCCTCAGAGAGGTATTCTCAAGGCTTTACACAAGACTTAATGTTGCTAACCCATTGGACATACCCAGCCAGGCCAGCTGATACAGACTTCTGACACTGGCTCCAATACTGTGCTTGTCCCTTACCGAGAGTCATAGATGTACTGGAAAATGTCCCTCGGACCTGAGCCTGTAATAATGGTCTGTTAATAATTGGTACCAAATGCATGGTATAGGTTTTCATTTAGGTGATAAATCCTTTTCCTATATGCCCAGCTGTCTGTTGGTGATGTAGTGTGGTCATCTGGTTCACATCAGTAGAACATTAGAGGGCCCATTAGTCACAAGAAGGGACAAATGGATCTATGCAGTAGGCCCCACTCTTTGCAATATCACTCACAGGCCAGGTGCTCTCATCACACTTCAGCATGAAGCATGTTCATGTAGCTTTAAAGAAGTACAGCCTTTATTTGGTCTGAGTGGGCATTCACTAAAGATAAATAATTCCCATATTTGTACTACCACTTTGCTAAAGTGAAACTGAAAAATTAGCCCAGTGCTTCATAATACCCACAGTGTTTCTAATATAAATATGCCACTGTTTGACCAGAGAGACAGAGAGAGAGCTTCACTCACAAACACATTTGATCACCTGATTTCACACATTCCATATTGTGCTTCTATGCATTGGCACCAAAGAAGTGGGTGGCTGTTTTGGTTTTTACCACAACCCAATAAGCCCAATGGCTCCTTAAGGAGGGGAGGATGTGATTTGGGGCATAATGAGAACTCATTTTATAGCAAAACCCTTAAAAGCTACTTTTCAAATCAGGAGGCAAAGCAAAGGAGCACACAGAAGCAGTGCTATTTCTAGGGCTCAGCAGCCAGGCCTAGTTATGCACTCAGCCAGTGAGCTATATACTGGTGGCTGCCAGTCTGCTTAGGAATGTTGCTAGAAAATCTTACTTCCCTTCCCCCCAGCACATATGGACCATTACCAGCCCGCTCTTCTTAAACAGATCAAATCTGTTGAAGAGATAGTTATTGAGTATTTGGATTTGAGTTGTGAGAATTTAAAATTAAGCTGATTACTTGACTCCAGTCTCTTTATATATAGAATCTTCTATTTAAGTCTTATATGTAAGAAGAGATACATTGTTGCCTTTACTTACTGTGAAGAGAGTCACGGGGAAATACCTAAGGTATTTGAAGAACCTGTGACTTGAGAAATCAGGAGTGAGGGGGGAAAGGATGTTAATGATAAACAGCACAGGCAGCAGGCTGGAACCCAATCTCCAAGCCTGGCCCAAGATCTCTCAGCCTATCCTACACTCTAGCATTTTTTATTTTCATTTTGTTTCTTAACTTTCACTAATCATAAATTCATTCTAATAAAAAATATGTTGGCTGTAGGTTTAGCGTGTGTGTTACATCTGTCTATCTGTCTATCACGTACACGTGTAGATCAAGGACAGCTTGTAGGATCGTTCTCTCCTTCCATCATGGGGCCTTGAGAATAGATCTCAGGTCATCCGGCTTGGCATCAGTGCAAATACGCTTCAAGTGATTTAAGGCACTGCCAATTTCTGTTCGTCTGTATTGAGTTCCCACTGTGGAGATGATAAGATAAATCTGGAGACATTCAGGGCCAGTGACAACTGTAACCACTAACATTCAGTGGATACTTAGATCATGCTAGAATAATTTGCATTCTGCATATTTATTTGCACAACTCCCTGCATTCAGGTCCAGTTGGCCTGGCCACCAAGAAATGAAGAAGCTGAGTAATTTGTCTATATCCACATATCTGGAAAAATGACGAAGCCAAGATTAGAACCTGTGTCAGTCACATTCAGAGCAGGAAATTTTAAGCAATGAGCTATAATTCCTCTGTAATATCTGTGAACCTGTTACGGAATGTGGAGTTTACACGATAGTCCTGCAGCCGCTTATGACCACATCTCACCATTTTCATGACAGCTATGTAATAGATAGAAGTTGCCAGTCTCCATTTCCCTGGCAAGTTAATACAGAATACTCTCTTAACTTACATAATTACCTTCATAGCATTGAGAGAAGACAGCCCTAAGTTAGGATAGACAGTGTCCCCATTGAGCTGCATCTGCTCAGTACTGGTTGCTGTGCAAGTACCCCTTCTTAGTAGTCCATCTCTAGCAATGAAAAGTGATACCACTAAAACTCAAAGGAGGTGTCCTCTGAGACACATAACCCAGTTCCTGTTCAAGATACATCACACATGCCCTGAGGCAACAAGGGATTAAATGGTGTGTGTGTGTGTGTGTGTGTGTGTGTGTGTGTGTGTGTGTGTACACTCAATTTCGATTTAGAAATTTGTGCCTGTGGTTAACAGCACCTTTCTTTTCCTCTATAGGCATGAATGCTTTACAATTACAGAATCTGGCAACACTGGCTGCTGCTGCAGCTGCTGCTCAAACCTCAGCCACCAGCACTAATGCAAACCCTCTCTCTACCACAAGCAGTGCCCTGGGAGCCCTCACAAGTCCCGGTGAGTGGAACGCCTTACTCTTCCTTCACATGAGACAAGACAAAGATACACGTTTTCATGCACCCAGAGGCAAGGGAAGAGGTTAGATGTGTCCAGGACAGAGTAAGGAAAACCTGCACAGGGCTCTGGTTTATTTTAGTTCCTGCTTTTTAACAGTTACTTATTTTTAATTAGATGGTATTTTGCCTGCATGTATGTCTATGTGAGGGTGTTGGGTCTACTGGAATTGGAGTTACAGATGGCCACGTGAGTGCTGGGAATTGAACCCAGGTTCTTTGAAAGAACAGCCAGGGCTCCTGACCACTGCGCCATCTCTCCAGTCTAGTTCATACTTTCTTAGGAAGAAATTTGGACACGTGTGTTTTATTTTCCAAAGATAAAATGAGAAAAGTTTTCAATGAAAAGAATTTACATCCTTTATTTTTACAAAAGTTTCCTTGGGTATTATTATAGCCACCTTCAGTCTTATGATCCTGCCTTTGTGTCCTGTTCCCTTAAAGGGAAAAAAATTTAAGAATTTTCCACCGATTCTCAAACTCTCTGATCTTTTTAGTGCTGAATTTCACACCAAATTTATCCTGATCCTTTGAGTTTAAAATTCATGATGTAGTAAAGGACATGTATCATTTACTTATGGTCACGCTCTGGGCATGTAATTGAATGTCTTTTTTCTTCCCCTAGAAATTTTGTTGCCTTATTCAAGGGCTAGTACCATTTTTTTTTTTTTTGTACGAGAAAGACCTAATGTGTTTGCTTAGTTACCATGATTTGTTTTCTTTATTTTTAAAAAAAGAAAAAAAAAAAGACTGTTTGATTGTCTTCCTTCTCTAAGCTGTGTGGGCCCTCTACTCCTCTGTAACATATAAGGGAGTGGACTTGGACTATCTTACTTCTATCTTCTTGAAAATCCTATGACCTTCTTTCACCTTTGTCCAGATGGATAGGTAAATCGTGGCAGAACTTTATTGTAATTGTGCAAGTAAAATAGGAAATGAAAGTTACCACATATAACCCACCAGCTTTCTCGAGAATTCTGACTTCTGACTTTATTTTCAAAGCGTGTCCATTGAACCTGTAAAACTAAAGGGAAAATTAGGCCGTGGGTCTTTATACAACATTGTTTATCTAGAGAGCAATTTTTATGAGAATCTCCTGGATTTATCCCTAATGGGCTAAAATTTGTAGACAACAGCCCATAACTATGGTGATTTAATTCTTTCAAGTATTTTTAAAATACACCATTACTCTGTAGAGGCTTCATTTTACAGAATAAATAGTACTCCTGGAAAAATCAACCTTTGACATTTTTTTTCAAGAAAGTATATCTTTAATTTGATGCACAAATGCATCTGAATAAATCCTTAAATGACCCTATATTAACTACTTATCTTATTATGACAAAACAACTTAAGTGGAGAAAAAGTTTTATTTTGCTCACAGTTCAAGGGTTCAAGTCCATCATGGTTGGGAAGTGACAGCTGCAGGGCCTTGAGGCTGCTGGCCACATTTGCTTCTACAGTCTGAAGCAAAAGATGAAGCTGGAGCTCGGCTCACTTTCTCCTCTTTATTTGGCGGCTCCTCCACATCAGAGTGTGGTACAACCCACATTCAGGGTAGGTCTTCCCTCTTCAGGGAACTATCTCTGGAACTAGCCTCACAGACACATCTAAAGGTTTGTCTAGTAAGGGGTTCTAGATCATGTTGAGCTGACAGTCAGTATCAAGTATCACAAACATCTGTGACATTAGTTTCTCCCTTATGAAAACAACAGTGATTTCCTTAAAATATATTAGTGTGAAAATATTATAATTCAGTAAATAATATTTATAAGGTATATTACAATGCTAGATACTACCTTTGTGGGAGAAGTATGGCATGTAAGCCAGAAATACATAATACTTAGGAGTCTTCATGTCTTTCAGGAGAGACCTCAGAAAATAAAGAACGAACTGTTAATTTAGATGAGATAAGGCTGTTGCTACTGATAGAACAGAATAAGGTTTGCAGTGAAGGATCTGAACAAAGTCAGCCTCTATCAGAAGGTAGCATTTGTGCCAAAGCCAGAATGGAAGGAAAGAAACCATGTAGTCGTCAGAAAAGGACAGGTTCCGGGAGGGGGAGCTTGAATAGTAAACTAGCAAGGATAGTATTACTGCCAGGAATGGGGGTGGGGGTGGAAACAGTAAGGCTTAACTGGGTATGTGTTCTCATACCTTTAATTTCAGCACTTGAGGAGGCAGTGGCAGATAGAGCTCTGTGACTTGCACCTCTGTAAGACCAGGCCAGCGTGGGGTATATAATGGGTTCTAAGACAGCCAGAGAAAATAGTGAACCTTGTCTCAAAAAAGAAAAGAGAAGAACACAGGCCAATGTTAGTGGATCCATGGCCATTTGTGTTAGCTCTCCCATCACGGTGGCAGAAAGGTTGAATGCTTGACCTAACTTGCTTTGCTTGTGGTTTCAGTTTAGTCCCCCGTCATTTGGCACTGTGTTTATGCCCATCACAAGAAACCTCACTGTTAGTGAGAGTATGTAGCTGAGAAGTCTCTTTGCCTAATGGCAACAGGAAGTAAAGACAAAATACAGAAGGCGACCATGGCAAGACACAGCTTTTAACAATGTGCCCTCAGTGACCTGCTTCCTCTAGGTAGATCTCAGCTCCAGAAGTTACTGCAGGCTTACAAAATTAGGGCACTAGCTAGAGGGCATGCTCTCAATATATGAGCCCAGAGGAGGTATTTCACATACAAACCCTAATGCTGTTCCATCTAGTATTTTGAAAATCATGAGTTTTTTATTTTGTATTGTGCTTTTGGGGTTTTGAGACAAGGTCTCCCTGGATGTCCCTGGCTGGCCTGGAACTCACAGAGCTAACCTGCCTCTGCCTCCCAAGTGCTGGATTAAATGCATGTGCCACCATGCCTAGCTATGAATTTTATTTGAACCTTCTTTTTTTTTTTCTTTTTGATTGTTTTTATTTTAATTCAAATTATTACTACATTAAAAAAAAAAGCAGTTAGGATAGACAGGAAATACACTCAACACATGATCTACTCAACTAAGAGGACATAGTGCACAGGCATCTCTAGGCAAGAATAGAGGAAACCCGTGGGCGCCTTTATCTTTGAATTGAAATGAAGGGTGCTCAGACTAGGAAGATGGTCTGCTTGCCAGAAGGCAGTCTTAATTATATGAAGACATTTTGTATTTGCCTTCATCCTGCTCTGTGGTCAAAATGTCCCATTAGCAATGTCCTTCCTTCCCTGCCTTCTTGAAGCAGCATGCACTTCAGGATCACCAAAAGCGGTTTTTCCCTCCTAGAGAATGCTCTGCATAAAAGCCAGGATTCCATTAGAACCTTTAAGTGTGGCAGCAAAACTATTTACATCTTCTAAGGAAAAACTATATTTTTTATTTTTTAGTGTAAAAGTAGATGTGCTTGGCTAAGTTCCATCAGGGACTTTGTCAGAGATGTAGAAAATGTGGTTGGTAGTGTTAGTAACGTTCTTGGCTCTCTTCCTCATCGGGGTGATCAGTTATAAAGTAGTGTTAGGATCCATCGCAGGACTAGTGCTGTTACACATTTTTAAAATGCGAGTGAAGTGGGCTCACTGTCTGTACCATGAACAGCCATACTGTAAAATACATGAAGCCTCATCTTCTCACTTCTACACCAGGTTTAAATTTATCCTGTGTTTAAATATGTCTCTTAAGTTCCAGACAAATTCATCTACAAAGGAAAGGGACAATTTAATCCCCAAACTATTAATTTTTTTCATAATTGTAAATTTATCTTTTCAATTTTGCATACTAAGAAAAAGTCTCCCTACAGCATTATTATAAATGATTTTAAATAGTCTTGGCTTTAAAACATGAAAGATTAAGCTTTAATTTTTGTTTTAAAAAAAATCCCCTTAAGCAATAAATAGGTTCCTTTGTCTCATGGCCTTGAAATAAAAATTAAAATAGTTTAAATTGCCCGTGGTTAGAATAAAGTGTTTCATGCAATTATCAGATAGTAGTGAATAAAATTAGAAATTAAATCATGAAAGAATAAAAAGCAGGTAAGTGCATATTATTCCTTTTATGAGTTCCTCATGGGTCTTTGGAGCCTAATTTAATCGTGTTTCTTTTATTTTGATAGGATAATTTTTTCTTTATTTACTTCAGTCTTCTATTTAGTTAATTAATTCTTGGGTCATTTCTTATTGCCCAGTTTTGAGCCTGTTTTTGAGAAATGTGTTTGTTTTTATAGAAAGATACAAACTGTATGTCCAGCAGGTAGCTAGGTATTAAAGGCGGTAATATTTGTCTCCTACAATGTGTATACAGAGGTCGTCTTGTCTAGTAATGTTCAGAACATGGAAAATAGCATTAATTTCTCCATATGTGAACTTTTCTTAAGCATTTTCTGTCTAAAACCTAATACTGCACTTATCTACTGTATTATTTCACTGGCCTCCTGTTTTCTTTTCTTTTTTTTTTTCCTTAAAAAAAAGATGTTTTAAAATTCTCCAAATGTTTCTCTAAGTGCAGACTCAGTCAAGTGCACACTTCAAGATAATGGATAATTTCTTTCAATAGCATAAGACATTTTAAAATGCCAGGAAGCATTTCTCCATTCCCACTGTTGGCTCTTCAAAGAGTTCTCCCTTTAAATTCTTGGCAGTCTTTCTCAATATCTTTGGTCTCCTTGAAGTCTCAAAGTTCCAGGGAAATATTGATGTGACCTGCTGGAGCAATTGAGGTTAGAGGAGGTGTTCTCACGTGGTTCAGACCCGTTCCCCGTTCTGCCCTCTTCAGAGAGTAATGCATGATGCTGTCCATGTTCACATACGTTATTCAGGCAGCTGCACGTATAACAAGATAGGAAGATTGTCCCTAGAGGTTACCCTGCAGCCTTTCGGTTTGTAGGAGGCTCTGTTGTCTTAAATGTGTCTGTATCTGCAGCACCAGAGAGCCTGCACCATGTAGAAAGCGATTCATAGATCTCTGAGCCACCCTGTGAGCCTTTCAGTGTGTATTCCAGTGAATTCAAATGTGTTAGACCCTACATTTCCCCCAAGCAATGCCTTATGGGCGTATGCTAAGGCCCAGAGAGACAGATAGAAGACACTTAGAGATGCTGTCTATCTGAAGCTCCTACAGTGGTGCCTGAGCTTCAGGGAGTCCACAGGTGAACGTCTTCACTGACCTGTTCTCCTGCTACCTTCCCACTCTTGTTCGACCTAATAGGATGCGGTGGCTGAGCTCTCATCCAGCCATGGCAGCAGCATACCTCGTAAGTCTTCATCCTGGTCGGTTCACCCTACAAACGCCTTTTCTCAAAGCTGACACTAAACTGATGGAGACCCGTGTTTTCGCTTTCTCTATACTGCAAGGCCCAGTGCAGCTTCCATCCTCTGACCATTTTTCACACTGTTGACCAAATAAAATAACCCTGTTGTAACTTTAAATTTGGTTCAATGTGATCTAGGCTAAAGTAAAACAAACTCTTGAGTATGGCATTCCATCCTTGCTGGCTGCTCTTCCCTTCCCTGCCAGAAAGGCACTGCCTCTGGGTAGCCAGACCAAGTCATATCATGTTTTCATCAGCAAACACATGCCGGCCATTCCACCTTTCTTCTTGCACTCTGTCTTCGCAGAATCTCGAGTCCTCCCTTTGCCTCACTCTTGAAGATCACTTGCCGTCTTCTGCGTATACAGCAGTGCTTGTGCTTGACCCTGCGCACAGGTGTAGAATCGGCTTTTGATTTATCTTGTTGCAACAGGATCTCACATTAGCCTGGCTGGCCTCGAACTCAGAGATCTGCCTGCCTCTGCCTCCTAAGTGCTGGGATTAAAGGTGTGTACCACCATGCCAGCCTAAGAGTGGCTTTAGAAAACCACATATTGCTACTTGTGTAAATTAAACTGCAGTAAAGATTTTTGTTATTATTTTTGTTTCAAGTATCTCTGTACTTAAATCTTTTTTTTAATTCTTTATTAATTATACTTTATTCACTTTGTATCCCCCCTGCGGTTCCCTCCCTCCTCCACCCTCTGCACGCATGCCCCTCCCCAAGTCCACTGATAGGGGAGGACTTCTTTTCCTTCCTTCTGATCCTAGTCAATTAGGTCTCATCAGGAGTGGCTGCATTGTCTTCTTCTGTGACCTGGTAATGCTGCTTCCCCCTCAGAGGGAGGTAATTAAAGAGCAGGCCAATCAGTTCATGTCAGAGACAGTCCCTGTTCCTACTACAATGGAACCCACTTGGATACTGAACTGCCATGGGCTACATCTGTGCAAGGGTCTTAGGTTATCTCCATGCATAGTCCTTGGTTGGAGTATCAGTCTCAGGAAAGACCCCTCTGCTCAGATTTTTTGGTTCTGTTGCTCTCCTTGTGGAGTTCCTGCACTCTGCCCAAAGGTTGCCCATAAGTCTCAGCATTTGCATTGATAGTCTGCAGGGCAGAGCCTTTCAGAGGTCCTCTATGTCAGGCTCCTGACTTGTTCTCTCTTTTCTCCTTCTTCTGATGTCCATCCTCTTTGCCTTTCTGGATAGAGACTGAGCATTTTAACAAGAGTGCTCCCTCTTGATTAGTTTCTTTAGGTGCACAGCTTTTAGTAGCTTTATCCTATATTATATGTGTATATGAGTGAGTATATACCGTGTGTGTCTTTTCTGCTTCTGGGATAGCTCACTCAAGATGATCTTTTTCAGATCCCACCATTTACCTGCAAATTTCATGATTTCCTTGTTTTTTATTGCTGAGTGATATTCCATTGGGTAGATGTACCACAATTTGTGCATCCATTCCTCCACTGAGGGGCATCTGGGCTGTTTCCAGCTTCTGGCTATTACAAATAAGGCTGCTACAAACATGGTTGAGCAAATGTCCTTATTGTGTACTTGAGCCTCTTTTGGGTATATGCCTAGGAGTGGTATGGCTGGATCTTGAGGAAGCACTATTCCTAATTGTCTGAGAAAGTGCCAGATTGCTTTCCAGAGTGGTTGTACAAGTTTACATTCCCACCAGCAATGGAGGAAGGTTCCCCTTTCTCCACAACCTCTCCAGCATGTGTTGTCACTTGAGTTTTTGCTCTTAGCCATTCTGATGGGTATAAGGTGAAATCTTAGGGTCGTTTTGATTTGCATTTCCCTTATGACTAAGGACATTGAGCATTTCTATAAGTGTTTCTCTGCCATTCGATATTCCTCTATTGAGAATTCTCTGTTTAGCTCTGTACTCCATTTTTTAATTGTATTACTTGATTTGTTGCTGTTTAACTTCTTGAGTTCTTTATATATACTGGATATTAGTCCTCTGTCAGATATAGGGTTGCTGAAGATCCTTTCCCAATCTGTAGGCAGTAGTTTTGTTCTGATGACAGTGTCCTTTGCTTTACAGAAGCTTTCGATTTCATGAGGTCCCATTTATTGATTGTTGCTCCTAGAGACTGTGCTGTTGGTGTTCTATTCAGGAAGTTGTCTCCTGTGCCAATGAGTTCAAGGCTCTACCGCACTTTTTCTTCTGAGCAGCTTATTGTGTCTGATTTTATATTGAGGTCTTTGATCCACTTGGACTTTAGTTTTGTGCAGGGTGATAAGTGTGGATCTATTTGCATTTTTCTACATGTAAACATCCAGTTAGACCAGCACAGTAAAAGATCTTCTGGAGGTATCTCCATCCCTGATCTCAAGCTGTACTATAGAGCAACAATACTTAAAACTGCATGGTACTGGCATAGAAACAGAATGGTGGATCAATGGAATCGAATAGAAGACTCTGACATAAATCCACACACATATGGACAGCTGATTTTTGACAAAGATGCCGAAACCATTCAATGGAAAAAAGACAGCATCTTCAACAAATGGTGCTGGTCTGACTGGATGTACTTAAATCTTAATAATCAATGTAAGTGACTTCCTCATCAATTAAGCCTTCGATGCAGTGTGCTTATCACTCTAACATAAATGCTTAACTAAGTGTACCCCTAAGTCAATAGCAGTTCCTTCCTAGGGAGCTTCCAGCAAGGAGCTCCTAGGGGACAGAGAAGGGGAAGAAAGCTATCTCCATGAGGTGAGCATCCCATGTCACAGCACTTTCCTCTCTGCTGCCAAAGGACACGCTTCATCCCTCCACCATAACACCCAGCATCTGGCTCTGGGACAGTCCACAGTCGTTTAAACATACGCATTTCTCTCACACTCTAGTCAGGGGTCCTCAGCCTTCCTAACGCTGTGACTGCTAAACACAGCTCCTCATGTTGTGCTGACCCCAACCGTAACATTATTTTCTGTTGCTACTTCCTAACTGTATCTTGCTACTGTTAGGAACTGTAATGTAATATCTGATGTGCAGCCCCAGTACCCACAGGTTGAGAAGCACTGCTCCAGACAGTACTACACTTTCAAAGTAGAAATACTTTTTCCGTTCACAATTGCCCTTTGCATTTTAAATACCACACTAGCTTCTAAAGGGTCAGTCTATCCATCTTTCCATCTTCCTTCCTTTCATTCTTTTTTTCTTTCTTGATTTTTCAGGACAGGGCTTCTCTGTGTAGCCCTGGCTATCCTGGAACTCATTCTATAGACCAGGCTGGCCTCAAACTCACAGGGATCTGCCTGACTTTGCCTAGGGTTTTTTTTTCTAATGTTTTGATTTTTTATGTAAATGGAACAGCCACATGAAAAGTCCTTATTTAGTATAAGAGCCGTTCCTGCTCTTCTACTACAACGCATGCATCTCTGAGGTGATACCTGATGCAGTCAGCCTAGGATTTGTTCCTGAGGAATTCAGACACAGACATACCTTACATGTGAATACTCACCTCTGACAGGATGCTGAGAATTAGTCAATGCTGACATCTTAGAACAAAATTATATATAGTAGTCTGGTTTATTACAAGATTATTACAAAGTATGGCTTTCAAATGTTCTTATTTCACAGGTACAGAATAAGGAAGCACTGTTTATCAACCAAAAGCACTTCATTTTCAGAACCACTACTCTAAGGTAGACTTTTGAAAAATGACACAAATCATCCTTAGCAAGTACTCTTTAATTACATGTATATATTGCTAATTCCACATAGCAACAGAATGCCTCCACCGGTTAGAAAAGTGAGATCCATTTAGCCTAGAGTAATTTTTACTTATAATGTACTTACAGAACATGGCATTATATTAGTTCAGGGCCGTACTCATAAAGAATACCTGTTTTAAACACTTCCGTTGTTCCCCTCGCGCCTATTGTTCTTCATTGTTTATCATCACAGAAAGGAAATGAATCTCAAAGCAGTCAATTCTCCTGTATATTAACATATTATATTGTCTGTATTTTAGGTAAGCAGAGTCAAAACAGTAAAATGAGCTATTTATTTTTGGGGTAAATCAGTCAAATACCCTCACATCCTTTTACTACAGAAAAGATTGACATTCACTTCTTGACTCATTTCCTCTTAAATCGTACTGGCTCATTTCCTGTAAGTTTCAATGCTTTTGAGCTGCTTTTCTAAGTTTCCATGTCTGTTCTTAGTCCTGACATTATGAAACTCAATGGAATAAAGTATTACATTTGAGCTTTTATAAGTAAAATGACACTGTAGTAATTATAATCTAATAATGTAGTGTTCATCCACTCAGCAAGTATTTATTGAGCATCTATTGTGAACCTGGAATTCTTTTTTCTCTTCATTTTTCTGTATATGAGTGTTTTGCCTGTGTGTGTGCATGTCCACCACACAGTTGGAGTTATGGGTGGTTTGGGGCCACTATGTAGTACCAGAAATCAAACCTGGGATCTCTGCAAGAACAAGAGCTCTAAACCATTAGCCTTGTACGTGGAATTCTTTAAGTACTTAACACATTAGTAGATAAAATTGACATAAGTCTTTTCTCACACTACCATTAGCTTTTTAAGAACTATTTTTATAAGATTTCCCATAGTAAAGTGAATTCAGCAGCCTTTAAGTATAAACTATAATTTGTACACTTTTAACAAACTTTAAATAACATTTTTATACCTTAAACTAAAGTTTTGAATTGAATAGAAGTGAGGAAAAAATCTTCTTTAGTTTTCCTTATCTTCTTTAAACTGTATGTTTTTCTATATATTCAATGTAATCAGGAGTTCTGGGTAGTTTTTGTTCTTGTTTATAGATTTGACAGAGAACAAAACTAGAAGCATGAGGATTTTGTCATGAGAACAAGTCTGTTCCCACTCCTGTTTGGAAGCTTCCCAATAGAAACATTATATGATAACCAAGGATGTTGTTTTGTTTAACATGTTAAAATCTGAGATTTTTTTTAAACCAAATTGTTAGAAATAGAGTGTTCTTTTTGGGAAAGGTTATCTTTTTAGCAGGAATCTGCCACTGTAAGGATAAAAGATGCAAATATTTCTCAACCAGATTTTTTTTTTATATAGAACCTCCTTTATATTATACTTTTCATCAAGAAAATGAGTTGGGGCTGGAGAGGGTATCTCAATTGTTAACACTGGCAGTTCTTCCAAGTTCAATTCCTAGCACCCATATGGTAACTAACAACCGAAACTCCAATTCCACACCTCTTCTAGCTTCCACAGACACCAGACACACACATGGTACACAGACATATTTATAAGCAAAACAATCACACATTTTAAATAATGATAACTTTTAAAGAAAATGATTGTGGGGAGTCTGAAATAGTCAAACCCACAGCTAGTTCTTTAATGCATTAGTATCTTCATATGTGAGACGGTCTGGGCTCCTGCCAGCAGAGTAACTTTGGCACAGGAGCTGGGCAGCCAGTGGTTTGTGTGTTACTCCTAACCTAGAGCAGACTAGAGGCTCTTAATAGCCCTGAGCTAATTTAAAGTTGAGTACAGCTGAACCGCCGAGGGAACACATGTTTAAGGCTCACCATAGAGTCATCCTCAGATTGAGGTAAGCAGAGTCCACCTATGCCCCTTACTCAGGAAGCAGTTCCTGTGATAACTCCTCAGGACTGTTACACAGTCAGTGTGTTGTTGTCTTAGCTGCATTTTAAAAAAAAAATTTATAGACATTGACTAATTCTTCATGTTTGTTTTTTTGCTCTTTCTGTTCCTGTGTAAGTGTCAGTGGGCATTTTTATTATCAGACATCACAGTCCCCATACTGTACAGCAAATACCCAATTCTCTTGTGATATTTAAGTGAATTCAGTGGTGTGTTTTCTATCCACTATAACCACTTAATGAGATTTTTATTCTGCACAGTTATCTCTGTTGCTGTGAAATACAGTTATGCATCATTACTAGCACTGGTGAAAAGTATTAAGTATTAATTGCCTGTATTCTATAATAGATGAGAAAAACAAAACATGATTCTAGTTATACCTCCCTAGAATTTTATTATCTAATGTCTATTTTTAAAAAAAGCTCTTGAGAAACTTTTTGAACCAATGGCCTCACATATGCTAGGCAAGTGCTCTACCACTGAGCCACAGTCCAGCCCTAAACTTTTGCTGTGACAACCTCAAGTCAATATAGTTTTCTCCCCACCTCCACCTCAACCTGGAATTAGTAGGATCTGAGCCAAGAACCTCATTCATACTAGGCAAGCAGAAACTTTTTTTAAGAAAAAAATAAAAGGAGTTTTCATTCCATGTGTGGATTAATTTTTTGAACTCCTTATAAATTATGTATCAGAGATACATAGAAAAAAAAACCACTCAAACCTTTAACATTTAGTTGGAGATCATTCACAAAGGGAAAGTCCATGGTCAGTGACAGGAAGGACTTTGTCCTGAGGAAATGAGAATTTTGATAGATAAGTAGGTAATTAGGTATTTAAACCCAAATCTTAAAAAATAGGATTTTTTTTTGCAAGTAGAAATAGAATGAAAGACATGTCAAATGTGAATGTGTAGGTAAAATGATCTAGTCAGAAAATGGATCTTCTCATTTATTTCAAAGTATGAGATGTATAGAAAATAAAAACCATGAAGGACCCTGAAAGCTAAAGCTTAGAGCCAGAATTTGTTGCAGCATTGAAAAGCCATCTGTGTGTGGACTTCAACCCCAAGGACATCAGTCACTAAAATTAGGTACCAGTTTGATGTGAAGGGGAAAAACAGAAGACAGACCCCAGCATGTGCGGTTTTGGCAATCAATAGGACAATGTTTGTGGTAGTAGAGAGTTGTTCAAGGAGAAAGATACCTGTGTAGTATGAGATGATTTGATTTGGCACATGTTAAAACTGAACTTCAGTGGAATATATCTAACAAGTTGACTAGTTCATCCTCACAGCTAGAAGAGTGAACTGAAAATCAGCTACAGAGACAAAACCACTGACTTAAAGGAAATCATTAGAGTAGCATCAACAAGGAAGAAAATAAAGGACTGTATAAATCCTTAGTTTTACATATGGGATAGACGGATGGAGCGAGATGTAGAAAGTTCTCTGAATGATCCAGTCTCAAGAATGCCACACAGAAAAGGATTAGGAAAGGTGAGAGCAGCAAGGTGATGTTGTGGCGTTGACATTTATGTGGCTTTGGAACCGTTCTTTAGGGAAAGAGAAAGAGAGTTAAAGCCTGGAATTACAGACAACTTTTTATGGAATTTGGAGAAATGGCTTAGCATTTTAAAGCACATCCTTCTCCGATAGAGGAATGAGTTAGGTTTCCCAACACTCACATCAAGCCATTGGCAACCATCCAGTTCCAGGGGATCAAGTGCCACTGGCTTCTTTAGACATGCACATTCACAGCATACCCCAAAACACACACACATAATTAAAATTAATTTTAAAAATAAGTAAATCTTAAAAGGTTGGAAAAATGCATCATTGCTAAGGAAAATGTTTTTAAGATGGACAAAACAAACATTTTCCTAGACTGAAAAGAAGAATCCAGAAAAAAAGGAACCGAAGAGGTGAATGTGAGGTGAAAACTGGAAGAGTAGAGTAAGAAGGTGGATTGGAGGGTTATGACAGTCACAGAACAGTCCCTGGAAGAGTCAGTCCTCAGGTTGACCTCACAGATGAATCTCTCTGGTAACATTGCCCAACCCTTGCCTTTTCATCTCTCCCAGACACCTAGTCCACAAGGTGAAAAGCAGAATAGCACAGAATGAATAAATGGATTGAAACCTTGAAGAACTGACATACATACAGTTTTCCAGCTGGCTACCAAGATGTCCTTCCAAAGATTAGAAGTTAGCCATTCTGCTCAGTACAGTCAACCTAGTTAAATAGGACTTAACTTCTGGAAGTCCTTAGGTAAAGCTGACTACAGAACCTGGGCTTACTGGTTCAGTATAGCAACCCAGCCAAGTGTATTGGAGAAACTGCCTTGATTTGTAGACCTGGTTAACATCTTTATATGCCTTTCCCCATTTCAGATCTAGTTCCAAAGCCTATTTTTAGGAACAGTACTTGAAATTCACCCCCTTTTCTGCTGGTATGCCTTCCAAAGTTATAAGTATTTAGAAAAAATGTACCCATAGCCAGGCCTGTTGGCAAAGGCCAGTACATCTCAGTTACCTGGGAAGCTGAGGCAGCATGATCACAGTTTAAGGCCAGCCTAGTCAACTTTGTAAGACCCTCTCTTAAAGAATAAAATCAAGCTGAGGCTCTTGGTCTCTAATAAAGCACTTACTTAGCCTTGTGGACAATTCCTAGTACTGCTGAACAGGGAAGGGGGAGAGGGGGAGTGGAGGGTGGGAATAGCTCATCCAGAATGTAGAACTGGACTAACAATTACCCCAGTAAGTCTGACAGTGATGACTCTGCGTAGTCTTGCTTAAATAATCTGCTAACTAAGGATCAAAAACAGCTTCTAAGACATGAGGAAAAACTCAGCCTAACTGGGAACATACCAGAATTGAAGCAAAAGAATACTGACCTCACATATAGGTGAAAATCTTAAATATCTAGATCTGGAAACAAGAAAAATTCCTAATCAGGGTAGAGCTTTAAAAAACAGTAGAAAAAAAATTTAATGTAGAAAGTGCCATTTTTGTTATAGAAAATGCTGACATCTTGGCAAGAGTCAGTAGAGCTAATCATTTAATTTTTTCAGTTGTGAAATGGAATTGTTTCACTTTCCTCATTGAAATACTGAGGTCTGAAATACATGAGTTTCTATACATATATACACATAGTCTATATGTATACTATAGTATACATATACATGTATGTATACTGTTAACAGTTATTTTTAGTAACTATACTTGTTTTTCTTAGCTCACTCTTAACCCGGCTATCACATAATTAGACTCTTTGTATTTGTTTATAATAAGCTTCACAACACAAGAACTGAGCAGTTTTTACTCTATTCCTAATCTGTTTTCCTCCCAGCTTGCATCCCAGGATCCTTACACTTTGTAGATCTCCTGCTGAGCAACTCTCCTAGATCTTGGTGGGGTGAATCCCCTACTTCCTCTCCTCTAATTCCTTCTCCCCTGGCTAGCAAGAAGTCCAGCCCTATTCTCTCCCGTGCTCAGTGATTGGCTGTAAGCCAATTTGACATATCAGGGGACCATTGGGGAGCAGGGTTTATACAACATTAAGACAGGAAATTATCAGAACAAGGCTTGCAACAATAAATGGGGGATACAGAAATCAGCATTTGAATTACACAATAACTTTATGCCTACAGTAAACTATAGTTATTGTTTCTAAAATAAAATTTCAAGTACTGTGAGGGAATTATTTGGTATGGAGAACGGCTAACCAGGACCCAGAGGAACCCCTGTGGCCTCTGGCCTCGGGAATAAATACTTCTGCAATCTTCAGAAGAGTGGTAGGGTGTGAATGTAAACGCTTGTATGACTTCCTTCCTTGCTGCCCCTGTTTTGTGCTTTATGACCAGGGGACGGAAAACTTCTCACGGTGCCTAAAATGAATGATTGGAAGACCAAACCCTCCTTAGCAAAGACAAAACAGTGCTATTGGGTTAAATAAGAGTGGCATCTGTGTCTGGGTGGGTTTAATTTTCAAGGACCAGGCACTGAGGCCTGTCCAGAGTTTTTTGTTTGTTTGTTTTGTTTTGTTTTGTTTTGTTTTGCTTTTTGTTTTTTGTCCAGGCAACACACTGATGTGTGCTCTGTGGTGGCTGCTTGAAGAGACAAAGCTTTGCTGATACACATTCTGATGCAGACAAGCCCATATCTCTTTTTTGCAAATGGAGGCAGTAAGACATGAACACTTCTAAGGTTGTTATCCAAAGGAAAACCTATGTCAGAGCATAGATTCTGGCCATCCCCTCATCTGGGAAACTCCCTTTCCACCATAAGGAAGGTCAGCCATTAGGCAGGTACTTAGTAAAGCAGATGACAGGGGCCTTCTTTCCTCCAACTGTTTTTTTTTTTTTTTTTTTCCAGGGGCCACAGCATGGTCATATCATAAATTATAAGGGCAAAAAGTCTTCATGGTCATCTATCCAGATACCTCATTTATAATCCTGACAAGGAGCCAGAGGCTAAAGGATAGTTTGTCTGGAGGGGAAAATGTTTTACCAGAGGTGTTGAGACAGTTTTTTTCTATAACACTTTAAAAGACTTGAAAGTAAGAGTTCCTGGGAAACAAGACCTCTCTTTCTGGGTCTTTGTATTTTCATTTTCTCACCCCTGTCAGTAGTTGTCAACATCATTTTCAGTCTGTATCCATGACCATTTGTAAAAGTGCATGTCTGTCTGAGGGCAGCTATGGAGGGGAAAGTACTTTTTTAAAGACAGAATCTCACTATGTATCTCTGGCTGGCTTGGAACACTATTAAACCAAACTGGCCTTGAACTCACAGAGATCCAGCTGCCTCTGCCTCTGCCCCTGCCCCTGTCCCATGTATATGCTTATACCTTTGTCTATTCCTCTGTCTGTCTCTGCTTCCCAGTTGCTGGCGTGTAGCAGGCCTCACCACAGCTGGCGTAGTACTTTTATCTTGATAAATGATGAGAAAATATTATTGAAGTATCAGTGTTCTCTTTCTCTCTACTCCATTCTTAATAGGTCCATGTGTGTTAAAATTATATAAATTTTACTCTTTCAAACTCAAGACCTCAAAGGCCATTTTCATCTCTATAAGTATGTCTTCATGGGACTGGAGATGATACCAAAAATAATATAGTTTATTGACAATTACTACGATAGATTTCTTTGAAATAAACTAGTGAGTGTTCCAAAAGGCATTTGATAATGAAATTTAAAGTTAAGAAATCAGTGAGACTACTTAGTAATTTTAAAGTATGGTATTTGTCCACATCGTTTTTTCCTCTTCCAAAACTTTGGCTCTCATGGAGTAAAAGATTTGGAAAATAGTTTCAAGTCACAATCTAGTTCTGAGACAGAATTTTCTCTCTCTCTCTCTCTCTCTCTCTCACACACACACACACACACACACACACTTCCCGCTATGAATGGGCAGTGAAAGAGTCACCAGCGAACATGGGATAGACACATGTTCCCATAGATTGTCAAATAATGAGAGGACACCAACTCAAAACCTTTTATGCTGGTATGTAACACGGCCTCTCTTTTCTCCCATCACCCCTTCCTTTTCTCTCTTCTCAAAAATCTCAGAAATAAGTTAAAATAAGAGGTATGGTTATCAGAGAATAATTAGGCTCCAGGGGAGAAGAGACACTGTATTTCACTAATGCCCTAGGGTTGTGATTAGCTTATCATGATAGTGCCCATGGCATGGCATAATAATTCTGTCCCTCGCATTGTTTTCCTAAACTGCTGGAATACAGCATCCAAGCTGATCGGAGACAAGACAGCAACCACAGGCTCCCATGCCTTACATTTTCTCTGTGTTCACAATTGTTTTGTTTCCTAAACCACAAAGACGCAGCGCATTCACTTAATTATTTTGTGGAAAGTGGTTAATGAATGCACTGAAGCAATTCTTGTTCTTTTCTATTGTTGCTGTTTTATGTAGCTTAAAAGAAAACTCTTGTGCCCTGGAAAATTTAGGGAAGAGGGTCAGTGTAAGAAAATGTGCTTTCCCTGTGAAGGCTGTATAGAGTTGTGCTGGATATGACCTGCAAACACACAGGTAAAGGGGTTTCTTGATACAGAAAAACGCTTCAGTAAAGACGTGGCAGGTGTGAGACATCAACAAACCTCTAGTAGGCATTTTCTCTACCTTCCATGGCACATCAGACTCCTCGGAAGGATTAAGTAAAGGCCATTCCTAGCAGCCAGCAGTCAGCCTTCCCCAAACAGCGATTCTGTATACTAACTCACCTTCTGTAGATTATAAGAAAGCAATAGGGAAGTTTCGTAGTGTGTTTCCAGTGGATCTCAGGGCAAGTAGAGTCACAAATAGCCTTGGATTTGGGCCTCACATCTAATTATGCACTTGAATGGCCACTTGCAAGCTGACAGTAGCCATCTACTCATTTCCTCTCAAGAATTGTATCAGGAGAATGAAAGTGTCCCTGGCTCTATTCTGGTGACACGAAGGCAGCATCTGGCTTCACTGGTTTTATTTTTAAGTGCCTTAACTTTCCATAGCATATAGCAAAAAGAAACAGTTTGGTGTGTCCTCCACTAAGCCACGGCTTCTTCTGGGTCATTAGAAACCCGTCAGTAAGACTATCACCCAAAGAGAAATGAGTGCCCTTGTCTGTCTAGTCTGCAAATCAGCTTTGCTGTAAGAAAACTGTATGAGGACATCCTATCCCCCTGCCTCAGTCATCTGTCCATTCATTTAGCAGATGCTTAGTTAGAACCTACTGTGTGCCATCACTCTTGAGGTTCTGAAAAATCAAAACTGGCAAAAATCACTTGTTCTTTAAAATGCTTGCCTTCTGGTAGAGTTGTTTTTTTGTTTTTTTGTTTTTTTTTTTTTTGTTTTTTTTTTTTTTATAGATAGAACAGAAAAACACCCATTACAGTTTAACTCCTAATTTTCCCTGAGTCCCAGCTGTTCTCCTTCCCTGCCATAAACTAGATGTGACCTCTCTCCATAAACCTTTACTTTCATATGACTCAAACTAAAGTTTATACCAAACCAGTTGTTTGGGAAATTGACAGAGTCACATCAGACATCCCTGATACCAATGTTCCCCAATCACTCATGAAAAAGAAATATGAAGATGGCTTTCTGAAATCAGATTTCTGAGAGCCTCCTCCATAACCATAGTGTTTTTAGTGGATCTAAGTGAGCCCCAAGAACCTCCAGATTCTGATATGGAACATCCTAACTACCTCTTATAAACAAAACAAAAACCAAAACAACAAAAGAAAACTTTATCGCTAAGTGCATATATGGTTATGGCTATCATATGTAAATGAATGCACAGACCTAGAGAGTTATATATGAAATTATGTATGTTTAAAAACAAAAAAACAGGCACCTCTGACCAGATGGCCCAATATCATCTGAGCATCACCAGCTTCCAGGGTCACAGCACAAACATCTGGCCTTTAGGGATGTTCATTTGGAATCAGAGTAGCATGTGCTAGTAAATATCACTTGGACAAAAGATGGAAACTGCAAATAGGGCGAACTTGATGAGTCATAAAGTTACGTAGTTATCTTTGACCCTCAGTGTTTAAATAGAGCTGAGCATTTCACATCTTCATTTATGTTGTGGGAAGTGAAACTGGAAACTTTCCAAAAGTTGTGCCTTGAACTGTGAGAATTCTGCCTCACTGGAGTGCTCATTTTGGAGATGGCAGCCATGTTTGGAACCTGTGGGAAATGAAGAGCTTTTTAAAAGCTGATTGAAGGGATTTCTGAGGCTACAAGGCTAGCTCCAAGGTCTGCAGCAAACCCTTCATACATAACTATCTAGTCTCTGCATTCATATTTTTACAACCAAGAGCAGCATGTCTCTGGGACAGCTCCACTCACTTTAGAAGACATCAATTCTCAGATGAGTCTCCTTCATATTAACCTGAAATGTATCGCTTTGTAACTTTCATCCACTGGTTCCAATTTTGATCTCTCAAACTAAAAAGAATACCCTTTTGCTGTCAGCACCTAAGACTGTTTCATCCCTTGGATTTCTCTTTATGAACTAAATATTACATTTTAAACTTCCCTTAGTTAACTTTTGTTTCATGTCTGATCTTCCTTCTGGATGTTCTCAAAACTACACACACACACACACACACACACACACACACACACACACACACACAGAGTTGGGATGGCTTCTTTCTGGATGACTAACTTAGAAATAAAAGCTACAGAATTTGTCATATTCATCTAATTACCAAGGAGTGGGGAAACTTTGAATCTTTGAATCTTCAAATGTTGTAGAATGGTGCAGTCGAAGTAAATTTCTCTTAAGGACAGAAAGGTTTCCCAATAAATTCATCTTTTTTTAGTGAACACCAATGCCACCTCATCTGATTTCGTGTCCACTCTCAGAGATAAATAATTATATTACTTTTTCTTTGGGAATTAATGCTAAGCCTCAGTTACATTGAGACTGCCTAGTGTCTCCCAGATTGGAAGCAACAGAGTCAAAAACAAGGTAGCTCTAGGAGCTTCAAGCAAATTCATTGCCTCCATAAGTAAATCTGCAGTACCCACAAGTTCAATCCAGAACACAAAATAGGATTTTAAGTTAAATGTAAATGTGGTGTTAGCCCTCCATAGCTAATGAACTATCCCTCTATAGTTAATGAGCTACATGTAAATCCGGGTTCCATCATTTATAATTCCTACTATCTGGTATGCACCGAAAAAGTATTAGCTGCCATCATTCTGAATGTCATTCCTGGTGACAGTGAGTTTTCTATTTCTGTTACTAATTACTGCAAGTGTAGTTGCTTCAAGAACATATTATCACTGGGCTGACATCAGAGTATCTTCAGCCAGTTGCATTCCTTCCTTCAAAGGATGCTAGAGGAGCTTTCCCTTTTTTCTGCTTCTGGCCAGTGATTTGATTTCATTCCTGAGCCTTGTCTCTGTCTTCAGAGCCAGGGACTTTGGGCCACATCCTTCTCCTGCTTCCATATGCCTCTAGTTTTCGCTTTCAGTTCTTACTTCCACTTCCATGGGAAAATATCCCTATCTCAGTACCAGCCAACCAGCAACTTTAGTTTGTCTTCTCTATGTAGCATAGCATATTCACAGGTCCTAGGACTTAGAGCCGGGACATCTCAGGAGAGAGCATTGTTCTGCCTACCTCTTTCTTAAAACATACTCAATCTGGAACCAAAGTTTATCTGCCTACCCAGGATAGAAAGAGAACACACAGGAAGGCCTTGTCAAAGCGCCATAGCCTCTTGTTTCATGAAGGTCAGTGCTCTTGCACTGACCATCATCAATGAGTGCATGAGACTGCCAGTCTCTCCATACCAAGAAGTCACTCCTTTTCCCAAAAGCAAAGTGATGGGAATAAAAGTTATGGTCCTTTTACCTCTGGAAAACTAGGAAGAGGGGGGGGGAGGCCATTTATTTTTGGCAGAAACCACCTTTGAAAGAAAACAAACTAAGCTCTTTCTTGCTGATCTTGGAACACCAATCCTTGCATATGTAAACATGTGTTCTACCCCTGCTCTATGCCCTCCAGCCCCAGATGAAACTTTCTTAACAAGGTGACTACTTCTACCTTAATATGTGAGCTGGTTAAAGAACGAATTCTGTTTCTATCAGCATGAAAAAGTCACGTGGTCGTTCTGTGGACCCTGTTCACAGCTGGAAGTCTAGCTGCCATCTGTACCGCTCATGTCTGTCCATTCAACACCTTCATGTATGCTTTTTCCTCTTTTTAGTAAAGGAAAAGACTTCTGGCTAGTCTGCAGGTTGCCTAAAGGATCCACATGCAGTGAAAGAATGTCTGAGAGACTGGTTACTCGTTAGTGTTGACAACAACTAGGGAGTAGAAGCCAGACCTGGTGCTGGTGAGTCCCATAGTAGACAGCAGCCTTTAGGGCATCTGCTAACACTGTTTTTTCCCCTGCATCACAAAGACCTGACTAGGTATTCAGTCTGTGAACCACAGTTTTCATCTAAGGCAGTAAAATGCTGGATATATTGTTTACCCTGGACAAACCCTGAAGACAAGCCATCAAGTTCCCTCCATTGGGATTGGTATTAGGGATTTTCCAGTGTAGAGTTTTTACAGTAAGGAACATATCTAATCAGATGAGCAAAGAAATTTTGTGACCATATCAAAGTAAACATGTTTTACCACCAATCTCCTTTGACCATCTCACGTCTCACATTTTCTACTGTCACATACAGTTTTCACAAAAGGGCACAGGCTGTGCCTGCCACATGAGCTAGTGAAGACCACACTTTTGTCTACTACATTTCATTTTCTTTCCTTGTTAGCCACATTGTCCAAACCTCTAGGCTGGGAGGTGGGATATAACCTATGGTGAAGCAGGCTTCAAATGCCATGTGTGAAAGTTCTCGCGGTAGCACATAGGCAAGGCGAAGCGTATGTTGCTGGGCCCACTTCCATGCCTCCCTAACATTTCCCTGCAACCTCTTGTATGGTGTGGAGCAGCCTCCTACCAAAAGGCATTCTTGGAAAATGTCCTTTATATACTACCCCTTTCCTGAGCTGCTCTTTGTGCATTTTGTAAATCGTTTCAGTGAAAGTGAAAGCTGTGGCTCCCGGTGGAGCCTGGCGTGAATTTTAGGTAGATAGAACGCAGTTGCCTAAGACAGCCCATTGCTGTCTGCAACACTGAAATAGGAAAATATGTGGGTTGATGCCATTTA
The DNA here is from genome assembly GCF_907164565.1 of Psammomys obesus. Lineage (NCBI taxonomy): Eukaryota > Metazoa > Chordata > Mammalia > Rodentia > Muridae > Psammomys > Psammomys obesus. Next base: position 12,260,896 of record NW_026596149.1, on the reverse strand, counting down.
ATTTGTTTCTGTGTTAGGCTGAGATCTTTTTTCTCTAGTATGCATCTGCTGAACATTTAGTTTTTAAGTACTTGACTGAGATTGGCCCCGTGACAAATCTGAATTTAAACAGATTGTTAAAATTTAAAAGGTTCTTAAAGGCAAGTCCATATTCAACTAGAAAGATGTCTTTGCAACTACGACAGAAAGTGGGGGCAAATTCTAAAGTTGTAGCCAGTGATGCAGAATATATAGAGCTGTATCACTGGAAGGTGCTTCATACAGTTAGCTCCTCACTCTATACCTGTCCTTTGCCTTCATCTACTAGGATTTCCAAATAATAATGAAACTACGACAAAAACAAAATAGTACACTGAGAAGTGAGGCGTGTATTCAGTCGACTTACTGTAGTCAGTCCCAGGCACTGTTTTTTTAATGAAGTAGAAAAACAGGGTGTCAACAGACCTGTGACTTGCACCCTGCTTCTTTACTGCTCGTGGCAGAATGGTCCCGTGGCCCCACGGCTCTTTCCTGACCATCTGTGTTCCCTGAACCAGGCTTGCTTGATGCTGGAGGGCCTCTCCTCTCAAACTCACCTCTCAGACCTAAAGGACCCCCTAAAATCATCCGTGAGTCATGGAATCTGCCAGTTCCAGTGTATTCTCTCTGGCCACTGAGTGAGATGACTCACTAAGATGAAGTATAGTATGCTGCTGCTGAGTCTCCTTCCCTCTGTCTTACATTCCCCTGTAGTTGACCCCAGGCAGACAGTGGGCAAACAGCTTCTAGCAACATGTTTGTCAGATGACCAAGAGCCTAGATTTTCTTCCCTCCATACCTCCTCCAAGTCTGCTTTCTGTTCATTTCCTGGACTGTGTGAGGATTATCTCATGTTTCAGCCTATTGTTTTTCGTTCACTTCTTTACTCTGAGGAATGCGAGGAAGAGAAAGAAAATCGGGCTTTGAGTAAAGTCAGTCTTCTGATAGGCACTGTACGTTGTGCCTATCGTATAGGCATTATTCTGACTATGTTCATCAGAACATATTCCCTGTGGTTTTCTTTGGCCCTGATGAAGTACAGGTTTTTTGAAAATATATGACACTCCTTTGCAATGCAAGAGGTTAGTTAGGCCAATGTATTTCTCTTTGGGGTAATTCTATAGTCATCTCTTATTAGTCTAGCCAGTGCAGTGCCTTACGGCTGCTGTTGACAGGATAGATCTTTTCGATCCTCTCACAGACTTATGAATCCACTTCTGAAAGCAGTATGTATTCAATGGGAGTCATACTTAAAAGTTTGAGCTCACCTTCTCCTGAGCTAGTGATGTATAGGTTCAGAATTTCCCATGTGAACAGCACCAGTGAACCACATTGCCAGGTGGCCACATAGTCATAGGAAAAACATCAGGCCTCTAGCTGTGTTGCTGAATCAGGATGTTCAGTAGGGTGCTGTGTAGCGGATAGGATAGTTTCTATTTTGAATGGATGTCAAGGAACAGGTATATTTTCAGATTATTTTATGTCTCTGAATCTTAAGTGTGCCTCCTTACTTAGTATGGTTAAATCTCAGCTGGGAATTTTTGTTAAGCAGTCTGAGCATGCCTACCTTTTAGTTAATACTTCTACAAATATAGTTGAATTTCAGTGTGTTCTTTTATTTTTTTCTTTTTTTGTCACATGCCTTTTTGTTTCTCTAGTCTTTTATGGTTTTACATTAAGTATATATTACAATAAATGAATATTTACTAATACAACATTTTAATTTAATTATTTTTTTCATGTTTTCAAATGTTATTACCTTAATGATTATCATAAATTATATTTTCTTCCCATTTATTTATTAATTTTACATCTCGATCACAGCTCCCTCCCTCCTCTCCTCCCAGTCCTATCCTCCCACTCTTTCCCCCCTTTTCTTCCTCCCCTTCTCCTCAAGAAAGGTGAGGCCCCCTACCAACCCACCCTGGCACATCAGGTCATGTCATGACTAAGCACATCCTCTTTCACTGAGGCCAAACAAGGCAGCCCGCCTAGATGAAAGTGATCCAAAAGCAAGCAACAGAGTCCATGTCAGAGACAGCAACTCAACTTGCTAAAGGACCCTCCTGAACACCAAGCTGCCCATCAGCTACATACGTGTAGGGAGCCTAGGTCCCAGCCCATTCTTGTTCTGTGGTTGGTGGTTTATTCTCTGTAAACCCCCATGGGCTAGGTTAGTTTACTTTATTGGTCTTCTTGTGGAGTTCTTGCCCCCTTTCAGGTCCCTCTGTTCTTCACCCAACTCTTCCACAAGGCTCATGGAACTGCACTTAATATAAATTATCTCATCAAAACATACTTCTAATTTATAGTCTTAGTTTCAGTAAGATAAAGAAATGTTTCTTCTATATAATTCCTTTCCTTCCAGCCTTTTAAATGTTATTTATATGAACAGTTTGTTAAAAACCTAGCAACATATTATAATTACTTTACATAATCTTTTCCTTTAAAGAAACTGTATAAAGGAGAGAGCAAGTAATAAATCTTTATATTTATAGGGTATTTATAATCTTATTTGGAATTTCTAGCTCTCTTCATTCTCAAGATCTAAGTTCCTAGCTCTCAGAATTCCTCTCCATCTTCCTCCCTTGTTTGGTTATTGTCAAATATATTACATTTCTTATACCGCATACCTAATCATTCATTTATATACATGTTAGCCTACTTACTTAGTTAAGAGGAAAAACTATTCTACTTTCTAATTACTTTCACTCTGTGTGTGTATGTGTGTGTTAATACCTACCTAAGATCTGTTGTAAACCTAAAGAATTTGATTATTTCTTATAAGCATATCTGGTGTCTGTGAAGTATTTTTGTTGTTTGTTTCTTTGTTTGATCTGGGAATTCTTTATTTCTGCATTTTTGAAAGATAATTTTGCTGGATATACTTTTAGTTTGGTTTTGGTTTTTCCATCATTAAGACTATCTTATTGTAAAGGCATTGATTCTGCTGAGAAGTCAGCTGTGACTCTTACTTGAAGCTCCTTGTTTAATGATCTTTGGCTTTGAGAACTTCCTCTGTCTTTGACCTTCAGTATTTACACTCATATATCTAGATACTGGTCCTTTGTGACAGTTTATTGTACTTAGAATTGGTTCATTTTCTTGAATGTGTCAATGTCTCTCATCAAATTTGAGGAATTATTAGCCATCATGCTTTGGAACATTTTTCTAGTCTTTACTATCTTTACTTTACTATCTTTACTTTTACTATCTTTACTTTTGCCCTGAGTTGTATATGTTAGTATATCCACGCTTATTTTTCTCTCAGTTCTTCAGAATGTATATAGTTTTTATGTATATAGTTTTTGATAGCTTCAAGTTCACTCATTTTTATATAGGTGCATGTCTGCTCTTGAGCCCTATGGTGAAATAATGTATTGCAGCTTTTTATTCTTCAACTGTAGGATTTTTCTTTTTTATATTCTTTGTCTTCTTGCTAGCATTTTTTGATGATGAAACATTGGCATACCTTTTTTTCCATTCTTTAGGCAGGATTTCCTTTAGTTGAGTATCTTTTTAATGTCTTCTTTGATTTCTTCACCTGCTAAATCTTAGTATCTGAACCCTTGTTGTCTGTTCTTTTGCTATGTATGCATCACATCTTATTTCTTGGCTTGTACTATGATGCCAGGCATTAACAGCCAGGCATTTTAGATAAATAATAAAGAAACTCTGGATCCTGATCCTCATCCTTTATTCCCAAACTAGCTTCTTGGTTGTATATTTGCTTAGCAACTTAGCAATATTAGGGTAGTTTAAAAAAAGGAAGATTAGGGTACTAAAGAGACTGTTGCTCTGCCATGGTGCCCTTGATATTACTCCTCAAAAGGCATAGCCTTGGGCTATAAGTGACAGGTTTATTTGTTTGTTCTTTCTCTCTTTCCTTTCTTTCTCTCTCCTTCCTTTTCTTTCTTTCCTTCTTTCTTTCTCTCTATGGCTCTCCTCTATTGCCTCTTTGCCTGATATGTTAGGTTCCTAGCTAATACATCTCTCTATTGTCATCACACCCATTGTTATTAGCCTTAGGACATTTGTAGTTTTGGGGGTGGGGTATTTGTTTGGTTGTTATTTATTTGGGGGTGTTGGTTGGTTGGTTTTTGTTTTGTTTTGCTCATGGCCTCTGAAGTCTGATCTTATTAAAGCCAAGCCCTTTTAGGGGTAATCTTTGAACTAGTCCTTAAGGAATTCACTGACCCCAGGAAGACACTTAACTGTCTCTCCGACTGCTTCATCAGCTATGAATTATCAGCCTACTCTTAAAATTGCTTATCAACAAAACTTTTGTTCCCAGTAGCACTTTTGGCTTAAATTTTCCCATCTCTGTTTCAAACAAATGTATCTATCACACCTTAGGGGCATTTGGTAAATTAGAAAAACTTGAGCAAAATTTTTCAAAGACTCCTGGTGCATAAAAAATACAAGGAAGTTTATGGTCTAACTGAGGTATCTAATAGGAGACCATTCAAAATACTTCTGGAACCCCAAAGGGCTTTAATTGTTAGAATGAATGAACTTAGAAATTTACAAAGAAAAATACCTACGTCAAAACTTAGTGTTGGGCTGGAGAGATGGCTCAGAGGTTAAGAGAACTGTCTGTTCTTCCAGAGGTGCTGAGTTCAATTCCCAGCAACCATGTGGATGGCTCATAACCATAATGAGATCTGGTGCCCTCTTCTGGCATGCTGGTGTACATGCAGATAGAGTACTATATACATAAAATAAATACATCTTTAAAAAAACAAAACTTAGTGCTATAGGTATTTCCCTCTGAGAATGTCGAGTAGTAAGCAGGCGCTCGCATAAACTTTACATAGGGGATCAAAAGCCACTTGAAAAGGTCTCTGCTATGTCTTTTCCTCTAGTACTTTGTGTAGTCAAATGGACATCATCCCTGAAGAGATCCATCTTCCACCCAGACCTCAAAGATCTCCAGAAATAACTTTTTTAATTTTATTTTTTTCACAATTTATTTATATGTCCCGACTGAAGCCCCCTCCCTCAACTTTTCCTAGTCCCACTCTCCCTCCCTTTTTCCCCTATCCCCTTCCCCTAGTCCACTGAAAGGGGAAGTCCTCCTCCTCTGCCATCTGTCCATAGCTTATCAAGTCTCATCAGGAGAGCCTGGATCCTCTTCCTCTCTAGCCTAGTAAGGCCGCATCGCCAGGGGCAAGTGATCAAAGAGCAGGCAACCGAGTTCATGACAGAGGCAGCCCCTGCTCTCCTTACTTGGAAACCCACATGGAGACTGAGCTGCCAGCTGACCGCTTCTGAGCAGTGAGTCAGGTCCTCTGCATGCATGGTCCTTGGTTGGTGCATCAGTCTCTGCAGGACCCCCTGGGCTCAGATTTTTTAGCTTTGTTGGTCTCCTTGTGGGGCTCCTGTCCTCTCCATGTTCTTTTATCCCCCCCAACCCAGAAAAAGAAAGACAGGCATGGCATACACTCACTTATAAGTGGATATTAGCTGTATAATCTAGGATAGCCATACTAAAATCTACTAATCATACTAAGATCTAAAGAAGCTAAATACTAAGGAGGACCCTAGGGAGGATGCTTAAATCTCATTCAGAATGGCAAACAGAATAGACACCAGAAGCTGTGTTAATAGAGGAAACAGGATGGGAGCCTACAATAGATGTTCTCTAAAAGACTCCACCCAACAGGGGATTGAAGCAGATGCTGAGACCCACAGCCAAACTTTGGGCAGAGTGCAGAGAGTCTTACAAAAATAATTTTTCAATAGTATTAAAGCTCACATTAAGAAATCATTACAGTTAAACCAAGGACCAAGAGTAGGAACCTGAGGGCAGGAAGTATGACTCAGTCGTTACGAGTCATATTTATGCTCCAGCATGAGGACTGGGCTTCAAATATCATTACCCATGTTAGGTGGCTCACAAATGCCTGTAACTCCAGCTACAATGACCCCAACTCCCTCTTCTGGTCTCTACAAGTACCAACAAACATATACACATATACTTTCACAAGCATATAAATAGTTAAGCAGTAAAAATCTTCGAAAAACTAAATAGCAGAGTCAGAGTTGGACAATGTATTTAGATCAATCCAAGGCCTTTGTTATTAGAACATTAACAGAAAGGAAGTAAAGCTAACATGTTTATAGAAAGGATTTGAAACTTAGAAAAGCAACTGATTATTGAAATGACCATAACCAATGCTTCTAGAAATGCAAACTGTAATGTATCATCCAATGACTATACATCTAAGAGCATTTGAGATACAGCTAAAGAAAGTTTGGTGAGGAAAGTAGTTCAACATATAAATTTGAGCAAGAGTCTCCTACAGTGGGATTAACAGCAGATAACATAGACTTGCAGAGTTGTCGTTCAGATGTTCCCCTCGGGAAGCAGCAAGGAGCACACTCACTCTGCTGACAAGACAAGTAGAGGTGGGCTCTTGCGGGGCGAGGGCTAAAATAAGGTTCTGCTCACCATGTCATCTCTTCAGTTACCAACTCTAAGTACCAAGGGGCCTGAGTCCAGTCCCATTTGTCTTTTACAGAAAAACTTTAAGGAAAAAAAAACACAGGTGCCTAAGTGACAACATCCCAATTGGCTTTCATTTTGTGCTTTCTCTCTCCATTTCTCTCTTTTTCAGTGGCTGCTTCAACCCCCAATTCTACTGCTGGTGCAGCCATGAATTCCTTGACCTCTCTTGGGACTCTGCAAGGATTGGCTGGAGCCACTGTCGGACTGAATAATATTAATGCACTAGCAGGTACCATAAACAGTGAGTATTTGCTGCTCTGGTGGACAGCCTTCCCCTAAATTCTCCAGAAACAGTCAGCCAGAATTGACTAAAAAAGGATCTAAAATGGGGAGAACTAAAACTTGGGATGGAGGAGCACATGGTTCAATAGGCAAAATTCCCGCCCCGACTTTATCTCAAAATAAACCAACCACAGCCCACCCCAGCTTCTTTTCAATGTGCAGCATAAGTTCAAATCCTTAGATGGCTGTGGTTTGACAGATAGAACCTGAAATCCAGAAGTTTGATTTGGTGTTGGTTTTCTCAGTCCTGCTGCAAGGCAGGGTATTCTAATAGAAAAGTTAATGGAGTAGAAGCTGGGAAGCATGTGCCAGCTCTACTGCCAGTCAGCTGTAAGAGCTCTGGCAGCTCAGCTCCCTCGCTGGCCTACAGTCTCCACTCGAAAACTGAAAATTCTGGGTCCAGTGATATCAAAGGTATCCTGCAGCCTGAAAAATCAAAGATCCCAGACAAGTGTAGGAGCAAAACCTAGTCATTGGAAAGCCGGAAATAAGCTTGAGTGGCAAGGAGGTATTGCTAGAAAGAGAAGTGTCTTCATTAAGTACCCAGAGTTATGCTTGCCTCACAGTAGAGACTGCTGTGACAGGCAACACAGGATCTGGACAAATAGCTTACCAAATGACACTTGATTCATTTAGAGAGAACACTAGCCCTGCCCCACGCAGCCACCTGCTGATACTTACATGCATGTGGGACAGTGCTCAGGCCTGAGGATGAGTCACACTCAAGGACAGAGTGTGGGCTTCTGCACTAGGGAAACTAGCCTCATCCACAGGGAGGACATCTAACTTGCCCGTCTATCTATTTGGTCACCCTAGTTACCCAGGAGGTCCATAACATCCAACACAGTTTCTGCTCTGTGGACCTTGTCTGCCAGATGACGCAAGCAATGGAACACTGCCTGCTTACATTTTTAATAAATGAGTCCTGGCCATTTACCTCACTTTAAGTTCTGAGTCAGTAAGTACTGAACGGTTTTACTGAGTGGTCACTATCATAATTATTTTAAAGCAAAAATCCTAATTTACATTTAAAAGTTCAAAGTAATAATTTGAAAAAAAAAATGTGATCAGTAAGATGGCTTGGCGCAGGTGAGGGTGCTTGCCGCCAAAGCTGATGAACTGAGTTCAACCCCTGAGGGACTCACCTGCTAGAAGAGGACACACTTGTACAAGCTGTCCTCTGACCTCCACAGCATTCTTTTCTCCCTCTCTCTGCCTCTCTCTCACACACTAAACAAATGTAGCAAAAAGTTTAAAGAGTCTAAAATGATTCTGCATAATTATTAACTTGTATAAACCTGGTAATAAAACAGTACTTTAATAAGTAGATAATCTTCCAGTTTAAGTCTTTCTTTTAGATGCTGTAGGGAGAAACCCCCCCCCCAAAAAAAAAAAAAAAAAAAAAACACAACTGAGTTTTATCTGACCCTAAAGAAAAAAAAGTTTCTTTTCATGTGTCATAGCTCTTAATTGCCATATAGTACATGGACTGGTAAACTTGTGAGAGCCAGAATGTTTTATTCCAGTTAAAACTGCCTCCAGCTTTTACATTTTTCAACAGCCACCTAGGAGCCTCGAGGCCTGAGTCCTGTCCGGTGCAGCTCCTCTTTTTGACCTTGTCCACAGCAGTGCCGGCCCACTTGCCCTTCACCTGGGTTTCGGGGGTGCGCATACATCCCTCATGCTGCTTCTCTTGCCCCAGGGCCTAGTTCCCCTCAAACAAGGACTTTGATCTGATCGCCAGCCTGTCCTTGGTCTGCAGAGTAACAGGCCAGTGGGAATGGTTGTCCTCCTCAGCACGTGCTCATGACTGCTGTGTGTCCTCTCGTCCGTGTCCTGTGCACCTGCTTTGTTTTGTGTTGCTGGGATTTTCCCATCTTTATTGTGAGGACCCAAGGGGGACTTTGTTGAATGAGAAACCACAGCTTGTCCTTGTGTGGGGTGATATGTTACACAAAGTTTGCTCTGGCAAGGACAACAGTTGAATAAATTGAGTTGCTATTTTTCATTCTTTGTAAGTGGGCTAATAGGAATATGCATAGTTCCTGACAAGTTAGGAAAGAATGCTCTTAATTTCATATATCCCTACCTACCAGTCAGTGTGAACCAGGAACAAAATGCGTAATTAAACAAAAGTGATACACAAATGGAAACATATTCCTTCTTGATTACTAAGTGTTAAGTGCAAACATCTAAACACCTCAGCATCAACCTAGAAGGAGTATTTACTGCTTGTCTCATTGAATATTAAGGAAAACCCTCAAACAGGTCTTTCACTTGCTTGGTTAGTGTCATCCCAAGGTACTTTACTGCTAGGTATATACCCAAAGTTTGCTCAAGTACACAAAAGGGATATTTTCTCAACCATATTTATAGCAGCATTATTTGTAATAGCCAGAACCTGGAAACAACCCAGATGTCCATCAACGGAGGAATGGGTACAGAAGTTGTGGTATTTTTACACAATGGAATACTACTCAGCAATCAAAAAGGAGGAAATCATGAAATTTGCAGGCAAATGGTGGGATCTAGAAAAGATCATCCTGAGTGAAATATCCCAGAAGGAGAAAGACAAACACGGTATATACTCACTTATATAGACCTATAAGATATGATAAACATAATGAAATCTATACACCTAAAAAAGATAATCAAGAGAGCGAACATGGGGTAAGATGATCAATCCTCGTTTAGAAAGACAGATGGGATGCGCATTGAACATATGACAGGAGTCTACTGAGCGCATTTGAAAGACTCTAAATAGCAGTGTTTTCAAAGCAAAGACTCATGACCAAACCTTTGGCAGAGTACAGGGAATCATAAGAAAAAAGGGGAGTTAGTCTGATGAGGAAAGGATAGGAGCTCCACAAGGACCAAATATATCTGGGCACAGGATCTTTTCTGAGACTAACATGCAACCAAGGACCATGTATGAATGTAACCTAGAACCTCTGCTCAGATGTAGCCTGTGGTAGCTCAGTAACCAATTGGCTTCCCATAGTGAGGGGAACAAGGACTATTTCTAACAGGAACTCAATGACTGGCTCTTTGGCCTCCCCACCCCCCAAGGGAGGAGCAGTCCTGTTAGGCCACAGAGGAGGACTTTGCAGCCAGTCCTGAAGATACCTGATAAAACAGGATCAGATGAATGGGGAGGAGGTCCCCCCTATCAGTGGACTTGGCAAGGGGCACGGTGGAGATGAGGGAGGGAGAGAGGGACTGGGAGGGAATGAGGGATCAGGACACGGCTGGGATACAGAGTTAATAAAATGTAACTGATAAGAAAAAAATAAAATTAAAAAAAAAAAAGGAAAACCCTTTTAAGGTGGAATCTCTCTAATTCAGTCTTTTTCAAAGGAAATGATATCACCTGTTGAAGATAAATCTCTTAAAGTAATCAAGAAGTACTTTTCTGGACAGTCAGCTCCTAAGACACTTGCATATTGTGTCCAGCTGTGTCCCAGGAATGGTTATTGTATGGTGTGATGGCTACAATAATGAGAGGATTCTGGTGTTCTGAGTAGAACCAACTATTGTTCATGATCAAAGCATCCAGAAAGAAAATAGGTAGATGGCACATCTTAGCCTAGACTTGGTGCTCTTCCCTGCTAGAAGGCAAGCCCCTCTCTAAAAGGGTTCATAGATAAGTTGCTTGGTTAAACTGTTTGAAAAACCTTTTCCTTCCTTTACCTTACATATTAATGAGTGAAGCTTAAAAAAAAGAAAAAGTACAGCCCTCTAAAGATAAAGCCAGAGACCAACAAGATAAAAAGAACATGACTTATTTGGGGCTCACATCTAGCTAGTTTGAAGATTTTATAGTTGTGTTTTATGTATTAATATCTAAATTAGGATAAAAATCCTTTGTGCAGATATATCTACCCAAGAGCCTTTCTCTGATTAGTTATTTCTAAATGTAAATGAAATGCATCTTTTTTTTTTGTTTAAATTGTGTAATTCCCCCACATGGTTAAACATATTGTTCATAAAACTATGACTCTTTTACTGTAATGAGTCAAAATCCTTGTTGAAGAGTGATTTTGAAGTTCTTTTCTGTGGATAACGGAAGAGAGGACTTAGGCCTATTACCCTAGCCTATACTGCTCCTTATTTACATTGTGGATTATTGTCTTCATCCCTCTGCTGGAAGTTTGTAAAGATGAATGCCATTTCATACCAGAGCACAACCCAAACACCTTTGCAACTGTGATCTTACCAACACAGATCTTACCTAATTCCAGGTGCTTTCCCCTGATCCTCGTTTATTGGCTTGTAGCTTAGCAGGCTACATGTCATCTATTCAAAGGAAAACTTACCCCAGTCAGGGGGTCATCAACCTGTTCTAATGCATTCCTTACTTTCCTCTCTTTTTATGTGATCTGTATCACCTGCAAGAGCGGCTGGCAAATGAATGTAGTCTGCTTATCGTACCCTCCTTCTTGTTCTGCCTAGTACCATCTCCACAGTGCTAACAAGAATAATTGTTCATATGTGTGGCTGTGGCTGCCATTTTAACTAATTTAGGTCTGTAAATGAAGACCTCTGAAGAGTAATTAAATGTAAAAGACTTAGTAGTCAGGTGACATACGAACTATACTATCAGGCCAACTACCCAGACCTCCCTTACAGAGGTTTGTCACACCTGTCATTTTATCCAGGTTTTTGTTTGTTTTTGTTTTTGTCCAAATAGCATGCATGAGAACGTAGATGAATAGGGAAAATAATTGATCCATTCAGCTTTCTAAAAAAAAAAAAAAAAAAAAAAAAGCCTTAGTCTTGTAAATGTACATATTTTATTCAACTAAACTTTCTTCAAACCTCTACTACTATTGTCCAAGGCTTTTAGAGGTAATCAGATACTGACAGCTGAACTGATTAGAAGAGCACAGGTAATAAGAATTGCTCTCAAAAGTTGACCTCCTCCTCTGACAGCTCTACACACACTCCCATGCGCTCCTTTACCTGTTAATCCTTGAATTTGGTTAGCCCATATCATTTTCCAGGATAGTATAAACATTCTCAATGCATCTGTGTTTGAAAGAACTTTTTCATCCCTCCTATTCTTCATTCAAAAGATTTATGTCATAGAAGAGGGAAGCTTTCCCACAAGTCTCTACACAAGCTTCTGACCGATCCCCCCACACCTTGTCATTTATACGTCATCTACTTCATGCCTCCCTGTAACCGTCCCCAAGCACATAAGGCTAGGAGTTGTCTTCCCCACACATAGCAGCAGAAGCAAGCAGAGCTTCTGGAAAGTAAGTGTTGGTTGGAGTATAGTAGAAGAATACAAGCAGACATGGCAAAATACTACCCAGAATAATGAGGACTAAGCTGGACTGTTGTTTGGTGAAATTGCAGGCTTCCTACATACTCTATTTGGTCCTGAAACCTCCTTCCAATATTCTGAGAGGATGAAGTTCATTCTGTATCTGTTTAAGGTAGAAAATGACAAAATGGGAGACTTTAGAGGTACAACCCTCCAGGTATGGGGCTTATGTGACAAGCTGTGGTAGAGTGTCTGGTAGCTGTGGAGCTATTCATTAGAGCGAAGCTTAGGCCTCAGCATATCCGTGTCAGGCAGCTGGGTTACCCACGGTTCCAAAGGCTTCTGTGCACACAGGAAACCACACGCTCTGGGGCAGAGGGCAAGTCACAGTCCTTCCGGAAGTCTATCCTATAATGCAATTGAATTCACACCTGATGGCCTGCATTTCTAATGCCTGTTGTGTTACTCAAAGAAGCACTCCAATGGTTTCAAGTTGTCTGACACACTCCTTTAGCCCTCTCAGAAGGATCACACACTTACTGAGCAGTAAGTATAAAACATAACCAAAAGGGAAAAAGAAAATTACTCTTCAGTCCTTTGGCAGCCACAACAATAGGGATGAGTGGGAAGAAAAGACACAGAAAGGGAAATGTGATTAGCTACTGTCGAGGGGTCACTGGGGTGATTAAGAGGACAAATGTTCTCTAAACTCGTTCACTGCGCTTTTTCTGACAGCATAGAGGAGAACAGGCTTCCTTGTAATAAGAACCCAGTGCAGGTGCAGTGGGCCCTCTTCTGACCAGCACCTCTTAGCTGACTTCTTCTGTGCCTGCTGAGTGACTTGAAATGACTTCCTTTCTCCAAGGACTAGTATTTCATTATTGAGGTCTACAGACTTTTCCTTTCCCGGCTTCTGTGAAGACACTGTTGTACCGCTCCTCAAGGCCTCGTTCAGTCTCCTTAAGCCCCGCAATAGAAAACCCAGACCCAAAGCACTAGGAGAGTCCTCCACTCCTAAGTCATGGTTAACTTCGTAGCTCGCGTGTTTTCCTTTTAGTCTGAGAGATGAAGTTGTCCAACTAACATAAGCACAAATGGTGTGAACAGGACGTCTCCCCTGCCTGTCCTCCTTGAGGGCTGTGGGTAACGCTAACGAGACTGTTAACTGCTTCTGGTACTTGATTTCTCAGATTTTGCAAGCGTCTCATAGTGACTATCCTCCATTGCCATCAAGATTAGCATTATTTCTAGTAAATTCTTACTCGGAAACAGATCTTTTTTTTTTTAAGCCTTTTTAATCAAAAAGGAAACCAAAGGCAATTGTGTTGTTGCTAACTCCATTTCCTGAGTTCATATGAAAGTTCATACTCCATGAAGCATTGTTTGTTTTGACTCTGTGTTGAAGGAAAATGTCACAGTCAGCAGCCAGAATAGAACAGCCTGGGTACAAGAACAAAATCACAAACCAGTCTACATTCACATCCCCCACGCTGCTGCCAGAATCCAGCTTATAGACCGTGTCCCTCCAGTTCACTAGGAAACATTGACACTGCTTGCTGTGAGTTGTGTGCTCACACACACACACACACACACACACACACACACACACACACATCTTTTGTAGTAGCTTGAGGTGTCCTGCTCAATTCTGAGCCAGCTGGGTTACATATTCCTGAGGCCCCAGTCCCTCCCAACATCCCTTGACTGTTTAGAAAAGAAGACCCACCTGCTCCGCCACTTCCTCATCACCCAGCTTGAGTGTGAAGGTTTCTCTGCCGCCAGGCTTCCCAGACCACCCATGGCCTAAGAGCCTGGTCAGTGGACAGCAGCGCACGTATATGATAGGCCTCAGCCACTGAGCTTTGGTTTGCGTTGGCTTTGGGCTTGCCTTTACATGCTTCTAAGATCTAAGAAGCAGAGGCATCTATTTCAAAAAGACCCCAGTGGTACTTGCCAGCAGCACACTGCATGGAATGGCTCTGTCTGACTACGGCACCTCACTGGCGAAGGGGGGGAGGGTGGTCATTGCTTAATTCTTTTTTTCTCCACATCACTGTGATTTATTTCTTCATATGTGTCATGTTTTGTTTTCTGTTGGTTTAACTGGTGTGTGAGCTGCATGCACTTGCTGTTGTACTGTGTCAAATGATTCTCTGACTTCCTTTGGAAAGCACTAATGAATAAGTGCTATTTCTCTTCTCTATTGTTGGGTTTTTTGTAAAGTTGCTCAAATGCTCTCAGGTATGGCGGCTCTGAATGGAGGACTTGGCGCCACAGGCTTGACGAATGGCACGGCTGGCACCATGGACGCCCTCACCCAGGCCTACTCAGGAATTCAGCAGTATGCGGCAGCTGCACTGCCCACTTTGTACAGCCAGAGCCTGCTGCAACAGCAGAGTGCCGCAGGCAGCCAGAAGGAAGGTAGGTGTCCACCTGCACCCAGCGCCTGGCGGGGCCAGCCAGACCTGCGGTTGCCTTGAGAGCATGACTAGGAGGTGCTGGCTTGAACCAATGCCGTAAGGGAGATCACCCGCCTAATTTCTAGTATTCATGTTAAAAAAAAGTCTCAAGCAAGCCCTTTTTCAGTCTTCTGTCCATCTTTTCTTTTTCTTTTTTTTTTTTTCAGTTTTTCACTTACCCCTGAAGAAGTTCTCATCCATCAGCTGTTTACAGAAAATTATTTACTAGTTGCTACCATCAAAAATGCCTAGAACTTCCTCTCCCTGGTTAGCACGAGCACGCGGTCTCTCTCCTCACTGGGAGGGTACCATTTGCGTCAGGCTGGTGTGAGGGAAGACCTCCTCTGAATTCCCCATGGTCTTGGTGTCCGCATCCCTTGAAGTTGTGTAGGTGCCTCTCACAAGGAATAGTTCTGACTAATCCTGGAACCCACGGCTAGAACTGACTTAGTTAGTCTATAGGGGAGGGTGTCTTCTGAGAAAGAAGGAAGTGATGGATTTCCTGGAGTACTAAGTACTAAGACTAAATTAAAGCTAATTATAAAACAGTTAATTGCCTACTCCAAAAAAAAAAAAAAGGTATTTTATCCTTCTTCCTTTTGATTCTTTTGTTTTATTGGTTGGTTTGTTGACATAGGGTCTCATCTGTAGCCCAGGCTGCCCTTGAATTTGTGCCAGTCTCACTGGCCCCGCCTCCTGGCCACTCTTACAGTGGTACACTACCACACGCAACTGTTCTAATTTCTTTACTGACTGAACCTGCTTTAGAGAAGTCAGCAGTGTGCTGTTTTCTTTCTGACTTATTCAGAATATGGAAAAAGGTAAATCAGAGAAGAGTTTCTTTGTTTTTATTTTTCTTTCCCTTTTATCCTCACTCCATAGTTATAAACTGCTTTTGCTTGGATATTAATGTAAAGAATCTGGTAATCTAAGCGATATCATAGTTTTACTCTGCAAAGTTAGGAGTTTTTAAGGAGCTACAATTAAAAGTGTGAAAAAAGTAGAAAATAAATTTTCCTTTGACAAAGAGCATAGAGATCTTGAGAAAAAGAAAAGAATAAACGAAACCTAAGTCACTTCTCATTATTTCAACCCTCCTTCCCTTTCCTCTCAGCTATGACATGTTTCATGGGTTTTCAAGCATGCGTAGCTGCTTGGACAACTGTGTCTCACTTGGTATTTGGAAGGGACCCAACTTTATGAATATCACAGGTCTCCCCTAAGAAAGCCTGTCTTTGTTTAGTCCCTGTAGGGTCTGAGAGTCACTGTGAGAAATAAGTGCCATAGGAGGTAACCTGGAAGATGACCAAGCTAAGTCTCCTAAGTGGCTCCAGAGAATGCTGGTTCTCTCCATTACCCTCATGGCTTTACAGGACAATATAACTTTTGTCACCCAGACCTAACTGCCACCAAAAGGTTAAAAAAAAAAATCAGTTAAAGTCTGGGCCATGTAAGAACATTTTTCTGAATGACTTCACCTCAGCCCACTGCCATAAGCTGCTTGTCTTTGACTAAGGACCAGAAGTCATGATTGCCAAGCCCTAACTCCAATTTAGGGATGTTGGCTATCAGTGATATGCATTAGGGCTCTTTATTTTTGGCACTAGCCATAGCTTTTGGTTTGTTCATTTCATTGGTTTGGTTTGCTTGTATCTTTCTCTAGCCCTGTCTCTTGCCTTCTCATACCTCTCTCATGATCACCTTCTCATCGGTTAATCTAGGTCAAGAATATCATCTATCTATCATTAGTTTAAGTAAAATGTAATTTAAAATACAAACTATAGCAAGAAGGGGGAAGACAGGTGTACTACTCGGCAGATTTTCCGATTCCCTAACTTACAGCTCTGTCCTTGTACCGACCTTCAGTTGGAGCTGAAATGTTCCCTGAAGTATGTAGTCATGGACTCTTTTCACCACAGGAAAAATGAGCCATTTAGACTTGGCAAAGAAATTATTTAAATTAATTCTTCCATAGCTAAATTTTGTGAAGGACTGTGGCATTCCAACAGAGGTAAATATCAGGAAATTCTGCCACCTTTCATGCCATTGTGAACCTCCTCTGGCCACTCTCATACATCCCCATCTCTCTCCCTTTACAGGAGGCAAGTTTTATACCCACAAGCCATTGGGGCCCCCAACTGGCACTGTTACTTTAGTGTAGTTTTGTTCTGACAGATAGATGCCTCAAGATTTTGTGCTACCCTGGGCACCCTGTAAGAAATACACAACAACCAGCCTGTAGGGACCAGTAATGTAGCACAACTGCCAGTGGAGGTGTGCTAGGAGAAAATGCACAGACAAAGGGTGAGTTCTGAACAGGATTCCGTGTGTGTGTGTGTGTGTGTGTGTGTGTGTGTGTGTGTGTGTGTGTG
>NW_026596149.1:12221051-12243975 GCF_907164565.1 Psammomys obesus | reverse complement strand
GTGTGTGTGTGTGTGTGTGTGTGTGTGTGTGTGTGTGTGTGTGTGTGTGAATTTATGTTGATTTGGGTATCATCTGCATCAGTTACATATAGTGAATGTTTTTCTATATGAAACTGCTTTTTTTTTTCCTCCATTTGGGAGGGTTAAAAGGTCAAAATGCTTCTTGGTAAAGGGATGTCAGAAGAGGGTGATGAAGATGTTGGAATTTGTCCCTGGGAAGATAATAGACAAAGGACCAGGACCTCTTTTTGTCTGTCTCACTGTTTGTGGCCTCCCTCTCTCTGGCATGGGCACATTCAGAATGTATGTAGCATTCTGGATTGTCGTGATCATTCAGGCACACATAGTCTGTTCTAATCATTAAGACTGCACTTAATGCTCAGATTTCAGGAGTAGCAACATTCCTTACAAGGCTAATTGGGCCCCATTAATCCTTCTTAGAGTATTTAAATCCTTTTTTAAAGGCACTCTAAATCTGGGCACACACTTGACTAGTGGTATACCTATTACTAAAAACGCACATGGCACAGTAGCATTTAACACACCTATTTCCAGCATTTGAGTTTTCACATCTATCAATATTAGGACAAGAAAACAGTTAAGGACACGTGTCAACTATATCTGTCTCCCTTTAAAACAGGCTGCCTCCCTTGAGCTGTATTACAGATATATCCATACAATCCATAACAACATAGTAATGTAGAGATGTTTTTAAGTAAAGAAGAAATAGCTTCATCTCTGGTTTCAATAAAGTCTCATTCTTTAAGAAAATTTTCTGGGGGCAGACAAAGATGTGCCAATTCACATAGTTCACAAAGTTCTTTTATCCTCCTTTTCCTCTTGTGCACACACATAGAGCTCATTCCCCACTGCAGGAGTTCTGTAGGGAACTCACAGGATCCTGACCCATGATGACCACATGGAACAGAGGGTCCCTCTCCTGTGAGAGTCTGGAACACATGTCCTTTTCCCACTTCTGTGAGCTCTTTTCTTTGCAGCATCCAAGAAGTATCCCAACTTTATCCTCTCTCTGTCAAATGACATCTGGTTCCCTTTTTTGTTCTTTTAACTTTTATACAACTCTTGTGTAGATGAGTCTTGAGTTCAGTGAAGAACTTAAAACTAACCTTCCAAGCAGGATAGCTAAGAAAACCCTTTTCCTTTCTCCCTTGGTTTCTGATGTTTCCGTGGAAAGGGGAGAGCTTTGCTTAACTCATTCTTGAAGAAGCTCTGGCATCTACTGCACTCCCAAGGCTAATTCTCAGAGCTGTAAAAGCCACCCAAACTGCAAGACTCGAGATACCTTTCCTACTGTTGACTCCTGCCACATTCTGATACAGATGACTGTTAGAGTGTGTGTGCGCAGAGAGGCCAAATCAAGACTGGCTGAGTAACTGAGTAAGCGACTGAGAAACGTGAGCAGCGTTACTGCTGTTCCATTCATCATTCTAAAGTGCTGCTGTTTGCTTAGAGGGCAAAGAGCACTCCCTTCTACTTCAGGAGATCATCCACACGGCCCCCCAGGAGTGACTCATTCCTAAATTCTACCCCTGCCCTGCCCTGCCCGCTGCTACACTTTTCGCCCCGCGGGGAGGAGCGCAAATGTTCAGCTAAAGTGATCTAGAGATTCTCCATGAAAAAGAAGCACTTAGAGCACACCCCACCTCCCACCCACCCCTACTGCTAATGAGAAATTTTCAGAGGACGAATGTTTTCCTGAAGACCATGCCGGCACTTAACATTCCCCATCTGCTCATTCTTCATAAGAAAAAGCCAAACAACTAGCCTATTACTGAAGTATTCCTAAGAGGCTTTGGGGACTAAGACTTGGGGGATACCTTACTCTGATTTTTTCTTCCTCTTTAGGTCCAGAGGGGGCAAACCTCTTTATTTACCACCTTCCACAGGAGTTTGGAGACCAGGACATTCTGCAGATGTTCATGCCCTTTGGAAATGTTATCTCTGCTAAAGTCTTCATTGACAAACAGACCAATCTGAGCAAGTGTTTTGGTATGCAAAAGAAACCTAGCTAAATATTGCAGGTTTCCCAGTCAGGAGTCAGGATAGGGCCTTCCTCATGGTGGTAGCGCCTGACCTTCTAGTTGCATGTCAACAGATTTGGGCGAAGTCATTTAATCAGAAAAGGGGGAAGAGCCATACAAAGGGGGCATTCCCTTATGTTAGGTAATATTCTATACTGGAGTACTACAGTATCTTCCTGTATATCTGGTTCTCTTTTTCACCACAGAGCAGTAGTTGTTTCTTCCAGCCCTGAAGATAGAGCCATGAATGTTTACTCTGTACTACTACCGATGAGCACTGCTAAAATTCTGTTGCCAAGCCTTACTCCTGCAGTTTCAAGTAGCTCCCACACTGTATCAGGGCTTGTTACGGAGAAGCAGGGTGTGGCCAGGCTGCTGCCACTGCATCTCTGTGGACTAAGGATCTGGGTGTATCCCATGGTTACAGACAACAAAATTATAATGGGCTTATAAGATTGTCCAGGGCTGCCTGAATAGGCACAGAGCGCAGGAATATACCGGTACTAACCAAACACTCCAAAACACCTAGCTGGCTGCCCTCGCAGCCCTTCTATCCAAAGGGAACATCTTTTTTTTTTTCCACAAAATGATGAAAATTTGTGTCCCCGTATTTCTATACCACAAGGACAGCATTTGTTAAATCCATGACTGCTTTATTTTTTAAACTGAGTTAGCCCCCAAAGAAGTTGGGGTGTTCAGAGCCTTGTTTAGCAAGCTCTGGCCCAGTGTGCATCACAGCATTTTGCCGATATCACTCCTACAATTTAATAATTCACACTGTGGGAGGCAGTACATTTTAGAAAATAAGATATGGGCCAAAAAAAATAGGAATGTATATGCTACAAAGAAAATAAGGTAGGGTGGTTCTCAAATAGCCAGAAATTTAAACT
Source organism: Psammomys obesus (assembly GCF_907164565.1). Taxonomy (NCBI): domain Eukaryota; kingdom Metazoa; phylum Chordata; class Mammalia; order Rodentia; family Muridae; genus Psammomys; species Psammomys obesus. Next base: position 12,241,043 of record NW_026596149.1, on the reverse strand, counting down.
TTATTTAGTTGACTGGTAGATAATGTGTTGGTTCCTACAGCTCTACTGCTAAGCTCTTTCATCATCCAGGAAAGCCTAGACCTCAGGGGTTAGAAGAATTAATGCACCAACCATTTCCAGTGACTGCTTTTACCCTAGGAGAAAGCCTAACCCACTGCCCCTCTCTTGTGGGAACTGTAAAGATCCCTTGGAACAGTTGCGGAGCACCATGAAACCTGGTGTACACATGTGAGAGCCACAGCTTACCTGTGGGACGGTTCCCGGGCAAGGCCTTCAGCAACACTTTTCAGAGCTTCATTACTGTTCTAAGTTTATTCGGAAGCCAAAAGGGATCGTAGTTTGTGATTTGAGGAAACATAACCTTGAAAAGAGATTTTGTCAATCCACAAACTACTTAACCAATACGTTCATGATAAGACAAGTTGTAGCTGTGAGAATCAGGGATGTATTTTCAATTTGTCTTAAAAGCTTTGCCTCCCAAGTTTCTCAGTGAGCGAGTCTGTGTGTCTTACACTCCCAGTTTGCTGAGTTGCTTGTCGTAATAAACCCATCCTTTCATCCATCTCACTCTTGACCCATTTCCATTCTTTAATCATCTTGCCACCTCTACCTAAGAGACCCAGAGAGAAGGAGAAGTCACATCAGAGTGAAAGTCTTGGATTTGAGATTACTCTTACTGGGAATTAGAGTTAATAGAAATTTAAACAATCATTTTTGCAATATAGCCTACATATGAAAAGCTTTCCTGCTTTAAGCCATCTGTCCACTTTTGCCAGCTGAGAACTCTGCTCAAAGTATGTTCATGTCCTTTGCTCCCTCCACTGGTTTGTAAACGAATTTTCTCTTAGTTTTAAACCTTCATAGAGGTGAAAATGCTAGAATCTTCCAAATTGCTGATGTTTGGAAGTGAAAATCAGTCTCTGGAATAGCCTCCTATTGCCCCTGAAAGTCCTGAAATGAAAAGCTCACGGCTTGACTCAGTATGAACCAAGCTATGCTTGTACTCCTGACTTGCCTCTCACTCCGTTGTTAAAACAAACTCAGTAACTAGAATTTTCTCTTCCTGAATCTCTGTAGAATATCATTGACTCTTTTTCAGAAACAGGCATGACCTGTCTCTGATGGTGGCTTATTGTTATAGTTGCAAATAACTGGGATATGTTTAGACTGTTATTAAGCCCTGAGACGAGAAGCTAGTATACATTATTCTAAGTCAGTTAATCTGGTAGTTGACTCATCCTGAAGCAGCCGACCCTGTGTAGGCTCTGTCTGTGAATATACATGTATACATAGTACATCTATATAGTACTTACTCTCTTCCTGAGGATTTTTTCCAAAGGATCCTTGGCAGGGTCGGGTGGGTTACAACCACATATGACTTCAGAGCACTAAACAGAGGGACAGAGTTCCTAGAGCAACTCAGCTTTAGTTTTATGGGGAGGGTTTTTGTCCTACATGGAGAATTTGTAGTCCAGCCAGCTTTTTTCACTCCTGGCCACTGGGTATTTCCACTGCTGTCCACAGACATGCATTGTGCATGCACAGGACAGCATAAACCCAGCAGAGCCCAGCTCAGACCCTGGGACTGGCACCTCTCAGCATTACAGCCTCGCTGTGCCGCCAGCCCGCCAGCCCCACTGTCTACTTGACTTCCCCTCCGCCCTGACCTCCCTACCTCCTTCCCCTTTATGTTTTCCAGGTTTCGTTAGCTATGACAATCCAGTCTCTGCACAAGCTGCAATCCAGGCTATGAACGGCTTTCAGATCGGCATGAAACGCTTGAAGGTGCAGCTGAAGCGCTCCAAAAACGACAGCAAACCTTACTGATCCTAGCCCCAGAAGTTCCCTGCTCTTATTTTAGCTTTCTTAGGGTAAGTCCCACAAGCCAGCCTGTTCTCAACAGGGAAGGCAGAGGAGGGACCACAATGGCAACTTGTACCAAGAGAGACGGTTATTTTACAATAAGGCCTCCATTTCCTCCACTCATGCCCCCTCTCCCAATCTGCCATAACTAAAACCTGGGCTACCTTGTTTCTATTGAGTAAATCCCTCCTCCAACTGTGCCACTGTATTCTCCTTTGTTTTGCGATTTTAATATCCTTACTCCTTTTTAAAAAATTTTTGTTTTGCTTTTTTAAAGAAAAACATATAAAGAAATAAATGACATCTTGAGAATTTAAAAGGCAAGCAAACACTAATGTGCAATTCTAACTCTGAAACCACTGGTGCCCCAAGAGCACTGCCTGGGGAGCTCACCCCTCCTTGCCCGCCCGCCCGCTCCTCGGAGGCCCCACGGTTAGAGTGAACGTGGCGGCCTAGCAGAGGGAGAAGCCAAGAGAAGCACTTAGAACTCCACAAAACATCCTCCCACTACATTGGTTTGTTTTAATATAAGTAGGATTTTATTTTAGGGTTCAAAGAAACATGACATTTATTGGTCAGATTATTACACTGGTTGTCTATTTTGTTATTGTTTTATTTTTGTTTTTAGAAAGGATTAATGTAAAAAAAAGATTTAGAGATCTGTTTCTTAAAGCTACAGGGTTTAAAAAATCAAATAAAAATGAGTGAAAATACTTGATGTTTCTTGAAAGATAAATTTAATAAATAAATAAATAAATACATAAATAATACATAAATAAAAAAGAAAGCCACAGGCCTGTAAATTTTATTTGTAAAAAAAGCATTTCTATTTTTATACAAAATTTTTACTGCCTCAGAAATAATGGAAGTTATTTATTGCCTATTGTTAACTTATTGGGTACCTAAAGAGCAGTTCTCTGTCTAGCTAGAACCTTCTGAAGTAGTCTCTAGAGGAATTGTTCTAGGAATGGGCTTTTTTTCACCGTTGAACCCTAGACCTAAAGTTCATGCTTTATCCTCCTGTTGTTTGTATCTGTCTGATTATTTTGTTCGTAATTTCCATTATCTAGTTTATAATTCAGTTGTCTTGACTTCCCCTTATGTCACCTTTGTTCAGACTGGACCCTCTCCTCTGTCCCTTGCTAGTCCTTCACCCCAAAGCACCCAGAATCCATCCCCTCTCACTCTCTCCAGATGGATTCTCTTGGGGTTTCATTGTGCTGTGGAAAAAGAGTGTAAGAAATGCAAATTATGTGAATGGCTCATAGACTCCCTGAAGACCTAAGATTTGCATTAGTTTTTCTCCTGCACCCTTGAAAGTGATTTTGTTGCTGCTGCGTAGATTCTGTGTAACTTTACTCTTCCTTGTTTTTTCCCTAGACATCTCCATGCCCGTTAGTTCATCGTTTGCCTAGCATGTCCCTGTGGCGTCTCAAAAAAGTTTCATCGTCCCGTCATTGTTTCTGATGTCTTTCTGACCTCACATCATATTTGGTTCTCCTACTGACCTTTGATCTAGTTTTGACCTTTGAAATTTGCATGTGACCTCATCTAGCTATGAATTCTGGGAAGTCAATGTGAAAAACATTGCTGCATTCATGCAAGACTGAAATTATTAGACAAATTATAGGAAAAAAAAAACCTGTGGCAAAAATGTTTCCTTCTTATTTTTTTTCTTTTCATAAAACAGACTTGAAAGTATTACACAGGGATTGGCATTCTGCCTGGTCCCTGGTGACAACAGCAATATGTGTCCAGGGACACAGAGTGTTGGTTTCTAACAGACTACTTCCAAAAACAGTTTGAGAAAAAAAAAACTGTCTGATTTTAAGTCTCTAGAGGTCTGTAATAGTTTTTACATTTTTCAGGCAGTGTAAAGTTTTTTGATAAGGCCATTTTAGGTGGCTCACTTTCTCATTAAGATATATATAGAACCACTTTTTGTAGATTAGTATAAGAAAAATATTTACCCTGTTTCGGGGCAAATGCTACCTATTTGTGTCACCTTTTGCTGAACTGACTCACAGTTAGACAATCCATGGTTTAATGCACATGAAATGACCTATATTTTATACTGTTCCAATGTACAGGAGAAAGGTTACTGTAAACTGCGTCACGTTGGTGCTTCTGTGGATTAAGTTGTGGTCTCATCATGAGTCTTAAGGTCTTAATGTTATTTGTTGATAAGACAAGCTTAGAATTGGTTTACTGAAAACAAAAAAAAAAAAAAAAGAATTTCAAAAAAAAAAAAGTTGTTTGCTTAAAAAAAAATTCATATGAGAGAAAAAAAAACTATTCCAGAATAAGTTTTGTGTTGGCTTGAGAAGCATTGGTGTCACTTTTGTTTATCGTGAACTATTAGATGTGTTTGTGTTCAGCAAAATGTGATTTGTTTTTGTTTTTTCTTTTAAAGAAAAAAAAAGTGAAAACTATATTGTGCCAAATTCCAAAGGTACTTCCTTCCTAGAGCTTCGGTGTGTTTCTTGTGAGAAGTAATTTGATAACATGGGTATTTTATTATGTGTTTTGTATAAATCCCTAATATTTAAAAAAAAAAAAAAAAGGTTACAAAGTTTGTTAACTTGCTATTCTGTGGTCTTGTTGCCTGAAATTGTTATTGTTTGTTATTTCTCTATGCTGTTTTTTGTAAGACATTGTATAAGTGCTCATGTCTCACTTTTCTAACCACTCTGCACGCAGTGCTGTGAAGGCAGCCCTCACATGTATTTTCTTCAGAATATCTGGAAACCTCTAAGGTGAGAAAGTTCTGAACTGTTAACCCTTTCTACCAGAGCTATCTGGAATGTTGCTAACTTTTTATACTGTCATCCTTGGGTTTGTTTTGGGGTGTTTTTGATTTGGAATTTTTTTCCCATCTGTATCTTCTGAGTTATTTTTGTTCTTTGAGATCCCCAGCCACCCAAAAAAACTTTTAAGTCTTTTTCCTATACCATTTTTATTTTCTTTTTTTATTTCCCCTGCATTCCTGTTCTCCTCTGCTCCTTTAGTTTAAGTTTAAAAGATTGAGTAAAGCCTGTGAAGGTAAAAATAGGTAGATTCGGCCCCTACAAAAACCCTAAAGACGATGTTTGCTTTTTGAGATCAGGTTTCATGGTATGTCCTAGTGTATTTTCATACTCCCTGCAGTTAAATGGCTTTTATAGTGGTCCAGTCTTTCAAGGGATTCTGCGTTTGTTTCTTAAACACTCCTAAGTAATGCTGAATCAGCCATTATGCTAGGGATTCTCGAACTCCAGCTGACACCTGCGTATGCAGAGCCTCCGGCCTCTCCATGCCTTTCTGGTTTTCTAGGGTGAACACACTTAAAGGGGCTGGCCATTTAAGAGGAGCTCAGCTGTGCTCTTTACCACAGTTACTAACCAAATACTAGGACTAGTTCCTGCTGCCACTTTTTCAAGTGCCATATTCCTCCGAGTCTGACTTCACATGAACAGATGTCTTGTTTTGACAGACCTTACTGTCATGCGTCCAGTCCCAACATACAGCCAGCCCCTGGGAAAGCATACCCCGCAAGCTTCTGGCTCAGCTCCCTTTCCTTCTCACCCACCCCATTTGGTTTAATGTGTGTGTGAACGTGATAGCCCTGAGATGGAAAGGATTAGCCTCTCACAATGCAAAAAAACAGTTTCTTCCTTACAGCACGTGCACTTCCAGTGACATGATCCGTGTTACCCCCCACCTGTTTACTACTGCCGGGGCCTTCCTTCATCCTTGAGGGCTATTTTGTACTTTCTGCAGCACTCAGCTTAATAACAAAGTGACCACACACATCTCTCAGTCTCTACTATGTGGTGGTGTGTAGGTACACGTAGAAACACAAGAGAATACCAGTTGTATTTCGTAGACCATCTCATCCGGAATCTGCTCATTTATCAGTGACATAAATCTCAAAAAGAATCTGATGATTATTTTCCCATGGAAGCAAACTGCCCTCCTTCCTCTTGACCCACCCACAGTCAGGTCCCCGTCCCTAACTCCCCAGAGGCTCGGGCCAGGCAGGCACTTTCTGTTGATGTTTCTGATTTTGCAGGCAACCAAGACAGTACATTGAGGGGGAGGCTTTTGGTTTTGCATGTTTCACTGTTAGAAAGAGAACCTTCCTCAGAGACAAACTGTCCTTTATCTTTCAATATCAAAAGGAAAAAGCTGCAAGGGTGCACAGGGCCTGTTTCCGGAAGACAAAATACAGGGAAACTGCGTTTGAAAAATCAAGTGTAGAGAATAGTCTTTTAAAACTCACTCAGAGAACTCTGATCAGACGCCTCCGAGGTGTAACAAGTTCATCTTTCTGTCACCACAGGGGTTCTAGGTCTTTGGCTTGTGCTACTCTGGAATCATTTACTGTTTCTGTTTTTATTATCTTAAGTGCTAATTAAAAAAAAATAAAACTTAAAAAAATGTAGTTTCATTACCTTTTGAATAATGTCATACAAAAATGTATTTGTGTTTTTGTGCTGTGGAAATTGTTGTTTGTAGATTAATAATACCATTTTGTTTAGAATTACAAAATAGTTTTTAAATATTGTCTGAGAAAAGCCAAAGTTAATGCAATCTAGTGGAAACTGTAAGACCATTTGAGTATTGTTTCTGTTTTATTGATGCATTTGGATTTTGTTGTTTGATGGAATTTGAGCCAAAAACAAAAAACAAAAATGCAGGCTTTCCTATTTCTACAACTGATTGTACTTATGCATTTTGTACCAGTGGGATTTTTTATACTGGAGATTAAAAAAAAATGGAAATTTTTGTGGCTTACTCTTGTGGGCCCCTGACAATGACTGATTTCAAGTTTGATTTCTGGTTGATAGAAAGAAAGTTGCTTTTCTTTTAAGATTAAAAACTTTGGCTTGATTTCTTTTTTCCCTTTGCTTATATCTAGCATTAGAATTTTGTCTTAAAATACAGCGGTAAGTTTCACTTTTTATTCTGTATTGTGCAGTTACACAATAAGATAATTAGATTTAGAAGTACTCAGTCACTTTAAGTGGATAAATGTATTAGTTAAACTTTAGGAGTTTGCTTTTTTGCTGTTTAGATCGAAGTTTTTTCTGACCCTTCTGTCCTCATTGTGAACATAACCGTGTAGCTGAAACAGTCAGACTTATTTTTGTAATATGTATGTTACTGTGTGATGCGGTTTTTTGCTTCTGTCTCCAATATTAAACCATTTTCCTAATACTTGTCTCTCTCTCTGCGTGTTGTATCGTTGGTGGTCATTCTGTGTTGGCGCATCTACACACCTCACTGTTGCACGTTTCTGTTTTTTTCCATATGTTGTGTAAAAGATACAGTCGATTCCACCTAAGTGAATATCTGATTTGGGCAACAAGGAAACTTCACATCCCGCCTGGTTTATGTACCGCCTGCCGCCGCTAACGCTGCCTCCGAGACAATCTGCCCTGTCCCTGTGTCCCTGTGGTTCTAAGAACTGCCGACAGGGCTGGACTTGGCAAAGGCATTTTACGGTCTTTTGACCACTCATGTTTCTCTCCTCTCCCCTCCCTCATATCCACAGTTGCTAGCGTTCATGGCGTCTCTGCTACAGCCTTAGGAGGAATGGAAGCAGTAGACCGGGCTCCCTCTGTCTACCTTCATTTCAAAAGTCACATGACTGCAGTCAGGGTTATAAAGGAGGCGAACCCTAAGGGTTTGTCAACAGGGGTAAAAAGAGTTACCCTTAGGTGTCCGCTACACGGATCGATGGGTATGATTAGAAATGCATTTCTGCAAGCTAATTAACTTCATTCAGGGGCAGCTTCCGTTACTAAACCAACAGACGTGGGAAGGCTTCCAGGCTCACCAGTGAAGCCGTGCTCTGGGAGGGATGTGGGAGACTTCTCAAGTCCTGGCCGTCCACTCCCAGAGGGCGCGCGCTCACAGTGCTGTAGGCCCCACGCCCCTCCTGGAATGACTATGCTCCCACTGTCACCAGCCCCGGCCAGAGAAGAACTGTGCCCACCCCCCCCCTGCAGGGAAGCCTCAGCCTCCCGGCCCTACTGCCTGCCTGCTCAGGAGCCCGCTGCCCTCAAAGTCTTCCCAGATCCCATGGCCGTCTGCTCCTTCTCTTCTCACCCTTCTAATGTTTCAGTGCACACAGTGCCTGCATTGGGCCACCTGTGCCTGAGCCTGGTGCCATTAACAGCTCTGGCTGCCACACACAGACACGCACGCGCACACACACACCTCTGGTTTCAGCTGGCCCCTCAGTCTTCAGTCAGGTCAAGAGCCACGAGCCTACCAACCGGAAGAAAGGCGGCTCTTTCCCTAGGCCGAACACCTCACTGGGAATGAGCTTCAGAGTCCTAAAGGCACGCTGATGGAAGCTGATTTCTAGTGACACGTCTGCTGGCTTTCTCATGGGGCCGTCAGTGTGCCTCTGAGAGGCCACTGCTTCCATTACTGAGGAAAGACAGCTGCAGGTGTGATTTCTTCTTTCTTCTCTGGAGGAATGGGCCGCATGAGGGAGGGAAGAGCTGGGAAAGAGGATGATAAAATTCTTTCCAAGGTGTGTTTTTGAAATATGAATATGACCACAATTCAGCAGAAATGTTCACACAAAGATAGACAAAGCGGGCTTCTCCACAGAAGACACTAAGGCTCGTCCTGTAAGCACTTGTGACTATAAAGTCGACCGACTGATCCTTAAATTCACTCAGTGTTGATTTTGTAAAACTCTACCATGCTGTGAGCAGGCCTGCCTACTGCCTGCGCACAGGCACCTTGAGAAACCACAGAACAACATTTCCTGGCTGCTGGAAGCCATATGCCTGCCAGGCCGCAGCCATGGGGTGTGAGCGCAGGCTCGTAGCTAGCAGGCTCGTAGCTAGCAGGCTAGGCAATGCAGTGAACACGAGCAGACCGGGCATCATTCCTGATAAGTGAATAAAACACTGTGGCCAGACAATCAGCTTATTCACTTATCAGGAATCGACTGTTCTACTAATTCACTGTTTTCGTTTTTCATTTCTGTTGTAGCTCACTATTTTTGCTGTGTTCTGTTTTTTCCTCTCATGCTTGGGAAAATTCACTGGGAATATTACCTTCGTGTGACCATGAACCGTTTCTATCGAGTGAAAATGGTATCTTAACAAAATCTATGCACTTGCTATCAGGAACACAATACTGGATGTGTCTTATATATATTGAACTATATAGTACTCGATTTCTTAAATAAAGCTTAAGAAAGGACTTGTGTGTAAAGTTAATGTGATTATTTCTCAAAGCAGTGTTTTTAAGGGATATTGTTCTTTTAAGTCTTGAGTGATATAGGATATTTTTCATTAAAATTATATCATTGTCTTTATGAATTAATATTCAATAAATGGACTTTGGAAACAAAACAGAGTGGAGGGGGGAGTTCTTCCAAGTGTATTTTAGCAAGGGCTTGGCATCCCATCTTTGTGGTCGTGGCTAATCTCTAGCCAAGTGCTTCGTAAGACAAAAAAGAAAAAATCCTTCACCTCCAAGGCCACTAGAAAGCACCTATCTGCACCCGAACCTAGAAAGCCTACTGCCTTTGAATGTGTGATCCTCTTGGGCTCTGAGAAGGGGATAAAAAAGGAAGGCAGGCCTGAGAGTGAGGTTGATACATGTCAGATGAGGCGACCCTGAAACCATATCCTGTGGAGGACACTGGCAGCTCTGTTCAGGGCCACAGAATGAGGGACAGCAGAGGAAGCATTTGATCATTCTGGATGAGATGGCAAGATTTCAAAGCCACTCGTGAGAAGGAGCTGGCCTGTGAATTTCCAGGCTGAAACGGGAGGCCTGCTGCTTGGTCCTTTGAGAGGATTTTTGAAATTTTTCTATACAGGCTTTAAGTTTGAATGGAATGGTATTTCTATTGGATCTCTCCACCTTGGGAGTTTTAGGTTAGATTTGTTTTTCTTTCTCATGCATGAGTCTAAGAAAAACTAAATTTCTGCCTGTAAAATGGTACAGGCACCTCACCCTTTATGAGACAGATCTCATCTCTGTGAGGAACAGAAAGAGTGCCGTTACTGAAAATCCACTCATGAGCCAGAACTCCTCCCCTGACCCTAAATTTCCAACTTGGAAACCTGACACACACCCCAAAAATCAAAGCTTGTAGTCAAAGGCCAGGGTCACAAACAGGTTGTCACATCAAGGGAGGGGCTTGATAAAATGCCGTTGGTGGCACCATGCTTTGTAAGAAAGAAACACTGGAAACACTGGTGTGCTAGATCTGGGCTCAGCCATTACAAGCTGGCTAGCCGGAAGGTGGCCTTCACTTTCCAAAGCCATAGGCAAGATGGCTGTGGGGCTCAGTAGCACAAGAGAAGTGCAGGCTAGCACACTGTCCTCTCAGGTCTGCAGCCCTGAGTCCGGTGTGCTCCGTGCAGGGAGGTCAACTCGGTGCCAGCTGAGCTGGCATCATGCGGAATACTACATTTTCTTTAACCTTGCTGGTCAGCAAAGCAGCCTGGAACCAGCTTCATCCTTGCTGCTTCAGGGGGTTGTCTTTAAGGCAGGAAAAAAAAAGTATCTACAAACAGAACACACACAGGCACTGGGTTCTGGAACCAGTCAGTCACAGCTTAAGCTGCACATGAGGTTCTCCGATCATGGCTCACTGAGTGATGCTTCTGTCATGAAGTTGGTGTAAAAAGAAAACATTTATGCACATTCTCAGGAGAGCCCAGACCGCCCCAGTTTGAATGCCAGCTCTCCCACTAATTACTGATTGTTGCCTATGTGTGCCGTAATTTCCTCACTAGTACAACCAGGTGAAACTGTACCTAGCGGGTGTGATTGTTAGGAGGATTAACCAAACGCACACACAAGATGATTGGATCACAGCATTACTATTCAGCAAGCCATAATGAATGAACAGTAGTGCCCAGTCAAGGCTTGGCCGCCTACCCACTGACTGCTCAGCCACCCCTAGCGTGCCTCACGGCACTCCCGGGATGCCATGGCTGGCCAGAATCTACAGTCTTTCCATCGAGAGTTCTGTGTAACAAATCCTCGAACAGACACTTTCCATTCCCGAGGAACTTTCCGAAGGTGACACGAAGCCAGTAGGCCACCCTGAGGCTCTGAGTCTGCCAACCAGCACATTATTCATGCTGAGCCCCTGTGCAGTGCGGTGTCACGTGTTGTCTTTCCCAATAGGGAAGGCTCGCTCCTCCCCTTTGTCGCCAACACAGGGGAGAGAGAAGGTTGCCTGTAGGTCTGCCTCTCACAGGCCTGCAGAGTCTAGACCTTTCCAAGGCAAACCAATGTCTTCACCAGCAGCCAGGCTAGGTCTTCACATGCTCATGCTGGGGAGAGCAACGGGGAGGCTCGGAGTGGAGCGCTCTCTACATCATCCCTGTGTTCATCTCGGCTTAGCCGAAAATGGTCTGCTTATGTCGTTTCACTTACTGCCCGTGTCGTGTCTCCTCTAGAACACCAACCTTGTTTGGAGTACATGTAACAGGTCCCTGCTTGGCCACAGAGTGGCTGACAAGCTCTCCCCTACCAGAGCCTGCGGCAAACATTGCACCCGGAGCCTCCCTGTCCCCGAGTTCACCAATGCAGCGCTTGGCATCCACCAATCGCTAGGTACCGAGTACGTGCCGCGTGGGCCTGTCTCCCCGGCCAGACACATGCTCACAGAGCCTGGTGGCCATGGAAGCAGGGAAAGAGCACGGGTCAGTGGGCAGACTTGGGGGGTACGCAGGATGCGCCCAGGCGTTTGGCTGTATCAAATGGACAATAACTCAGGAAATTCATGCATGCAGAGAGATACCTAACTGTGGCATGAGCCAAGGATGGTGGAAACTGGAAGTCTCTTGGCAAAAGTGGGGAACCTCCTGGGAAGCCTAGGACAGAGGCGATAAGGAGGAAGAGCTTGTGAGCCCCAAAGACGGAGGGAGAAACTTCCCACAGAGTTCTTAGGCACGGGGTCCTCAATGGCAGGAGATGCCCGTAGATGGGTCAAAATTTGCAGATCTCTTTCTTTTAAGTGAGTCTTCATCCTCTCCGGAAAGTTTTCTACTTAGGGATGCTCTTTGATTTAATTCTAACAGTTGAGAAACCAGAGGAGCCATAGAACACTATGGACAGAGGCAGCTGGTTGCAAGGCCCTCCCAAGAAACAGGCCCTCTGGTTCCTCTTGTGTTCCTGCTGGGCCTGGCAATCTGCAGTCTGTAGCTGGCTGGACCCCGCCCGACAGCATGACTGACGCACTGCAAGAGACTTGAGGGGGCAAAAGAATCCCACCGCTTCTGGGGTACCAGTAAGTGCAAACATCCAGGAATGTCCTCCAGCCCCAGAGAGGTGGTCCAACTTGCCCATAAGACTCCAAAAAGGTGGGGCATCGCCCACGAATCATTCAATTGTTCAAAAGACCTGTCCTAAACAGCTGCCCCGCCCCATACCAGCTACTGGGTAGGAACCAGGATACACAGAAAACTAACAACATCCATGCCCAGGGAATACTGCCAAAACTGGCCCCTCTGCCCGGGAAAGAAAAACACTTCAAAGGACGGCAGTCCAGTCAGGCCACACTCCCTCCACAGGGGCACCGAGGTGCCCGCGTTGCCAGTGCACCGGAGGCTCAGGGCAGGCGGCCAGTCCCCGGGACTGTCTAGGCCACTGCTGAGACTCAGCCTCTCCTTGCTGGAACGTGGCAGGGACACGAGGAAAGGCTACTGGTGGTGAGGCAGAGGACCGCTCATGGACAGCATCTCCCCGAAGGACAGAGCTGATCACATGGTTCCTCGTGATCACGGGCGCTTTCTAACCAGCTTGGAAATGCTTTCCGTGAAAAAAAGAAAAGAAAAAAACTTCACCTTTTTACAAACTGCCCGCCTTACGGAAGCAGGGACAGGCCTGGTGGCCAGGGCTTCTGCAGGTATACAGGACGGAGCTGTGGCCTGAGGAAAAATGCTCCGTTGGGCAGACTGTGGTCACCACTCGGCTAGAGCTGTAGGGAGCCCCAGTCGGAAGCTCTCTCCCCTCTGTCTACATCCCCAGTCTGCCCACCTCCTATCCCACCCTGATTGTGGCGATCCCTGACGTGACCCATTCAGTTTTTATAGCTACATATACCCAGTAGCTATAATATGTTAGTTCCCACCTGCTTGCCTTCCCCAGCACTGACCTCTGCAGAACAGAGGTCAAAAAAACAAAAAACAGGAGAGATCCAATGCCTGTCCTTGGGTCTAGGAGATCAGTTCTCAACCTGTGGGTCACAACCCCTCCAGCAAACCTCTATCTCTAAACATATCTACATTGTGATTCATAGCAGTAGCAAAATTAAAGTTATGAAGTGGCAACAAAAAATAATTTTATGGTTGGGGAGTCACCGAGGCATGAGGAACAAACTGTATTAAAGGTCACAGCATTAGGAAGGTTAAGAACTGCTGGCCCAGGAAGAAAATGAGAAAATCAACCTTTCCCGGGTCAAAACCAAAACAAATCACTAGCCAGTCTTCATTAGAGGGTGTGACAGCAGCGGGGACATTAACCTGGTGGTGAGGCGCTCGCCCTGCAGGCACAAGGGCCCTGGGTTCCTCAGCACTATGAGCATCAAATGCGGCGACCTCAGAGACGTGGAGAGGTCACCCACCTGCACTTACAACTGTCCCTTTCACAGTTAGCTCGGTTCCTCTGACACTGCAGTACAAACCTGGAAGCCCAGCTCTACACTACTGTCTCTCAGGTCACACTGCAAGCACAAACTGCAAAGTAATCTTGGAGGAAAAAAAAAAAAAAAAAAAACATTTTTTAGCCACACAGATGTGGGAAATGCTGTCGGAAGCACTTTCCTCTTAGAAATTCAACATATACCATGACCTGAAAAGTCGCCTCATCCCCCGGCCAGGTCCGTCTACCTAAGTGTTTAGCCACTTTTTTTTTTTTTAACGTACATACTCCTCCTTGATTAGCTGAATGACCTGAAGCATGTTAGTAAATCTCTCTTCCACCCGTGACGTGATTATAATGATCACCACTATAAAAGAGACAGCACCTGTAGCCCGGTGGGTCGCAGGCCAACACTTACACACCGAGCAGATGTCAGGGACACAGGACAAGAAGATCAGAATCGCTGTGCAGTTCTGGGGACCCCTAAGAAAGTTGCAGAAGCTGGGCAGTGGCCCATACCCATGATCCCGGCACTTGGGAGGCAGAGGCAGGCGAATCTCGGAGTCTGAGGCCAGCCTGGTCTACAGAGCGAGTTCCAGGACAGCCAGAGCTGTTACGCAGAGAAATCTTGTCTCAAAAAACAAACAAACAAAAGAAGGAAAGAAATTGTAAACATGTAAGACGTCCCTGCTTGTCCACAGAATGACTGACAAGCTCTCCATTACCTGAAGTGGTGTGCCTTTAAACCCAGCACTGGGGAGAAGAGGCCAGCTGGGGTTCGAGGCCAGCCTTGTCAACACAGCTATAAGTTCAAGGCAGCTACATAGTGAGATACTGTCTCAGAAAAGTACACATTGGTGGACAAATGGGGATATGATGAGGAAGAAATGAGGACTTCGGAGCTCAGAGAGGGTGAGGAACACTTTGGGAGAGTCTACAGCCAAACTGACAGATATCAAAATGCCTGTGGGACTGCAGCTAGAAGAAAGGCGAGACGTGACAGCACAGGAGAAAAGAGAGGACAGAGATGGGGGGAGAAGTCCAAGGCGGCAGGGAGCATCCTCGGGATGAATACAGAACATGTATATCCTGGGAAGGGAGCTCAAACTACCTTGGTCTTGATCTCACATTGTGAGGTCCAGGAGACGTAAGCCACCATGGGAATGGCTGGGCAGGAATGTACCTGCCTGAGCTGTGCGCCACACCACCAGAGAGATGCGGGGGTGGTGAATATGCTGACTCTGGGTGACAGGGATGTTAACATCTCAAGGGTGCAGCCTTTTCCTACCCCTCCCCAGTGGCTGGCAGCGGCCTTGGGTTTGTACCCAGTGAAGGCAAAATGGGTCCCTTCTCTCTGTTCCAGGATGGCTAGGGATTGCCAAATTCCTTTCGATCCGTGAAACTACATAGTATGTGTTCCAAAACATTCTGCTTCCAGCATATGAGAAACAGACCCTAATGTGCCTTAAAACTGATGACGGGGGACCTGGGGACCCTGGGTTACAACATACCTCAAAGTTCTCACTTCCTGAGAGAAGTAGTTCTGCACAGCAAAGAAACCAGGTTGGCTCCTGCAATTTGGGTCAAAAATACCAGCTTATAGAATGTCAGGGAGAAGGTGATTTTGCCTAAGCCTGAATCCAGCTAGTGTGTCTCCAGCCAGTAAAAGAATGTTCGGCTTCCACAGACTATTCTAATAGTCTGCCTACTTCTAGGATGAAGAGTTGCTAAAGGAACAGTCAACTAGGGGTCCTCAGGGACAACTGTGGTAGAAACAATTCAAGATAGTGACACTCAATATAAAACCGTATAATATAGCAACCTAGCATAGGAATAAGGGATATGTTTAAATTTATAACCAGAACCCTGGGCTGGGGCTATAGCTCAGCGATAGCCCTTGCATGAATGAAGGCCTGGGTTCCATCACCAGACTACAAACACACCAGACACACACACACACACACACACACACACACAGGCGCGCAGGCACATGCACACACACAAATGTATGTTCAAATGACCAGTAATTGCATCAAGCACCTTCACTCTATCCCCGACGCCCTCGTCCCTTTCCCTTCCTTAGACTAAATGCATCCCTGAGGTTTGCTGAGGCAGAGGGATGAAGTTTGGATGCATCAGCAGTGTCTATTGAACATATTACTTTTTAACAAAAAGAAAAAAAAAAAACAAACATGTTTTTTCCCCTGTCATACCTGTGTCAAAACATCTCTATCAACTCCACAGTAAATTTCCCTACCTGAAGCCCTATTCATTTCTAGGCCCAGTGGTTTGGAGGAATCCCCAGGCAGTCCTGGCACTTACCAGAAAGCCATTCAGCCATGCCCCTGCCTGTGGGAAGCCCTGGTTCTGTTTCGCTGACTGTTACTTTGAGGAGAACTGGCTCAGCCAAGAACAGGCACCACCAACAGTGCCGTCACCCTGAAATGCACCTAGGTATGCCCTGGCAAGTGCAGGGGACATGTTGACATAACCCTGGAGCAGACCACCGCCTTCCTCAGGCTGCCCCTGCTGTGACGCTCACCACCAAGACACTGTCTCTAAACCGTGAGCCTTCTAACAAGTCCCACACGCAAAGGGCGGCCATTGGCACCAGCCATTCCAGCTCAGACAACAGGCCAGAATGCAGCCACCGTGATTACAGACAAAGAGTAAGAGGCCACCTGCAAACGTGAATGGTGCTCCAACAGATGAGGAAGAACAAACAAGACACAAATTGCCTCTCACACTCGATAAACACAAAACCTGACACTTCTGCCGTGGACCAGGCATTGTGCCCTGAGCTCTGTCTGTAGCATCTCATTTAACCTTCACCTTTTACTCCATGGCCCAGCGAAGCAAACAACAGTTCACTGTTGCTTTTGGTTGGTTTGTTTGTTTTCATTTTAAAGACTCCCATATCCTCCATCTCTCCTGGTCTCTGGTCAGCAAAGAAAGAGGCAGGAAGTTGCTGCCGTACTGCTGCTTCCTTCCCCGACTCCAGCCTTCCATTCCATCCCATTCCAGAGTTTCTCCATCTCAGGGAGAAAAATTAGCTCAACTCAACAATACATCTTTTAGTATTTCCATCTTAATTTAAAAAAAAAGTAGGTTTCACAGGGCATAAGGTATGCTTGTGCTTTTAATCTCAGCACTGAAAGGCAGCGGTAGCCATATCTCCGTGGCCAGCTCCTTCTACATAGCCCAGGCTAGCCAGAGCTACATGTTAAGACTATTTCAAAAAGCATGGGGGAAAGGGATTTATCACAATCTTATGTGTGTGTATCACATATTTTGACCATATTCACCCCATGGACTCTCTTACCCTCCTCCCTCACCACTGGTCTCCTTTTGCTTCTCAGATAGTCTCCCTTTTACTTTCTCTTATTGTTTTAATCTAGATTCCATATTAGAAAAAAATGTGCTGAGCGATGGTGGCACATGCCTTTAATCCTAGCACTCAGGGGGCAGAGGCAGGCGGATCTCTGAATTTGAGACCAGCCTGGTTTATAGAGCTAGCTCTAGGATAGCCAAGACTACCCTGAGAAACTCTGTCTCAAAACAAACAAACAAACAAACAAAAATAAAACAAAAAAGAAAGAAAAAGCAAAACACATAATGGTTGACTTCTGAAGCCTGGCTTATTTCACCTCACACAGTGACCTCTGGCTCCGTCCATGTTCCTGAAAGTGCCCTGATTCCATCCTTGTTTACTGCTTATTGAGTAAAACTTCATGGTGGCAGTGCATCTCATGTTCTTTATGCCTTCAGCTGGTGAAGGGCGCCCCAACTGACCCCACCACCCGTCTATTGTGAAAAGGGTCATGGCAATCGTGGATGTACAGACACCAATCCAGTGTCCTCAATGTCCAGACTTAACGTGCTTTTGCTTATGGGCACCCGGCATTTTGTTGCTGCTCATCTTATCCGATTTAATTTGGCATCCTATATTTCTATCTGCCAAGTCTGACAGCCCTCCTTTGAGTAGACAAGGACCTCTTTTTTAGTACCCTCAATTGTAATGCCAAGAGATAAAGGGTCTGTGCTTGCCCTTGGCATACAGGAGACCATGTCTATATTCACAGTGTGATTTTTCCTCTCAAAATGAATATCTTTCATGAACTTTTTAAAAAAAATAATAATAATGATAGGGCCCTTTTATTTGCTAAACCCATGGAGCTGGCTATCTTAAAGGCATTTATTTCAAAACACTAAAATCCCCATGTGCTGCACACGCTGGGCGGTGCACGCTTCTGCAGGCACAGTCACCACGACCTGCTCTCCTTGATCCTCCCAGCCGTGGACATCAGGACATGAGCAAAATGAAATTCAAGCAAAGAATTCAGCAAAGTCCTGGTGACTCCCGCACCCCCTTCCCCCCCCCCACACACACACTGTTACGGCTAAATCAGAATTGGTGACTTAACCGAAGCAGCATCTGTGATATTTCATAAGCAATTTAGACCCATTAGTAAAAAAAAAAAAAAAAAAAAAAAAAAGGAAGCAACTATGGCACTATGGCTATTCACCCTTCTCAGCAGGGGGACTAAGATGGAACACTGCGACTGAGGTTATCGTAGAAGCACAAACCTTGCCTCCTGTGGCCCTCCTCCTCACCTACCCCTAGAGGCGTTCCTGCCCAGGATTCCATGACAAAGACGCTCTGAAAGACACAATCAGCTTTTCACAAAAATGCGCCCAAGTTCGTTTTTTCATTGCTGTGACAAAATACCTAAAATGAACCACTTAAAGGGGGAAGGATGGATTTGCAGTAGAGGTCTCAGAAGTCCCAGTCTGGCTGGCTCCAGTGTGCCTGGACCTGTGGTAAAGCTTGGCCGTATGGAGGAAGGCAGAGGAAATCTACTCACACAGAAAGCAGAAAGGTAAGACAGGCCCTTAAAGACACACCCCCAAAATCTATTTCCTCCAACCAAGGCCCCCCACTTCCATAGCTCCCCACATATCACTAGTCTATTTGATTATGAAGCCATCAATGGATTAATCCCCCCAGGATCAAATAGCTTTACAAAAGCCCTGGTTCTGCTCATTGCAGCGGAGTCCAGGTTTCACAACATAAAGCTTTTTGACTTCATGTCAACTACACTAGAACCTCATCCCAGCATCTTACATTCTCCCAAAGCCATCCTTCCCAAAGCATTTTCCTTTAATGAGGCAATTAATATTCCTTCCTTTTCATTCTTCTCCCTTGTGTTGATGTTCTCATGGTGACAGGGAGGCAGCAGCCTGCTCTGCTGGCACTGTGACATACCAACCTGACTCTCCAAAACCACTTCTGTACTTTTCATCATAAATAATCTAGTTGGGGGGGAGAGAAAGAGTGATATTGTCCTTGTAGGATAATATTGCTTTTTTTTTTAGGCCCGATGGACTCTTTTCTCTGTCACTTGCATGCCCAGGGTTCACCCTAGGCTTGGGTCTATCATGCTTCCAAAGAGCCATGTACAAAAAAGATCTTCATCCTGTCCTGGACTTGAGACCTGACCGTGCCTGTGCACAGACCTTGAACTTTACAGACCCCTCGTATACAGACATCACTTACTCTCTTCTCATCCCAAGCGTCTGCAGCCCTCACCACCAGGCAGAACCTCTGGTGCAGAAGGCCACGGCTCAGTCATTCATGTGCTCGCTGTCCATACATGAGGACCAGAGTTCAAGCCCTAGAACCCAGGGAAAAGTACTTTACAGCAGTGCCTGAATTCCATCCCAGTGCTAGGGACACTCCCGGATCAGGGACAGACCCTGTCGCAAAAAACAGCGCAGAGCAAACTAAAAAGATGCCCAACCCACCTGGCCTGAATACTCACTCGTGTGCATGCGCGCACGCACACACACACACACACACCTGGCCTGAATACTCACTCATGTGTGCATGCGCGTACACACACACACACACACACACACACACACACACACTCACACTCACACTCACACTCACACACAGACATAGGTGCACCCATGAGGAAAAGCCCTTCTTTAGAAGACATTTTTATACCGTTATTATGGGAGTTGGGCAACCACATGGGTTAGAACTCCGCCCAGGGGGGAGTCTGCCACCAGCCTTGAAGGACTGGGACAGAAAGCCTCAAAGATGGCTCTGAGGAACCGGACCCTGGCCACTAGGAATAGAGTAAGCTGAGGGAGACCATTTACTCCTCCTCTCCTGAGGCCACACAGCACATTAATATATCCTTTTCTCCATTTCTCATTTTCCCTCCTCAGCAGGTTTAACTGTCAGAAATGAGACCAAAAGAACCAGAACTTAATCCAGTTCTACTTTGTGCCTAACAAAGACTTGACTTTTAGAACCACCATGGCATCAGGTGCTGGTGACACACGCCTATAATCCTAGTCAGGAGGCAGAAGCAGGTGCATCTCTAAATTGAGGCCAGCCTGGTCTACAGAGTGAGTTTCAGGATATCCAGGGCTCACAGAGAAAACATGTCTTAAGTAGATAGATAGATAGATAGATAGATAGATAGATAGATAGATAGATAG
>NW_026596149.1:12114577-12221041 GCF_907164565.1 Psammomys obesus | reverse complement strand
TAGATAGATAGATAGATAGATAGATAGATAGATAGATAGATAGATAGATAGATAGATAGATAGATGGATGGAGAGATGGATGGATGGATGGATGGATGGATGGATGGATGGATAGATGGATGGACAGATGGATCGATGGATCAATGGATGGATAAATAAATAGCACCATGACTTGGTTGGTAGGGCTCTCCTAGAAGACACAAATCCTTGGGCTCAGTCCTCAGCATCTCATAAAACTGGACATGATGGGACAGCTACAATCCCATCACTGGGGACATGAAGTAGGAGGCTCATTCAAGGTCATCCTTGGCTATAATGAGTGTGATGTCAGCCTGGGCTGTGTGAGACCTATCTCAAAAGGGGGAGGGGCTCTATAAAGACGGTTCATTTGGTAAAGTCCCTGCCTGCCATGCAAGCCAATACACACACTGAGAAAACAAAAACAAACAACAACAACAAAAAACCCATGCATGGTGTCAGACCACTTGTGACTTCAGCACTGGGGCAGCAAAGACAAGAGGATTTCTGGGGCCCTCTGGCCAGATAGTCTTGCTAAGAGAGAGAGAGAATGGTAAGGGAGACAGACAGACAGACCCGTGGGTTGAGAAGGACAGAGACTGTATAAGGAGTCCTCAAGTCCTACCTCTCCTTCCTCCTTGCACAGATAATAAAAGCCCAGGTCAAAAGCAAGGGCAGGGCAGAAGGCTGTGCAGAAAGCCTTCAGTATACAAACGCGGCCCAGCCAAGCCTCCAGAAGCGAACGATCGCCACACTCTAGAGCAGTGACTAACAAGCAGGCTGGAGAACACGGTGCAAACACCTTTAATATAGTTCTAATTCTCTCTCTGCCTCAAGAGCCGCACACTGTTATGGCAACAGAACAGGAAAGCAGATCACAGTATTAATTTGATAGCTCGGCTGCTTTGTTCCACACTTACAATATAACCCTCGCATAGTAAGCAGCCGGGCCTGAGCCAGAGCTGGGGGCACGGAGGAATACTCTCACCGCTGAAGGGCACCATGGAGCACCCACTCAGCCTTGGGTTTTGTGAAATAAAAAAATAAATAATAATTTTCTACAAAGAACGCCTGTGTTGTCTCCCATACAGTCTATCTGATTGACAGCACTTGAGCAGCAGACCAGCCGTCTCTGTCAGAACAGTGCGAGGGAGGAAGACAGAGACTGGACGGCAGCGCAGTCGGCTCTGAGCTGGGAAACTCACCCAGCCAGATACTCGGCCCCCAGGTGTTGTGCCCCTTTTGAACACCCCGTTCTCCCCAATGACTCACTTTGCAACCAGAAAGATCTGCCCAAAAGAGAAAACAGAGCGAAAAGCCTCCCAGGTTGCCAGCTGTGTCTGTAGCATTTCTTGCTGCTATGACCAGGTTCTCGGCGGGAAGCAGTGGAGGAAGGGTTTTGTGGGCCTTGTGGTTTGAGGGTACAGCTCCTCCTGGAGGGGAAGGTGTGGCAGCTGGAACAGCTGGAAGCGACAGCAGCAGGACTGTGTGGGCACCAGGAGGCAGAGGGCCCGGGCCAGGAGCTGGCTCAGCTGTGACTCGACCGTCTCCCAGAACTCATCTGCAGCACCACCTCGCCTCCTCAAGACTCTACAGCTCCAAGACCAGGCCACGAGGGGACCAATATTCAAACACACGAACAGCCCTGCGAGGGACATTTCCAACCCAAGCCATCACAGGGTTCCCTCTCGCACGAAACCATTCTAAGTTGAAAGTGTCACACAAATCGAAAATACCCCTACTTCATAAGTTCCTGCCACATAGCCAAGCCCAGTCATAGCTGCATGACGCCTGAGGAGACCACAAGCCTACACCTAAGCACTTGCCTCAACAGCAGATGACAGGAGAACAGTCTGGTGGGAGGGCCAGTGGAGACCCATCGCCCAGGAGCAAAATCAGTGACTGAATCGAAGAGGGTACTTCGTAAACAGTGGCACCGCGGGGTTTCACAGAATGGGCGTCTCTCTCTCTACCATGCCCTTGGCATGGACCAAGGTCCTTGTTCTCTCCCAAGCTGCATGCAAAGGCCTCAACTCTCAACACTATTACACTGGGGACCAGGTTTCTACAAAAACATTTGGGCAAGGCATGAGAGACAAATTCAGACCACAGCAGCTGAGGAAAATGAAGAGGTGAAACAGAAAACGGTTCTGTTCTATTCTGAGTCTGACATAGGCGACACCAGATTCAAATCTGCTATGTAGCCAGTGACGATCTTGAACTTGTGATCCTCCTTCCTCTACCTCCCAAGTGCCAGGGTTACAGGTATGAGCAGCCATGACTAGTTCACACAGTGTTGGGGATGGAACCCAGTTTGTGATTAGCCAGTGTGTGATGGCTAATCTTGGTTCTCAACTTATGGACTCCTTTAAAACTCAAGCAGCTGGACCTGGCTCTCAGGGACTTTCTTAGCTGGATCATTTGAGGTGGGAAGCCCCACCCTAAATCTGAGCTACACCTTCCAGTGGAAGCCTGTGCCCTTTCCTTCTTGCCCTCACTCCTGCTGGCGAGTTCATTCACCCTTCTGCCGACACATTGCTTTGCTGGTATTAGAATCTACATTAGTTGTCATTCCAACATGGACTGAACAACTACCAGATTCTTGGCCTTTCTGTCAGGAGGTGGCCATGGATGTGATAGACAGACCACAGCCTGTAAGCCGTCCTGTTATTCTAGAGAGCCCTGCCTAATCCACGACACTTCCCTCATGCTAAGCCGAGCACTCGGCCAACTGGGCCAACACCCAGCCCCCAAGAAAATTCTCTCAATGTCCCTAGGAGGAAATTTAAGACTCCCTTGTCCTAGCCCCACCCAGTTATGCAACCAATTCTCCTCCACCCTCTAAGAATAATAAGACATGGAAATATGAAGTCAGCCAACAGGCAGAAAGAAGGTAGCACTAGACAGAGGGGCTACCATGCTGAGAGGCAAGACAGTCAGCCTCCACTCAGGCAAACAGGGCGGTGCTCCCAGCCAGGGCACACGGACATCTTTCCCCAAAGAAGCTGAAATACCTCCAGAGGGAAAAAAAATCCACAAATGCCATAGACAGGAGTCAGCAGATCTGCTAACTAACGTTCTCCTTCCCCATTCACCCAAGACAAAGAGCCCCACAGAGGCTAAGCCACCTCGGCACACAAAACCAATCCCACCCCCCTTCCAAGAGAGGGTCTCACTGTAGAGTTCAGGCCGCCTCAAACTCCCAGGCCTTCTATGAGTGGTGTCAGAGCTGAGCCATGACCCTGGTATGTGTGGTGTCAGAGAGGAGTTGTGACCGTGCTGTACATGGCATCGGAGTTGAGCTGTGACCACGGCGTGTGCCGTTTGGTCGTGCTGGCATGCTGTGGTGCGCAGCCCACCTCATGGCTCCCCTTCCTGACGATTCCAGGCTCACTCAGAGCCAACCATCCCCCATCCACAGGGGTGGGGGTAGAGCACTGCAGTGAAGATGTTTGCTAAGGGTGTGGGTGAGGGGACGGAAACACTTTGGACCGAAGGGACACACGGATTTCACGCATAGAGATTTCATTCACCTCAACCTCGGCCACCTCCCCTGCTGAGGACCCTATCGATGCTGAATTCACTCCTCACTGGCGCTCATCTTCCTGCCCATCTGCCACCTGCTCTCCCCACCCACCCACCAAATGGGCGTGTTCAATGGAAGCAGCTTTAAAAGAAGAAGAGGAGAAAAAGCCAAATAACAAAGAATCGTGTAATTACCCTGCAGCTCCTTGTCCTCGGTAATTTTACGCCTGTGTTGCTATAATTACACACCACATAGAGTTACAGAGTTGCGGTGCTTGTGTGGCCGGTCAGTGACATCTGCAGGATTTTCCGATAGGAAAAAAAAAAAAAAAAGGAAAGCACAGGGAGCCTGAGTTTGCAGTGCTTGCAAGTAAAACCCTTCACCCCCTGACCAGTGCGCACGCACCAGACTCCTCTCCTTCCTTGTTCACCTCTGAAGATGGTTTCCAAACTCCTCCTGCTTCTTTCTCCCCTGTGGCCACCTTCCTCTGTCCCAGACCCTGGCCACAGCCCTCCATGGCTGTCTATGCTCCATGTGGCCTCTGATTCTCTTCTTAGAGGCAAATCTGATAATCTTACTCCCTGGCCAGTTGTCTTCACAGGCGTCTGCTATCACTTGGATATTATTTGCGAGTGTCTGGGAAGTCCGTGTGTTGATAGCTTGGTCCTCTGCTCAGGACTCAGGGCATCATGGAGAGTAATTAGAAAGGAGTGGGCAACCGTGTTTTGAAGGGATTAATGAAGGTCTGACAGAACTAGATTAATCCCTGCAAGAATGTCAGATGCTCTAAAGGAGCTGGCATCTTTCCTGAAGTCCTCATTTTGACATCCTTGCGCATTGCCATCATTAGGAGGCCATGTGCCATGGGGGCCCCAGCAAAGCCAAGTAGATCCTGGCTCCTTGCTCTTGAATCTCCAGAACTGTAAACTATATAAGTGCCGTGTGTGTGTGTGTGTGTGTGTGTGTGTGTGTGTGTGTGTGTAAGTGTGTATATATGTATAAGTGTGTGTATGTGTGAGTATGTGTTAGTGTGTTTCTATGTGAGTGTGTGTGTAAGTGTGTGTATGTGTGTGTTTGTATCTGAGTGTGTGTATGTGTGTGTTTGTATGTGTGTGTGTATGTGTGAGTGTGTTTGTATGTGAGTGTGTGTGTGAGTGTGTGTATGTGTGAGTGTGTTTGTATATGTGAGTGTGTGTGTATGTGTGTGTATGTGTGAGTGTGTATATGAGTGTGTGAGTGAGTGTGTGTATGTGTGAGTGTGTTTGTTTGTGAATGTGTGTGTGTGTGTGTGTGAGTGAGTGAGTGTGTGTGTGTGTGTGTGTGTGTGTGTGTACCCTTACAAAGGCCCCGCCTCAGGTATTGTCTAACAGCGAAGAACAGGCTGTAGTGAGTGAGCAGGTTACCACTGTCTAAAAGAGGAGGAGGAGTTGGCCATCATTGCAGGACGGTGAGAAAGTCACTCACAAGACACTCGCAGCTCATGCCTCCCTCCTCTGGCTCGGGCTTCACTCCAGGGTGAGAGCAGAGGTGAGGCCCAGCCCCAGCACCATCCCTGTGCCAGATGGCCATGCTCCCGCCCCTCCCAGGCACGCAGAGGAGCTGCAGCCGGTCACCTGGCAGAGGGCTGTGGCACACTCTTGAAGTTGGCAGGAAGAGGGACTGGGTGTCAGGTGAAAGGGGGCATCCCACCGCTTCTTAGACCTTCAAAAATGCCATCAGCAGCCTCTTGGAAATGGCGTTTGTACGTCTCCTCCAACCAAGTCAGAGTGAGAAGCCCAGAAACCCCCAGACTCATGAGCTCAAAAGACTCTGCAGCCAGTGAACTGTGTTCCCATGAGCAACAAGAGCGGCTGGATGGGTGCTGTCACGAAAACAAAGCTCAGAACCTACCCCGGCCACCTAAGGCCTGACAGTTAACATCCTCAAAGCCAAACTGCATGGGACCCTGTCAAACACTTCCTCGTCTGTACCTGTGTCCTCAGCTCTGGATTCAGAGAGGGTTGGTGTCAGCTGAGCACTTCTGCCCTAGACACACCCCTCTCCATCCCTGCCCCAGGCCCAGCTGCACACCCTCACCCTCATAGTTCCTCACCATGGTCTTGTCAAGATGTGCTTCCAGGAGTCATTTCTCAATGCCCTTCCCTCAGGGCACTGCCATGCTGGAGGAAGGGAAAACCAGGGTTGGTCAGAGAGGCACAAAGTCCCTGCCGGATGACAAGGACCTGGGAATGACATGGTGGTCATGTGACTGCTCTGTTAGAATAGACTGTCGGGGCCCAGATTCGCCAAGCAGTGCAGCCAGCTAAGTCTGAAGCCTTCAACACAGAAGTCTTTGGGAGAGGCTTTTCATCCAAACCCTGACAGCTGTCCATATATCTCCCTCTCCTCTGTGCCCTGTGGCTCTGAGCTAAGGGTTCATCACATAGACTGAGAGGATGTTCACACAGTGACCCCTGGGCAGGTGTGTAGCTCAACCCATGGCAAGATAAGCCATCCCTTTTCCTGCCTCAAATATACACCACACCTGGAGAAATGTCAGGCCCAGGCTGTGAGGCCACCTTTGAACATTTTCCTGTCCTGGCTCAGATGACATAGGTCTCTATGAAGACCACTGGCTTTCTTAGTCAATTAAAGTCACTCTGTGTCCCCACCCCCAGGGAACAGGTCCCACTGACAAGAGGAGAAAGATAGAAATGGCCTTAGGAATCCATATACCCCACCCTACCCCACTCAGCCCACCCCCTTTACAAGCTCTCTGTCTCCAGAGAAATCCTTCTCCAGAGAGATCTTTCTGGTAGGGGCGGTGTCTCCTTCCCCAGGAGGGCTGTGGGAGAACATCTCTCCTGAGTGCTCCCTGTAGAGGAGAGGCAGAAGGGAGCATGTCTTATTGATGACACCCTGCCCTGGTTTCCCAGGGCTATCATGACCTGTCAACCCTCTCTGGTGACTTAACTGCTTCAGCTTCCATTCATCTTGTCCTCTGTGCACTATGAGCCCTGGGGATTTGAGCTAAGCTAACGTTCATCGCACAGCCCGAAGTGATGTTCAGTGACCCCTGAAATCCTCAGCTCATGGTGACGTCTCTCTCCTCTTTGCCTCCATCTTTCACATGGCCTCTCCCCTAAGCAGCCCCTATGTCCTCTGCTTCACACAGGGGCAGTCCCTTATAGGGACTTAAGACACATCTAATCTCATCCTGACCCTTACTTTGGTCAAATCCGCAGAGAGCTTATCTCCAAGTAGGGTTACACTGTGATGTTCTAGGTTGACATAGAGTCAGAGTCAGGGAACACAATGTTCAACAGGGAAACTGAGGCTTTGTAGAGCTTGCATGCTCACCTGAGACCACATGCACCTGGATCAATCAGCAGCATCCCTGCTAATTCAGCTCCTTTGCATTGTCACTAAATCTCGGTCCTCCCCAGTACAGGGTACCCAGCCCGGGACCTATCCCAATGTTCTGTGCAGCTCTTCAGCTGTGGATCCTGCCCAGGTCTGTGGTGGAG
This sequence comes from Psammomys obesus, assembly GCF_907164565.1. Classification (NCBI taxonomy): domain Eukaryota; kingdom Metazoa; phylum Chordata; class Mammalia; order Rodentia; family Muridae; genus Psammomys; species Psammomys obesus. Next base: position 12,213,991 of record NW_026596149.1, on the reverse strand, counting down.
CAACAGGAAGGTGATGGCCTGGATGAGGGAACATTACATAAACCCAGATCACAGGAAAGCCAAAACTATAGGGAGGCCTGCTCAAAAGGCCAGACTCCCCCATGCTGGCTCTGTGGGATAAAACCTGACTCGAAAGCTGTGCTCAGAAAGGTCTGTGTCTTTGTGGAGGCGAGAGGTGAGAGGAGGCATCGTCAAAGGCTTCCCTCCGTTTAAACTGCCATTGAGCTCAACCCTGTGCCAGGCACAGATTCCAGAAAAAGCACGGGCCACGCTGAGCTTTAAAGGGGGCAGTCACCTGGCTGCGTGCAGATCCCAGACTGGTGGAGAAGCAGAGGACTCAGATCCTGGGCTCTGAGACACCACAGAGACGCACAGAGAGGGAGGCAAACGCAGAGGAAGAAAAGTTCTCAGAATAACACAAAATGAAGGAAGGGCAGTTCTGGCCAGGGGGACCATGCAGGAGAAAGACAAAACTGGCCTAGAAGTTTCCACAGGGATGAGCTCTCGGGGACAAGAGCACAGCATCTTTGGCTTGCTATGTTTTGGGTGAGCAGGCAAGATCCCGTTCCTCACCCTGTCTCACGATCGTTGATGGAAGACTTAAACTTAAATGTAGCCCTCGTGACTCCAGCTTGTAGAGGGTGGCTGGAAAAGACTGTTCTTGAAGGCAAATAATAAGGCCAGGGACTCAAAATACTGAGAAAGTATGAGGTGGGCCTGAGCAGTTCTCGGGGACAGCAGCAGGAAGCGCCTGGCATAAAGCAGGTGGCTGAGCGGTGCCTTCCTTTGGGTAGCAATGCTAGCGTCCCCACATGCTCTGCTGAGGACCCAGACACCACCTCCAGAGCAAGGGAAGGACAGAGTTTGCCCAGCAAGTTCACAGCCACCAAGGGGTCCCACAGACCTCCCCTCTAAGGTGACTCATAGTGGGAGGGGTTGGGTCAGACAACCTAAAAGTCCTCCCTGAGGCTTTTCTTCATCCACAGTCCATTTCTTCCTTCCTAGGACATGTCTGTGACCTGATTTTCTGAAAGATGTATGTATACACATATACACACGTGTGCCCCTGTGTGTGGAGACCAGAGGTCAGTGTTGGGTGTCTTCCTCAATAGTCTCCCTGGTTTATTATTATGTTATTTTGTTTTTGTCACAGGGTCTCTCCCGGAATCTGGAGCTCACAGACGGCCAGGGTGAGTGGCCAGCGAGCCTGAGGGATCCCCGTCTCTGCATCTCCGGTTTTGGGGTCACAGGTGCACAAGGCCATGCCGGGATTTTAATGTGAGTGCCGACGATGGAACATGGCAAGCGGTTAACCCTCATGAGCCCTCTCCACGGCCCCCTCTGGTTGTTTCTTGCCCTCTTGCTTGCATGTTTTAGGTGCTCAGTAAATGTGGCTAAAGAAATGGCGGCCCCGTTGCTCTCTTCCACCTCTGTCCCTGTGCGTGTTGTTTTGTGTAAAAAGCTGCTGACCCGGCCGAATGGAGGACACAGAGAACCCCGAGGCTGTGATTATCACCTAGATGGAGGCTCCTCTTGGGAAGGACAAGGGACAAGTGAGTGGCCTGAGTGGCCACTATCAGGGCTGCTCCTGAGAGGAAAGACAGGGTGGTGGGTTGGTGACAGAGGGGCCCCAGAAAGTACCATGTGAGGTGGACTTTGAATCATGATTCCTCGCACTCCACTAGCCACTCGCTGCATGAGTCCCCTTCTCACCTGTCCTTGAGTGTCCATACTTGTTCGCTCTGTCACATTTCCATGTCCAAGCCCTGGCATGTCCCCAGCCCATGCCTGGATGTCCTTCTCTGCTCCAGCATTCCTTTGATGCTCTCTGATGACTGTCACACACCTGTGGACAGCCTTGCCCCTGCCATGTCCTGCATGGCTCTTGCCTCAGGTACCACACAAGGCTCATTCCCCATCGTCTCTGTTCAGATGTCACTTTCTCCAGGAAACCCACCACAACCACTCCCTTAGAAATGAAAAGGCAGCATTTTCCACCCCCCAAAATGAGTAGCGTGCTGACAGAATCACAGAATCATGGAGCACACTCGCTCCATGAGCTCCCGTCGTTCTCTTCATGTAAGAGAGACTGAGTCTTTTTCTCAAGGGCACTAATCCAGCATGAAGGCCCCACCCTTAGGACTAATATCCCCCGAAGGTCCTGCCTCCAAATGTTACCACCTTTTGTGTTACAGTCTTGACACACAGATTCAGAGTGTCAGGGTTTGCATCTGAATCGTCCTCCACGTGTTTTAAGTGTTGCCTCACCCCACCCCACCCCACCCCCACTTGGAGGCAGTGGTCCTGGGGGTGGCAGAGCCCCTGAGAGGCAGAGCTGAGTCAGTGGAAGGGGCTCATTAGGGCAGATCTTGGATGGTTATCCTTACCTTTAATCATCCTCACCATCCCAGCTCTCGCTGCTTCCTGGTCTGCCGTAGCGGAAGCAGCCTCTACCACAAACTCCCTCTGCCATGAACTCTGCCATGCCTTTCCCAACACGGTGGGCTGAAACCCTCTTAGATGAGCCAAAATGCATCTCTCTTCCCTCAAGTTGCTCCTGTCAGGGATCTGGCTCACAGTGACGAAGACACAACCAACACCAGCATGCCAAGCATTCCAGCAAGGCTCTATCCGGTAACCCCGCCGCTCTGTTCAAAGATGAAGACTCACTCCTGATGTTTGATGGAAACTCGCCAAACCACGACACCTGCTCCAAGCTCTTCCTGAGAAGTCTCCAGGTCATGAAATTACACAGCTCTGACATCTCCAGGGGCCCTCTTTGAGGAAGGCGTGTATAGAGCTACTGCCTCCAGGCAATGCTCACAGAATGCCCCTCCGTGTCTTCTCACAAAATCTCCATGAGTCAGGACATATTGGACCCATTTTACAGGGATCAAGCAAAGGCTTCTGATGGTCAAGAATGTTCCCTAGGTCCTCAAGGCTGCTCAGTGGTCAATATGGAACCTCAGTCAGCCTTCTAGACCTCAGTGCCCTTCTTTGTGCCGTTTCTGTCAACACAAAATCCTAGACTCTACCCTTCTTGGTTGGAAACATAGGATGAAATACTTCAGGGGAGGGTTCCATTTTTTCATGGGGCATCACAGACTACTTTTTTTTTTTTTAAATCTCAAGCAGAATTTTAATTCGTACCAACCAAAGTAATGAATGGGGCTATGACGTGCTAAAGACGTTGGGAATGAAGCATCTGTGAAGAGAGACACCATCTCCAAGCTCCCTGGCTAGGGAGCCCAAAGCTTGTCACATGGCCTGCCATTCTCTGCAGGAGTGACAGCAGAAAGGGACATACACGGAGGTGTCTCTGTTCACACACAGAGCAAGCTGGCACCAGGTCAGGCTTGAAGCAAGCCCCTCCCTGTTCTGGGCCTCTCCTCTACCCTCGCCCGCCTGTAGCTGGTGTTGAGCAAATCTGAGGTTACATCGTACACTGAGTGAACCTGATTCTGGGATGACCCCCACCACCTGATAGATTATGACAGCAAAGCTATTAGCAAAAAAAAAAAAAAAAAAAGGAGACCTTTAGGGTTCCCTGGGCTGGGGACTGTCAGCCCTGTGTATGCTAGGGTCACCCCAGGGCTGAGACAGTCCGGGGCCAGCCTTCTTGGGGACAGCTGTTCTGGGGTGGCGCTGGGCCTCAATGTGGTTTCAAAGCTCCTCATCAAATGCTTGTGGGATGTGGCCACACGATTGACCCAACTGCCCCGTTTTAGAGATGAGGAGCCCAACTGTGGGGCTTTGGGAGGATTTTTCTCTATCTGGAGTCATGCAGGGACCAGGACAGGCAGTAGGAAGCTCACATCTGGACAGATCGGCAAGCAGAATGGAATGAGGGCTGGCCTCTGGGGGATGAGGCTCCCTTTCCTTGATATCAGACTCAGACCCCCGACTGGGGGATGATGCCCTACCTTCCTCAGCTGGTCCGCTCTAGAAACAGCCCCCCGCCAATTGGGCCCAAAAGTATTCTGTACCAATGCCATAGGCACTTTCTAACCCCACCAAGCTGACCGTGGAAATAAACCATCAAAATCCTGTTTGTGACCTCAGTTAGACCTGGGGGTCATTCAGTCCTGTACTGATTAGCTCTGTATTAACTAGCTGTGTGTTCTTTGACAAATTAATCAACCTCTGTGAGATTTGTGTTCATTATCTACTGTTTGGGGATCATAGCAGCACTAACTGCACATTTGAGTCTGCTTTGGGGACACTCAGCAGCTGGAAACTATTTTGACCAAGTCATTCAAATCACTCCACCAGTTCCCTTACAGCTGGGACCCCAGATCACATGAGACCAAAATGGATATTCAGAGAAGTCAAAGCACTTGCTTGAGGTCACACAGACCTGGGTGGGGCAGGTCTGGAACTGGACCACAGACCCTAGACTTTCATTTAGCCCGTGGGTTTTCCATAGATGCTGTTTGCCAGGACACCCGTATCTGCAGCATCTCTCAGGCCTGGCTGGCTCGTTGCATTGCCTGGAAAATGAGCCTGGAAAATCAACTCCTTGTTAGAACTCCTATGGGGAGTACATAGAACGAAGCAAACCACTGTCCCTACAGCCCCACAGTCAGCTGAGCCCCTGGAAGGAGACTAATGAAAACCATGAATCCTGGGCTGCAACAGCTGTGGGGGATGGGTGAGGGTGAGCTGGGTAGAGAGAGAGGGAGGGAGGGAGAGAGAGAAGAACTCATTTGCAAATGAGCAGGAACTGCTTAGCTGTGGATTTAGTGTCCGAGGAGGGACCATCCGTTACATTTATGGGAGAGATAATTGCTTAGGATCGCCCAGAGCAGCAGACAGAGGCGCTGCAGGAAACAGGTTTGGACAGGCCATAGGGGGATGCCTCGAATCAGCAAGAAACCCCAGACAAAGGCCACTGGCAGGTAGAAGGAGCTGACCCAACCCAGAGGAGTCTTTCTTCCCACAGTGTTCGCTCACACTAGGGTCACCGCTCCATATTAGACCTAGCTGAAGGGGAACTGGAGGAGATCAATCAAGCCAACAGCAAAGAGGTAGCCAGTGGGGTGTCGAAAGAACACGTCTGAAAGCAGAAAAGTAGGCATGACCATATTCAGCCACAAAGGCTCTGTGGCCCAGCCCATCTGTCTTGCCCTCTCTGGCCCTCAGTTACCTCTCTCTTTCTAAATACTAATCAATTTCTTTTACAGTTTCATACATGTACGAAACACACTGTAACCACTCTCCACTCTCACTGCCTCCCCAGCCCTGGCAATCCCCACTCCTCCCTCCAGAGTCCTTTCCCATGTTGACATCTTTTTTGTTTTGTTTTATGACCCCCACCTCTCTCAAGTTAGGCTTAACCATAACTGTGTGTTCCCATGGTCATGGAAATGTCCGATGGAGCTTGGAGGGTTTACCAGTGGACACACATCCTAAAATAACAGCTCCTCCTCCTGCCGAATCCATCAGCTCAGGAGGGAGGGGCAGGGTCCCACGAGTCCTTCTTCCACCCGTGATTGGCTATAGACAGGTCCCATCTTTCCCAGACTGTAGTTGCTGAAAGTCCATCACTGTGATGGTTATGTCATGCCCAGAATATGGGGAGAAGAAAGGGAGGCAAGGAGTACATTCTTGGAGAGAGAGAGAGAGAGAGAAAGAGAGAGAGAGAGAGAGAGATTACTGGAGGTAGAAAATTTTAAGTGTGGATAGAATAAGAGGATAGGGAAGAAGGGGATTCAGTGCAGGAAACAGTTTTCCTGCAGGGTGAGCCAAACTCCAACTTTCTGAGTCCCACAGAAAAGAGAGAGCAAGGCTCAGCCAGGTAGAGCCAGGCAGGGCAGTTAGCAGCCCCAGGTAGGGCCAGCAGCTGTTGGCAGTGTGCCGTGGGCTTCCTGATAATGACAGCTTGGAAAATAGCACCCACGTTCCCCACTGAGCTGCCAAGTTGACTGAGGGCAAGCCAACCATGGCTCTGGGATGTTTCTTTAGTGACAGGGATTTGGGGGACCAGGTAGATCAGGCTCAAGATGATCCTATCCCACTAGGATCTGGGAGCATTTGAGGATGGTGAGCACAGGCACCCCCTATAAGGATGACTGTGGGGAGGGGCAGCAGGGAGGGAGAGGCAGGGACTGGTGCAGCCGAAAGGCAAGAGTCCCAGCAACAGCCCCAGCAATAGCCCCTGGAAGCCCCTCTATCCAGCTTCCGAATTCTCATTAAATCTGAAAACTGGAGCCTACCTCAGGCTCTTTTCTCCTCCAAGCACATTTTTTTTCCTTAACTTCAGGGTAGATGTATTGTGGACGTGTGCTTTGGGTCCATGGAGTAGGGAGGGTTTCGGGGAGAGTGTCTGTTTGGGGGTCTGAAATCCCTGTTCCTTGTTAATCAGAGCTGAGAAATCACCCTCCAGAAACAGGCTTTTCTGCTAGCAATGCCAACTCCTCAGCTCTTCCTGAGAACCAAGCTGGGACCACCATCAATGGTGACAGAGATGATAGCCACATGATAGAGGCAGCTGCTTGGCCATCTCTACAGCTTACCTACCTTCAAATAGTGTCCCTCACTCACTACCTCTGCTGGCCTCAGGGCCTCGAGCTGCAGAGGTGTGGTCCCCAGTGACATCACGACCCTCTCCTCTCCTCTCCTCTCCTCTCCTCTCCTCTCCCAGGCGGCTCCACTCCAGGTCCTCGCCTAGCTCTTCATACAGCTGAGAACAGCTCCAGAAGTCACGGTGGCAGGTGGTGACAGCTCTTGGGTCAGGCCCCATGGCCTTCTTTCTTGCCCAGTTACACTTGGGTGGTCTGGCAGGCGAGGCCACCTCGGGGATGCTTGAATGCTTTGTATGGAAACCCAGCACACACCTGGCCACCCTGGGATGCTGCAAAGCTTTCTGTATGTAGGCCCAGCATGTGCCTGGCTCTCTGCTCCACAGATGAACAGGTAAGGTGAGGCATGAAGAAAAAACTACACTGAGTCTCCGCCCAGTTTCCATCACACAGCTTCTTTTTATCTAGTCTTGGGCCCTAGTTCATGGTCCGTGGACATGAACCACGTGGACAGAACCACCCACATTTGGGGTGGGTGTTCTCTTCTCTGTTAAAGCTCTCTGAAAATGCCCTCAGAGACACACCCACAGGTATGTCTCCCAGGTAATTCCAAACCCAATCTCAATACTAAAGGAGGCTGTCCATCACTCACACAGCATAACAATGTCACACTGCCTCGCCAGTGAAGCGCTAGAGCAGATGACTGAGCCCTGACAGTCTGGGATGTATCAGGAAGTTCTCAGCCCTGCTCCTCCCTCCTCCAGGGCTTAAGACCATACCCAGAGTGCCAAAGGCTCACACAAGGACTGAGGACACTTGAAATGTCTCAGTTTCTAGTGGCACCTAGGGTTGTAGGTGGGTCAGGAGAAAGGACCTTGTGAAAAAGCAGAGCTAGGGTTTGAATGTGCTCTCCATGGGTGACGTATTATAAAGTTATCCATCAACACGACAACAGTGCTGGAAAGTAGGCTCTTTAATGGGGGGGAGGGTGTCCAGAATCCGCTGGAGTGGGGGTCATTATGAATCCTCCTCTTCTGCCAGTAAAGCTTCAGGCATTGACAATGTCTCAGGCAGCTGGGGTTAGTTAGGGTTTAGGTATAAAATGGCTGCCATGCATTGAAGGGTAGCTATTTAGGGAGGCTCTATAAGGTCTGGGATGGAAGGCAAGATAAGTTGGGGGCAGCAGGTTCCTGGAGGTGCTTCCTGGAGGACTGGATCGTGTCCCAGCTCCCTCTACCCTCCCTCCGTCTTTGCTTCGTGTCTGCCATGAGAAGAGGCCAGGGGCCTCTGCCACATCCTCCCACCCCTGTGATGTCTGCCTCACCATGGGCCCAGAAGCAACAAAGCCACAGACTGTGGGCAGAAACCTTGGAGCCAAGGAAATAATCCCTTCCCTGGAGGCGTCCTCGTAGCTGCTTTGGTCGCCGCGATGAACAATTGACCAATTTGGGCTTAATGTGCCAAGATGACGAGAACCAGGTGACTAAACTGTCTTCGTCTTCATCAGCTGCATTTCTCCTCACAGTGAATTCTAGCTAACACAAATCAAAGGAGAATTTGCTTTGGGTTACCCTTTGCTATATGGTGAGGAAACCCTACTGGCTCAGCAGGAAGCAGAGAGCCCCGCAGGAGCAAAGCGAGCCTCTCACCCAGGGGTTCGCAGCCCGTGGGTCGTGACCACTCTAGGGTTCGAACAAACCTTTCACAGGGGTCGCCTGAGTCCATCGGAAAGCACAGGTGTTTGCATTACAATTCATAGCAGTAGCTAAGTTACAGTTATGAAGTACCAACTAAAATAACTTTATGGTTGGGGTCAGCACCTGAGGGGCTGTATTAGGGGGTCGGAGCGGAGCGTTAAGGAGGCCGAGAACCGCTGCTCTAGGCCTTATGACCCCCACCCCCAGCAACCTACTTCCGCCAGCGAAGCTCCACCTCCTGAAGATTGCGCAACCAAGCCCCAAGCTCACGTCTGATGCAACCCATTCGCATATCCCTAAAGATCCCACAACTGCCCGAAACAATACCTCCAACCAGGGTTCAAAACCGTGAGCCTGGGCGAGGGGCATTTCACGTTTAAACCATATTATCTCACGCTCTTGGGGTCTAGAAGTTCACAATGAAATTTGAGTTGAACTGATTTCTGGTGAGGGCCAACTCCAGGCATACAAATGCAACCCTTTGATTTCATCTTCATGTGGCGGTCAGAGAGGTCATCTCTCCTGCGTCTCTTTTCATAAGGGCACTAATTCCATCCATGAGGGTCCTGCCATGATCCAATTACTGTTCCATGGCCTCATGTCCACATATTATCAAGCTAGGTGCTTAGGTTTTATCTTATGGGTGTGAGTGGCTCAGGCTTACAACCATCTATCTAGTCCTAGTGGGCAAGAGCAGATAAGAAAATGCAAGTTAAATTGCTTGCTGCTGGTCGGGAGAGACAGACAGCCCGGAAGTTAAAAGCACTGTCTGCTCTTCCAGAGGAGCTGGGTTCAGTTCCCAGAACCCACATGGCAGCTCACAACCATCTTTAACTCCAGTTTCATGGGTTCTGACGCCCTCTTCTGGCCTCCACAGGCACTGCACATACATGGTGGCCCCGCACACAGACATTCAGACAAAATACCCATACACATAAAAAAAAATAAAATTTCAAAATATAAAATAACAATAAATAAATATCTTCCTGCCTGGAAGAAAGGGTGAAAAGGCTATGAAGTTGGAGAGCCGTGTGGTCAGGCAGGAGCAGGGGCAGAGGCAGGCTCAAGGCTCTAGCAAGGTTTTGTTTAGGGAAAAAAAAAAAACAAAAAAAAACCTGACACTGTTAACAAACACCCTGAGGCTCCATGAGTTGCCTGAGGACCTTCCAGATCCTGCAGATCCTGGGTGATTAGGAGGAGGAGGAGAAAGAAGAAGCCAGAGAAACTTGTAATGAAGAGAACCCTGTTATGAACTCAGGTCTTAGAAACAAGAGAGGTTAGTTAGGATCTACCCTTAAATGGAGTGGAGATGGGGGAAGCTTTCCCTGTCCCTCCAGCCCACAGCACAGGGGCCAATTTACCTTGCTTACCACTTTCTTTAGGTTACTGCTGTCAACACTGGGGTAAGATGGCATTAGCATTGACATGCATGTATCCTGGGAAACACTCCTTAATGCTCAGGAAGACACAGAACTGTCAGAAAACACCAGGCCGCAGGGCTGAAGAGCTGAACCGTTCATCAATGAGACCCAAAGGTGCCCATGGTGACTTTTGAACCCACCCTCCTGCTGGAGAAACCAGAGGTGGGATGGGTGTGAGTCTGAGATGAGGCAGGTTCTCCAGCTGTGCCAGATGTCAGGCCTCAAGCTGACACTTCCCCAGTCTGTGGTGTTGTGTTATGAGCAGCAGAAACAGACCAAGAAATTGTCCCTCCACAGGTGCTGCAGATGTGAGAAAAGGAGTTTGTTCAGATATTACAAGACCTAAGAGAGCACTAGAAGCCAACAATCTAAGCATCTATACCAAAGGCCACTCCCCTAAAGGCACTATAAGGAAATGTTCTAGAGGAGTTAATGCCTGGCTCGGCTAACAGGCAGAGAAATGGGAAGAAGCAAAACATCAAATTTCAGGGGACGCCATATTGGAAGGTCTTGTTCACCGGGTTAAGCAATACAGGACTACTTCTAGAGAGCGCTGGGCAGAAGGTGAAGCTACGTAGGAGGCAGGTGGACTAGAGCCTGGGTACGAGCCAGAAACACATCTTATTTCCTACCAGGAACCTTTCTGCTCAACCAGCTTTCCCCACCAGGGCTCAGCATCCAGAGACAGGCGAGAGGAATTTTCTGAAATAATTAATGGCCAATACAGTATAGAACCCAAAGGAAAAAGATATTAAATAGATGTTAAATGTGACATGACATTTACAACCACCAATTAAAAATTCAATAATGGAGAACAAAATGCTTTCCAGTTATTTCTCTTCAGCAGAGATGCCTCTTTTGAAGAAATTTGTGTCTGTGTTCAGACTGAGCCCAGGACTTGCACATGCTAGGGAGGTCAAACTCTTATCAAGACACATCCTCAGATAGGATCTTACTATGTAGCCCAGGCTGACCCTTCCCCTTATCCTCCCAAGTCCTAGAATGGCAAGCATGTACCAGGCATAAGAACTGTTGTGATTTGTCAGTCACGCTGACTGATATAACTACAGTGAGATGTGAAAGAAAACCGTTAAATTGCCTTTTACAAAAAGCCAGCCTAGTAAACCCAACAACCTTTGTTTTCCTGTGAGGTTTGGTGAGGTTTTTTTGGGGAGGAGACACTGGAAAAGCATTCTGCTCTGCCTGGAAGAGGAGAGCACAAGCCAGGTGGGCTGAGCACTTTCTGGGGGCAGGGAACCTCAGGAACACTCCTGGGGAGAATGACAGAAGTAAAACACGACCTGATCTCCAAGTAGCTTGCTGTGATGTAATCCTCTGTCTGTCTCCCCACAAAGTCTGTGGGTTCTCTGCTCACCAGCACTATGTGCAAAGGGACTATTTAAAGTAGTTTCCAAGTTGGGGAAGGGTAAAACTAACCAGCGCTGGGGACAGGGGGTGAGAGATGGTGAATATCCAGTGGATAGAGCCTATTGTCACTGCGCTGGCCACCGCATCCCAAACACAGGGCTATGCAGAGAGGCAGGTGACCAGTGGGACAGAGCACACTGGGGAAAAGCGGTAGACGCCAGCAGCACACAGCTCTGTGACCAGCTGAAGCCATCAGCTGCTTGCATCCCTGATTATTCCATTTGTGTGGCACTCGGGTTCTCCTAACTCAGCAGGCCAGCAGCGGCCACAGGAAGGACAAGAGAACAAACAACAGCAACCAGGGGAAAGTTTGTCATGGGAGAAAAAAAAACCATACACACACAGAGACAGGATGTATTTTCACTCCAAGCTCCGCTCTGGAAACCCAGCTGCTCACTCTGTATGTTAAATGTTAGCTCATTTAAAAGGAAAGAAAAAAAAAACACATCCATATCTACATAAAAGCGGCTGAAATCATCTGAGAAAGACCTCCCCTGCCTGTCCCCCACCCTTCCTGCACCCCCCTGACTCTCCTGAGCTTGATACAACTACCAATAGAAATGGAAGACTGTAATTAAAGTGAGGCCAGCTGATGTTGCTGTTCAAATTAGACTCCTTAAAAAAAAAACATTTTCAATAAAGCGAGGCTACACTCAGCATGCTTTAGTCATTACTGTAGCATTTCTCTTCCAGAAGGATTAACAAACATGAAGTCAGGGTTGAGAAATTCTGATCAAACAACGTGTTTTAAAGGGCTTTCTTCTCCCCCCTTTCATTAGCACTGTGCTGTGATTCAGTTCAATGTGTGACACGGATACGCACATGCATGCTGTGTCACTCGTACCTGGAGAGGACAATGAAACCTTCCGTGGGGTTGAACATCCCTTTCAGGGCCTGTTGGGGAAGAGCCTTACATATAAAAATGTAGGTGACAATGAATGGCCCTGTATATAAAAACATGCGCTGATTCCATTGTGAGGGGGTTGGCATTGAATTCGGGAACACAAGCACAGCGCGCTGGTGCCCTCAAGGACACTGAGCCGGGCTTGGGGGCAGGCCTTCTCGGAAACCAGGGAGACCGGGCAGACATGAGGAGGAGGCTTTCCTGGCAGCAAATGCCAGAGCTCCAGAACAAGCCCAGCACCGCTGTCTGGGACTCTCTGTCCCAGCACAGGGCACTTCAGTCTAGAAACGAATGGTAGGAAAAGGAGGGAGGGAGCAGAAGGTAGGAGGGCGGAAGGAGGGGAAGGAAGGGTTGCAAATGAGTTTGATCTCTTTCAGGAGAGATGAGCTCAGACCAGCTTAACTGAAAGAAGACATTATGTTTTCTCTATATGTGTGACGTTAAGAATAGCAGGGAGACTGGTTGGAGAGGCAGGGGCTGAGGAAAGGAGAGATGAGCATCAGTGAAGGTCAGTGGGGTTCATATGAATAGGAGTTAGCTCATATGCACAATGAAACATACAGCATATCAATATATAGACAATGATTCCTTAAAAATGCAGAACGAATGAAGGGGACACAGAAGCAAACCATGAAGAGGTTGCAAAGTATATGTGACAAGGATGGGTTTCATACCTAAAGGGCCTAGAATCCAATGTGGTCTCTGACTGAGTTAGCATAGAGGTCAGCCATAAAACCCATGTGATAGCCCCTTAAAAATGGGTACTGTTAACTGGGAACTAAAGATAAAGGCCTAGGGATGGAGAGTCTGGGATAAACATCCTGAGGAATTTGGGGCAGGTCTGTCTGCCCCACAGATAGCAAAAAATGTCACCAGGTCCTTAACAATACCTACTTCCAGCTTTCCAGGCAGGAAAACAGGTATTTTATTTCCTCCATTTGGAAAGGCCTCTGGGACCCTGCATGTTTAACATTCCTGGTTTCCCTAGTGATCTGTGGGTAGAAAGACCTTTGTGCCCCCAACATCAAAACCCATGTAGTATAATAAATTATATATATATATATATATATATATATATATATATATATATATATATATATATAATTCTAATATATATATTAGAAGCATCCATGGCAAAGGAGGAGGGGATGAAGAGCCAAGGAAATTGATACAAAAGGCCTAAGGAAATTCCTAGCACAGGCACTAGCAAAGCGTCCTGCCTCAGTCTCCTCCCTGCCATCGGCACCACCCATCCTTCCTACTCCACAGTTTCATTCCTCTCTCCCACACCCACGTTCTTCTCTCAATCCATATGGATGTGTACAACGAGTCCACGGTCAGCCTTCAGCTGCAGCAGAAAAACCCAGACCGCTTCAGAATCCCCAACCAGCTTCCCCAGAACAGGAACTGAGCCAGCCCGCATGCGCACATCTGTGAGGCTGAGCAGCATCGATCCAGCGGGATTTCTAGGCTGAAGAGGAAGTGTAAAAGAGGATATAAAGGAAACCAGTAAGAAAGGAAGAGAAAAACAAGGGAGGAGGCCAAGGAGGACTGAAGAATGTGTTTTTCATCACACTCAGAGGAAGTGCGGTGTTCCCCTCGCCCTCAGTGAAAGGATAAAACATGACAGGGGAAAACCTGGCGTTAGCAGACTTCCCCTGAGGTGCCTGTGGCAACCTCTGGAATTCCCCCTCCATCTGTCCCTTATTCAGTAGCTACCACATAAGAGCAGCCTGACAGTACACCCACAGAGGCTCTGGGGAGCATGAGCTGTGGGTGAGGATGATGGTCCCACCGTGACCTAACTTCCTGTCAGTCTCTCTCCACACTCCACCTCCACTAACACCTTGTCTCTATCTTTTCCAGAGTCACTTCACTGAAGACAAATCCGAGCAAATGACGGAATCCACGCTACCTTTCCCTTCAGTACTCTAAAACCCTACCTTCCGTTTACTCCCGAACCATTCACAGTGCAAAGGATGGAAGATGCAGGGGTTAGGGTCCTGCCCCATGCTCCATGCTCCATGCCCGGTGCCCCGTGTCCTCTGCTTCTGCAGCAGAGGCAGTTCGCACGAGGTGAGCAGGCCTCTAGCTCCGGAGACCCTCCTGTGGTGTTTTCAGATGTGCTCCTTTGCTTATTCTGCTGGACACATGACAAATTCTTCTAGATACCAGGCCAGGCACAAGGCACCAGCAGTACAGCCATTAGCACCACAAACCCCAAGATCTTACTTCCACAAGCACCTCAGACTCGTGAGGACACACTGGGGAAACTCTACCAGGTAAACCAAGAACATGGAAAGAGTATGTTGTCTGCAGGGAGTGAGGCTGCGGATGAGTCAGTGAAGGTTCCCTTGACTGGGTGGAATTTAAATCGATCAGAAAACCCATGCATTAAGGGTTGCTTAAACAATGTACCACCTCCCTGTAAGAACAGCAGTCAGGAATTAGGTTTCAGCCTAACGACGTATCTTATGATTTCTTTATAGCTCGTTCATGATAAGTCAACCACACCTGTGAGGGTCTGTCTTCAAATGCAACTATATCTAAGGTGTGAGTGATCAGGACTTCTGGATATGAATTCTGGAAAGGTCCAATTCATCCCATAAAACTCTGCTTGGTGCCGATCTAACTGCTGCTTAGGAGAAAAGCTATGGACAGGAAGCAAGACTCTGAGAGAAATGGAGCCCCCCCCCCAGCTTGTATTATTTTTATGTGTCTGTGATAAAATACATGATATAAATACCTCAAGGGAGAGGAGACATATTAGGCAGATGGTTTTAGAAGGCTCAGCCTGTCAGAACAGCTCACCGCGTGTTTAACCAGGGGCCAGGGAACACAGAGAGAGAGCGCTGGTCTTCAGCTTTCTTCTACCTGCCCCTTTATATTGTCTCTGGACTACCAGCCCATGAGCTGCTGCCACCCACCTCAGGAAGGGACTCTCCACAGAAATTGATCTCCGGAAATACTCTCTCAGGCAGGGGGAGATGGCGTTCGGATCCCTAGCACCTGCAGGTGGCAGCGTGCGCTCTTACCCAGTGCTGTGGAGAAAGACGGGAGGATCCCTCAGGTTTATGGACAGCCAATGGACCGCTTCAAGCTCAGTGAGACACTGTCTGAAAAGGTAAAGTGGAAAGTGATGGAGGGATATACCACACACACACAGAAACTCCCCTCCCTCCCAGACTTACCCAGGGTTGGGTCTATACCTCAGTGAGTTGAAATCCCGTCACACTGATCATCATTAACCACCGCACCGAAGAGAGTTTTTAAAATTACGGTGATGATTAAGCTGAGGAAGCAAGAATCTGGGACTCAGGAGTTTGACCTACATGGACATGTCTTTGGGGAAGGTGACATTTTGAGGAACATGGAAGCCTGCGAAGGAACCATCTACACCCAGCAGTGTGAGTGAGCGTGGCCTGCAGCTGGGGGAGTCCCCAGGTTCTTCCCTACCACACTTTTCATTCATTCTTCCTCCTTCATCAAGGGCGTTATTTACCAAGCAATTCTGAACAAATGTAAATCAACCTTCAGTATTTACCCAAAAGACTCCGCATCAGTGCATCACAGAGCTATTTGCACATCCATGTTTACTGCAGCACTATTCCCAGCAGCGAAGTCCCGGAACCAACCTAGGTGCCCAACAAGGGAGGAACAGATAAAGAAAAGGCATCCATACACGCCGGAATTGTTTAGCTATAAGAAAAAAATTCCACTTGCAGGAAACAAACACGGCTGTAGACCATCATACGGGTGAATCAAAACAGTCTCAAAAAGACAAATATTGTAAATGTTATGCTGAAACACGGGATTATATATGTGCAGATAGCACAAAAGTAGCAAGCAGACATTGTCTACGGGAGTAAAAGGGACCAATAGGAGGGAGGAGGGGTGAGAAGAAGCTGGAGCAGGGAATGGGAGTGAGACACTAAAAGTCCGTTATATCCACGCCCTGCCTGATGTCACCCAGCCCAGGGGAATACAATGTCCATCCCATAGGCAGATGGATAATATTGATATAAACAGATGAGCACCTTGCTCGCTGTGTTCTCCGTAGACCCTCACTGACACGGCAGGCTTTTCTGAAATGGGGAAGTTTATGCCAGACCCAGAGAGATAGCCAGCGATGGAAAGGGCAAGAAAAACAAATGTTGTTCCCACTAGAAGACACAAGTGCAAAAGCCCTGAGGCAGGAAAGGGTTAAGTAAGCACAAAGAAGCAGAGGAGGTCAGTGTGAGTAAAGACCCTGATTGGAGGGGAAAGGGATACCAGAGGAGGGCAGGAAGGGTCAAGCAGAGCCAGGCTGTGGCTGGAAGACATTTGAACACACCTCGATGACGCTAGAAGCTGGAAAATAACTAACAGAACAGCAGTGAGCGCCTCGGGTGAGTGAGGACTTTGACCTTGGGAGAGAAAAGGGGCAGTTCCGTGTTCACAAATTCAGAGCCTATGATGGAAGCCTGTGGAAGGGGTGTGTGTGTAGGCTGAGAGGCTAAATTAGTTCAGAGATGAACAAATGAGTAATCAGCTACGCATTTGACAAGACACACTGGCAGGCCTGTTGTTTTGTGTAAGGGCTGTCCTAACATAGCCACCCATGCCCCTTGGCTATCTGGTACCTGCAGCAGACTAAAGCACCTATTACCATGCACAAGTAGGCCACTGCGCTACCCATGGTCAAACCAAACTTTTGCTGCAGAACCTTTTGAATTAGGTCTAAAAGCTGGGGGAGTGTGATTAGTGTGAAACCGCAGACCACAGAGCACGCAGGAACTGCGGCTGAGCCAGGTCAGGAGGAGGGAAGACAGCAGTTCTGCTTTGCAGTGGGACTTCTCCATCTTCCCTCCTGTTCCTCCGCCCTCCCTGCCTCTGTTCTTCCTCCACACCAGCCCAGGTACCTCTGGTAGCCGGGGTACACCCACCTCTGTGGACCCTGGGGTCTAGACTAAAGTCCACTAGAATAACTGGGCCATTGAATTTGAAATTAAATCGCCCCCACGGGCCTTCTCTTTCCAGCTAGTGAGCTCATCACGGCTCAGATAATGGAACAGCTCTTGCCACTAATGGGCCATGAGCAAGTGAAGGAGGGAAAAATGCCCCTCTATGACTCCACTACGGAGAGACAGGAGGAGAAGGTCACTGACAAAAGCACCAAAGTTTTTAGTGTTTGGGAAGAACCTTCCTGTGACTAGGGAGGATCTAGAGCATAAAAAATGGACTCACCGGGATGTGTTTATAGACAGAACAGACATGCACTCCAGAGACTTAAGTCCAGGCTTCTGAAATCTACCACCCTAAAAGATCCCACTGCAAACCCATCCACAGACAAGAGCACGGGAAAGCCTCTGAGTCAGAAGAAACTTTAGAGGCCGTGGAGGCTGCTTGCCATTGAAAAGTGGAATGCACGGAGACAACCTAACGTGGCTTGACTTGGACCAC
The DNA here is from genome assembly GCF_907164565.1 of Psammomys obesus. Lineage (NCBI taxonomy): Eukaryota > Metazoa > Chordata > Mammalia > Rodentia > Muridae > Psammomys > Psammomys obesus. Next base: position 12,196,578 of record NW_026596149.1, on the reverse strand, counting down.
AAGGGCCACAGGTGTCAAAACACACAGGTGTCCCCCCTCCAGGAACTGTGAGGCCTCTGACAGGGACTAGAACACTAGGAGTAGCAAGATTTGCCAGAAATGGCTAGGCTCACCAGGAGGCTTCTGGGATTCAGTTCTAGAGCACATCTGCAGCTGCTAGCAACTAAGAAAGTGCTGGGTACGGAAACCTTCTGAAGACTGGACTCCGCTGATGCTTCTTCCAGGGCTAAAAGGAAGGCCCCTTCTTGCCTGTCACCCAGGGTTATGTGCTTGGAATTCTGATCACTTTGAAAAGGTAAGATCTAGTCAAGGGAGGGAATTAGATATGAGGGTATGTAGGCAGAGTCAGGAAAGCAAGAGTGCCCAAGTGTGTGTGGACTAGAAAGGCTTCCCTGGAGGGATGGTAATAGCAGCAAAGTGGGCATCGTCACAGCTGAGAGGGAATGCCCAATGCCTTGTGCACAGAAGGTAAACTGTTCCTGACTGGTCCCATGACAGTCACTCAGGCCGGACTGCGCTCCAGGCCCAAAACTGCTCAGGGTTGCTTCCGTCATTCTTAGTGGGGAGCACCTCTCTTGTGCCCACTAGCATTGGGAGCAACACAGAGACACATCTGAATCTCCCCCATCGAGGAACCTGCAAAGAGACGGCACACATCCAGAAAACCTACTGTCAGAGAGGCTCGGAGGGGGTGTTTAGAGCATGGGAGTTACATGGAGACACAAACATTTCACAAGCTATGGCCTCAGTTGTCTTAATTAGATCCTGTGTATAGTGGACCAGGAAAGGGGTCCATCACTATGGCAACCAAGTGGAACACAAGTAAGATCAAGAGGCCCTGAGAGTCAGAAACCTCTCCTCAGCCATCTCCCCCAAGGATGTCCTAGAACCTACCAGGAGCAAAGGTGGTAACTATTATAGTTTGGCTGTGAGATGTCTGGACACTTGGCCCCGAACATAGTACTGTTTTGGGGACCTTTAGAATTGTGATCTGGCTAACAGAGGTGGGTTACTAGGGGTGGCCCTTGAAGGCAGCATCCACTTCTGGTCCCAGCCTGGACTTTCTGCACGCTGACGTGTTACCTTATAGTCCTGGAACAACCACTCCAACTGATGTGCCTTTCCACTGTAGCCAACTGACATCCTCTGAAACTACAGCAATAGAAATCCTGCCTCCCTCGAGGAGCTTCTGTGGTGCATTGTCAGTGAGGAGGAAAGTAAGAAAGGCGGTCACCAAGGAGAAGCTTGACCAAGCTTTCCCAGCTCCCAGCAGCTGTCCACTATCATGCTCTTCCCTACTGCCACCTCTCCTAATCATTAAGAACCTCCGTGTTCCTACTCATCTTAGAGGAAAGCCTCTGGTTCACACAGTATTTAAGACGCTAGAAAAGGGTTCGAATGGCAGGCCACCATCTCTGTGCTGTCCTCCTTGAAAGGCTTTGGCCCACATAGGGAAGTCCAGTGACCCCAACACTGCTAGGCCTCCCACTTCAGAGGAAGGGAGGAAACTCTCCCGCCACCCACCAATGAACGAGGCTTTAGATTACCTAAGCTTTGCTAGAATTCCCCTAGTTTCCTATAAAAAGGCCTGTGCACCTTTGTCTGGGGTCGCCATTTTGTAAAATGGTTTCACCCTTGCATGCAGGTTTTTTTCAAATAAAACACTCTTGCCAAGCACCACCATGTGGGTGGTGCTCTCCGTGCGGTGATTTCGGATTTAAGGTTCACCTCCAACCCCCGCAAACCACCTGGCTGTGGGCTTGACCCTGAGATAGACCCTGGCTTCAGGGAACGCTGCAGGTGGCTATCTAGTGCAGTGGTTGCCATTCTGGGGGATCTGTGACTCCTCAAGGCGGGTTAAGTCCCTGAGTAGGGCTGTTTTCTCTTGGAGGCCAGAGCCATTGCTTCTGGAGTCCTCTTCTAGGGAGGGCCTCTTTGCTTTCATATCTGCTAATATCTAGATGGGGATCGGGGCTGCTTTCTCTCACCATTGCTCTTGACCTGGGACAGGGGTCACAGAAGGCACTAAGGCCCCAAGAAGATTATTGTTGGATGTCTGTAGAGATCAAGGCCCCGTTCTCCAACCTCTAGCTGAACCTCAGAGAGGGTCAGGGCCTCAGGGACTCCAAGTGATTCTGAGTCTGGCTTTGAGACTGGCTTACTAAAGGCACATGTATGATAATATACGCACAAGGACACATGCATGTTCACACCTATGGGAAAGCATACATATACCCCACCTATATGTACAGTGATAGCAGCAGACATGCTAATCTCTGGCCTCCACATGCAACACACACACATACATGTGCTCATGCACACGCTCACACACACACATACACACATACATGTGCATATAGATACACATACACACATATATACACACTCATACGTACATGTATACATACACACACACAGAGTTAGAAGCGACTTCAGCGGAATCTATTTGGACAGTGCACACAGCCAGCCTGAGCAGAGGTGGATGGGCCGTGGCTCAGAACAACCCGCTTGTTCTAATGCTTTCACTCCTCTGCCCTGAGCAGAGAGGCCCCTAGCACCTTCTTGTCCCATCTGCCAAAGCACACTTCCATAGCCGCCGGGGGGTGTGGCCAGGCCCTCCTGAAATCCACGCCCGCCAAGCCCACTCTGGCTGTGTCTGTTTCCGGGGCCAGCTTCAAGCAGCACGCTGTGGGCACGTGCCCGCTGAAAGCTGGTTTGCAAAGCAAACTCCATGAAAACAATACCCAGGTGCGCACAGAGGGAGCCGCACCAGGGGCTGTAAAATGCACAGGCGGGGATGCGTCCAGCGCCGTGCCCACTTGGTCTCAGTGGCAACAGCATGGGAGGTAGCCGGGCGCCCCCACACCTGAGCAGAGCGGCTGGCCTCCTGCTCCCCGCAGGTTTGCCTGAGCTTTCCCGTCGCAGCTCCTGTCCCGCAGGCTCCCAGGGCAGAGGGGTCTCCGTCCTCTGTGCCAGGTGGGCGCCCCACAGAGATGGGCTCTGGTAGACCTCAAGGGACCCAGAAAATGCCCTATGTGGCGCTTGCCCCGGGGACACAGTGGAAAGGCTGAGCACAACCTGCGCACATCCGTCCATCACGGAAGGAGGCCAGTGCTGGCCCTGGACAGCCCTGCCTGGGGGGATCCAGGAAGAGTCCCAGGCGAGGTGACATTGCAGCACTGAGCAGATGGGCGGAGAACATCTCTCAGCTCCCTCGGGCAGTTCGCCTGCGGTCAGGATCTGGGTCGCGCCAGGCCGCTTGGTTGGTAGCTCCCTGGAGAGAGCTTACTAGCTCAGACTCCAGTGAACTTTCTTCCCTCCGTTCCGCCCTCGCTGAGGCTCTGACTCCGGAGTCTCTGCCTTCAGAAAATGCTTCCTGTGCACACTGCTTCTCCATCTCCACTCTGGGAACTTGGTGCAGACACTGGCTTTTAATTTGATTTTTGTTTGACTTGGTTTCTCATCGCCGGGGGAAACACGAGTGTCAGGAAAACAGTGAGTGACATAGTCAGCTTCACTAAGTTGTTTAGGGTGCTCTTCATCTACAAATGTTCCTATTGTAATCACCAAAAGATCAGGGGTTTAGACTGTCCCTGGTTCCAGCGTCCTTCCCACCATAACGCTCAACTTCCGGACGTTGTCATACAGCCAGTCAGGGACCCCACAGTCTGCATTTGCTGGCTGGATCCCCAAGATGTCACCGAAGCAAGTTCCGCTCCCTGAATTTCCTGAAAATTGATCTGTAAAATTAAAGAATCTGATTTAAGTATGGCTCTGTGGGTCTATCTCAGGGTCAAGCCAGGTGGTTTGTGGGGGTTGGAGGGGAACCTTAAATCCGAAATTACGGAGGTGCACGGAGAGCACCTCACACATATGCAGTTGGCAAGAGTGTTTTATTTTGAGAAAACCGCATGCAAGGGTGAAACCATTTTACAAAATGGCGACCCCAGACAAAGGTGCACAGGCCTTTTTAAAGAAAACTAGGGGAATTCTAGCAAAGGCTAGGTAATCTAAAACCTCGTTGGTGGATGCCGGGAAAGTTTCCAGGGTTGATTCCTGATTGGCTTGCATCCAGGTGGATGAGATAAGGCTGCCCAGCACCATGCCCCATCCCGAGAAAGGATATCTGACCATTCCTGTGTTTATCTCGAGGCTGGTACTTGGGTAGGGGATTTTGTGGTCTTGTTCCTGGAATTAGTGACCTATGGCCTAGTTCCTGGAACTGGTGACTTTTCTTTTAAAATCAGGTCTGGTCCTAAAATGGAGACAAAATAGAGTTTATGTCGTCCTCTCAGGGAGAAGGAACTATCGTAAACAAAGCTCCACTCCACCTGCTCAGCTCTTCAGCAAAAGTTTCCAAACACTAAGCATCAGGAGGGGTTGTTATGGATATCAGGCGGGTTTGGTTTGAAGACAAAAACAACGCATCCTGAGTCTTTGAATCACACCCTGCTCCTGCCCACCAAGGCATCATCTAGTTAACAGTGGCTCAGGCCAAGCAGGGCTGAATGATCAGCACTATGACAGCAGCCTAGGGCTGAGGAGGTGGTTAGAAAGTAAAGTAGCTGCCGTGAAGGCACGAGGACCAGAGTTTGGATCCCAGGCACCTATGTAAATGAAGGATGAGGATGGCAGCCCACCTGTGACCCCAGCATGCAAGACACAGAGACAGGGGATCCCTAGAGCGAGCGGGCTAACTAGGTGAATCAGGGAGTTCTGGAATCAACTGAGAGAACCCATTTTAATACATACGTGTGTATGGTGGTGAGTGATCAAGGAAGACACCCAGGCCAACATTGGGCTTCCATGTAGACACATGCATGTGTACCTGAATGTATACAGGAACACCCACACATGTGCAAACACTTATGAACACATGCATGTACATTGCATACATACATACCAACGGTGGGGGCAGCAATTCAAGTAAAAACAAAGCCTTGACTTCCCCATGGAAGACTGAAGGGAAGAGAGGAAAAGCCTGGAAATGAGCATGTTTACAGCACCCTACAGATGGGCAGGGAGGAAGTCCAGAGAGTGGGGCTGCTACATATTAAGTGACTGTGCATCCTGTTTCACCTCCAGGGAGCAGACTGGGCTACAAGGTTCAGAGGACAGAGGAGGAAGGTGGGCCACGTCCCAGGCTCTGGGACCATGGGAGGGAGCTGAGGCTGAGAAAAAGGCTCCACACCCAGGAGCTTCAGAAGATGGGCTGCACCCACACGACACCAAAGGGGCCCTTGATTATTTTAGGAGTAAGCGGGCCTGGAAACAGGTGGGGATGGATGGATATGCACTCTACTGTGGAGATAAATAGGGTCTCCGGTTGTTGTATGCATTGCTAACAGAATAGTATTGCCCAGTTCCCAAAACGAGCTGAGCGCTGGCAGACATGCCTGGGCAGACAATGGCTCCACAGGTGTTACTGACGGGAGGAATTGCCACTAGAGGAGAAGTGCTGTGGCCTTTCATGATCTCAAATCCCGAACCACTTTCAGAGGATAGCGGGGGCAGAGAAGAGGTTCCGGCACTGAGTGCTCTATGTGGTCACATAACAACCCTTAATAACAGAGCACAAAGCCCCGGGCTGCCCTCTAACAGAGGCTTGGAAACGCTGGCCCCCACTTCCTCTACAGGCTTGCTGCAGGAAGAGAGTGTGGGTGTGGGTGTCAGCCTTCCCCTGCTGCCAGGCTTGCCACCCACAGCGACCCAGCCTGCATTCTGACTGTCCCCGCAGGCGCCGTGGGCTGTGCTTGGGGTTTTTACCCAGCCCCTGTGGAACAGGCTTGCCCATGGCACATGTTGGTTTCCAGGCCTTAAATGAAGATGTTCTCAACCTGTAAAGGACTGCCTCTGTGCTTCAGGGAACGAGTCACAGGCTGTCTTCCTACGGTTTGCCCCATAGAGATGTCCTAACTAGGCCACTGAAGAGAGGCAGGTGTCACTGGGCCAGGCCTCCTGGAAAGCGCTGACCAGCACCTTAGAGTGCTGGTCACCTCCATCTCTGAGGTCCCAGGAGACTTATCACCTGCTTGCTTTGTGTTCCAAATATTTTTAAATGAACCAAAGGCCAGGATTCTCTCTGCTCTCTCAGGAAAATTGCCCTGTCCATGAGACGGGATATCACCAAGCTAGCACATCCATTCTCTGCTTTCACACCAGAGAGGCTGGGAGCATCCCAGAAACATGGCCATCTGCCATCTCCAGTACCGTGGGACCAGGAGAGCCACACAGAGTTGCAGAAGCAGTGAATCGCCTCCGGCCACTGGGATACCTCTGGTGCTCACTCTAGATACAGCTGGTTTCTCCTGACATTCCACACCCAAGCCCCTCACTTGGCTAACTCAAGACTAGCTATGGCCAGGACTCTTTTGTGTGTTGGGTAATTGGTTAGTTCTAGAAGTTTCCTTCTTATCCACACTAAATCCTGAAAGCTAATAATGCTAACAGCCCTACGGAGCCCTGGAAGGAGGGCTCAGCAGTTAAGAGCACTTGCTGGTCTTCCAGAGGACCTGGGTTCTTTTCCACCTCACACATGGCAGCTAAGAAACCCCTGGAGCTCCAGTTGCAAGAGATCTAACAATTTGATGCGACCTCCCATGTGCACACAGCACGCACGCGCGCACACACACACACACTCTCACGCACACTCACACTCACACACACACACACACACACACACACACACACACATACACACACCCTCTTGTGGAGGTCAAGGAAAAAGAAAAGAAATGGGGAGGGAGGAAAGAAAGCGGGGGGGGGTGAGGGTTAGAAGGCAGAACACAAGAGAACAGACTGGCACGGAGCAGAAAACAGAAAGGTCCTCACAGAGATCTGCAGCGGTAAACAGGAAGCTGCTCACAGGCCGCAGATGCCCTCTATATTATTTCTAGGCAGCTTCCCTCTCCACCTCCTTCTAATTTTCCTCCTCAGCCTGACCTCTCCAAGTCTTTCAAGCTCCCTTCATGGCTTTGGCTCCTTGGCTTCTCGAGAGCTCCCCCACTCTGTGTTCAGACTTGTTATTTTCCCTTGACCTACTTAAACCTGTGAGTTCCTCTCTCATTCTTGCATTCATTCTGTGATGACAGGAAACCAGGTAGAGCTGACAGCAAAGCAGCTGGCAGCTACCCAGTGACCTCCATGAGCCCTTCTCGCTCCCAAAATATATAAAATTATATTGTGTGGCTTAAATACACAAAGGTAAACACATATTACATAAGGCGACATTCTCCTCAAACCTAAAGTTTGAGGGGTTTTTATTATTATTATTATTTTCATTTTAAAAGCGAACATCAAATCACTTGCGAGAGCCCATTGCACTGCCGTGGCACTGTCCCATTTTGAAGTGTGGCCCTGGAGGACAGTGGCTGCCTTCAGTGAGCTGACCATCGGCACTCAGCCCTGGCTATTCCTCGATCGATCGTTTAGAACCCCTGTCTCTGGCTGCCACGCCAGCCCTGACCACAGAACCTCAAGGGACATGGCCTTGGTGTTCGTAGTCTATGACTGCCCAGTTGGTTCAAGGGAGGGATTAAAGCTGAGAATCTGTGGCTCTCACTCCCAGCTGTCCAGTGGCCTGAGAAGCTTTATACATACACAGTGGTAATAATTTTAGGGCTGGAGAAAGAGTTCAGGTGGAAAAAGCTCTGGCCATTCTTCCAGAAGACCTGGGTTCAATTCCCAGCACCCACAAGGTGGCTCACAATCATCTGTAACTCTAGCCCCAGGGGATCCAATACCCTCTTCTGGCCTCTGTAGGCACTGTATATATTCACATGGTGCAGAGTCCTATATTCAGACAAACATACAGAAAATAGATATAAATTAAAACCTTCAAATACACATAAAAAAAGACTTAGGTTGAGATCTTGGATGCTTAGCATTGCAAAAACAAAAGCTAAAAGCAAGGGCTGGATCGGAGCTCATTTCTCATTAACCTTGACTCTGTATAGATTCCCAGGCAGGGGTGAGGGTCTCATGAGCCCCCCCACCCCCGCTGCCTTCATGACAGGATGCTGACAGGCCCCATCTCTCTTTTAAATTATGCTGAAATGCAGATAACGCACACTGTTCCGGCCTGACCTAGCGTGTGTGGTGCGGGGCAGCAAACACCCTCACTCATCTGTGTGGCCATCATCCACACCCTTCCCCAGGCCTCTTACGATACAAAACCTCCGCCTCCCTTAGTCAGTGGCCACCTACCTCCCTCTTCCCCAAACCCTGGCTGCCACTCTGCTATGTGCTGTCCCTGCAGACTCCAGGGACCTCCTATCAATGGAATCCGGTGGCGTTTGTCGTCTTGTAACTGGTTTATTTCACTTAACATCGTGTTTTCAAGCTCATCCACATTACACCAAGTCCTGGAATCTCTTCTTTTTTCTAGCCTGCTTGTTGTGTGGCTAGGTCATTCTGTGTTGCTCATGGAGGCTGTCTCTTGTCTACTGCTGCATGGAAGCATCCAGAACCACGGTGGTACATAGGAGGCACTCGCCTCGTGATGAAGGGATGATTTCAAGGAAACAAATCTACGTGAAGCACTCTTCCAGGCAATACAAAGTATTTAGAAATACTAGCCATTGCCATAACCAGCTGTCCTCATGCTAAATTCACTCATGTCCTCGAGACGGTGGGTCTCGGGAGAGCTGAAGCCACATTTTCCTGTGTGCACATACAGAGCTGAGTAGATGCCACCAGCCAGGATTCAACATCACCTGTACGAAGTCCAGCCCCTAGCTGGCCAGACGACTGTCTGAAAAGCCACTTCTAGGAGCCAGGAGGTCCCCCCATGACTCTCTTAGCTGGTCTTGATCCCTTGGCCTTACTTGGAAAACCTCCCGCTTTCCTCCTAACAGAGTTAGCACCAAGAAGATATAAGGCAGCGGAGGCATCCAGCAGTGTGACATAAACAGCAGTGAAGAAAATGGAAGGGCCACTGACCCATGGCCCTCCCAACTCCCATTGCACACCTGCAGGGCTTTGGATGGGCCATTTGTCCCTGGAGGAGCAGAATGCCACTCACAGTTCCAGGAGATTAAGAGTGTGGTATCCTAAACACTCGAGAGCAGCTCCCTCCCTCCCACCTCCTCTCTTCTCCCCTTCTTTCCTTCTTAGTTGGCATATGTGAACGTGCACACTCATGTGTTCCTTTAAGTGCTGGTGTGTGTGTGTGTGTTCTGGTGCACACATGTGTGCGTGTGCGGAGGCCAGAAGACACGTTCAGCGATTGCTTCTCATGAGCTGTCCTCCTCGTGGTTTGAGAGAGTCTCTGTCACTGGCTTGGGGCTGTCCCCTGGTTTGGCTAGGCGGTGAGTGCAGGAATCGCCCAGCCTGCTTCTCCTGCAGCTGGATGACAAGTGTATGCCTCTGCGCCCAGCTTCGTTCCACAAGCTCTGGGGATCAGGCTCCCATCCTCGTGTTTCTAAGACAGGCACTTCTCCAACTGAGCCATCTTTCCTGTCACATGTTCATGGCAGAAAGCCAGGCCCCAAGATGGCCCTGGTACCAGATGTACCCTTAGCAGCAGCACAGAGGCATTGGCAGCTATTTCGAGCCGCTGGGAGTGCTATGAGGGGATCCAGGAAGGAGGGGTGCTAGCTGCTAAACCTTTCCACGCAAAGGCCAGGAACCTCTCACCCCTGAACTGAGCCTTGCAGTCGGAAGATTTGATGGGGCCTACTCCGTCTTCGGCTGTCATATTTGGACAGCTCAGCACAGCAGCTCTTGACACAAAGTAATAATTGTCAGAAGAGGGTCAGGGCTTCACCAGCTGGGAAAACCCAAGAGCACCCCTTCAGAGGAACCCGGGCCTGTCCATTAGCAGGTCGGGGAACTTGCCCTGCTAGCATTTGCATCCTTTCTGCCTCATCAGGACATCCGACATGGGTGACATCCCTGAGGGGATGAGGCTGTGATATGCCCGCCCTCCTGCTGAATAGTGCTTCACAGATGAACCTAAATACCGCAATAATTATAAAAAGTCATAAACGCCAATTCGTAGTTCCTTTTGTCTTATTACAAAAGAAACAAATACTCTGAAAACCGGAAACAACAGCCAAGCATACAAACGAAGTGAACAGGACTTCCTCTGTGAGAGCTGCTCCTGTGAGGGTAGGGAAGCTCAGGGCCCTGTCAGTGCTGAGGCTCCTGTGCGCGGTGTATTCAGGCGCGTGTGCTTGTCTGTGAAGATGTCTTGACGAGCAAACACTTTTACTTAAAATAGAAGCCAGTCGTCAGTATAAGCAGAGACGCTATGAGATCACACATTTAAAGATATTCTGGTCACTTCCATATCTTTAGCAGCATTTTCCCATGTTCCACAAAATGGACTCTGGAATTTGTTGTAAAGGCTGGGGAATATGAATGAAGTTCAGCAACACAGACTGGGCAGCGTTGTTTTCCCAGCCCAGGGGCCCGGGGCCAGGCACCAGGGGCTGCGTCTTGGCATAACCCTGATGGGAGCTGACCCTATGGTCCAAGGAGCCAGGTCTCCTTTCCAGCTCTCTGGGTCCCTCGGGAGATTGTGACGGGGGAGGGAAAAGAGAGAGGGTGAGGAGGTGCTTGTTGGTTGTGATTCTAGAAACTCAAGCACTTTCTCCCAAGCTCCTCCTGGGTGTGGCTGAGGAGACAACTGGAACCCTCAGTTCTTCATTGTTCTCTCTCATTCTCATCAAGTACAGAAAAGGGCAGTGGGGGTGGAGGCAGCGAGCAGAGGGAAGAGGCAAGTACATTCCAGCATCACCGGAGCTTTGTGTGGAATCCGTGCTGCACCGCGCTCACTCCCTGAGGAACTTGGTGTTGTCACTTACTCCGTCATGGAGAAAGGCTTGGGAGGAGGCTCAGTGGAGGGACACTTGCCTCACACGTGAAGGCCCTAGTTCTGCAATTCCTGGCGCCGGAGGACGACATCTCAAACTCCAGGCACGCTAAGAATATGGATCACGAAGGTAGTTTTCAAGGCATCAGGCAGGCCTCCTTACTGAAGAAAGAGCTTTGGTGAGGTGTAACCAATGTCTTCATTTGTCGCTGCGTGCGTGTGGTAGGTGCGTGGTACGCACGCGTGAACGTGCATGTGTATGCACCATAAACGCACATGTGCAGGCCATCACGTGTCTTCCTCTATCACTCCCCTCCTTCCTGCCTCAGTGGGCGTCTCTCAAGGTAATGGGAGGCTCTTCCAGGCCAAGCGAGCTGTGGACGGTGATCCGACCCTGAAGCCCCAGGCTGGGGTTAGGGCCATAAAAAGCTGATTCCGGCTAACTGGTGGCTTTCCAAAAGCCAGTGTTTACTGTATACAGCTGATGACTGTGGACACGCATGCTTGTCAGTGACTAAACCCGAGGTGACAGACACAATGTCCATCACCTCCGAACTCTCCCTGCAGCCTTTGTGGGTTTATTGCTTCATTTGTGCCTTTGTCTATTTGCCATTGTCATTTTTGCTTTATGGAGGAGGCAACTCGTAATGAAAGATCTGCCCTCTTCATTTTCGTTTCTCTCGAGACGGGATCTCACTACATAGGTCAGGCTGGCCTGGAAATACAAATCTTCTTGCCTCCACCTCCCCAAACCCTGGGATTACAGCCATCGTGACACTACAGCTTAACTACGTGCACATTTTATCCCATGGGAAGACACTAGAAACTCTTCAGCTACACAGCTGAAACTCATGCCAGCCGAGGAGTGCCCCCGATTCTCATGCTTGGCCCCAGGAAACCCCATTCTATTCTGCACATCTGCGAGTTTATTTCAATACTTATTCAGTTCAGAATCCCTCCTTCTGTGACTGGCTTATTTCGCTTTGCATCTTGACTTCCAGGTTTCTCAGTGTTGACAAAACACAGCCAGACTTCTGTCTTTACACGGGTTAACTAGCATCCTAGTCTATGTGTATTCTCTGCTTCCTTTACTTATTCATCACTCCTGGTTCCATCACTGAGCTATTTTGAATAATAGTGCAGTTGCATAAGAAAAAACTCAGAGACATCCACTCTCTATGGAGGAAGTAAATCTGTAGCTGTGAATAGACAGTGTGGTCTGACATCTAGAAGATTCTAAAGAATCCGTGAAAACGCTGCTATAACTGATAATAATACAAACAAATTCAGAAACAATTCAGGATACACTATCAACATACAACAATAATTGGCACCTTATACATGACCAACAAACCATCCCAAAGGAAACGAAGAAAACAGCTCAGAGTATAGCAGCATCAAAAATAATACAATCGGCAAGATGATCCTTTTAAGTTCTTATCTACAATCTCTATTTACAGACTCCGAGCAAGCATCATCAAAAACCCAATGCTCACAGAAACAAAATAAATAATCCCATATTTCATATGGGGCCAAAAAGAACCAAAAAAAAAAAATCTAAAGAAAAAAAATAACAAAGTCAGAGGCACCATTCTTTCTGATTTCCAAATATATTAAAATCTATAGTAAACAAAACAGCTTTTATTGCCAGTATGGCGGCACTTGCCAGTAAGCCCAGAATTTAGAAAGCTGAGGCAGGAGGATTAAGCTGAAGGCCACCCTGGGCTAGTGAAGTAGTCAAGCTCTGTTTCAAACCACCACTAGCCAGTATGGGCCTGGAATTAAAACCACAGAGAGAAGCTGGTGAGATGGCCCAGTGGTTAGGGAACTTGCCACCAACCTTGACAATCCAAGCCTGTCCCTGAACACACACGGTAAAGGAGACAGCCAACTCCTGCAAGATGCCCACCTACATCCACAAAGGCACAAGAGCACACACATGCTATAAACATTGCAATAAACAAGCGCAAATTTAAAAATCGTTTACACGAGATAATGGAACAGTATAGCAAGCCATGAAACAAACCCACAGAACTGGTCAGCTGGTCTCTGACAAGGTGCCGAGACTAGCCGCCTGGAAAAGGACAGTCAGTCTCTCATGTCAACACCTGCTCTTGAGAAAACTGGACAGCCAAATGAAGAAAAAAAAATTCACACGGGATTAAAGATCTAAACTATAAATTCCTGAAGGAAATTACAGGGAGAAACGTATTGACACTTGTCTCTGCAATGATTTACTAAGCATTGACTAAAGAGGCAGCACTGTGTGAGACCGAATGTTCCACCAGCACAGAAAACAACTGGCAGTGGAAACAGCCTATGGAGTGAGGGAAAATATTTGCAGACCACTCAGACTATCAGGAGCAACTATCCGAAATACACAAACACTCCTTCGACACAACTGCAAACAGTGGCAACAAACATTCGATAAAACACCAAATGGTCCAACTCAGAAGAGGGCAAAGAACTGGAATGAGGACTCTCACGGAGGGCGTGCGAATGACGAGGTTTTCAACACCAGTAAGCTACCCCGCCCCCAGGAAATGCTAATCAGACAGTTTTTCTAAAACATAATCCTTAGCAACCTCACGTTTTTCTAACTTGTGGGTAAACACCACTGTTTTTAGCCTGGGCTTTCCATTTTCAATTGATCATCTAACTGATCCAAATACACCCCTTCAGGATGAACACTTTACGTAAGTGTGATGCTCCGATCCACCAGTAGAGGGCAGGGGAGGGCAAGAGAGGGGTACTGCTCGCTCTACCGTGCTGGCTATGGTCTACGCTGCTCCTGCCGCCCTGCTGGTTGGTGGTACGTATGCTTGGCACATGTGTCCTAGCACATCTGTCCTGGTGGCTTCAGGACCTCGGGCCTCCCCAATGACCTTGCTGAAGGTCCCCCTGCACACATACCAGTACGCCCCAAGCCTCCGGCCAGCAGCAATGCCTTGACCTCTCTGTGCGCTGTGCACCTTGTCTAACCTGTACTGGGAGGCTGTGGCTGCTGCCCAGTGACATGGGCCACGTCTGGCCAAGGCCGCCCTGCGGAGTTTGTGCTGTCGTTGTGATCTGAACATAGAACGGGCCCCTCAGACATTCACGGTTATGTTGGCAGAAGGTAGAAACTTTAGAGGGCAGGGACGAGCCCAGGTCCCCTGGGTCTGGCTTGGGGTGCTCTGCTTGGCTCGGGATCCCATTTGCATTTTCTCTGTTTCCTGGCCTCGGTGGTGCGGTGGGTTCTGCTTCACCACGCCCTCCCTCGCCCCTCCCTGGTGGACTGACACTTCTGAAGCCATGAGGGAAATAAATTCTCCCTTCTTCTGCTTCTGTTGGCAGTCTGTCACACGGACACAGATCTAGTTAACTCGAGCACCGCGTGTAAGTTTGCCCTGCCCTGCGCATGCACCCTCTCGGCCCCAGGGTGTCCTCCAGAGCCCTCCTTCCACACCTCCTCCTGCTGCTCAACAATCCTTTACAGGTGTCTTCCCTTGTTCAAATCATTTTCTAGCCTCTGCCTCCTGAACAGCCCCGCATGAACATCAGCAAGGACTGTGCATTGCCGTAAAGTAAACTTGACGTCAGACAGGAAAAACCCACTGGAACGAAGCATGTACTTATTGAAACTGTTATGTACCAGGCAGCTCTAACAGGGGCTAGAGGCTCGAGGATCTTTACTAAGAGCTGTGAGAACTAACTCAGGCAGTGTGCAGTCCCATGGCAGATCCCGTGGTCCCAGTCAGACAGAACAAACAGGGAGATTGAGAGGGGGCAGCTGAGCTCAAGGTGACACTAGACAAGAATTCCTGATGAAAGTCAGACCTGCACGGTGCTTGTCTACTGCTGCCTCGCTAGGGTCAGATGGAAATGTCACTGTTCCCCCTAAACATGGGGGCTGAGACTTCTCGTCACTGGAGATGGCTGAAATCCCATGTTGTAACAAGCAAAGAGCAAAGATTCAGAGAACAGAAGATGAAGGTCCCAGAACTCAGAAAGAGAACTCGCGAATGCACAGTTAACAACATTCAAAATATTGAATGCAGAAAGCTCTGTGTGACCCATTTCTTGATTCTGTTGAGAGAAAGGGGCCCTTCCCAAAACAGGAGACGACAGGTCAGCCCTTGTCTGTGAAAGACAGACACCCTCTGTCCTGCCACCAAAGGGTAGTTATGTTAATCAGCTCTTTTCAGTATAGGTTGTAAATGTAATAACCCAACATGGCTTCTGTGTGACTCCGTGTCTTTCCTTCATAAATCAGGAACAACGGGGTCGCCTCTGGACACTCGAGATTCCACCTACTGCAGCCTCCTGCCAGGGGCTTCTTGTTTAGAGTGTGAGGCTGGAGACAAACTTTAGCAATTACACAGGAGAGCAAATGGTGATGGCGACGGGCCAGAGACCAGAGGACACGGCCTCCCTGCTTCATCACCTGAGGTCATCTCGCTGTCTCACATGCCTGTGGGTCCCCCTGCGCAGAATTAGAGTCTCCCCATGGTCCCTGTTCATGGAGTTGGGGCTAGAATCTAACATAAAAGTACAGCCTGTTCCTTCTAATGACAAGAGCAAGGACCTGTTTTGTGCCTTTCCCCTTGTCTCTGGAATTGCTTGGCAATCTCTTCCTTCATGTTCACATGGTTTCTCTCTCTCTTTCTCTCCCTGTCTCTGTGTGTGTCTGCATCCTCTTTTTAAAAGGACATCAATTTAACAGCCTCCCTCCAGCTTCATTTTAACTTACTACATCTGCAGAGAATGTCTCTCCCAACAGCCATATGCCAAGGTATTGTGTTTAAGACACCAGCATAAGAGTTTGGGGTAACACAACAACGCATTAACTAGGGAGGTAGCAGTGGTCCTGTCATTACTGCTCACAGAGAGCCACGCTATGAGGGTGCTATGGGACACATACGGTGCTGGCCCCTTGTTCCGTCCTAATGTTATGCTTAGAGTCAGGCCTTCAAGGCCACATGGGAAGACCCCTCGTCAGGTAGGCTAGTGGCCTTGAAAGAAGAAAGAGATCCCCAGAACTGAATTAGCCAGTACCTCAATCTTAGATTTCCAGCCTCTACAACTATGAGCAATAAATGCTTGATGCCCAAGCCCCTCAAACTGCAGCCCTCGGCTACAGCAGCCTGAACAGACTTAGACAGAGGAGACCAATATTTCCAGGAAAGGGAGCCACTGGCTTTGTTGGCATTCTCATTGAAAGAGGATCTCTGGGATTTGAGGGAGGGGAAATTGGCAATAGATGGGGAGGCTTCAGAGCAGGGGCGCGGGGAGGGAGAGAAGAAGAGAGAGAAGGTGCCCTGGAGAGGTCCATTTTGTACATTGGAAGACAGGTCCTGGGGGGTGGGGGAGGGGAGGGCTGGAGAAGTGTTTGCACCTTCCCCCAGCTCTGTGTGGCTTTGTAATTGGCTGCCAGAATGCTCCTGCTGCTTGTGATGGCCTGAGCCATTGCACCTTCCCAACTGCTGCAGAATGACACACCCTGGCCTGGTGCAAAATTCTGTCACCACAGAAGGATCACTTACACTCTCTCTCCGCTATGGGCGTGGGGATGGTGGCAGGGCAGGAGGCGGGGGGGGGGGGCAAGCCGACATCTGCTTCCAAGCTTTGGGAACCGTGCATTCCGTTAAGGGAGGATGTCTAATAAGTACGCCCTGTGTGCGTAATTGTTTTTATATTAAGTAGACTTACTGCTGTGCCAGTGACAGAGCACACCCAATAAGGCGCATGCCCGATAGTAGTGTTTATAAATGTGGGCAAAAGGTCTAATACTGGCTTCTCTCTTTCCAGGGAGAGATCTGTTCTCCCAGAGGCTCATGCTCTCCACTTCAGAGACTTCTAATTTCCAAGACATCCTGCTCCTACAACAGACTCTGAGTTAATTAAGCTGCTTAGCATGCTCCTGGGTGTCCTTGTGCTTCACAAAAGGCCAACTTCTCACCTTCTTTAAAGGGACTGTGTTGGACGCGTACCTGGGGAAATAGAACGCTGCTGAGAAAGGTCCCTACATCGTGGCCTTTAGAACCCTCTCCTAACATAGAGCAGAGTTGTTTTAATACCTGCCCCCATGGGCTTTGGGAAGATTTCTCCAGTGAAAATCCCTTAAAGGAGTAACTAGCACAAAATGGAAGCCTGGTAAACAGTCTGTTATCACGGCTACCAATAATCTGGGCTGGTGCAGCTGGGACTCCTGTTTAGAATTCCCAGCCAAACGAAGGGTTAGCACTCCAGGGAAAGCCCTTAGATCACCTGAGCTGGGTAGTAGACTTCTGAGATACAGAAAATGCCTTGTTTTCTTGACAGTCAAGATTACAGGGAAGGTAAACTGGGATTACATCTCAGAAGACGCTAGAGGAGGCGCAACCAGTGAACTGTACCTCACTACTCTTCTCTTCTTCCTTTCAACAAGGAACCCTTTACTGAGGACAGCTGGGGCCTCCTTTAACTTTTTACAAAAACATAGCCCCTCTGTTGAGACCTAATTTAGTTTTTAGCATAACTGTAGCTCCTTTATTGACACCTGCTTTAGTGTTTAGCATAACTAAAGCCATGTTATCTTTCGTATCCTTTTTGATCGAAAGGTGAAATGGAGTTCAAGTTCTCAGGCTCTGCCTGCCTGACACAAGAATAGCCTTTTATGGCCTTTGACAAAAATCCAACACCCCTTCATAATAAAAGTCTTGGAGAGATCAGGGCTACAAGGCTCATACTTATAATAAAGGCAATACACAGCAAGCTGATAGCCAACATCAAATTAAAGCAATTTCACTAAAATCAGGCATAGGACAAGGCTGCCCACTCTCTCCATATCTATTCAACATAGTACTTGAAGTCCTAGCTTGAGCAATAAGACAACTAAAGGAGATCAAGTAGATACAAATTGGAAAGAAAGAAGTCAAAGTATTGCTATTTGCAAATGATGTAATAGTATATTTAAGTGACCCAAAATTCCACCAGAGAAATTCTACAGCTGATAAAATACCTTCAGTAAAGTGGCTGTATACAAAATTAACTAAAAAAAAAAAAAAAAAAAAAATCAGTAGCCCTTCTTTATACAAATGATAAACGTGCTGAGAAAGAAATTAGGGAAACAATGAGAGACCAAAAGATTAAAAATTAGCAGCTGTTATTTAAGGCCTGAACTAGCTGGGTGGAGAAGTCCAAGAATGCCCTGAGGGGAAGAACTGCCTTACTGAGTTCTTTCTCCACCTACTAGAGATACGGTTGCTAGGAAACTGGCCCATCCCCCTAGGGAGGGACACCAGGTCATTAATGGTCTGGAGACCTTCCTATAGTCAGTCAATTCAAAATGTGGCATTTTGACCAATAGATGCTTGCCAGGCAGGAACTGCCCCTGCCTTGGGCATACTGGGAGGGACCAGAATCTTCACATCACCCAATTAACCTGAGCACGGGGCTCTCGGCTCTCACCACTTAGGCGGTTGGGGGGTGTGAGCCCAAGCTGCAGCTTGTAATGATTTATAATAAAAAGAACCTCATGTATTTACAGCGGAGTCTAGTTATTCCTGGTCTTTTGGGGTTCGTGAACTGGGCAGAACAACAACATCCTTCACAATAGCCACAAATAATAAAAAATGTATTGGTGTAACTCTAACCAAGCAAGTGAAAGATCTGTATGACAAGAACTTCAATTCTCTGAAGAAAGAAATTGAAGAAGATATCAGAAGATGGAAAGACGTCCGATGCTCATGAATCAGTAGGATTAACATAGTAAAAATGGCCATCCTGCCAAAAGCAATCTACAGTTTCAATGCAATTACCATGAAAATTCCAACATAATTCTTTTCAGACATTAAAAAAGCAATTCTCAACTTCATATAGAAAAATTTTAAACCTAGGATAGCAAAAATAATCCCGTACAATAAAAAGAGCTTCTGGAAGTATCACTACACCTGATTTCAAGTTGTATTACAGAGCAATAGTAATAAAAACTGCATGGAATTGGCATAACAGAGTCAATCAATGGAATCAAATCAAAGACCCAGAAATAAACCTACATACCTACAGACACTTGATTTTTGACAAAGAAGCCAAAACCATACAATGGAAAAAAGAAGGCATCTTAAGCAAATGGTGCTGATCTAACTGAATGTCTACATGTAGAAAAATGCAAATAAATCCATATTTATCACCCTGCACAAAACTCAAGTCCAAGTGAATCAAAGACCTCAACATAAAAGCAGACACACTAAATTTCATAGAAAAGAAAGTGGGGAAGAGCTTTGAACTCATTGGCACAGGAGACAACTTCCTGAAAAGAACACCAACAGCTCAGGCTCTAAGATCAACAATTAATAAACGGGACCTCATGAAACTGAAAATCTTCTGTAAGGCAAAGGACACTGTCAATAGAACAAAATGACAAACTACAGATTGCGAAAAGATCTTCACCAATCCTACATCCAACAGAGGGTTAATACCAAAATATACAAAGAACTCAAAAATGTAAACACCAACAAACAAAATAAAATTAAAAATAGGGTACAGAGCTAAACAGAATTCTCAACAGAGGTATCTCCAATGGCTGAGAAACATTTAAAGAAACACTCAAGGTTCTTAGTCACGAGGGAAATGCAAATCAAAGCAATTCTGAGATTTCATCTTACATCCGTCAGAATGGCTAAGATCAAAAACTCAAGTGACAGCACATGTTGGCGAGAATGTGGAGCAAGGAGAACCCTCCTCCATTGCTGGTGGGAGTACAAACTTGTACAACCACTTTGGAAATCAATCTGGTGCTTTCTCAGAAAATTGGGAATAGCTCTACCTCAAGACCCAACTATAACACTCCTGGGCATATACCCAAATGATGTTCCACCAGTCAACAAAGATATTTGCTCAACCATGTTCATAGCAGCTTTATTTGTAATAGCCAGAAACTAAAAACTACCCAGATGCCCCTCAACTGAAGTATAAAGAATAGATACACAATGGAATACTACTCGCTATTGAAAACAAGGAAATCATGAAATTTGGAGGCAAATGGATGCAACTAGAAAAGATCATCCTGAGTGAAGTTACCCAGACCCAAAAAGACACACATGGTATGTACTCACTCATAAGCAGATATTAGCCATTAGTACAGGATAACCATTCTCCAATTAACAGACCCAAAAAAAGATAAGTAACAAGGAGAACCCAAGGGATGATACTTAAATATCTCTCAAAAGTAGAAACAGAATAGACAGTGGAAGTAATTGAAGACAGGGGTCAGGGTTGGAGAGTGAGCATGCTGAGAAATGAGGGTACAGACCAGCCTGAAGAGAGGGAATGGGAGGACAGGGGGCCTGCAGAGAGAAAAGAAATCATGGGCAGGGCCATATGTGAGACAAGCTGGAGACACAGGACAGGTTAGGCTCCTAGCAGGATATAAGGGTGACTTTAGCAGGGGTCATGGAGACTGAAGAGGCCACCCTCTAACTAGACTAGACTCCTAGTGGAGGGAGGAGACTTAGGCCCAAAATGTACCCTGCCTACAAGATATGCAGGGATTAAGACAGAACAAAGATTGAGGGAATGTCCAACCAATGCCTGGCTCAACCTGAGACCCACCCTGTGGGAGAGTGCCAAGCGCTGACACTATTAAGTGTACTCTGCTATGATTGCAGATAGGAGCCTAGCACAGCTGTCCTCCGAAAGGCTCCACCCAACAGCGGATTGAAACAGATGCTGAGGCCCACAGCCAAACACTGGGTGGAGTGCAGGGAATCTTGTGGGAGATGGTGGAAAAGAAGAGAGGGACTCAGAGGGGACAGGAGTCCCACGTGAAGACCAACAGATCCAACTAACCTAGACCCACACACCTAGGCATCTTACACATACATAGACAATGGGTAGCTTGGCCAACATGTGGGTCCCCTAGAAAGGGGAGAGGGGGCTGTCTCTGGTATAGACTGTGTCGCCTGCTTTTTGATCACTTCCCCTTGGTGGGGCTGCCTCACCAGGCCAAGGGGAAGAAGATGCAAAAAGTCCTGATGTGACTTGATTGCTAGTGTGAGTTGGGGAGAAGGCTCCCCTTATCTGAGGAGTAGGTGGAGGAAGTGGCAGGGAGGATGGGCATGGGAGGAGGGAGGGCCTATGATAGGGATGTAAAGTAGATTAATTAAAAATAATTAATTAAATTAATAAAATAAATAATTAATTAAAATAACTTTTACTTAAAATACTTGTTGAATGCAATGATACATGTATGTTCTGCTTAAGCAAAACCACAATACCCTGCTATGTTCCTTTCTCCCAGAATGGTAGGGAACTAGAAAGTCCCCATACCCTCAATCCCAGCCAATCAGCTTATAATGCTTTGTCTAGCTACCTAGACACAACGTATCTGGAACAGAAGTGATTCCTCCTGCTTGGTTATAGTGGGGGTTTTTTGTTTTTGTTTTTTTGTTTGTTTGGTTGGTTGGTTGGTTGGTTTGGTTTGGTTTGGTTTGTTTGGTTTTGTGTGTGTGTGTGTGTGTGTGTGTGTGTGTGTGTGTGTGTGTTTTTCTTTTAAAAACTCACCACAAGAATGGCTCAGGGTCACAGTCTTGGTTCCTGAATCTAGACTGTGTCCCTGACTGGTCAGATTTTGCTAAGCCTTTAATAAACCTCCATCTGTCTGAGTCTGGTGAGGGGTCAGTGTGCAGCTATCCCTGAAACACAACATACATGACATGTGGAGCAGAAAGTGCACTCCCCAGAACCCACTGCAGTTCCGTGGGGCTGGCTAGATTCCAGCCCAGGAATGGTGGAAAGTGATTTGTGTAAGTTACAGATCATTTTCAAGAAGAAACGTGTTCTCATTTGGCCTTCATGTAGAATGGAATGCAGATATTCTGGAGTGACTCAAACTCAGTACTGCAGGCAGAAGAAGACACGCTTGGAATAGGTGGAAAAATCTGACCCTGCGTCCCTGATGGCCCGTGAGGTGAGGACAGAACAACTCTGTACCTAAACCTCCTTTAGATTATCCTGAGTGCCTGTCCAACCACTGAGAACTGGAAGAGAAAGGAAGTGGAGCAGTGTGCCTGTCAGCGTCCAGGATTCCAGACCCAGAGGAGCCTACGAGGGCTGCAAGTGGACAATCACACTGCAGTAATACATGCAAGCGGGCTGGATGACGAAACTGGACGGAACTATGAACCAGGAGCCGGGCTGTGGGGAGGGGCTGGTGGGACATCTGTGTGGCCATGGGGACCAACTGGACCAGAGGCTGCATTATTACATGAGATCTGGTCCTCTTTTAAATAGGCTCCCCTCTCAACTACCCTTCATCTGGGCTTATCCGTGACCCTCTGGCTGTGCTCGCATTGTGCAGTCAGCGCTGTCCTGAGGGGAACCAGCAGAGGGGACGAATGTGTTCTGCTCATGTTCGGTGGACATTGCTTGTTGCACTCTTCCTTTCTGTGGACAGCAACGGGAATGGTCAACTCAATTTTTAGCTAAGCAGTGGGCACAGCCTAGAGCACAGCAGAGCCACAAGAGAAGACGCTGTGCCCGCATGCGCCTGCGGATTGTTACTCAGCCACTCTCGGGTTAGGCCAGGTGTGGTGGTGCCTGTGGGCCTGCAAGCCCCACTCTCAAGAGGCCGAGGCCAGAGGGTCCCGGGTGGGAGACCAGCCTGTCCTGGGAAGGGAGAGGAGGTGGGGCAAACTCCACAGCTGCTGAGATAGCAGAGCAGCTTCCCCGGCACTGAGGAGATTACTGGGAAGTCTTTGCCGGGAGAGTGGCACGATCCACAATTTGAGCCAGTGGGAAACCGTTCAGGAAAACAACAACCACCCCAACCACCCCAAACAAAGCAAGAAGAACACCCGCTGCGGGCAGCGCAGGCCAGCCCACCAGGCCAGCCGGCAAGTTTCCTGTTATCTGGCTCAGCCCCGTTTTAGGGGGAGCTGCTGAGCCATGTGGTAGGTGTGAGCAGAGACCTGCAGGGCCCCTGAGTGCCGGTGCTCCCCGTGAAGTCACGGCTGCCCAGGAAGCCACAGGGGCACCTAGAGGTGGCACTAGGCAGGGACACACACACACACACACACACACACACACACGCACGCACGCACGCACGCACGCACGCACATGAGTTTCACTGTTGCTGCTCTGGGTTCAGCCTCCCTCCCCGGCCCTGCTGGGTCCCAGGAAGATTCTGGATCTTCGGTGAGCCTTAATTTCCTGCACAGTGAAAGAAGGCCCCTTGCACGACACCAGTGATGTCAGGCTCAGTGAACACGTTGTCTACCGGAATGTGTCCTCAGCTCAGGCTCCCACCACCGAAGGCTTGGTGCGGGCCAGTCTGGGGAAGAAAAGCCTGAGGAGAACACAGTCTCAAGGTAGCCCCACGCTTCTTACCTTCACGGTTCAACCAGGTTTGTGTGGAGAGAGAGAAAAATCTCCTGTTCTTGTGTCTCCACCAGGAGGGAAGGAATGACTCTGAAGTGCCATGGGCCTTCTCCACAGGTTCTGGTCAACTGAGAGCCTGGGAGCCAGGGCTGGCCTGCGGTCTTCAGGGCCTCCAGGGCCCGGGAGCAGCGAACACCCAGCCAGCACGAGAAGCCTTTACAGTCACCCGACCACAGTCTTGCTTAGCCATAGCTCTGCATCTTACCCAGAACATTCTCTCTGATGGTCAAGAAAACAATATAAGACAATTATAATACATCTACAAGGAAAAGGAGGAAAAAAAAAAAAAAAAACCAAACACCTGCGCATGTGCGCAAACACACACACACAAGCATGCACGAATGCCCGAGCACACGCACGAACACATTAAAAAAAAGAACTCGAGTGTTACACAAATGGTGAACCTATCAGACATGAAATGTGAAAATAACTATGATTATGATACCAAGTGCGCTAACAGAGTGGACTGCAGGCGAGCACCCAGGGGCCGCGTGAGCAGAGAGCAGGGAAAGTCTAAGACGGCCATCTGAAAATGACCCTGTGAAACTAATCTTCGAACCGGAGGAGCAACAGTTCATCAGTTAAACAAAGTGAAGAGGAATTTGTTGACAGGCCCTTGCAAGAAACTCTAAAAGAAGAAGCTGCCTGGAGAACAGAAAAAAAGGGTGCCAGAAAGTGAGATCTCCATGCAGGAAGGAAGAACATGAGAGAAAGAGTGAGTGAGGACAATAATCTTCATTTCTTTAGTAACTGATCTAAGATTAATTTTTAGTTTGTTCAAAATAAGAACAACAATATATTCAGTTATGTAAAATACACCATTAATTATTTTTTTAACATTTATATATGTTTGGAATTTTTAAACTTTTTAACATTTTATATATTTACATATATAAATATATAATTGTTTTAATATTTATATATGTGGAACAAGTGTGTGTGTGTGAATACCATCATGCCAGCAATGACACAAAGGATGAGAGAGTGAATTAATAATGTTATTCTTCTGCTGTACTCATAGAAACCCACAAGGCAGCATAGCGTTATTTTAAAGTGACTGTGGATTATTTATAAATGTGTAAAGTCTGGCACAAGCACTTAAAAAAAAAAGAAGAGATAGGTAAGAAGGAAAGATAGGTTAAAAGAGTAGAGAAAATGGAATCGAAATGTTCAGGCTAGAGCTCAGGGTAAGTGTGCATGAGGCCCTGGTCCCATCCCTGGCAGAAAGGACAAAAGGGGAGGGGGGAGAGAGGGGAAGGACAGGGCAATTAAAATCATAAGAAACAGGAAGAGAAAGGAAACACCGGGCACAGAGACCACTGGGGTGCGGGAAACAGGGGGCACAGGAGAAGGCCTGAGGCTTGCTGGCCAGCCAACTCGGCGGAAAACTGATGCGCTCCAGGCTCAAGGAGAGAGCCCATCTCCAGGAATACGGTGGAGAGCCACAGAGCAAGAACCTGATTCCTCCACACGTGTACGCGTGTGTGTGTGTGCAGACACACACACACACACACACACACACACACGCATTAACATACAAACACCACACCACGCACACCACACCACACACCACACACACACAATGGAATTATACCAAAAGTCAAAGCCAGAAAGATAGCTGAACAAGCAAGACACTTCATAATAATCGTGAGCCAAGAGGGGAAAAAAATCTTACGACCGTTAAAACAGGGGAAATCTGGGGACGCGAAACGATTTTGTCTGAGTGTAAAGACAGGTCCACATCATCGGAAGCTTGTCCAAGCCCACGGGATGTGCAGCGTCCCGAGCGAACCGTACCGTGGCTCTGGACTGCTGCGTGATGGTCACGTGAGGGCAGAGGCAGGTCCACCGTGCGTGGGAGCGCCTTTCTGGTGCAATGCCCAAGCTGAGAAAGGACGTGTGTGTGTGGAGGACAGAGGTCCATGGAGAGATCAGATGTGCGTGGGAGTAAATTCTCCGGACTTCCCTCTCAGTTTTGCAATTTTCTCTCAAAGAAGACGAATTTCCTTTTCATTCTTCTTAAGTTTCCAACACTATTCCAGAAACTTTCTTTTTTTTTTTTTTTTTTTTTGTTTTTACAAAAAGGGTCACTGTGACTTGTATGTGAATTAACCCACCAAAGCTCATGTGCTGAGAGTGTGATCCACAGTGATTTTGTATGCATTGTTTTGGAAGGGTCTAGAAACGTCATCCGGTGGACCTAGCTGGAGGAAGTAAGTTACTGGGGCGGGCTGGGGGAGGGGCAGATCCTTGCGAATCTCAGGGCTCTTTCTCCTTACGTCCCGACTGTCAGGCGTTTCCACAGCAAAGTGAAAGCAACTAATACCGTTATTTTTAAAAGGAGTTCGGTCACGGAGGCAACTACGACAATCTGTTTAGTTTTTGAGACAGGGTTTCTCTGTGTAGCCTTGGCTGTCCTGGACTGGCTTTCTAGACCAGGCTGGCCTCGAACTCAAAGCGATCCGCCTGCCTCCGCCTCCCAGAGTGCTGGGATTACAGGCATGTACCACCGCACCTGGCAAGAATGATTCTGTTTCTAGGTAAACCTTTTGAATGTTTTAATTATGGGCTGGCGCAGCGATGCAGCAGGTAAAGACGCTTGTTACACAAACGCAACCAAGGTTGGTTCCCAAACCCCATGGTAGAAGGTGGAAACAATCTGGAAAGTTGCCCTCTCATCTCCATGTGTGTGTCATGTGCACAAGCCTGCACTTACCCACGCATAGCATACACTCACACGTGGATCTCTCTCTTTCTCTTTCCTCCCCCACCTCACACACACACACACACACACACACACACACACACACACCATAAAGTCTTTTTCAATTCTAAAAATTGTGGTGTGGTGTACATACGTGTTCATGTGGGCACGCGCATGTTGTGCGTGTAGATGTGTGCGCACTTGCGGCCTGTGGAGGACAGAGACTGATGTCACGTGTTTCCTCCATTGCTTCCTATTCTGTTTTCCTGGGACAGGCTCTAACTAAGCCTGAGGCTCAGCAACTCGGGTAGCTTCGCTGGCTAATCGGAATCCACCCGTGTCCACCTCCCCCATCCCGCCCCCACCCCTGGCTTCCATCTCAACCCCCACCCCACTAGGGTTACCATCACGCACGGCCATACCCGGCTTTTACATGGTGAAGGGATCTGAGCTCAGCAGATCACCAGCTGAACTGCGTCCCCGTCCCTAAAGGCTACACTTCCTGAACCCTGGAAGAGGTGGAGCCAGGCAAGGTGGCACGTGCCTTCAAACCCAGCACTCTGGGAGGCAGAGTGAGTTCGAGGCCAGCCTGGTCTGCAAAGTGAGTTCAGGACAGCCAAGGCTATACAGAGAGACCCTGTCTCAGAAGAGAAAGAGAGGTGTGTGTGTGGGGAGGAAACATTTAAATGCTAAATAAATAAATAAATAAATAAATAAATAAATAAATAAATAAATCACATGCCTGATTTAATTCACACGTGGCCGATCTTGTTTGTCTATATCATCCCTCTCACTTCTCACCATAATTATTTTGATACATCTCACTTCATCTGTGTTTTAATCTGTAACTCTAAGTGATATACTCTTTTAAAAAACATGATAGTACTATTCTCGTACCTCCAAACAATTTAATTCATGACAAGATGAAGAGACCTACAGTCTCTGCATATTTGAACGTTTTAAGGGATGTGTGAGTAGCTCATAGCAAAGCACTTGTCATGAGAGCATGGGGGCTGAGTTTGAACCCAGCACCCACCTAAAATTCCAGGCACAATGGCATGCGCTATAATCCCAGTGCCGGCGATCAGAAACAGGCCTAGCCCATCTGTGAACCCCAAGTTCCAGTGAGAGACCCTGTATCAAAGAACAAGAGAAAGCCAGGAATCGTGGCACACATCTTTCATTCCACTTGAGAGGCAGAGGCAGGCAGAGCCCTGTGAGTTCCAGGTCAAACAGGGTTACATGTACGACCCAGTCTAAAGAAACGGGGAGGATGTCTGCTAAATAACCAACACCTAAGGTTGACCTCTGACCTCCAAATGCAAAGATGTGCAGCCCCGCCCCCATGCCACATTCATGCACCTCCACTCACATGACCACA
This sequence comes from Psammomys obesus, assembly GCF_907164565.1. Classification (NCBI taxonomy): domain Eukaryota; kingdom Metazoa; phylum Chordata; class Mammalia; order Rodentia; family Muridae; genus Psammomys; species Psammomys obesus. The sequence continues at coordinate 12,169,278 of NW_026596149.1, read as the reverse complement.
CACCAAACAGTGAAGCCTATAAACTGAGGCAACACAATTCTTACGTGGGATGATTCTCCATCCCCCAGGGGGAGGTGCTATTAAGGGCAGGTGTGAACAGTCTGTTCTTATAGGTAGCTCTGGCGGGGAGACAGAGCTGCTGCCACCCTGTGCCCTGAACCCCTGAAGCTTTGGAGTTATCACCCCACTTTATAAATACATACAGGTCCTAAGTCATATGTAGACCTGCTATGTCACAGCAGGACATATTATCGAATAACCCATGAAGACAGAAGGGTCAAAGGGAGCCAGCAGCCACCACAGATCCAAAAGGTAGAAAGCAAACACAGGAAAGCAGTTTCCTGTTAATTTCAGACGAGTCTTCCAAAATAAACTAACAGGATCCAATTCGCATTATCTCATGCCGTGTTTACACAGTCTCCTAGCTAGACCATAATAAGGCAAAGTTCACCTAAGAAAAGCAGACCTCAATTGAGTTGCAAAAAGCATATTCTAGGACCTTGAAAGGACAGCATTTTTGCAGAAGTGCAACTAAAGTGCTTCTGCCCTGGAAAGGGAGGCGTGTCCTACAATCAGGGAGACATGCCTCGGTCAGCCTAGGACATTTGCTCAAAGTGGCATCTTCACACCCAACTGACAACACTGTTAGAGGCCCAGACTCCTCACTTGGGGAATTTGCGTTCCCTTCGCCAGCTCCATTTCCCATCAGCTCTTATCAGAGTAGGAGTGGTGCTTGAGGGTGCTACAGACTGCCAGCTCTCCACGGATGAAGCATGCACTCAGCTGCCTGACAGTGAGGCACAGGCTCTTCCCTCCGAATGAGATGGAAAAATCAAAGCCTGCGTCCAGAGAGGAGGTGGAACCGCAAAGATGGGCACCGCCATCGAGAGAGCCGTGCCCCAGAGAGGCTCCTGCATGCTCTCTCACTCTGAGAAGATGCTGCATTGCCACTCATGTCCCAAGGAAAGAAACCCAGGCCCTGGGACGCTGTTACGAGCAGTGGCCAACGGGGGGCAATGTCCAGCCAGAGATGCCGAGAGATGGGGAAAAGCCCAGAGCCAGGCAATTCTTTCTCGTCCCTGCCTTAATCTAAAGATGGCTCCTTATGGTCTTGCTGTGAAATGTCCCCTCCAGGCTTATGCATCTGAGCCTTTGTTCCAGCTGGTGGTGCTGTCCAGGGAGGTTGTTCAAATTTAGGGACTGGGGTCTGGCTGGCTGGCTGGCTTGCAGCCATGGCGGGCTCGGGGCCCATTCTGCTGGAGTGTTCCTTGTCTGCCTCAAAGATGTGACCAGCTGCCTGAGCCTTCATGCCCGGGCCCTCACAAAACTGTGAGCAGAAACTCACCTCTTCTTGGCTAAGTTGCTTCTTCAGCAGTGTTGTCACAGGCGGGGAAGACACCAACACAAGCGTGGTCATTGTTTTCAAGCTACCACGCACCTTCCTTGCCAGAACAATGTGGCTGGCACCACTAAACATGCCCTAAACTCTCTACCCTCACAAATCACTTTGCGTAACTTGGGCTGAGACGTGAGTGCCCTGCTCAGTGTCAGAACTCTGTGGGGCAATGGCCACGCTGTTCTAGTCCCAATTCCCACTAGCCCAGTCTGAAAAGGCTTCTTAAGTAAAAATGCAAAAAATGAGCGGGAGGGACTTCATGCATGGCTTTTAGTCCTCGTTTTTAGTTTTCTGTTCTTTTGAGTAACTAAAAAACGTATAAGCAAAAATAATCTTACTCAAACCCAAAGACCCACGCTACCGTTTCCATTTCCTGCCCAAAGCTTTCCACTCAGGGATGAGGTTCACGTCACGGGCACAGGCAACCGGCAGTTGCCCCTTGGCTATGGGAGGCCTTCTCAAAAGCAGCATCCTGCCATTGGCCATTGAGGATGTTTTCTGTGGAGGGGGGACACTCTCCTCATACCTTCAACCTTGTCCGACAAGCTCGGGTCCACCCGCTCTATTTTCTTTCCGGGTACATTTGGAACGGACCAGCTGGTAGAACATGCAGTGCTCAGCAATCTCCTCCCCGGTGGTGAGCCCCAGTCAGACCACAGGGTGCTCAATGGGATACTAATGACGCCATTTGTAGAAGCCCTTTATTCATCTAGGACAGCCACTGAAAGGCTCCTGTGCACTCCGAAGACGACATCAACAACAAATCTCCATCCCAAGTGTTGCGTATGGAGAGATGATCTCAAGAATAAGTCCAGACAAGCCAGTTGTTTGTTGCCTGTGTGGCTTTTCTCAACCAGTCTTACACAGCAGTTTTGTGTTTGTTTGTTTTTTGTTTTGTTTTGTTTTACACTCTCTCCTCAAGCTTAGCACCATAACGAATCATGACAAGCCCCACCTGTTTCCAAAGAGCTCTTACACTGGGGCGGCTGTGTAACTCATTTCTAGCCAATGAGCCCTAAAGAAGGCGTCTATGAAAAGTTTTGCTTTTCTATTAAAGGGATAAAGCCAGTTACTTCTACTCTCTACTTCCTTTCTTTCCTTCTGTGTGTCGAATACAGACATCCTGTATGAAGCTGTGGCAGCTGTTTTGGAAACACGAGATAAAGCACACCTTTCAAAGCCTTAGTCTGCTTGGATGTTAAGCAGATAACACACACTGATGGGCTATGAGTGACAGGAATTCATTTCTTACAGTTCTGGTGACAGGGAATTTGAAGATCAGGGTGTCAGCAGATTTGGTATCTGGCCAGGACACACTTCCTGCTTTGTAAACGGCTGTATTCTAGCCGTGGGAGAGAAGAGGGAGCTCTCTGTAACCTTTCACATAAGAGCATCAGTCTCGTTCAGAAGGGCTATATCCCATGACCCAACATCCTTTCAAAAGTCCTGCTTCCTATCTCTATCAAATTGGAGGTGTCGTGTCGTATGAACCTGGGGGAGGCACAAACATACTATGTTTTCATGGTCATCCTCAGCACTGTCTGTTCCTGGTGGTTTATTCAGCACTTACTTCAGACCTTGGAAAACATGACCTGGAATTTACCTAGCACCATCATACAGAGATATCATGGGATTCCCTAACTTTAGGTGGGGTAGCTCGGTCTTGTAGTGAGAGTCCTACCCACATGACTAGTTTGTGTCAGGGCTAATGGTGTCAATTGCCATGGTGGGTACCCAGGTCCCTTTTACCCCAGGGTATTTAGTAGGGCTTTCCTTCCACGCTGGAGCAAGCAGGTCATGCTTGCCTGCAGGTCCAAAGACACGGTTCAGGCCAGACTCCAGTGGGCTGCATTGCTGCTTCAGAAGGCGTGACTCTCCTTTCTCTGCCACAGTGCCCCAGAGGCCAGATGCGCCCAGCACACCGGGGAGCCAGTCAGCTTCCCCCCTTTCTCTGTCCTTACAACACTACCTTGAGCTCTCCAGTCGCTTCCATGTCCTCACGTGGGTGGTGTAATAAGGTGAAGTGTTTGGACCGTGGGACAGGTGTGGTGGTTCATTGTATTTGTCAATTTCCCTGGCCGCTCAGTGTCCAGTCATCTGGCTTAGCTTTCTTCCTGTGTGGCCCTGAGGATGTTTTGGCATAAGATTAGCTTTCAGAGGGGAAACTGAGTAAGGCAGACGGCTCTCCCCAGGTGAGTGAGCCGCTGGAGCCTGAGTGAAACGGGGTGAGAAAGGAAGAACGTGTCCGTCTTTCTTCCCGTCTCTGCATAAGCTGGAGCGTCTCGTCTCATCTCATCTCTCCTGCTCTCTGACTGGGGCTTACATCGTTGGGCTTGAGTTCTCAGGTCTTCAGACTTGGGCTAAACAGCAACCCTGGCTCATGTTTCTCTGGCATGCAGAGGGGTCACGACCCTTCTCAGCCTCCATCGCCACATGAACAGATTTCTGATAGCGATCTGTGGTGTGTTAGGGCTCTACAAAGGGGGATTTGATTGGCTCACACAGGTGAGGGTGTGTAGTTCCAGTGACCATCTACATCCTGGAAAGAATAATGAACTCATCAGCCTCTCCGTCCTTGAGGTGGGATGTATCAGTAGTCCCCATGTGATGATGAAGGCCCGAAGGATTTCTAGAAGGCCACAGTCTATGGCGGACTGAAGAAAGTGGGTTCTGATATAGCAGTAATGGAGTAGATACAGTTCCCAGCATGGAGTAAAGGCAAGCAGATGAAAGCAAAAGATTTTTCCCTTGGACCTCCTTAGATCTGTCAGAGTTACCAACAGCGTTGGGGGAAAGACTTCCCCTGGCAATCTTTCTAGGAAATGCCATTAGAGTCTCTGGCAGTTATGTCTCTTTGTTGACTCAGAATGCAGTCAAACAGAAAAGCAATATTACTCGTCACAGATGGTGTGGTGATTTCAATAAGGATGGTCCCCATAGGTTCATGTATTTGACTGCTTGATCATAAGGGAGTGACACTACTTGAGGGATTAGGTGTGGCTTTGTTGGAGGACGTGTGTCCCTGAGGGAAAGCTTTGGGGTCTCAAAGGCTCAAGCCAGGCCTGGTGGCTCTTCCTGCTGCCTGTGGATCCAGATGTAGGACTCTCAACTTCTCTTGTACCTCAGTGTCTTCCTCAGCGCCACCACGCTTCCTGCCATGCTGAAAATGGACTAAACCTCTGAACTGTAGGCAAGGCCCCAGTTAAATGCTTTCCTTTGTAAGAATTGCTGTGGTCATGCTGTCTCTTCACAGCAATAGAATGCCAACCAAGACAGATGGTAAGATCCCAGCTTTCAGATAGGCGGCCATAGTAGGGAGAGAGGCCCACCCTGCCTCAGGACACAGGCCTGCACAGAGGTGTCACACTCTGGCCTTACTGAGTCTTGCTCCTTGTGACTAGAGTCATGATTCTCACCAGACAAGACACTGGACTGAGTCAGGGCACACCTTCCTGAGCTCCCTTCACCTAATGGCATTGCTGTTGGGCATGGACCAGATGCTGCTGTCCCTAGATTCTCATGTTGAAGCCTAACCCTCAGGGCTCTGGTGGTCATGCAAGGTGGGGCCTTTTGGAGCCTCCATGAATGAACCAAAGAGACAATCCACACACCCCTGCCCCCACATCACTAGGTTAATACAATGAGGACATTGTCATCTGTAAGGAAGGCTGTCCCAGAACCCTACCACGCCAACCTCTGATCTCAAGCTTCAAGAACGACGGGAAATAAATGGCATGTGGGAACCACTGTTCAAGGCTCTTTGTCACAGCAGCTCACACTGACTAAGACACTGAATTCCTAACCTGAGGCATCGGTGGGTCCCCTAAGTGGTTGGAAGTCTGACTGCTGACACAGGTTAGAAAGGGCTTGTGTCGTAACGCTAGGCCATATTTGTCCGAATCCGGATGATTGTCACTGTCACACTGTCCTCAGAGAAACTTTCAAGCCACTGGACTGGACACGATAAACTTCAGAAACCCCTGTAGAAGCCCAGTACTAGAAGAACAGCAAGGCTCCGTGGACAGCACAGCCCTGTAATCCGCACTGAGAGCTCTGGGACATACATGCTTGGGCTGTGCAAGGGCTCCAAATGAAGATGGAAAAACCTAATCCTTCATTCATCATCCCGTCAGAATGAAACCAGCCATTTCCCCAAACGGCACTTCTCTTCCACAAACAGTGGCCATAAAATCAGAGGCTCTGAAACTTTAAGAGGCCATAAACCCTTTGGCAACAACACCAAGCTCAAAGAACACACATGAATAAATAAAAACCAAAAGCTGCTGCCGAGACATCGCTGTGCCCGGAAGGACACAGAACAACAGATTCTTAGTGGGGAGAAGCAGCCCACTGGGCCAATAGCATTACACGGGAGCCCAGGGAAACTGCCTCCCGGGCGCCCGTTTCTAGAAGCCCCGAGCTGAGTCAGCGGCCCCTGGCCTGCTGGACTATAGGCAGGCAGGCAGGCTGCAAGTCAGTGCCAAGGCTGTCTCCTGTAAAGAGCAGCCTTGCTCTTTACAAGGGAGGGACCCAGGTGCGCATCCCTCCTCTAAGGATGCTGATGGTGACCGTCTGTCTGTGGGACTGCTCATACTCCCTGTTCAGTGGCTGAACAAACTGGTTCGGGCAGAGAGCGGCGATCCTGGGGGCTGTGTGCTCTGTCGTGTCTGTGAGCAATGCCTCACACTGTAAGCATCCAGAGCCTCGGCTGATTTCTCTGTCCAAAGCTGCCTACAAAGAGCCACAAGCCTTACAGGCTGCTCAGGTTGAAATTTAAAAACAACCAACCAACCAAACAAACAAACAAATAAACCAGGTCTTTCCCCTGTGGAACTCTAGGAGAGATCACTACAGTGAGCCCCTTGAGGGCAGGCAGAATGAATATGCCTCTGCCCCCTGCGGGCCCACCAGGTGTGCTAACGGTGGTGGTGGGGGGCACAGCTGATCCCACCCAGTCTTTCCCAGGGCTGTAAATTCAGGCTGCAGTTGCTGGGAGGCTTCGGGGACAATTTGCCGAAGAATTAGAACTGAGGGGCTCGGGAGATGGCTTATCTGGAATGTGTTCATTACATAACCGCAAGGCCCTGAGTTCAGTCCCTAGCAACCACCTAAAGAGCCAGGCAGGACTGCACACACTTGCAATCCCAGCGCTGGGGAGACAGAGGCAGGGTAAGTTCCCCAGTCATAGCAGCTACACTGATGAGCCCAGCAAGAGACCTTGTCTCAAACAACAATAACAAAACCACAGATAGACAGTTCCTTAAGAAACAGAAGGTTAGCTTCGGCCTTGGAGTGAGCTTGCATCACCGTGGAGGGCCTTTGGTTCTCTTAAACCTCCGTCCCTCTGGAAGCGCAGATCTCCATAACCAAGTGCCCGATAGAATAGGGCTATGCTGGGGCTCTAGCCTGGTGGCAAAGCAGTTGACCGCCATGCGCTACACAGCCCAACAAGACGTGTCGATCTGGCTTGCAAAGAGGGACGCGCATCTGCAGTCAGGAGGTTGAATAGACAGAGGAGCCCGAGGCAGCTGCCTCACAGGGGCCAGAGCCTGGCAAATGGAAGCCTGCTTCAACCGCAGCAGCAGGCAGTTGGGGGAGAGAGCAATAAAGTGAATAAAGATAAAGCAGGGTAGGGAACATGCCTAGTAAGACAAGCCTGTGTGTGTTTGTGTGTGCAGTGCAGTGGTCAAGCACTTGCCTGATACGTGCAAGGCCTTTGTTACAGCCCAGTGCCACAAAGCAGTGGTCATGCTAGGTTTCCTGACTATGCCAGGACTATGCTGGGTGAGGAAGACACACGAATCAGGAGCACCGGCCACACTGTGCGTTCCACACAGTCATCCTCGGCACGCTCCAATGAAGTATCTCTGGGGTAATGTCAACACGCACAACATAACCTTTTAAAAAGCAGAAACACATGGTGGAGAGGTGGAGAGGTGGGAAAGGTCAGCGGGTACATTTGCTCTCATCTGACAGAATCTCATTGTGTTCTACCAGCACGCCTGGCAACGTGGACAGGGAAATGCGGGCGAGTCGCTCGCCCATTCGTCAGACACCAAGGCGCCACCTTCATCCTGACCATCAGTGTGGCGGGCATGTTACAGTTATTCTCAGATCACGGCTCTGCTCATGAACTTGAAACCTTGAGAGAACTATGTGACCTTGCCACTTATCAGAACACCTACAGTCGGTAGTCCTAAGGGAATGCAATGGGATGCTACCTTGAGGGGCAGGTAGGTGGGTGGAAGGGCCATGGAATGGCAGCACGAGGCACTGCTGACCGAGATGTGCCCATGCCCCCAACTCCACCCACATGTGCTATATCAGGACCTCCAATAGGGTACTCTGTGTCTAAGCAGTACCCTGGGACGGGGGAAATGGGAGGTAAAGATAATCCACAGACCACAAAGGCCACATTATGGACCTATCAGCAGCCTGCAGCGTCCAAGTCAGTGACGCATACAGAGGGAGGGGCTGGCCTCTCGGGACCAGCTGGGGGCTTGTATGGGCCATGAAAGACAGATCCAGTAAGAGGTTCTAATGTGGCTAGACCATCTGTCTTATTTTAACAAGGAGCTCAAATAATAAAGGATGTGGCTGTTTGGGGGGGGAAAAAGCTTACATAGGGCCAATTACTGTTCTTTAAAAATAGCACAAATCCCCTAGAAAAGTAAGCACCAAACAGACTCTTCCAGGGGACAGGAGAGGCTTTCATGAGGAAAGGGAGCTCTGTGGGGCTTGGTGAGTTCTCATCCTGTGGGAAGGAATTTAATGGGAGCAGCCTCCACTTCCTTCTGTTTATAAGGCTGATTAGCTACTAGTGCCTAGAAACAAAGAAAAATTATTTGCAATTATTCTAGATGGAAAAAAAAATAGTAAAGTTAGGAAGTCTTTTCTTACTCCTACACTGCCCATTAACAGCTATAAGAAGAAAATAATACCTCACCGATTTAGAGAAATGCAATACATCATAACTTGATTCAAGTCTCCAGAGAGGGGGTGCGAGAAGGGTCTACCTTTAAAGAATGCCAATTAAAGTAATTACCATTGTCACAGAAATTACTGTTTTTGAGACCAAAGTCCTCTATTGGAGAATACTTAGGGAAGGGGGATGGGAAGCCACATGAGAGAGAAAGAGAGAGAACAAAAGCCAAGCATTGCGGAATCCCACCTGCTTAAATAAGTCGGGTTTCAGGCCATTCTTGAAGGGATGTCACACTTTCTGAAAATTTCAAAGATCTGTCAGCCATGAACTCAAGGTGGGAGGGACATATAAATGCAGACATATATGGCTTCCTCCTTATGAAAGCCTCTTTGCAGATGTAAGCTCCCGATGCTTGGATGCCCAGCATGGATCAAGGGGAGAAAGAGGAATATGGGTCCCTCCACAAGGAACATTGTCTAAGAATCTGTACCCACGGGGTCTAGGGGATGGCTCAGTGATAAAGCATTTACCTGGCATGCCCAGAGCCTTGGGTTCAATCTCCAGCACCACACACACTAGGAGTGGGAGCATGGGCACCACACATGTGCCTGGTGCCAGCAGAAGCCAGAAAAGGGCATCAGATGCCTTGGAACTGGGGTTACAGAAGGAGGTACCGCCGTGTAGGTACCAGGAATGGAACCTGAGTCTTCTACAAGAGCAGCAAGTGCTCTTAACTGCTGAGCCATCTCTCCGGACTTGTGAAAGAAAGGACTAACTTTTAAAATTTTCAGAATCATATAGATTTAAAAACAAAGCAAGCAAGCAAGCAAACAAACAAACAAACAAAACAATCCTCTTAAAAGTCAGTTTCTAGGACAATGAAATTAGTGAAACCCCTTATTACTTATTAGGTTTGAAAGATGCTACAAGAGTTTTTAGAAGTTTGTTGTTGTTGTTGTAGTTTTGTTTTGTTTTACTAATTTCTCTTCTCACCTTGTTACCAATGGTTATGTCTGAACTGTGTGCTCCCAGGGCCGCATTTTGAGATTTTGAGCAGCTCTGGGCTAGAACGGCATGTCCCAAAGTGATCACAGATGTGTCACTGCATTTCCTGTGTAGGTCTCACACGGGTTGGGGAATAGGCACCGTATGGTGATATAATGCAAGTGCTGAGAACTGGTTAAAAAAAAAAAAAAAAGACAGAAAGCCTGTTCACTCGTTACTGAGATCAGTCAGTTTCCCGAACTTATTACTACTTCTATTTTCTCTCTTTAAATTGCTTCTGTGGCGCTGGAGAAAAAATCCTGGGGCTCGCACATGTGAGTGGTCTTCCACTGAGCCCCACCTGCAGCCCTGATTCTTAGCTTCTGTGCTGTTTGCTGGGGTACATGCTACCTACCAGAATAAGAAATGTCTGGTTAGGGCTGGAGAGATGACTCAGCGGCTAAGAGCACTGGCTGCTCTTACAGCCATCCTGAGTTCAATTCCCAGCAACCACATGGTGGCTCACAACCACCTGCGATGGAATCTGATTCCCTCTTCTGGTGTATATACGTGAAGATAGATCATTTATACACATAAAACAAATAAACAAAGCAATGCCTGCTCAGAGCCTGGCCTCTCGTGTGACCCTGTCCACAACACTGGAACTCAACAGTGAAAAATTGTCCTATTTGGGTCAGCACAGAGATGCTGGTGGCGGGATCAGTGTGAGGCACACAGGAAACACATGGCTCGCTCACCATCTTAGCCTCACAAAGGCAACTGGTGACAAGACAGGCTAGAATGCCATCACCTTTCACAGGCATACATTTTCTGTGACTATTATTCCCATCCAAAGTCAAGGTCACGTTCCTGTCCACTGCTCAGCCCTTTTGAGGTTTTGTATTCATGGGATTATTGCTTTACAGTCTACTCTGATACATGTCATTTAAAAAAAAAAAAAGGGCATTTCCTAGGTGACTAAACAGATGGAGCGTTTAGTCTCAGAAAACATCTATTTGTTTGCATGAGGACATATCATTCTTCCACTTCTCAACAGAGGGCTGCTAGTGCTGGCAGGCCTCAGGAGATTTGCCACAGACACAGAGCATAAAGAGGATGATCTTGGGCCATGCCTTAGGCTTCTGTGGGATAGGAAATGTGTCGGCCAAGTGTTTGTATCTTTGGTACAGTCCCAGAAGAAAGGCGGCGTCTGATTCCCTTAACCCTTGAAGGCCAGCTGCCACGCCAGCAAGAGCACAGCAGAACACACGTTGGCACAGCATGAGGAAAGCCCACAGGTCCCCGGCCAGATGCGGACTGTAGGGAAAGCCTGGGGAGCTCTGCACACACGGCTCAGACAGCTCAGCTGCTCCTGAGTGAAGGCACTGAGGTAGGGCGGCAGGGGAGGTGATCCCATTTGAAGGCGCTACGCTTTGAAGTGATTTGCCGCTCCATAGCAGGAACCCGACCAACACACTTATTAGATAGTGTCTGTGGGTTCCTCCCTAGTTTTTCTCACCACACTGAGGTCTTGTAATACTTTCTAAGCCATCAAAGTTTACAGAAGATGGAACAAGAGCCAACCTGGTCTCAAGATTTAGCCTGGAACAGCCCATTGCTGCCTCACACCTGGTATTACATTGTTACATTTCCAATCTTCCTATTTCAGAAGCTTCTAGTTACACAGATCAGCGGAGCACGTGGATGCTAAGTCTATGCACCCAAGGGACATCCCTCAGCCTCCTACCTTCTGGGGCAAGCAACACTGTGAGTCCCGGTCTGGAAGTAGCCAGACTTCCACATCTGTTCACCAGCTCCCCGGTGCTCCTGAAGCAGCAGGCTCCAAGAGCAAGCCATTGAACAGAGCCAATGGTCTCCCACTGCTCCGGAGAAAGGAAAGACCCCATGGCCGTTAACAGTGTGAGGACCTAATGCCAACCTGGAAACGGCCTGGTTAGGGCAGAAAAACCACAGGCAGGATCTGTGTTTGCTGTTGCTAAGGTCTGCTAAGATTACAAATGAGCACAGCTGCCAATGCACTTACCTCTGAAATGGAGAAGGCGGCAGGGCTGCCTGCCAGGGTTGTATGTCCCAAGCCAGCACAGGAAGATCTCCTACCTGGGCTCTTCCTGTTCCCTGTAGTAACACACCAGCATGGTCATGCCCTGTGTCTGATCCTGTCTGATCCATTCCAACTATATGCATGTTAGCCTAAAAACTGTGCAGCCAACCCTCCCCCCTCCGCCCCGACATCTAGATTGACACTCTACGTCCATCCCATGGCAAAACGTTTTGGTTCTGTTTTCGGAACTGTATTCAAGTACTGATTTGACCTCCTCTCTCTCACGCTGTTCTGTGCCTCCCCAAACTACCACGAGTGCTTACAACAGTTGAGATTTGCCCCCACCTCTATCCTGTCACCGGCTACAGTGGCATCTCCTTAACTAGCAGCTAGGAGACTTGTGACAGCCGAGCGTGATTAATTAAGACTACTCCCATCTTCGCCAAGTCCTCTTACAGATCTCATGGCCGAGCAGTCTGGTTCCACTTTAAATCTCTTGTCCTAGTTTGCTTTCTGTTGTGATGATAAAACACTGACCAAAATCAACTTAGAGGAGGAAACAGTTTATCAGGCTTACAGGTTACAAGCCATAATGGAGGGAAGCCGAGACAAGAGCTCAAGGCAGGAACTGAAGTAGAGGCCCACCCAGCCTGCCGACTTCATCAGCTACCTTTCTTATACAGCCAGAACCTACCTACCTAAGGATGGCTCCGTAGGATGGGCTCTTCTACATAAATTAGCCCTCAGGAAAACGCCCCACGGGCATGACTGCATGTCAACAATGGAGGCAATTCCTCAGTAGATGCTCCCCCTTCCAGGTGTGTCAAGCTGACAACCAAGATTAGCATCATGCAGTGATTCCATTCCCCGACACCATCTCACTAGCCATTAGATCTTGCTATAGTTTCAATATGAAATGTGTCTCACAGGTTTCTGTTGGGCCTTGGGTGCCAGCTGATGAGCTCTGGAGAAATTACTGAAACATAGGGTTTACCCTTATTAATCCACGAATGGATTAATCTACTGATGGATTCCTAATTTGATGGTGACTGGGAGGTTAAAGTTGGAAGGTAGGTCCTACTTGGAGGAAGTAGGTTATTGTGAGCATGCCTCAAGAAGACATATCTTGTCCCCTACTCTCTCTGCTTCCTTTTTGCCATAATGCTTCCTCCTCTGATATTCACCTCCCCACAGTCCCAGGCACAACTCAATGGCTCTGGGCTGAAACCTCGAATTTTTGAGCCAAACAAAAGGCAGAAGTCTACCACAGTCCTGCTGGTTTTCTGTTCTTGTGCCCACATGCCAGGAAGGCTCCTCCCTCAGAACAGGGCACCTGCCATTGCTTCTGAGAGGTGCTTCTGCAAAGATCTAGATGTCTGCTCCAACTGCTACCCACCAACTTCTCCATCACCACCTTAAATCACAGCAATTGCTCTCCATCCTTGCGCAGGCTGCTTCTGTTCTTGGTGCTCTCACACCTGACATGACAGCCTTGCTTGCTTGCTTCCTGGGACGGAAGTGCCTTGAAAGCATGTGGGGAAGTGTGTGTGTGTGTGGGGGGGGGGCTCTTACTCACTTGTACACCAATGGATTGTTAAGGGAACTGCCAATATAAAACAAGCATTCAATACATGTTCATTGTGGTAAAGAGAAATCAAAAGACACTGATTCTTTGCTTCAAGTGAGTAGGAAAACATCCCAGTTGATCATGTATGCATCCTTCATATTTTAAATGAAATAGTCACATTAGTCCTGCCTTAGCATGGCAGGAAGTGAGGTGGCTTCATCTTCATCTTTCATGTAGTGGTATTCCTCAGAGCCATCACCAGCCTGCAGTCCATACTTCCTATGACTCTACACATTGCCCTCACTGGAAAGTGGAATACAGTTCCCCTTGTGAGATAAAACACCTGCCCAAGGCAAAGAGCAGAGCAAAGCTGTGGACCAAGTCTTCTTTCTGGAATGCCATCTCTTTAGGAAACATTTTGGTTCAGCCAGTGACGAGGTTTTACCTAACTCATGCCTACCACTCATGGGGGAGTAAGCGAGGGGAAGTGTATGTCCTAGACTTGCTAATAATTCCATGCAGCGCAGCTTCTAAGTATTCACAGGCTAGGCTCTTCATTGCAGGCTCTGGAGTCAACCACAGCTGTGAGCTCTACAACGGAGACTAGCTCTGATCCCACAAAAGGCATCTCCCTTCTCCCTCTTAGGAGGGAGGATGGCAAATAAGTTAGCAGGCTTCCTATATGTTGAAATGAGTCCTATAAAACTAAAGCATTAGTGACACCCATGCTTAATACATAATAGCTTTTTTTCATTCGTGCATTCATTCAACCAATGCTATTGAACAATCAGAAGTTACAGAAGTCAACTTGCTATGACTTTGCCATCTTTGACTTAGTTTCTTTCTCTTCAAGCTCTTGGGCTGATGCTGCCCTATGGAATTAAAACTTGGGACATCTGAGGCCAAAAAAGAAAAAAGAAAAAAAAAAAGGTGGCTGTCAGCTGTACAGTCAACACACAGTGCTCCCCTTGGAGAAGTTGGGAGTCCTCAAGTCTGCGGGTTGTTTTGAATACTCTGTAACCTCACATGCATATGAATGACCTGGATGACCTGTCTCAGAGTGGACCTTAATATCCCTGAAGAGAAAGCCATGAGGAAGAAAGACTGAAGACTGACTGGAGCCCTGGGTTCTGTGGGGACAAGCTTGTCAGTGCTGGCACTTCTACATGGCACAAGGCCCAGGCATAGCAGGTGGCACAGACACAGGCTTAATTGATAGCCTAATTAAGGAATTAGGTAGGTTATAACTTCCAACCCACAGCTTGGTTAAGCTAAATTTCATTATCTCCCTTTCCTGTGGAAATACACAGAAGTAAACAGAGTGGATCTTGTCCACCCAAGAACTGTTGCTTAAATAATCTGTCCTATCTGCATGCAAACTAAAAAGAAAAAAAAAAAAAGGTGTGTTAAGGGAAAAGGTCAACACACACTACCTCTACTTCCTGGAAGCCAATCCAAGAATTCCCCAAAGGCAGCAATTTACTCTGTTCCCTCAAAAATTTTCTGAATTGCCTTCTGAAGAGAAACTCCATCCTCAGGAGGCCCGGAGCCTGGGAAATGGCTAGGTCACAAGTGCCAATCTATAGCCATGCCATCAAGCCCTAAGCTTTGTTGAGCATTTTTCAGTCTTAATAACTGGAGCAAAACACCACTTCTAGAACTTTCCTGACTGGGTGTGCTGGTTGGCTAGCTTTACAGTGTCTGGCTTCTGGCCCTCTCTCATTCTTAGGCCGGGGAGAGGGCTATGTTCTATAGTAATGTTTTAAATTTGCATAGAGATGAAGCAGGAGTTGGTGCTGTGCTTTGAATGTGAAATGTCCCCACAGGCTCATGTGTTTGAGCAGCTGGTTCTCAGCTGGTGGTGCTGTCACAGAAGGTTTAGGAGGAACCTTTAGGAGGCAGGCTCCACCCTGAGGAATGGCGTCACAGAAAGGCAGATACACAAGAGCCCAGAGATCTGTCTCCTGGTCCACTAAGGTGTCAGGAGTCCCAGCTGTAGGCTTCCACTGCTGTGAACTCTGCCATTCCTTCCCCATCGTGATGGCCACACCCTCTCAAACTATGAGCCCCAATATATCCTTCCAAAGTTGCCATGTCTGGTCAGTGAAAAGAAAGGTAACTGATACCGCTGAGAATGATGAGATCTAGATTTCAGTGGTCCCTCAACAATCCTGGAGTTGGGCTGGAGATGCAAACTTGCTGCACAAGCTTAAGGACTTGTGTCCTATCTCCAGAAGCCACACGAAAGCTGAATACAATAGTTCAAGTGTCTGTAATCCCAGCACGCCACTGCAGACAAGGGTGGCTGAGGCAGCGCTATCTCCAGAATACACAGCCAATTAGCCTGGCCTCCACAGTGAAGGGAGAGTTGTCCTCTGACCTCTCAAGCATGGCTGAGGGCCCTCACCACCACCACAAATGTGCGAGTGTACACACACACACACTCATGCACGCACAAAAAGTCAATGTTGATTATGCTTTAAGGGCCATTTGAGGGCTCTGAGACAGAACTGAGACTTGTGGCACTGTGTGTGACCTGAGGTGTCTTGAGGGATCTCTGGCAGTTTTTGAGCTGGGGGACATTTCCTGCATTAGGCTAGGTTCTTTATGGCTTCTTTGTCCTCGTGTGAAACATTCAGGTGACTAAATTCTGGGCAAGCATGCTGCCCTGCTGCCCATCATCAAGCTTTATCCTAAAAGAACTTGCAGATTTCTTTGCAGGGGTCAAAATCTCTTCCATCAGCTCCAATCAGGTTCTCACTGCCTGAACTTAGCTGATTTCAGTCATAATTCATAGATCATGGTAGATCGTTTTACGTTTCTTTCTAGGCCTCTGATTAAACTCACACTCCATCTGGCGTTTCAAAGGTGGCTTCAAGCCTGGATTCCTTTTCTTAAGTTATTTCTAAAAACCCATCCATAAATTAGTAGCAATGGTATGTGTTACTGCAGGACTTCACTCGGCATACTGATTCTGGGCAGAAGCTTAGGCATCTGGTTTGTAAAGAATTTAATTTCCTATAACCATGTTTCTACCACATTGTCTGGTATGGTGACACACACGCAGGAACTCCTAAGTGCTGTGTGGAGACTGACACGCACATAGCTCTTTTCTGACTTGTAGAGGAGGTTAATGTTGGGTTTTGTTGTCGTTTGGAGACAGGGTCTCATATAGCACAGGTTGGCCTTGAACTCAGTTGGGTAGCCTAGGATGATCTTCAATTCCTGATCTTTCTGCCTCCATCTTTAAAGTGCTGGGGCTGGTTACAGGCATCAACAGTTTATGAATGCTGAAGATCAACCCCAGGGCTTCATGCACGCTCTGCAAACACTCGACTTGTTCAGTTTAAGGACTGTGTGCTTCTGAGTCTGTGCTTTTCTTACTACATATTTGATAAAATGCAAGCATATAACTGTGCTTCAAGCTGGTGACAGTCAGAACAAGCTGTGTTTTACAGCCTCCTCCACCTCCTCTCTGAGCTTAATACCTTTCTGTCGCTTCTGATCAGGGTTAGCCAGGGCTAGAAGACTGGCTTCCCAGACATGCTTTTAAAAAGCAACCATTAAACCCAACATTGATTATTTAGCATGAAGTGTATGATCTGAGACACTCTGTTTTAAGGTCTTCATGTTTCTGAGATAATCTGCCTTTAAATCATTATAATCACTATTATGTTTTTCAAAGTCTTAAGTCATTGGGCTTCAATTTCTAACACATTTTTAAAAGCAAAGCTTAGAATGTGTTTTTCTTCCCCTTAAAGTGGATCATGTATGCTCACGCACATGTGTGCTTGTACGTGTGTGCGCACCTTCAAGAGGCTACAAGGTGGAACTGGAGTTACAGGTGGTTGTGAGCCAACCGATGTGGGTGCTAGGAATTGGACTCGGGTCCTGTGAAAGAGCAGCAAGTGTTCTTAATCACCAAGCCATCTCATCAGACAGCCCTCTGACCGCCAACTTCAGCTCCACCCTCACTACTTCTATCCCGATTCAGTGTGGCTCCTCAAGTCTCATCCATCTGCTCTAACAATTTTTCACTGTTTGCTCCTGAAGTCTATGTAAAAAGAACTTCTCATTATCCTGCCAGTGACCCAGTCTCCAAGCCACTTTTACTTCTGACACCATGTTTCTGAGACAAAACTGTTATAGTAGGCCAAAGAATACTCTTTGAGGCATTAGTCAGAATAACTCAGATATCTTTCTCTATCAGTACATATAAAACCCCTTTATATGAATGTAACATATATCCTATCACATAGCCATAGTCACGCAGGTTCTAGGTTTTTGTTCTGTTGCAAAGAACAGTGCAAAACATCCGTTAAGAAATATATGTTTCTTGACCTAATAATGCAATATGTACATTCTGATGTTTGAAATGCCCATATTTTTGGAATTCCACTGTTGCTTTCAATCCCCTACTGAATGGGAATTTGAAGCAGGTTTGGTAAAAGTGTTTCCTTGTAGGTCCATCTTCTTTACTACTAGTGGCCCATTTTCCTTAGGGTATTTTGCTCATTTAAATGGGAAAAACAGTGGCTGGAGAGATGGCTCAGTGGTTAAGAGCACTGTCTGCCCTTCCAGAGGTTCTGAGTTCAATTCTCAGCAACCACATGGTGGCTCCCAACCATCTATAATGTGATCTGATGCCCTCTTCTGGCATGCAGGCTTATGTGCAGATACAGCATTATATACAAAAAATAAATAAATCTTTAAACACACACACATACACATATATATGGTGGTTTCCTGGTAGTAACAGAAGCAAGATAAGGGAGCTAGAAGAATGCAGAAAGGACGCTAAGGAAGAAACATCTCTTTCTCACCCAAGGTTTAGAGTCCAAGGCTCGTTCCAGTTCCTGCAGAATATTCTCATACAATTGTATTACAAAAGCAGTTCAGGTTCTGTGGATTAGATTATAAAGTCATGAGATGTTCTGTTGTACCAAGCATTGATTAAAGACAAAAGGAAATCTAGTTCCTGGGACGTTCTCCTGGAGGTGGGGGCTTTGCTGGGCTGAGACCCATGGTCTTCCCTGAGGAAAGTGAGGTCCAGAAGGGCAATATAATTTGCCCAGAGTCATGCTACTAAGTGCCAAATTCAAGCTACTGTGCAGACTTAATGGTCTCCAGGTCACTGTACAAATGCAGAGCAGTGAGGCCCCTTCTCAAAGATGAGTGTGCTAATGGCGCTATTCATGGACGCCATTGTTCACGTTGCTATGGTAAATGTCTGTACAGACTCAGCATCAGCTGTCTGCACCCACATCAGCACTCAACAGCTGCCTGACCTCTCATGGCTATAAGCCTCTCCTCTGCCTGTTCTTACGGCTACACCCAACACAAGGCCACTCCAAGGCTCATCTTTTCTCTGGAGAGTCATCTTTGGGGCGAGGTGATTACTGTATGGCACTCATGGACCTGGGCACCACTCTTTCTTGGTCCTTGTTGCAGAAGTAGGTAAACACATGATTGTCGGTCTTCCCCACTACTATCTACTCCCTAAACTGGGCCTGCCCACTCACCATCACTTTCCTACCACTTGACACCCAAGGTCCCCGCAGAGGCAAGCAGCCTACGGTGGGGACGCCCTCCCCTCAGACTATGGAGCAGAAAGAACCATGTTCCGACTCCACTGTTTGCCACTGCACACACATCTGAAAACAGAGTCCCAAAAGGGCTCAGTCACCTGCCAAGACTGCAGCTACAGATCAGTGGCAGAACTCATTAACTCCCTCAAGAGGGCCCCAGCTTTCTGCAAGCCACCGCTTGCTGCCACCTTATATTTATCATGTGGAAGAGCTCCCCCCGCCCCACGTGCCCTTTCCGTGTCACATTCTCCTCACGTACCACTTATGGTGGCAGCATTTAAACAGCTGCTCTACCAAGTTGATGCTGATATGTAATCTGCTCCGTGCTGCCTGCTTTGTATTCTGATTGTGATTTCCTCCAAATAAAGTTGAGTCTGCATTGCAGAAGGTTTAATAATCAGTGTTTAATACTTCTGAGTACAAGAAGGAATTAGACCAGAAGCTAGGGGCAACCTGTAGACAGATCGTGAGAGTGCAGCCAGCAAAGCAACCTCTCCATAGCCTTGTCTTCCACCACAGTACGTCCCTCCCTCCCCACCCCTGGCTGACCTTGTCCTTCATTACAGTAACTGTCCATCTCATCCCATTCAAACCTTTAAGGGGCTTGCCACCTATTTGTGCTTGCAAACACTGTGATCTGACTTTGGCTCGAGGAACACAGCAGGTGAGCAAGCACTCCTGGTGAAATCCAAACAGACTTTTCCGCTTCATATCAAAGGGCAAGTCTGCTGGATTTTACAGCACCGCCATGGGTGAGAGGCTGGCACCATCTCAAGTCATTTCAACTCAGCTTCTCCTGTCTTGTACCTCATGCAAGTTGACTGCCTTTTTCCCTGGGCTGGTCTCTAGACTCTCAACCCCGTGGGAGGAAGGTCAAATACCTCCTGGTCACTAAGGCCTGGTACTGTGACTGCATGTAATCAGAGGAAACAACACGGTATAAGTGCTTCACCAAGCACTTCAAACCAATCAAGTCAATCCTAGGAAACATGGAAAACACACAAACAAAACCCCACAGTTTATAAACGAGGAAGTGGGTCAGAACGGAAGCTCCGTGAAGACAAGGGTTTCCAACATCACGGCTTCTACCAGGAGTTAGAATAGCAGCTGGCACAGCAGAGCTCAAACCACCATCACTGCTAGTTCCAGTCAGTCAAATAATCAAATCATGACTGTTCTCCCTTCCACTCCTATGTCATAGCTGTGGACAGTGAGGCCAGGAAAGGCAATGGGACATGTTCAAAGTCACACAATTACTGGACAGCAAACTCAGCCTACCATGCCGATCTGACAGCCTCCGGCCCATACTGCCTGACTAACAGATGCGCAGAACACCGCTGCCCTTTCTCACGGCTAACTCCTCCGCTATGTGCATGACTGCTCTGCATCTTCTCCGGGGCATGGACTCTCTGGTGACTTTGGGTCCCTTATGTTGGCAAAGTCCCAATGATCTGTAGATGCATGTCTGTCAGGTGAGGACCCTGTCAACCCCCAATCCTCAAATCTCACGTCATAACAGAAGTTGCTCCACCACTAAACTGAAACCGACTCACAGATTCTTATTGGCCCCAATTCTCCAATTCCCCCAACACCTGGGGAAGGGGCAACCCTGACCCTTCCTGTCCTTCAGTGGTAGAGCAGGTTTCAAGGCACAGGCTCTAAAGGAACAGCCCTGATGACAGAGAATAAGACAGCCACAGTTCTAGAGAAGTTCTAGAAAAAAACATACCAAACCCACAAAACACTGAAATTACATCTCCAAACTGACATTCTATGCTCACACATTACACGATTCATGAAGACCATGAAGATGGCAACTGCTCAGGATTTACCTGTGAGTTCTAGATGCTCAAAACGTTGACTGGTTATAACTAGACCAGGCTTTTGTCACTGTTTAGATCTTTAATAGCTGGGGTTTTGAAAAGCAGACTATTGAAGGAAACTCACTATCTTAAGGCTCTTTTTTTATTTTTATTTTTAAGTGGAGGGGCCCCTCTTCCCTCCGTGAAGCTACTCTGCTGTGACCAGCAGCTGAAATAAAGTTTATATGGCAGATAATGTTGTTGCCAGTGGACTTTTCCCTAACTTTCCTGATATCATTTTTTGAGCTCCAGAACTTCTGACCTACAAAGGATTTTAATGGCTAGTTATCCAGTAGTGTTTGCATTTGAGACCATGTGTCCAATCCCCACCACTGAGCACAAAATAAAACAATACAAAACCCACCACAAAAACCATGTGCTGATCAGGATGGAGGCCTATAATCTTAGCACGGTGGAGGCTGAGGCAGAAGGATCACCTCAATTGCAAGATTAGCCCGGTGTACCTAGTAAGGTAAGGCAGGGACATACATAGCAAGACTGTCTTCAACAACAACAACAAACCATTTCTAAACACCCCACAATAGAAACATAAGACAATTTGGTTTGGTGGGCATTTCTCTTAGAGTTTCAAGATGAGAGCACTAAGACACAAGAGAAATACCATTATCTGATACCTACATTCCACCCAAGATTCGATTTAAATGGTCTGGGGTGAGACTTGAGAAGAAAAAATCCAACCAAACAACCTCCTCTCCCCCAAGCCTTTTAAGTTCACTAGTGAAGTCTAAAGCTCAGCAGGGCTCTTCTTAAGAAGCGTACAATACAACAG
The DNA here is from genome assembly GCF_907164565.1 of Psammomys obesus. Lineage (NCBI taxonomy): Eukaryota > Metazoa > Chordata > Mammalia > Rodentia > Muridae > Psammomys > Psammomys obesus. The sequence goes on along the minus strand of NW_026596149.1, from coordinate 12,148,104 downwards.
CATCATGAAGGAGGTAGTTTAACCATGGCAAACACACTAGGGCATGCGGTTATGGAACAAAACTGGATGCTCTTCCTGGAGTGTCCTCAGCAAACGTTTTCTATAAATATATTTTGAGTCACTTTGCCAATATTATTTCTCTTATCATTTCTTTTATTTAAAAATAAATTTAAAATAATAAAATTATATAATGGCAAAATAATTTTAAATTAAAATCTCCTACTTAGAAAGAAGCAGAGACCCTTGTAGTGGGGAAGACTTTACCGCCATTAGTAAAACTTGAGCCAGGGAAAGGCAATGAGGTTCTAAACATGGTCTTACTAGAAACAAGAGCAGAGAACTGCAGCATTTTTAAACTGCTATTGGTGAGCACATGAGAAATTGTCGGCTTGGCCCTGAAAGCACCAGGACACAGCCCTTGCCACGTGAAAACTGCATACAGAAGACACAGAACAAAATATACGGATTACTTTTAGCATGTTAAAAACAATCACGTCAAAAAAGTATACAGATAAAAAAATGCCATAGATGACATAAGAAAATAGTGTGTGTGCATATATATTGCATATATATATATATAATCTACATTATTTACCACTAAGATATATACTTTCTGGAGAGGCAAAGATGCTGCCATCATAAACTAATTGTACAGCTTGTTTCCGTAGAAATCACAGAGTCATACTTTAAGAACTGTAATAATATCCTCAGCTACATTTCTATACACATTTATTTCTCACCTTCCGCATGATCTAAATCAAGAGCCTGGTTATTTTGTCAGGAGTTGGAGTTTCAGTGCAGTGTTCACCTTTAATATACTGCATTTGCTTCCACACTTAATAACATCATTACCACGCTGATTAAATTACATTAGAATCATTATATACATAAAAAATATTGTTATGTTCACTAGCTAAACAAATGTTACTTTCATTAAGACATAACCTTGTACCTCAAAAGCTTAAATCCCCACCGAGGAGCAGGGGGACATCATTGCTGGACTTTCTACTTCCTGATATTCAGATACAAGAAGGTGACAGTGAGACGAGCATCCACAGACATCCATCTGCCTGGAGAACCCAGCACTTTGTCAGAGACTTGGTGTCAGTAGTGTGTGATAGCATAAAAGAAATCACCCTTTCTAAACCATGAACCTAAATTATTTTTCACTGAAAGAAAATTTCCAAAACTATGAAACATACTACTTTTTTTTCAAAGATCAAAATTGTAAATCCTCATTAATAATTAGGGTACTTCTTTTTACAATTCTGACCTGGATGATGCAATGGCCCAGTGCGTGCAGCAGTATCCGTCCACTGTGCTGTGAAGACTGAGTGCCAGAAAAGACCACGGGAATGGTCCTCCTGGGCACGTGAGGCCCAGGAGTGAGGAGCTGCCTTTCAGTCAAAGCTGCTTTCAAATGATCGTGAAAAGCAACCTTCCACCGCTCAGAGTGCTGCAAGCTCTGACTTCACCCACTTTGCAGCCAGTCCCTTGCACAGGCAAGGACCAGGCAGATGCTGTTCGAGGGCCAGACCACAACCCAGGGCACAGAAGCAGTGAAACAGCCCGAGATAAGGGACAAAGTGAGTGCTCTCCCCAGCCACACACTCAGGCTAACTGAGCCACATGTTAGGCACCACTGAGTGGTCAGCCTTTCTGTGCAGTCTTTAATGTTCAGGTGGAGATAAAATGGCAGCAACTGAGAGAATGACATTCTGTGAGACTCTGGGTTCATAAAGTCAGAACAAACTCTTTAGTCAGTTTCAGTTTAGAACCTGAATTAAAATATGACAGGGGCAGGGTGGGCAGAAAGATAAGGGGGGGAAATACTGTTATTTCATGGATATAGATTAAATGGAGTTTAAAAAAAACATTTCTAAATTCTGTGATCAAAATCTCTCTGCACCGGCGTTTGCCACGTCTATTAAAAGGCGAGTGACAGCCTGCAGAAATCTCCTCCATTGTGTCTCAGTGCTTTCTAACAGTAGTCAGAACACAAGGGATCAACAGAGTGGAAACATTCAGGTCTGAGGGGAAGATCTGAGAAAAACAGCATAAAGAACCTCACTGTGTATGCCGTCCTAAATGCTCTTGCTATGTTCCAGGCTAACCTCCTGTTAACGGTTCAGTGATGAAGCAACTGAAACACTCATCTTCAGCAGCATCTACATGGGATGAAGCATTCCCACATACTCTCATACTGACATACACTGAACTATGCAAGTTGTTTACAATAGTATAAAATACTGCTTTGGCAATTATAAACATAGCAATGTGGGTATCGTATGGTTTCTATTCTCTTTGTCATCAGTGAATACAGCCAAACTCTCATAACAATACTGACTCCTGAACAGAAAGCCCCTCTCGATTTCTGTAGTGATGTGCTGAAGGCGAGGGCCCTGCATATGGATACCTAGGAGGACTGGCATCTTCCACAGCTGGTGAAGTTTTATACCTCACCGGACTGTCTACACATACTTCTGGAAGGCCGTGGTCCTGAAAAGGTACGTGTTGAAAGGCTGCATATTTTGGTAAATTGCTTAAGTGGCTACGGTTAGCCTCTCGAGTCCATGATTGTCCATGCATCTCAGGTCTGTATGTATAACTAACTTCTGACCATTTTATGTTCTCTGGTAAATAATCCACTGGAGGAAGGATGAAGTTTCCGTTCCTTGGTGACCCTGAACTGCCTGCATTTCCCCCGGTACCAAAGTCAATGGGAAGGACTTCAATTCGACTGGATGGTAGAACAACAGGAGTTGGGCGGCTGAAAGATTTCTCTGGAGAAATGTCAACTGAAAGAGAAGAACCATAAGGTCTCCTGGAAGAATTAATTTGAGTCCCAGGGCTGATCTCTGTGGACACAAAGCCGCTGTGGCCAATAGGAATGTGTTTTGGAGAATTTCCGTGGTAGACAGGGGGGTTGCTGTAGGAGGGTGGATACGCAGCCCTGAGGTCCTCCCCTTCTAGCTGGGATGGGGACCGTACATGGCTGGGAGGCTGCACTTTGAAAGTAAACTTGTTGGGGACTTTTGCTGGGCTGGAACTTGGCTCAGTATGCTTCCTTGGACTGTGAGGGTGAGTCCGTTCTGGTGCCTCCTCCACAGGTACTCCACTTTCATTTTCACTCCCAGGCACGTTGTCATACTGTGAAGCAGTAGAACCCCGCTTTCCATCACTGCCATCAAAAACCTTCATCTTTTGCCTTGAGTTTGACACTCGGGACTCAGCAGAACTTGGGGTGGCAACTGTAAGAGTGGGTTGCACTGAGTGACTTTTGCCTTCAATGGCATATTTAGCAGTTCTTTCAATAGCTGAGGCGTCTGATGGTTTTCTCCATTTGGGCATAAATTCCTTCCTGATGTTTGAAATTGCATTGCTATTTTGGTTAGCAGCTGCGTGGTTATATTGCCTGGAGCTGTCCTGTGTACCCAAAGCAGGCTTTTTCTGAAAATCTGCCTCATGCTTCAAGGTTTTACCTTCCTCGCCCACTGACTTCTGTCCGGCTCGCCCGGCTCGTTCTGGTGGGCCAGCTCTGCTGTAGTGCGCAGGGGAACGCTCATGCTTCTTGTGAGGTGATCCAGTTTCTCTTCTGCTGCTTATTTGGGGGCTGGGCCTGCCAATACTTCTTTGTCCATTGCTCAAGTGATTAATACAAGCAGAATTAGACTCAGGTGGAAGCTGCCCCAAGGGTTTTTTTGGATATTCATCCTCCTTACCTAAAACGAAATATAAATTCCTAAGTAAAACAAATATATAAATGATGAGCATCTAGTTTAAGAGACACATTAACAATTGCAGATTGTCTTGTGTGTGGAAACACATACTTTAACACTGGAAAATGATAGTGACTAACAAGAATCGATTTTTAGAAAAAAATGACACTGAGACATAGCTAACCTCAAAACCTAAGTCGGCACTATGCAGGTGGGGACAGCTCCAGCCTCATAGGCGAGGGTCACGCAACTATCTAGCACATAGTTCGTGTATGTTCTTACAGACCGTGACACACTTTCTATGCAAAGCTGATATGATACTCTCATTAACCAGAGCTGGTTACTGGGGTTAAGGCTTAACATGACATTACTTGCATTTTAACTCATCTCAACCAAAATCAGTAAAGCCTTTGCTTTCAGTTTCAAGCAGATCTATCAAAACTGAAAGTCACTTGGACTTACTGTGGTTCGAGTTCTCCCCAGATTATTATCATTAGGCATTTTCCACAGTATAGCTTATTTTTTAAAAGAAAAATACTGTCCAACTAAAAATAACAGTGTAAAAATACCTTACTTAAAAATATAGACAGGAAAAAAATTAAAAAGAATGGAAATCACATTAGATAATTTATTTAATTAAAAAATGTGTTTTGCCTGTGTGTGTGTGTGTGTGTGTGTGTGTGTGTGTGTGTATGTATACATGCATGTATGTGTATGACATGCATGCCCGATCCCTGGAACCCTGAAAAGAATACCAGATTCCCTAGAAGTGGACCTACTAATGCTTGTGAGCTGTCAGGTGAGCACTGGGAATAGATGGGTTTTCTTAAGTAGCCAGTATACTTAACCACAGAGCCACCTCTCCAGCCCGTTCTAATTTTATATTTTAAATAACACAGAATTGTGAGGAATTGAAGGAAGGTGCAATAAATACAACATTAACAGATTACCATGATACTAATACAGATTACCATAGAGGAAGGGGAAGACTTCATTTGCAGAAACTAAAAAAATGTTTTACCCATTATTATAAAACAGCATTTTGTCACTTGAAAATAAGGTTTTGCTTTCTTCCAATATGCACTTAATGATCCACTAGCTGCTGTTTACTGACTATGATCTGCATGGGGTGGCTGTGAAGACGGAGAATTTTTTCACATGGCTCCCAGTCACTATAATCTTGCTATTTCTTTGGAGGGGAAGGGGACACTATGTTTTTAACTACTAGAATATTCACACTGAGTGTTTCTTTATAGAAAGTCTTAATTGGTATATAACAACTATAGATCCACTTCTGTAGGATATTTTAAGAACAATTCAATGCTTTGTTGGAGGGGAGAATGAGCAAGCATCATTCTCTAAGTGAGCTTCCAACATCAGAAGCGCAGATTGCCCAGAGAATGGTTCTGCATAACAGCTGCCCAGCCTAAGGACCCAAGTTTGATCTTGGAACTCTTAAGACAAAGACAATAAATAGATGTGGCAAAGCACTTGCTTAGCATGTATAAGGCCCTGGATCCCATCAATAGCATTCCAACCCAATCCAAACAAAAAAAAAAGCAAACAGGAAAATTAAAGTGGTAAAAACTTCAAAACTAGAAGTGGGATGATGCAGAGCAGGAAAGAGTGCCAGAAGGAATAAGACCCTCTCTCTGAACAAAGGCCAAAGAAGGTAAGAGACAGCAGGGACCCAGGAGGAGGCCAGAAAACTAAGTCACAACATACAGGGCACTATGAAGAGGACCTGGGATTTTGTCCTGAGGTAATAAGAAAAGATCAGTTCTATAATCTGAGGCATATCATAGATGTTATTTTAAACAGTGGTTTAGACTTAGATTGTGCTAATAAGTGAGAACAATGATAAGAGTCACAATTGCTACTATTCATTAAGTAATCCCTGTGTGTCAGTCATCATTCAAAATGCTGTGCATACAACATTAACAACAGGAACATCATTTCATTATCTCATATGTGAAGAAACTAAGGCAGAGACGAACTTGTCCAAGGGTTCATTGCTAGCAAGTAGCAGCATAGTGAAAATTATTTTCTTTTAAAAAACCAGTTATGTTATGTGAACATTTTTGTTTTAATCCCAGGTGTGAGATATGGGGCTGTTTTATACTGTCCACAGCAGCTAACTGTGATTTGTCTTGTGCTCTAGGAAAAGCGTGATTTTGCCAGCTGAAAATAGTTTATATTTGGAATTCTGAGGACTCTTCAGAGGGTATAAAAATGCCAGAGCTCCAAGAGAAGCTGTGGCTGCTGCTCCTGCTGCTGCTGGTTCCTGCTTCTGTTTTTGCTGTTTGCTGATTGCTTTTGCTATTTGCCAGATTGTTAGTTACTGATGGCCGTTTGCTCTTTGCCAGATTGCTGGTTGGAGATACTCCAATGACAAAGATTGGACTTGCCCCAGGAACTCAATGAAGTTCCAGGTAATCCAATGCCCTCCTCTAGTCTCTGTGGGAACCTCATGTATGTGGTGCACAGATATACGTGCAGACAAAACAGCCATACACAAAAATTAAAATTTAAGCAATTCTAAAAAATGTTTTTAAGAGAATTAAAGGAAAAATCCAACATATTTCATTTATTGACTTAATAAAAGACCAAAATGTACACTGCAGCACAATGTCTGTGCCCGTTTTAAAATATTCAAGAAAAGCTGCTCATACTAACCCATAGCACACTTCCACTACCCCTAGGGGCTTCTCCTTTTGCATTCCTTCAGAGTTCCTAAATCAGTAGTAAGAGTACGAATTAGAGCAATGGCACATGTCCATACTGACAGGCTGGAAACACTCATTAAAAACAAACAAACAAACAAACAAACACTCACAGTTCACATAGTTAAGAAAATAGAGTCTAAAAAGAAAAGCCACATACAAAATGATATAATATCTAATTGACTCTTAAACGACAAGCCCTCATTAGGGAGCTGTGTGTGAAAGGCCAACATATTAAAATGCATAAAAAAAAACCTTTAAGAGGACATGGCCTCTTTGCTCCCATAAAACTTTTTAATTAAGGAGGCCACAGACAGGAATATAAGAAAAGTGCCTCCTAAGATTTAAGTTCTTAAAAATCAATTTCTTTACATGTTGAAAGCAGTGAAGCAAACCAGCCCAGAGTGCTTCATAGTGAGGGAGGGGTCTCATGGTGCCAGGGCCAGAAGGCAGCGCTTCAGTGTACTTCATTCTAAACAGTGTCCACTCACTTCCACTTTTGCTGTGCATAGGGAACAGGCTAAGGGATACTTAACTGGCTCTTAACTTGTTGTTCTATTGCTGTGAAGGGACACCATGACGAAGCTAACTCTTAGAAAAGAAAGCATTTAGTTAGAGGCTTTCATATAGTTTCAGAGGGTTAGTCCAGTATCATCATGGTGGGAACCAGAGATGCATGATGCAGGCAGCAGGCAGAGACAGCGACTAGGCCTTGTATGAGTTTTTGAAACCTCAAAGCCCACTCTAAGTGACAGATGTCCTCCGACAAGGCCACAGCTCCTCATCCTTCCTCAACAGTTCCATTAACTGGGGACCAAGCAGCCAAGTATCTGAGCATATAGGGGTCATTCTCATTCAGACTACCACAGCCTATGACAGTGGCATCAGCATACATCTTCCAGAAATACTTGCTGACTAACTGTTGGGTTACACCACAACCATGTTACTCCCATGAATCTCAGCAGTACCACCATAATCAATGTGCACATGTTCTTTAAATCTCAGTGACGGTCTGAGCAAGAGCCTGTGGAAGAAGAGGAATGAAGTGTGGAAAGAGAGAAGGATGAAAACAGGGTCCAGGAAAAAACAGTACAAGGCAAGGGAAAAGAGGGAGTGTGTGGAAGGTAGAGCAGAGAGGACGAGAGAGGAAGGAGACTGGAGGCCTATGAAGGCCAAGATGCAGGTGGTGCCAGAGAACTTTTCAACCTTGTGAGAAAGGCTTTCCTCACAGAAGCAGGTTCTAAACGATGTCTCAATTCCAATCGTCAGACCAAACCCACAGTCTCTCTGTTAAGCAATCTAACCCCTATAATGATGTAATTAAGAGGAAAAACCTACATGATTTCTACACAAAGGTGATTTTTTTTTTTAGTGCATATTAAGCATGCAACTTTTATTGAGCCAAAGAAATACTGTGTACACCCCACAGGAGCAATAAATGTCACTAGCAGTTATGCTATGTATGCGGATAAGTATTCTCCATCACAAAAGTGGCTTTAATAAATCGGTGAACACACACACACACACACACACACACACACACGTGCGGGCATGCACACATATACATATGGTCTTTAGTTTAATTGATGTCCTGCATCTTCATTAACCCCGAGAAACTGTGATCAGAAGACTCAAGCGTAAGTCATGTACAAACAGATGCATTATGCAGAGCATTGTGTGAGTCAGTGTTTACTGCCCATGCTTTCATGTTGGGAATTTACTTTTCCCTTCTTCTTCTTCTTGAAAACACAGAAGGTGAGCTCCAGCCATGCCCTATCAGAGCTCTGTGTGAGGCCACATTGGTGGCACATCACCCATGTTCAGTCACATAAACCCTAACCATCTTCTCTCCCCACTCACAAGAAATGTAACTTAATACAATTTAGGACAAAACCAAAAGTTTTATTCGTTTATTTCCTTTTTTATTTTGTTTGTTTAGCATTTTTGTCTTTAAAGTTCCAAAATGCCAACAGTAGTCTAACTTCTATAACGGAAAGGGTCCCTTTTCTGTCTCCTCAGGCCTGTCCATGTCCTGTCTCACTCAGGTCTTTGTCACCACCCAGTGGACACCACGCTCTACTGCAGGGTGGAGGTGAAGTGCCTCAGAGGCATTAGCAGCTCTTTGAACCCACCAAGAGATGTAATACCCAGGGCTCCTGAGCTCTTCCTGGGGAATGTCCTTCTACTTCTAGATGCAACAACACAATTTTCAACATACAATGAAACAGACTGACATGTACAAACATGACACAGAATGGCTCAATATTTCTAAATTTGTTTTGTGCTAACCCTTTGTATACAGATTCTACTATCTCAAAAAGGACTAGAACTTCAAAAGGCTGCCTGTTACGTATCAGGCACGCCTATGGCCCCGAGGATGCTGAGATGTGGTGGCTGTATCCAAGGAACTCAATAGTGTGAGTGCTGAAGCACCAAAGCAAGAAGCCACGTGCTTTGGTTCAGGCACTAAATAGAGGCAGGCGGTCAGATTCCAGGGCTTTGAGATCCTGTGGACAGGCTGAGAAGGCTTTAAGAGGGTAACCTAAGTCACAGTGTAAAAACTAGCTTAGGTCAGATGTATTCAATGGATGAAGTCCAAAAACTAAATGTTGAAGCAGCATATATACAAAGGAGCGCCTCCCTCTATGCTCTGGAAATCTCTAATCATAGCAGTAGAGGCTACTTTTGAATAATAAACAGCACTGCTCTGGAATCACCCCTGGAATCAACTAAAATGACTGTTATTTTGCAGCTGGATGATGTTGGATGAGTATTTATTTTAACTTTGAACCCAAGGCTTCCCCATCTGTAATCTACAGATTGGTAATAACGACGCATAATGACAATGAGATAGTTCATAGCTCTACCAAGCAATAAATACATAAAATAACAAAGTTCTATCAAGTTGAAAGACCTCAAAGAGAGAGGCCAGAAATAAACAACAGAAGGAAGAATGGGGTGCTATGCAGTGAGAAGCCAAGGCATCTAGACTTTCTGCAAAACCATCAAAAAGGCATCAATCCAGAGAGAGCAAACAAACAAAGTGGGAGCAAGCTCAGTTAGGGTCACAGCTAAGCACTCAAGAAACCTAGCTCATATATGTCAACTAAACCCCCATTTCAACCCTAGAAGAGCCAGACAAGTAGCTAGGAAATATTCTATGTCAACTAGAGGTGTTGGGTTTCTTCCTCAAGAACTGGCCTTCCCTAGAATGACCTGGCCATTCCTCATCATCTGCACAGCTTCACCAAAAAGGAAGCAACACAGGAGTCGGTGGCCCCAGTTCAACCGATTCTGCTCTGAGAAATGATCACAACACATTATAAAGCCTCCAAAACACAGAACTTGATAAATGGTACTGGAGCTGATTGGGTTCCAGGAAGCTGGAGTTGCACAGAATAGGAGAATTAAAATAACTAAGTATTAGTGATTTTGACCATTTTACCATAACTAGAAATACAGAGAAGTAAGAACTGTGGAGGTTGAGTGGAGATAACCGACCCAGTTACAGTATGCAGTGGGAAGAACAGGCAGGTAAGATGCCCACTCAGTGTATAAGACTTAATCAGACAAATTCGTTATCTGATAAAAAGATTTAATCATTTAAAAATCCCTAAAAAAATTATGAGAAATATTGGGAGGAGGGGAGACCTTCATATAAGCTATGTCTTTATATAGTACAAATAAGCCATAAGAAAAAAGTATGTGGAAAGGATTTGAAACACACAGTATGCCAGTGAGTTCCTTAACTTCCAGGATCCTGTATACCTATAGACAATACACAGAGGGAAAATAAGGAAGCTGTATGAGTGTACCTACAGACAATGCAGAGGGCAAATAGAGAAGCTCACACATGATGAAATAAATATATAAGAAGACTAAATTTAAAACCCAAGGAATGTAAGCCAAAAGAAGAATGAGCTCCTCTACCCAAACACCAAAAATATTAAAAATTTCACAACACCAATAATATTGCGAGGATCCTGTCATATACTTTTGGCAAAAATACAATGTTGTGCAGTACATAAGGAGCCAAAGGAAATGTCATTATTATGTCTTTAAAAGGATGACTATGGGGCTGAAAAGATAGCTCCCAACTGTCTGTAACTCGGCTCCAGGGGATCAAATGCCCTCTTCTGGCCCCTAGGAGCTCCAGGTACACGAGTGGTGCACAGATATACATGCAGGCAAAATTTCATATATATAAAAGTTTAAAGGATAGATATGACATGGAAGCGTTTTATACAAAAATGTTATTTCATATTGCATCTATTCCAAATGTAGTTAGGTCCCCAACTTAGAGAGGAAAACAATGGAAGGCCATGGAGCAGAAACATTCTGAAAATAAATACTGTCAGAGTAGAAATACTGAGGAAAAGAGATCATTGTTCAAGAAGATGCAGGGTAATCTTATCACAGTCTACCTTAACTGCCAATGAAATAGGAGTAGGATCTAGCCAGTGTTTCTGATTCTACTTACCCACCCCTTTCCTCTTATCTCCCAGCCACCTTCTCATTTTCCTAGTGAAAATTATTTTACAAACTATCACTGCTACTCCTATGAAATTAGGAGCATAAATCTAGTTATTTTTAGAGGGAGCAAATGAGAAAGTACTACCTATGCCACACATGTGCTACACAGTAACATTTGAAAAGCACTCGCTGTTAATTAGATGCTAAGCAGCTATCATCATGATCTTTACACAGGTTCAGAATTTACTTCACCATGTATTTGTGGGGACTTCAGGTTATACAGTGTGTGTATTTTTTCTTTACATGTATCTTTTATTAAAAATGCCTTAAAGTCTTCTTCAATATAGGCAAGACATTTAAAAACAAATGTTATAATAGGGAAAGTATAGTAATTGCTGCTCTAAGTGCATTTCCTGCTACAGGGGAGAATTAGTGGAAAATAGACATCATTACACTGAACAGGGAGGGCTGACCTCACTTAGCAAAGGCCACAGTTTCCCAAGGCCTATGCTCAACTCAATTACTACTGGTGAGGAGGTGTTTTCTTGTCAATTCTAATGACCCAAGGACTCAAGTGCTGATTAAACCCCTCGGTCAAGTCCAAGCAGAGCAGCTTGGTCTTCCTGAAGGAGAAACAACTCTTCATGAATGTAATTCTGCTTCCTTTCTTACAAGAACATCAAATGGAGCACATGATCAGGAAATTCCAAACCCAGTTTGTATGAATAACAGATCCTACTTTTCATCTACCATCCATACTTTCCATTTTCCTAGCCCCTTACCACACTCTCTACTAGAGCAACATTGAAAAGGGAAAACACCAAAAATTAACTTTCAGTATATCATACTGTTTCAAGTAATAGGTAGTCTGAACTTAAAAAAAAAAGTTGCTACTCTAAACTTTCTCCGTTTATTTCTCCCTCACCTTTCACTAGCCTTTTGACGTCCCCATGGATCTCATATTTACCTCTACAAGTGTCCCTTTTACATTCACTACAATTTATGTTACATCTTATATATCCTATCTGTTCTCCCAAGTTAGAAACAAAACAAACAAACAAACAAAACCCCTTTCTGTTCAGTTTTCAAATCTACGGCAAAGTTCCCAGCAGGAAACCTAATAGTAAGCACTATGAAAGGGCTAAGGTAAGTATACAAATGCATTATCTATATGCAACTCTCTACACAGAGGCCAGTTGGGAATGGCTGGACCCTATGCTGGTGATGCATCTGGTGGTTTGTGGGCTTCATATGTAAGCATCAGTTTCCTCATTTACAAGAGGCCTTTACTTGTTCTGCTCTTGTAGCCAGTTTCCCCAAACAAGGTGATTAGTGTAAAAAGTGTTTGTTGTTATGGCTCTTTAAGTAATAGTTTGTCAATCAAATTTCTAAATTTCAGTTTGAATAGAGGTATATTTAATCAACATGTTTCTGTGTGAAAGAAAAGAAGACATGGGTTATTACATGAAAATCTCAGTGACAGGCCAGCGAAGTCCTAGAACCACCTACAACACAGGCCACCACCACAACTAGATGATAAGACCCTACTGTTAAAGATACTTCAGTACTAGGACACAGAGAACCAACCTTGACTAACTGAGAAATTAGTTTCTTTTAGATATCTGTAGTGCCAGAAAGTGCTATGCAGGCTACTGGGGGAGAAAAGACAAACACGGTTTCACTCAGCACTGGACCCTGCATGTTGCAATACTGGCCTGCCTGGCAAAACGTACAACTGTTACAATAACAGCATGACAGACAGTGGAGTGACACTCACTTTCTGACTGGGTAGGAGTCCTGTTCCACAAGAGGGACTTCATGCCTACTTCTATAAATTTGGTCAAAAGCTCGTGACCACCAAGACTATAGGCCCTAAGGGCAAATCTGTTTTGTTTTGCTAAATGACCATGCTGTCAAATCACCTTTTAAATTTTATACCACAGATCTGTGTTGCTCTTAACTTTGGTCAGAGAAGATACTTTTGTAGTCAAAATTCCAAAACAGATACAAGAAGGACCCCCAAGATCTGACCCTTGGCAGAGGAGTTACTGGCAGTTCATGGCTGCTGAAAGAGAGAGAATCACTCTCCTTTGGGGAATATGGCTGCTGGTATGTTGTCCTCTCCCCCACACCCAAGGATGGCCCTATACTAAGAGGCAACATGAGGAATCAGGAGGTAATTAATAACAACATGAAGATGGGAAGGTAAGAGTAGGGGCACCTGAGGGAATTGAAAGGAGGTAATGTTGGATGGGCATGATCAAAATGCATTGTATAAAAAAGTATGTAACTTTCCTTTTTTTTTTTTTTTAAGAAAAAAATCTACTAGCAGCTGGTAAGACACTAATTGATATTATGTTATTACCAAGTACAATGCTCATATCCTAACCACAACAAAAGTCAGTATTAACTGTGTCATGTCCTTTGATCCTAGAATTTGATGTGTGGTGCCAGGACACTTCTTACCAGGTTCTGGGAAATCTAATTTTGCCCGCTTTAGTTCTGCCATAGAAACCTGAAGTTGCTCTATTACAAAATCATCCTCGAAGAAAAAGTCCTTGGCGAGAGTCTCCTGAAGAAATTCTACAAGTTCTTCCATAGACAATTTCATTAGATGTTCTAAGAAAGGATGAGAGAAATGAAAATGTCAGTCAACAGTTCTATTTAGGTTGAAAAGAAGATATACTCTATTTGAGCGCAGTGTGTTTTTAAAAGGGCATTAAAAGGGATACATACACAATTTACACTTAGCATTGTAAACATTAAAACTCAGTAGGATAGTATTCTGACATTAGAAAAACCAGGCTGATCTCATTAGGAGGAAAGATAGAAAGGTGTACATGACCGAACACTTTCTCCTTTAAGAGTCACAGTGCCTGGACACTGACACTAACCTAGAGCAAGAGCTCCCATGAGTCAATAAACATTTATTATCTCATTTATTGGCTGGAACTCTAACTCAGACTAACAAGTCTTCTTTAACTCCACACTCAGTGTTAGGAAACTTCCCTCAAAAAATATATTAACTTTATTTGTATTATTACCACTGAGGAAATAGTTTTATTAGAAAAAAAAATCAAACTATAGATGGAAAGCAGTGCCCACTAAGATGGCATTACCCATACCTTACAAGTAGATGTGCTGTGTTCATGGATGAGCATGGGCATGGACTCACAAGTTACACTGTCTGGGCTCACCTTCCCTACTTTGTTCAATAGCATCTAACTATTATTAACAGTGATAAACTGAGCAGCATTATTACTGGTCCTTTAGTCCAGTCATGGGCATTTACATTTGCTTCTGATGTTTTTTTCCGTTTCAAAACCACTGTGTGATGAATCTCCAGTAATCCTAGTTTTAAAGCAATCAGGAAAAAGAGAGAGAGAGAGAGACGGGGGGGGGGGAGGGGGGCTCTGGCTGGGCTCAGCTGGTAGGAAGCCCAGAGATATTCTTTTCTTGAGGCCAGCAGGTGACACCCTGCGAAAGCTACGGCATGCCGCCCGGTGCTCAGCACTGTGGGTGGCTGCACCAGCAGGGCCAGAAGGCCTACACCAAGCAGACTTATTGTGAGGAAATCAGTTCAAATCTACTCTCAGTAACTCTACTTATGTTCTACATAACTGTGCTCACAGATCCACATAGTGGTCTCCAAACTTTACTCTGCCATCTAGTGAAACCTTATAGCTCAAGAGCAACACCTCCGTGTCCCCTGATCCTCAACACTTATCTCTTCAAATGGCGGTACAGAAACTCACTGAAGATGTAAGAGCTTTGCTTCCTAAACATAAGAAAGACAGCCCAGTGGGCAGAATTCTTCACAGCATATACAGTTCAATGACATTGACATACTGGCAAGTAGAGTAATTGTTATGCTCAGAGTTCAAAGGGTAAAGAGTCACACTAAGTAAAATAACTTAAGAGGGAGATGAGAGCTATAAAGAAATAACACTACACTCCTACTTTTTGTACTGTTTAGAGACCATTAAACTATTCTCTAAATATACTTTTTTAGTATATTTTGATCTACTTATAACCTATAACAAGAATAGTGATATTAAAAAAAAAAACAAAACAAAACAAAAAAAAAAAAAAACAAGGGAGATGGAGAGAAGAAAGAGAAAGGGCTTTGACCCAGTGCTACTGACACAACCCAACTCCGGGAAGAAAATGTGTTGCCAGCAACATTTCTGACAGCTTCCCTGGAAAAGCGTAGACACCGAGGTCTCATCGCAGGTGAAGTGTGGCTACTGTGGCACTATGTGTTCACTGTGCTCTAGCCAGTGACCAAGCAACCTCAATGAGAGCACCGAGTATGGCCAGAAACAGCAGGAACACAAACCATACGAAGGTAGGGCACACAATAAGTATGCAGGTACACAACATGATGTTCTAACCTGCCCAAGACTCACTTTTCCAAAGAGCTACAAGGAGTCACAAGGCAAAAGAATGAAATGAAAATGATAGAAAACCTCACATTTCCTTACTTCTAAGGGCCAACACATCATATCCACAGAGCTCCTGAAATACCGCCACTGAAGACTAAAAGGCCTTTAATTTCTATTTTGAAAATGTTGGTGCATTTGCGTGGTAACACACACTTAATGCATTTGCCCGGAGGCCATCACAGTCCCGTCCTATCCAGAGCTTGAAACTGGATGTGCTTTCTCTTACAGGAGCAGACAGCCACGGACTCCCCCTCACCCCCACCCCCATCTGGGAGGCCTGGTTTCTTTGCTCTCTGCCTTGTTACAAACAGACTCAGATCAATTAGAAGAATAATGGTCCCAGTGGCAACCAACATGTGAGAAGAATATTATTAGTGACACCAAAAAGCTGCATTCTACTGTTTAAATGTGAAAATGAAACTGACACGAGGAAAAAGGAATCCAAGATCTTCTCTAATGGAGTAAGCATCTAGTCCTGAGGGAGAATCAGGATTTCCCTGTTGATTTTCAAGAAAAATTTAAAAACTAGTAGTGATTTATAAAAACAAAACAACAACAAAAAAGCATGAGGTAGAGGGAGCCCAAGCTAGTCAGAATTAAAACAAGCCCTGATTTTCATAAAGTTTTGTAAGTCAAATGTTTCCTTACTTTTGTGTAATTTCAAGATTGTGTAAGACATAGCAGTAAGAATTCGCTCTCCTTCAAAAATATAAATGTCCCATATCCTAAGGTTCAGCGTAAAGGGAGTCTGCAATAAAGAACAAAGCAGAGCAATGCAATGTTAGTGTGCCCCCTTACCTTGTTTATACTTTCTTAATTGAGGTTTGTAAAAGGTACTTACTCGATCAAGGAAACACTGAAAAAACCATTTCATTGTGTAAAAACTTGTGTAGATTTCTTGAGAATCCTAAAAAACAAAGACCTCATAATTTCTGAGTTGTAGGAAGCAAAACAGCAATAGCAAGGGGAAGGCTGCCGGAGGTGGCTGCCAAGGGTAAGCCAAGAACCACCTGACTACAAATATTTTCATACTTTCTGTTTTTCTATTCCTATTTTAATTTTTAAAATTTATTTTATTTAATATGTATGATTGTTCTATCTGCATATATACCTGTGTGCCAGAAAAGGACAACAGATTCCTGTATAGGTGGCTGTGAGCCACCATGTAGTTGCTGGGAATCGAACTCGGGACCTCTCGAAGAACACACAGTGCTTTTAGCTACTGAGCCATCTCTCTCGCCTCTCTATTTCTATTTCTAAATCCCCAAATTTAACTTCCAAGAATCATCGCAACAATTGTGTCACCATAATAGGACTGTAACACAATCATTAGTGCATTTTACAGTGAACTGTTTCATTATACTATTGTATTTTATAGTAAGGCATGTGTATGTTTCACAAGGAGCCAGGTTTTATAATTCTTATAATGCTTTTTGTACAAATTCAAAACCTCCAACATAATAGAGAAATTACACTTATAAAAATTTTATTAGTACCTTCACACAAGTAATCAGAATCTACGAATTAGGACTGTGGTAGTATATTAATACTAAATTTTACAAATCTAACGTTCTTCAAACAATTGAGGCTTATGAGCACACGGTGAGCTAACCAAAATGCGAAACCCAGGCTGAATTTAATTAATTTCTGCTTCTTCACTTGCAGCGATAAGTCAGTGACACATCTACGTACCAAATGCTGCTTCAGTTTTGAAAGAAATTTATTCAGAATTTTTTCATGATGTTCTTGAAATCTTAAGAGTTTAGGGAACCCTTGGACAAAAAAGCCTAGAACATAAACATAAACACAGCGCTTCAGAGACAGTACCAACAAACTCCCTGACTTAAAAATGTTGCATATTGTATTTGTAGCTATCAACACAAAAACAAAAAACAAACTCCCCTGGTGACCAGGATGCTTCCATCATGGAAATAATTTCATGTGAATTTTGGGGAGTGAAACGTTTAGCTAGTATTTGTCTGCTATCACCTTCACCTTGTAAAACTATGAAAATTTTTAATTTATTCATTATATATTCCGATTGAAGCCCCTCCCAACTCCTCCCAGTCCCACCTTCCTTCCCTCTTCCCCCTATCCCCTTCCCCTAGTCCACTGAAAGAGAGAGTTCTCCACTATTGTCATCTGCCCATAGCTTGTTAAGTCTCATCAGGACTGCCTGGATCCTCCTCCTCTGTGGCCTGGCAAGTTTGGCTATGCAGATCAGCATTTGCTTCAATCCTGTTGGGTGGAGCCTTTCAGAGGACCCTCTATGGTAGGCTCCCATCCTGTTTTCTCTCTTCTACCGCTTCTGGTGTCTATCCTGTTTGCCATTCCAAATGAGATTTAAGCATCCTCCCTAGGGTCCTCCTTGTTGTTTAGCTTCTTGAGGTCTACAGATTTTAGTATGGTTATCCTATATTAGATGGCTAATATCCGCTTATAAGTGAATGTACACCATGTGTGTCCTTCTGTTTCTGGGTTATCTCACTCAGGATGATCTTTTCTAGTTCCATCCATCTGCCTGCACATTTCATGATTTCCTTATTTTTAACTACTAAGTAGTATTCCATTGTGTGAATGTGCCACAATTTCTGTATCCATTCACCTGTTGAGGGACATCTAGGTTGTTTCCAGATTCTGGCTACTGCAAATAAAACTGCTGTGAACATAGTTGATCAAATGTCTTTGTTGAATGGTGGGCATCTTTTGGATAAATGCCCAGGAATGGTATAGTTGTAGTTTGAGATAGTGCTATTCCCAATTTTCTGCGAAAACACCAGATTGATTTCCAAAGTGGTTGTACAAGTTTGCCCTCCCACCAGCAATGGAGGAGGGTTCCCCTTTCTCCACATTATCTCCAGCATGTGTTGTCACTTGATTTTTTTAAAATTCACTTTACATCCTTGTTGTAGCCCCATCCTTCCCCCCCTCTCCTCTTCCCTTTTCCTCAGGGAGCTTCCTTTCCCATCCACCCCACCTCATTAAGCTGCATTAGGACTGAGTGTGTCCTCTTCCCCTGTGGCCTGGCAAGGCAGTCCTGCCAGGGGAAAGTGATCAAAAAGCTGGCAAGTGAATGCATGTCTGATGCAGCATCCACTTCCCTTACTAGACCCACATGAGGCCTCAGCTGCCCATCCGCTACATCTTTGCAGGGGGCCTACGTCCAGTTCATGCATGGTCCTTAGCTGATGCTTCAGTCTCAGCAAGCCTCTCTGGGTCATGGTTAGTTGGCTCTGCTGTTTTTCTTGTGGAGCTCCTGTCACTCCAGGTCCTTTTCTCTTTCCTCCCACTTTTTCATGAGGCTCCCTATGCATCACCCAGTGTTTGGCTCTGAGTCTCAGAATCTGTTTTGAAGCACTGCTGGGTAGTGTCTCTTAGAGGACAACTCTGTCAGGCTCTTGTCTGCAAGCTTAGTATCATTCATAGTGTCAGGGGTTGGCACTCTCTGACAGGATGGGTCTTTGGTTGGGCCAAGCATTGGTTGGGCATTCCCTCAGTCTTTGCTCTATCTTTATCCTTGCACATCATGCAGGCAGGAAAAATTTGGGGTTGAAGTTTTTGTGGCTGGGCTGGTATTCCCCTCCCTCTGCTGGGGACCTAGTCTAGTTAGGTGTCTTCTTCAGTCTCTAAGTCCTCGGTTACCAGGAGTCTCTGCTTGTGTCCCCCTCCTATCCTCCCAGGAGCCTACCCTGACTTAGGTCTCCAGCTTGTCACAGAGATGTCCCCACCCTCAGTTTCTGTTTTCTCTCCAGGCCTCTGTCTCCTCGCCCTTGCTCTCCCCAGGTCTGATCTCCACCCTCTTGACTCTCTGTGCCCCCTCCCCTACCTTGTTCCCTCTCTTCAGCTACTACCTCTGTCTAGTCTATCTCCCCTCCCAAGAAAATTTATTTCTAAATTAGGAGGAAAACTGTAACAACTGTAACACCCAAAGACAAAGAAAACTGAATCCACTCATTGAACAGCCTCCTTTTCCAACACTGGCCATATCTTTATAAGCTGTTTAATCTTGACAACCACTCTGCTCTACTGTGAAGCCATTCACATCTTACTACAGTTTTTAAGGTTACACTAACAGTTTCACGACTGTGTTTCCACATTTAAAACTATCAATTTTTCAATTTTTTATAAGCTTTATTTAACATAGGCTAAATAAAACATGCAGACACTTTAAGTTATACATTGTAATCTATAGGATTTCTAGGAAGTACCTAATTGTAAATAGTAAATTGGTACTAATTTGCATATTTAGCTCACTGAATCTACAAACAATTATTTTGACTTATAAGTTCCTTTTCAGATATTTATACAATCTGTTTCAAGAACATATATTCAATGGACTTTATTTCCACAATTAGTATTTTTGAACTTGGTTTCTAAGTACATCTAGGAGGTTTTAATAGACATCTTTTGATTTTCTAACAACTCAGGGAAAGGTATGTCATACACTTTCTCCTTGGATATTCACCACTGACAATAGCTTATAAAAATTAAGCTGTCTTTTAGATATAATGAAACCTATTTTGCTTTAATTTAGTCTCACATATTTGATCTGAGAGTCCATTAATTCCTCCACATAACACATGATTTAAAAGCTAATGGTTTTCTAAACACACCAGAGAGTATAATGAAAGATTCTAATACACTGAATTAGTAAATTTTCTAACAAAAACCCTTAACAAAATGCACATATAATTTTGTAAATTTAACTTGATACTGGTTAATAAAACTATAAAATTCGTACTTGTTCTTTTACATGGAAGTAAAACCAAAACAGAAAACATTGGCTTCCAGCATGCTTCAAGAACCCAGGGAACACATCACAAAACACTGCATTTATATTTTGTTTTTATTTTTGAAGGTGTGTGTTAAAATTTCCAAAGATTCTATCCCCACTTAGTAATACTTTTTACACTAAAATGATTTTATTTAAAAATCTTTATATCTCCATTGGAGCCACTTTCATGGTCAATTTGGTAGGAATGGGAGATAGAAAATTTTCAAGAAAAATCCGATTTTTAAAAAGTCAATGTACTTCAGTATGAACCAGCTTAAACATCCACAATTATCTAACATTCCTTCACTTTTCAGTGACACCCTAGGCTCAGTATTTTAGATCAATCTCTGCCCAGTTCTAGGCTGATTCCATACACTTGCAAGTGATACACTTTCACACGAAAAATACAAAGAGCAGAGGTATTCTCTAGTCACAAACTACACAGGTGTAGAGACAAATTATCTCTCCAGCACAAAGTCACCCACAAAAATGGTCTAAACTACACTTTACTAACAAATTATAAGATTGTACAATTAACACTGTTTAAAGATTAGGCTGGTGACAGTGACTGGTGGAGTCAAGTCAGCAAAGAGATTTGAAAGAAAATACGATGTTCTCAAATCGGATGAAAACATCGGCAACATTGAAGCTGGAAGCATCCACGGCATGTCAGGTCACCTCACCCAGTAGCCACATGAAGACCAACAATCAACAAGAGCTCTTTTTGTCAAACATGATACAGCTTATTAGACGGCGGCGACAGTGTGTCTCACGTCCGGAGTCCACTTACAGCATCCAAAGTTCCCAGAATACGTTACCATGCAGGCGTTTTGACTGTAACTAGTGATGAACATGGGGAGTAAGACAGAAGCGCATACACGCACACTCTTCTGACAAGGCAGCCTGTCACATTTACTATAGACTACGACTATGGAGGGCCCTAATTTTGAAATATTTACATGAGAATTCTCTGTGCTAGGCTCCCCACTGTGGTAAGCTTAAGTACTCACAAAGTGAACGTAAGCCGTTCATTCTCAGGGAAACTAAGACTGTATCTGTTTAACTGGGGCACTGACCTCAGGGCCTGCACATGCTAGACATGTGCTCTATCAGGGGTGACGTCCTCAGCTATTCAAGTTGTCTTAAACCTGCTGTAGGCGGCACCAGAAACAAAACAGCACAGAATCCTGCCTTGTGTGAACAAATATCACTTTCACGCCTAAGACAAATTGCAAAGTGAAAACTTTCTTTTTCTTGTACATTTTCTGGACAAATGTAAGGAAAACCCCATTAAACTCAATCTTCCAATGTGAAAACAAACAAAAAAAATTATGTTTTCTGAAATACTAAATAATTAAGAGCTAAAACATGTTATCAGCCTTTTCCTTAAAACTGAATGAAATGTATGGCTTGAAGAACTAAAAGCCACACCTAAAATATAAAACTACTTAATTACTATGCACTTTAAAAAAACACCTAAGTGTCATTTCTTGATTAATCTTCTTTAACAAAGTTATATCAAAGCATCCAGTGAAAAACACCATTTCATTAAAACAGTGTTTTGGCCACAAGGTTACTACCTTTTATTTTTCCTAATATAGATTTTCTAAGTTTTTCCAAACATAAATTAATTTCTTTTGACTGACGACAAACAAGAAAATAATTTTAAAATGCCAGAAATATATTTTGGGAAAAGACAAATAAAACTCAATGTGAACAGAAAAGTTTAATAAAAAAAAAAAGGAAAGAAGAAATTAGTAATTTTTAAAACCCCAAGAAATTAGTAATAATTACTGATTAACTAAATAAGGTCTGGGGTTAACATCTGCTGTGCTTAATCCATCAGGCATCTTTGACTCTGCTTTAGCTTGCTTTCCCCTTGCTAATTATCTGTATACATAAGGCTTTCTTACCGTGCATGGCATGTTTGGGGCCTGAGAAGAGTTTGACCAGGGCCCAGAAGGCATCTTCCTCGTTCATGTACATAAGGAGGAGGGCTGTGATCTGGCTCATCCCTTGGCAGTACCCAACTTCCTAAGGAACAATGAGGACAAACTGGGAGCTTTAAAGTTGAACTCCATGAACACGTACAAGTGAAAGGTTAATCTACAGAATACCAGAACATGCCTAGATGCATTGCTGGGCAATTCTAGAAATGACTGTTGCAATTTCTAAAGCATTAGGACATATACTGTACAGGAATAAAACTGTGCTCAAAAGTAAGCAGGTGTGGGGAAAACCTCAGTAAGCTTTGTGTTTGATACTGCAATTCATTCTGTAACAAGCACTGATATTCACTGATAGTTGGCAAATTCTTCTCAAACTCCCAGTTTTATGCCTTGTCACCTCTGTGTTTCTGAAGACTTAAGGTTTAGTTTTAGTCCACTCCTCATCGACCTCCCGCAGGTGATAACTAGGATACTGGACTGTTGCCTGCCAGGAGTGACGTGGAGTCAGCAGGCCACTAGGCCACTGCTCCTTCCCTCTCCTACCCAGCCATGCCTAGTCTTACATGCTTACAAAAGAAAAACAAAGACAAAAACACACAATGAAACAAAACAATCTGCAGGGAGAGAAAAAGTAAAGCTCACTGGCACTTTGTGGTCATATCTACATTTTTCTAATCAGCTCTAAGGTTCTGGAGTCAAAATGGGAACTATAAAAACACCAGAGCTAAGAGATTATGGAGGCCACTGGAGATGAAGAAAGGCTCTGACAAGTGCCTTGTTAGGTAGAGTGTGCCAAAAAGAATCTCTATTTCCTTAAAATGCAAGTCAAAGAACTAGGCAGGCATGCCCCAACTTACCGTATTATAGATAGAATATGCAGCAAGAACATGGAATAAGGCTTGTTGCCTAGACAAATAAAAATTTACGTTAAACATAATTTACTTAGTTTTTTGTTCAATTTAGTTAAAACTTTCACAATTACAAACTCATAAGAAGTTGACTAGCTGGCCGGTGGTGGTGCAGGCCTTTAATCTCAGCACTCAGGAGGCAGAGGCAGGGGGATCTCTATGAGTTTGAGGTCAGCCTGGTCTACAGAGGGAGTTCCAGGACAGCCAAGGCTACACAGAGAAACCCTGTCTCAAACAAAACAAAACAACTAAAAGTAAACCAACAACAACAAAAATGGACAAAAAACAAATAGACAATCCAGATAAAATTACTATTGTATTTTTTTTAAAAAGCGTCCTAAGCTCAAATTGAAGCAGATTTCTCAACAGTTTAAATTTGGAACTAAATTATCATACATTCATATAGAAAGATTTCATACGGGAGTGCAGATGTACTGAGTTTCTTAAGCTTGTTGTGTTCTTTCATTCAGCTAGCTTACTCTGAAGGCACTGGCAAAACCAGAATGTGGATGCCCTCATGGAGACTCTTACAGTAGCAGCTACAAACAGAAAGGAGCAACCTGGGAAGAGATTTTCCAGGAAGCTGAACAGCCTTGTCAAAGACTCAGTGGAAGCAGGAGGGCTGCTCACTCTACTTCTAATAACTCATTACCACACTTTTTACCTTCTGGGTTTTGCACTTCAGTCTTTGCTGACTCAGAGATCCTACTTCTAACAGAACTGGCTTGGTGGTGTACATCTGTACTCCCAGCACTCAGGTGTCTAAGGCAGGAGGATTACAAGTTCTAAGTTATCCTGGGCTATATAATGAGACCCTATCTAAAACAAACAAACAAATAAACAACAATAACAACAAAACTAAAGCAGAAAAGAGGAGTGAGCCCACAGGGAGACGTAACAATAATAATCCCATCAAGTCAAACTGCCAACCATCTATTTTGGGTTCTATTGTCACCTGTGGGCTCAACAGGCAAAAAAGAGGTGATTACATTGGTTAAGGTGACTTGATCCCGATTACTGTGAGGGAAGTTGATGCTACTACCTAAAGGGCAAAAGGAAATCACATCTGGAATAAAGGAGAATATTTCGGAAAATTTTTAGTATGTTCTAAGCACATACAAAAAGTATGCATGTAATGAAAGCTATGGAAAACTATAGCAACATAATTTGGAGAGAGTGCTAATAATCCAGATTTTTCAGGAGTTAAGGCCCGAGTCCTGCCATACAGCTGAGATCCTTGCTGAGGGATGAGCAATGACAGAAATTATTTACAAATACCATGAGACATGGTCAGTTGCACGGATAACTGCAGTAATTACTAGCATTGGTGTGAATGACTAAATATTAGTATATTCTTTCTCTTATCATCTTATAAGTATTAATAGGTAACTCTATACTACAGTATTTAGGCATGACTACTAGCAAAGGGCTTGGAATCCACTTGTGGACAAAGGGCCAATGTGTTTTCAGCTATAAGCAAAACAGCTGCATCATGCTAGACAGATGTACAAATTTGTTCTGTCCTCACATGAAAATCAGAATGCTTTAAAAAGGTGTGTGTGAGTACCAAGTTGGCACAGACAGGCTGCAATGGTTAGCTCTCACAGTCAGCAGCTAGGCTCTACTCCCTCATTATTCAAACACTGACCTTGGCACTGCTGTGACATATTTCACACATGTGATTAAATGCACTGTCTGTGGAATCTGAGTGGGGGAATTTGGCCTAGGCAATCCACACTGCCTGAACTGTTGCTTCTAGCCTGCCTTTCCTGGTCAAGCCAGCCTTGACACAAATCTCCACAGTTTCTGCTTTGCTGGCTGGACCCTGGAAGATAGAGGTCAGCAAAACAGCACCTTTTCACCCATCCACTGACACAGTGATGGCAGGCCCCCTGCGGTCAGCACAAATGCTGTTATACTCCACACATTAACTCCTCATTAATTCATTTTCTTTCAAGTTCCACTTATTCATGAGGTCACACTTAGATAAACTTTTTACTAACAATTTTCAAACACACATAAGCTCTCATTTCTATAAATGGCCTTAAACTTGCAATCTCCCTGCCTCAGCCTCCCTAATATCCACAAAATATTTTTAAGAATTTTAGGACTACAAAATGATTTCTTACCAATTTTACAGCATGCATTATATCAATGTTTTAAAATGTTAAATTAAATTAGACCCCAGTTTCAATCAACATGGACTCAAATGGTCTGCAAAGACCTTTAGGATCTAAATAAAGATTATAGTCTAAACAAGACATTCTAAAAGCATGGTTTAACTTAAAAGACTCTAACAAAGACCATTTACACATGCTACTCACATCTTACAATGTTAAACTTTACTTACTTAACACCGTATCTGTCTCTAAACATAATATGGTTCCTAAATGTACGGTTCACGTCAAGGTCTATTTGTCTGATATCAGGTGAACAACCCCGTGCTCTGTGCTTTAATTTCTGAAGAAGAAAAAGAGGGAAAGAAAGCATATTTTTGTGAAAACTACTTGCTGGAAGTCTGATAAATAATAAAAATAATCCTCATTTTTAAAAAAACCTTATTCATTGGCTATAACCTAGAACCGCTGCCCAGATGTAGCCCATCACAGCTCAGTATCCAAGTGGGTTCCCTAGTTAGAGGAACAGGGGCTGTCTCTGACATGAACTCAATGGCTTGCTCCTTGATGTGCCCCCACCCCAAGGGAGGAGCAGCTAGGGCATAGAGGAGGACACTGTAGCCAGTCCTGAAGAGACCTGATAAACTAGGATCAGATGGAAGGGGAGACCTCCCCCATCAGTAGACTTAGAGAAGGGCAGGAAGGAGATGAGGGAGGAAGGGGGCTACAGCTGGGATACAAATTGAATAAACTGTAAAAACAAAAACCTTATTCATTTATATATTGGCAAAGGGTAGGACTAAGAAAGATCTAGACAATATAAAAAGATAAACAAAGAAAACTTTCCTTCCTTTCATGGCCCCATCGACTCTGCTCAAAGCCCTCTCCCTACCTTCCTTTCTCTTCCATGCTATCAAGAGTGACATTTAGGGCAGGGAACTTCAAGGCTTGCAGGATCATAATGGCTGAGCCACACACTCTGTGAGGCATCCTTTTTCTCTCTGGCTAAGCATTTTCTTTCCTTAGAGTTACTGACTGCTTTACTTGCTTCACCTTCTACATCCTTATAGGGAACTCAGTACAAAGTCTGAGTGGGTTGAACACTTCTCAGGATAGCCTAGCAAACACTAAGCAATTTTCTTTGCATTTTTTGATTTTGTTGAGACAGGGTCTCCTTATGTATGTAGCCTTGGCTGTCCCGGAACTCACTACATAAACAAGGCTGGCCCTTGAACTTAGAGATCTGCATACCTCTGTCTCCCAAGTGCTGGAATAAAAGACAAATACCACCAAGCCAGGACTAGTGACCAACTTCTTAAACTTGCTCCCAAAGCAGCAGAGGTGCGTTTGCCTGGGTGACTTATCCTCAGGGCCACTGCCTCTGATTTTTAGGGCTTCCTTCACCATCTGCTAAGGTTGCCTTAGCTTTGCTCTGAGCTTGGGTTCCCAATTCCTAGGTCTGACATCTCCCCTTTCTTGATATATGGCCTGTCCCAGGAGGACTACATTCTCCAACAGTTACTGTGAATGGACACACAGAAGGTAAAGGTCTGGAAACCTTGAATACCTGGTAAGTTACTGTTTCAAATGACTATGAAAGCTGTTTGAGAACTCTAGATTGAAAATTATCTTTGCTCAAAAGGCACTGCTTTACTGTTTTCTGGCCTTCTGTGCTGCCGCTGGAATTCTTACTCTTTATGTGAGATCTTTTCCTCTCTAAAAGTTGGTAGGAACACTCTCCATGTTTGGAAGTTGTCCATTGCTTTACTTGATTTGGATCTACTTTCACCCACAGAGTTGGGCACTTTCAATCTTATAAACTCACTTTTCATCTCTGTAAAACTGTCTTTAATTATTCCTAATTCTTCTGTCAATTCCCTCATCCTCCCTGCCCTGATTCCATTTTGTTCCTGGTTATTGGTTTTTACAGTATGGGATCTCTGAAGCAATCAGCTCATTTTCTTGATTTTTCTCCATTAGTGCTCATATCTACGACTTTAAAATTTATTATCTGCAAAATTTCTTCAATTGTTACTTTCAATTAAGTTTTTCATTTCTATTGTATATTTTTATGTTCTAAAGTTCTCTGTTGTTATAGAATGCTCCTTTTTTATAGCTTCCTATACTTGTTTTATGGATGCAATATCAATTTCATTTCGCTGAAGATATTAACAACAATCTTTTAGCTTTTCTTCTAATTTTACAATCTGTTTCTTACAAGTGTATTTTTCTACTTGTCTCCAATTTAAGTCCCTTTCCTCAAATGACTACTAATATTTTGTTATTTGCTTTTTTTCATTTTTTATTTTTTTATATTAATCATAGGTTATTTACTTTGCATTTCATCCATATTGTTATTTGCTTTTACATGAAAGTAAAACATTAAACAAAGCTGTGTGCCCGGATCTCCACTGTAAGGCAGGGATGGAGAAGGGCAGCTGAAGAGTGGCCACTGGACCTCTAGATCTTCGGGTTTATTCTCTTGTCCTGGTCACATATCCCAGAGAATCTCTTCCCAGCTCTTCTGGGGCCACAGGCTGGTATTCTTGGGTAAACGTGAACTTTCTGAAGTCTAGGGCATTGCACTTGCTACACAGCCAGGACAACTGCTGCTCCGCCTTATCTCAGTGAGAGAACGCCCAGAGCCCTGGGCCTGGGCTGAAGGAGACCTGAGCTGAAGGAGACTGCTTCTCCCACAGACCTTCAACCGTGTCAGTGTTCAGCTTCACCCACACTTCCAGGGGAGCCTGCAGGTACCCCTCCCAGTCTTGTGGGGACTTAAGACATAAATCCTGTGGCTTCTCCAGGTTCCTGCTGCCAGCACAGAACCTGGCCTCCTCAGATTTGCTGTGTTTACTACATGCCTGTCTGCACTCTATATTCCAAACTGTGACAGATGCTGTTTCTTCCATTTGCTTATTACTTATAGGTTTGTCTTTTTTAAAACTCTGCTGTCAGTTTGGCGGCATTTGCCTTTCAGGGGAAAGGAAACTAAATGATTGTTTTCATTGCCCATGTTTAACTAAAAAGATGATTAAAATTTACAACTGTACTTACCTATGTTTAAGTAAAAATAACCATCCATAGACACATATTCATGTGGAGTCATTTATCATATGCTGGTAATAGAGATTATGACTAAAATCAACTCCAATACAAACATACAAAACAAAACTTTAACCCCTAAGTTAAGAAGGAAAAAGTGGAGCAATGGCCATGTGGCTATGTCTAGAATATACATAGGCCTACCATATATGTGTATACATGTTAAGTGTTGTTAGTGTGTTTTTTAGTGTGACTAGCAGCTTTTTTAAAGTACAAGAGTGGGCTGGGGAATATGGCCCAGTGGGATAAGAGTTCTCTAATATATATTTGGGAGGCCCCAAGTTTTAACCTCAGCACTACAAAATACCCAAACAAAAACATGACGCTGTATAAACAGCAATCTGTATAAATTGATTTTTAAATATCTTATATTGTTAAGGAAATGGTCAAGCACAGAAGCCTCTCTTATTGTAAAGGTCTCCTGGTAAAAACTGAGATGTCAAAACATAGGAATAAAATGTTTAAGATATGACAAAAATGTCATAAAATAAAATTTAGCCAGAGAAAAAAAGACCCAAATAGATCTATAATACTGGCTTTTCTTAAAGACAGGAAAATCACACCAAAAATCTTACAACAGAAGAAAGACCCAGGTAAGTAGGTAAAAGTTTATAGGGCAGAAATATTACTCACATCTTAAAATGTTTTCAAGTTAATGCATAAGACACAGAGAAACAAAAATAGCACAGCCCTACCTATCCATCCCCCCCCCCCCCCCCCCCCCCCAAAAACAAAAAAAAAAAAAAACACCCACCCCCACCCCCCCCCCCCCCCCCCCCCCCCACACACACACAAGGAAACAAAGTAAGCAAACTCAGTCACCGAAGACTGGGTGATCTACATTCACAGCGATTCATTAATGAATGTTCCTAATGAGCCTCCCAAGCCAAGGCAGTGACAGAGAGAAAGGCAGTGAGATGAAAGATCAACAATGTCTCTGTGGGGTTCCTTCCAGAACCCTGAGCCAGCTCACGCTGTGGCGATTTTGTAACTGTGGTGGACAGACCTTCTGCCATTTTAAAGTCTGCTGCTAAATACAAGATAGACAGATAAAAACAAATGTGGTATGATTAAATGAAAAAGGGGCATCCTGGCTCAGAGCCAGAGCTGACTACATTTTAAATCCTGTTTCTTCTTTGCTCACCCTGGTGAGAGGTTACTTAACCTTATTAAACTCAGGTCCCTGTACAGAAAACAGGAGTAAAACCTGCCTGGTGCTATAATTAAGTAAGACAATTCATGTAGAGCACTCCGACAATGCCCATGAAGTATTCAAACAAGCTCAACTCTTCTCAAGGTGGCACTGGAAAGATGTTTTTAAAATACAGTAATATGATGTTTCAAATTAAAACCAACCAGATCCAAGGAGAGAGGGAATCAGAAAGTACATTCCAAAGTGCCTTGAAAACTCCATCTTCTTTGTCTCCCCCTCCCCCACTTTCTGCTCCACCAAGACTTCCTGAACAACAAAAGCTATTTCTTTTTATTTCTCCTTTCAGGTCAGAAAAGGCTTTCATTTTGCTAAATGTAAGCATCTCCATACAGTGTCATCTCACAGAGATTAACAATTCTGGACACTGCACCCTGTTTATCTCTGTGCTACTTAACAGCACACAGAGCTCTGCTCCAAGAAGGGACACACAAGTCCTCAGGTGACAAACTCTATGAGGCTATATGTACATAACATGCCAGCCTCCATCTAAATTAAATGAGGAGGAACCAGTTCATAGTGATGTGTAGACAGAAGCATCAGCCCCTTTTATAGTAGGACAAGAAAAGTGTGGTCAGAGGAAGACATGATCGCAAGGGGAATTCAACAGTAATTTTGTAGTGTCTGAAGGTACTGAATTGAATGCCAAGCCTAGAAGCTCTAACTCTCATTTGTTTTGTTGTTCCTGGGTTTATTAAACCACTACCTTTCATTAACTAGTCATAGGATAACTTTATATAGAAAAATATATACATAACATATTAGGTTGGCAAGTATGCCCAAGTTTTTGTCTATACAGACCAGTGAATGTGGCCTTACTTGGAAACAGACTTTGAGGACACCATTAGCTTAGATAGGACCTACACTACAGTAAAACTTAAGTCCAGCCAGTGCAGTGGTGGTGCAGCCTGTAATCCCAGCACTGGGGGAGGCAGAGGCAGGTGGATCTCTGTGATTTGGAGACCAGCCTCGTCTACCAAGCGAGTCCAGGACAGCCAAGGCTACAGAGAGAAACCCTGTCTCAAACCAATCAAACAAACAAACAAAAGCAAAACCCAAAACAAACAAACAAACTTGAGTCCAATGGCTACCATCCAAGAAGTTGGGCAGCCAGCAGAAGATGGCAGACCAGGAGTCTCCCTTCCCAGCAGCCTGAGGAGCAGCCATGTCCCGTAGGAACACTAACTTCTGAACCCTACCTCTAGAACTGTGACAGAATAGACTGCTGTGGTATTTAGTCACCAGGTAACACCTTTCGGCTCTAGCAGCCTGGAAATGAATATGGTGCACAGATAAAAGCCCTCTGTATTCTCATTCTTGTCTGTGTTCGTTCATTAACCAGATACTACTGAGCACCTACTATGCTCAGTGCTACTGGGTACACTGTTCTAGACTCAAGTTATATATATGTTCTCTTAGGCATACTTTACTTTAACACGGGCTCTAACCTCAACACTTAATATCTTATTAGTAGTCTAAATGAAGTTCAAGCTCTCATACTCAGAGACACAGATGTACTCCCTGTATCAAGTCTTGTATTCTCACAATCAAGTGACTCTCACACTGCTGCTTAGTATCTTTCCTCTGAGCTCATACATGGAAAAGAAAACATCAAAAGGCATGGAAGTGCTTTTACAACTAGCTGGGTTTAAACTGATTCCCCCCCCCCCCATGTGTTCTGTTGTAATTCGGTCTATTTAAATATATTTTCTAAGGAACATGTTTTAAAAACTATAGATCTAAGAATTTTAAATGTAAAGTTCCTATCCTTTTCAAAGGTTAATATAAACTTAGGTTGAGAAAAAGTATGGCTGAAATGATAAGGAGGTATATTTAATCATTACATAATTTAAGGAAAGCGCTCATCACTCAACTAAAGGTTTAACTTTTAAATTCATAAATAATAAGATGGAAAACCAAAAGGTCTTGGGAACAGACTTTTCCTTACTCAGCCCTACTGAACAACCACAGACAGGCAGGTGCTAGAAAATGGAGAATGAGGTTCTGCTTGTATGTTCCCATAAACTCAAACATGATTCAAATCTCCCTGCTCAGAGAACAATCAAGTGTAAGTCAGTTTTCCTTATGAATATGCCCTGTCACTAGTGGATCGCTATCAATGTCTAATGATACAGACAGTACTTTCACTGAAAATCTGAGTTAGAAGGCATTAACAAATCAAAATAGTAAGCAACAAAAGCTCAGAGGATCTTAATCTCAATACAATTTCACGTGACAGGAGAATATCATAGCACCTTCAAAATGAGGAATTGATTATTTTGGATTTTAATTTCAAAGTCATAGTTAGTTTAGATACTCACACTATAAAGGTCTCTTGTTTCTTCTTTCATTTTAGGGATCTCAAGAAGAAGAGCCCAAACTTCACCTCGGAGCTGGAGTGGAATTCCTTTGTAAATTCGTCTATGAAACTGATTAAAAGAAAAGGAAACTGAAAAAGGTTACAAAACGACAAAAGCTTAGATCATCCCTTCCATTGGTCCATTGAATATTTGTCAGTTTTTTTCAGGTACTTTAATTAGTCAATACAATTAGATTCCATCACTTCTGTTTTTTCAGACCCTAAAAAGGATGTAAACACATAAGGAAAAACTAAAGAATTACTGAAAGAAAACACAATTGGTAAACAGTATGTTTGACTATTACAGAAGTGGCCCTTAAAGTCATAAGAGCACAACTATCAGCTTTGGTAAATACACATGTCTTTCTTACACATTTCCTTAGTATACACTACCTGCCTCCATACAGCTCGAAGGTAAGCCAAATAGCAGAAAGTGGCCTTGTGCCAAAAGCATCCTTGTGGAGTGCAAAAGGCATTGTGTAACCCCTTTTCTAACACCATCTCCCTGGAGCTCCATCTCAGACTCAGTTAACTAAACTGCCCACCTTACCCTATATCCCCTTTCTTAAATGTCAATAAACCTATCTGATGAGACAAAAGCAGTTGGCAAATCTCCATCAAAGAAAGACAAAGAGCCCTCCTTACTCCTTCTCCAAATGTGTAGGGAATCAAGATCAGGTCCGCATACATGGTAGGCAAATGCTTGCTACCACTGGGCTACATACCCAGCCCAAGATGTTGCTTTCCAAAGAAATTAGGCATCTAAGTAATCATTATCATCTGAGGTCCTGGAACTATGCATCGCAATTAGCCTAAGAATCTTAAGACTCAACAGATGTCCCTAACTTCTAATTACGTATTTCAAATCCATTCAAATTAATATACAAATTTATTAAGGTCATTATAATGTGGCATAATAACATTTTGAAATTTAAAAATGCATTTCCAAACAATGAAATGATTGATAAATTATGGCAGGAGCCCTTAAGGAGAATTTGAGATTTTTACATATTTCTTTAGGCTTTGCAACACTTGCATATATATAATAATGTAGCTAGGAGATGAAACCCAAGTATAAGCATTAAATACTTCTGTTTTTTACATAATTTATACACAATCTAGAAGGCTACATGTGTGTGTGTGATTGCAAGGGATTGGGTACATGTGTGCAGACACATGTTAGGCATGTGCATGCAAAGGCCAAATGATAATGGGTGAATCATAGTTCTTCAGGTACTATGTACTTTCATCTTTTGAAGCAAGGCCTCTACTGGTCTGGTTTCTGCCAAGTAGGCTACACTGATTACCAGTAAGCTCCAGGGATTCACCTACTTGTACCTCCCCAAAACTGTGAGTGTAAGCATGTACCACCACACCACCACACCCAGCACCTTAAAGTAATTTTCTTCAATATCTTCAGTGTGATTGTGATCTGTCCCAATAAGACCAGGTGTGGAACTGTCTACTTGTAGCATCATGTGAGCGCAACAAAGTTTTGGGCTTTACAGCAGTTCCAATTTCAAAAGTTCTACAGGAAGAATGTTCCATCTCTAACTTTATACCTAAGGGGGAAAAAAATCAATTTGTCTTGGTTAAATTAAGAGAAAAAGTAGAAAAACTCTAGGAAGAAATTTGAAAGAAAGAAAAGAGAGAGAAGAAGGAAGGAAGGAAAGAAGGAAAGAAGGAAGGAAGGAAGGAAGGAAGGAAGGAAGGAAGGAAGGAAGGAAGGAAGGAAGGAAGGAAGG
>NW_026596149.1:12090602-12114567 GCF_907164565.1 Psammomys obesus | reverse complement strand
AGGAAGGAAGGAAGGAAGGAAGGAAGGAAGGAAGGAAGGAAGGAAGGTTGGTTGAACCCAATGGTCACTAGGCTCTCCCAGAGCTAAATGTTAAAATGACCGAGAAAAGAAAGGCTGACTTGTCAATATCCTCAGCCATTGTACCAACTAACCTTAGCTCTCACTAAGCATGTTCTATATACACAGGAAACCATTTGAAGCTAGGTGCTCTATATGCCATGTTGGCATATATACATGCCGACAATTCAACTATACATAGATGGAAAGCAAATCATGAAGATAAATAACTTGCCCAGTGATATGCCTAAAATGTTACCAACTATTTAAAAGTGGGGAGAGATCCAGTAAGTAACGTGCTTGCGGCATAAAATATGAGTTCAACATAAAATCTGACCCGAGTTCAGATTCTCAGGCTCTATGTAAAAGCCCAGCGCAGTACTATCTGCCTATGATCTCAGCACTGGGGAGCGAAGACAGGAGAATCCCTAGGGTTTGCTGGCTAACCACTAACTAAACTGATTAGCTCCAGGCCAGTGGTAGAGAGCCTGTAACAAAAATAAGGTGAGGGCTGGGGTTGTAGCTCAGTGATGAGTGCTTGTCTAGCATGCAGAAGGCCCTAGCTTAAATCCTAGTATCATAAAAAAAAAAAAAAAAAAAGACATAGGAAAAAAAAAAAAAGAAAGAAAGAAAACAAAACCCTTGATCTGAGGCTGCCTTGACAATGGAAGGTAGCTCTGTGAGTAAGAGCATTTGATGTGCAGACATGAGGACCAAAAGTTCAAATCTCTAGCACCTATGAGAAAAAAAGGCTGGGCATGGTTGTGCATACCTATAATCCCAGCAGGGGTATGGTAAGAGGCTGACTGTGGAAGCTCACTGTTCAGCCAGCCTCGCTGAAATGGCAAATTCCCGGTTCAGTGAGAGAGTGATAGAGCAAAACAGCAGAGTCCTAATCTCATCTCGCAGTATGTAAGTGGACACTCGCGCATGGAACACCCCATTACACACTGGCACTGAGGTAGAGAGGCTGAGGATGATACTTGCTGTCAACCGCTGCCCTCTCCTACAAGCAAACCCACAGACATGTGGACGAACACACAGAGTTTCTCTGTTTAGCCCTGGAACTCGC
This sequence comes from Psammomys obesus, assembly GCF_907164565.1. NCBI lineage: Eukaryota > Metazoa > Chordata > Mammalia > Rodentia > Muridae > Psammomys > Psammomys obesus. The sequence continues at coordinate 12,113,438 of NW_026596149.1, read as the reverse complement.
TCTGTAGAGCAGGCTGGCCCTGAACGCAGAGATCCACCTGCTTCTGCCTCCTGAGTGCTGGGATTAAAGGTGTGCACTGCCACCACCTCATTGATTTTACATTTCTGAAGAGCAAAGGTCATCCTTTCATGACCACAGCACACTGTTTTGTCAGATAGTTATTAAAACTATATGGAAAAGTGACAGAAAAATGTTTTTAAAATTCAAGAGTAGATAACATTAAAACAATGACAATATAACTGGACTTAAGAGGAATATAAAAGGGGTATCTCTGGCATCTAACCAAATACTAAACATATAACAGAAAAATAATGATGGTGTTCTAAACTAAGAATTTTAATTATGCTCATTAGTTTTCAAATATACTTGGCCATCCAGAGTCATGGTTCTGTATCTCTAGACTTAATCACTGGTCAAAATTATTCAGGAAAAAAAAAAACAAAACAAACAACTGTTTCACAAATGCCTCAACCTTCTTTCTTGTCACTGCTGTCTACACAACACTACATAGTAAATAGTCACACCATATAAACACTTAGCCTCGAGATGCTGGGCACTGGTTACTTACAAACACTGAGCATCTGATATGAAGGACCAGTGTATTCTGTGGACTGTGAAATCCACAAGGGCTCTGAAACTAGACCCCTCAGATGCTGAGGGGTGCCCATGCTTTGACCACTTACATAACTGACTTGCTATAGCTACACATTTTTCCTTTCACTTGTCAATTATTATATAAGTTTTAGAAATTTTGTAAAACATTAGGTGTTACATCAAAGTAGTTTATTGGCCAAAGAGTAGTACATTTTCCATCTGTTGACCTTTCAATTAACACAGCATTATTAGCTTTTTTGTATGACAACCCTGTGATGCCTGTGATGGAAGCATCTCACACCTACAAAAAAGCAAACACACAAAGCTCCTATCATTGGGGAGAAGCCGTCACTGTGAGAACACAGGCAACATGACCAACATGGAAGCTTTCATGAAAGGTTCAGCTCTCTAAAACTCCAAATATTCCCCACCAGAACCATGTTTGTATTAAGACATTTTTTTAATCTCTCTGCATTATTACTATGTAAGCAGGGACTCTGAATGAAGAGAAAACAGTCATCCCTCCCTTCCGAAGAAACAAAAATAAAATGTTACCTTTTCACACCAGTGCAATTTAAAACAATGTATGAATTGAAGATGGTAATTCTTTTAGAAGGTGCATTCTTTTTCACACCAAATTGGACCATATATATCATCAAACGATTCTACCACTATAGTTAGGGGAAGTGCTTTAAAATTATACATCAAAGAAATAGTTTTGCTAAAATACTTCTTAATGGGAACTGCATTAGCTAGATTTGCTGTCAGAGTAATAGCCTTACAGAAAAAAGTACTCATCTTTACAGAGATTGACTTACTTTAACAGATACATATGTACTGGAGAATAACATAAAGCTATATAATTCTACAGATACCTTATTAGGCTGAATGTGACACTAAAGTGTAGGTGCAATGCTCAGAAATTTATCCTGTCATCATTGCTTGAGCAACAGGAGAAGAAGCTGTCAGGTGTAAGCCAATGTGAGGGCGGTGTGCTACTAAACAAGAGCATAGAAGCCAAACCTAATTTCCCACTTTGAAGTGATTTCTTTTAAAAATATCTTGAGCTCTAAACCCAATGCTAAAACAAAGACTCAACAACACAAAATGAACTTACTTTGGTGTAAAATAAAATATAAGAGTGATTTTAAAATAAGGATATGTGGGATGCTCACAAAGAACAAAGCAATGACATTATCTGTATGAGACATCCCATAACCAAGAGATCTCCACAGTGACTATGCTTCCTCTGACGGCAGGACACAGTTCTCAATAAAGGCTAAAGAGTCCTATAATAAAGAACCTTACTTGACTTTGTTTAGCTCTGGTTTTCCCAATACATTTCCTGGGCAAATAAGCAGTACTTCCCGTGGTTTATTTACTGAGGGAGCTTATTAACCCTCACAACAACTCTAAAACATAGGCAGTACTGTTGTCCCATGTTACAGTCCTTAAGTGGCAGGCGAGAGTTTAAACCAGAATATTCTATGTAGCTTTACTTTACATTCTAGGCTGCTTCTATGTCAGACCTATTAAAACCTAAGGAACTGATGTTCTGCAGATTTCTTGTTATGTTGACATATAATTTATTTTCTTTTTGTTTTTTCAAGACAGGGTTTCTTTGTGTAGCTTTGGCTGTCCTGGACTTGCTTTGTAGACCAGGCTGGCCTCGAACTCACAAAGGTCCACCTGCCTCTGTCTCCCTGAGTGTTGGAATGACAGGTGTGTGCCACTGTACCAGGCTCGACATACAATAATTTGTATTTACACAAGTGTATATATGGAAGGGGTGATTTCGTGGGAAAAGGGTAAAGAAATACTGGTCAGTGAGATGGCTCATCAGGTAGAGGCGCTGTGGCCAAGCCTGACAACCTAAGTTCAAAACCCAGCACACTCATATGGTAGAAGAGAACTAACTCTTGAAAGTTGACTTCGAAATGCACATGCAACATACACGTGCCCATACATACACACACACTAAATAAATGTAATTTTTAAAATTTAAAAAAGAGTTAGGAAACAGAAACTAAAACTTTAAAGTTAGTTCAGCTATGTTTTGCTATAGGATTGTGTCTCCCTTTTAAAAACCTTGCATAGGCGGCTAGCACTGACTGGCATTGTCTATACCCTAGGGTAGTGCTAGTTCCCCTGTGTTAGCCCATCAGACCCCCAGGCCCCCATCCCTTAAAAATAAGCACCAAAACACTGACCACACATGGAGGAACTATGTGTAGAACTACCTGTGCTAAGTGTGTAATGTTTACTCACATGAATGTGAGATGTCAGGGGTCAGCTAGCATAATTCCAAACCCATTTTCAAAGCATGAACACAATGTCACTTTCCCTTTTCGCTATGACATGTGTGCTGATGAGAAAGAAGCTGCTACCACCGGCACAAACCACGGCAATAGCACTCTCTGGATGATAGTATCACTGTACATTTTACTCAGGTCAGTTTCATGGAGGAACGTTCCTGATAGCACAGAAAACACTAACTGAATTAACTCTAAGCTCTTAGGCACAGGTTGTAGTCATATGGTGACTGATGAAACCAGAAGCCCTCCTGGAGCTTATACCACTCAAATACAACGGTGACCTCAAAAAACGGTGACTTCTGTAGATGTCTGAATGACAAGTTGCATCAACTGCTTGATCTCAGAGAGAGCCATAAAACTTGAAAGAACAACTAACTCCCCACAGTTTTACGGCTGTTCAGATTTGGGGCCATAACTGGCAGGCATTTTCTCACAATAAATACACTGAGGCTCTGACTTGAAGGAAAATTGTTGGCACAGTGTTGGCCTTTCAAGCAAAAATTAAACTTGAAAAAGCATGCTATGGCATTAGTATGGCCATCTGAGGACAACTTTATTTATGTGGGTTTTGGGGATCCAACTCAGGTCACCAGGCTTGCACAAGCATCTTGCGCCACCTCAGCGGCCAAGGGCTGCGAGTGATCTTAAAAGACTTGAGTTTAATTTTTGTTTGGCTCCCCTCTTGCAACCCTCTACATGGTTTAAAACTTAGCGTGAACTCAGTGCACACCAGAATGAGGATTTCTGGAAGCTTTTGGAAAGAACACTGCTCCTGCTTTCAGGAAAGCCTTCAGAAGCCAATCCTTTCTCTTCCTGAGCAAAATGATTGTGGGTGTGAAGCCTGCGGCAGTGAGGCAGTGATTCTGATCCTAAAGGGAGGCCAGAGTGGATGCAGAGGACACAGGGACACAGAGGACCCCTCCCTGGACCACCCAGCACAGCTCTGACTGCGCAAACCACTCTCAACTGGGGATTCTATTATTTCCAACATGAAGATTTCTAAGATAAAACATTATGCCTCATTAAACTAAAATTTCAAAAAAATTGAATATAAACATTGGAATATTTGAAGAAAAATTCTTACAGTGAAAATACGCAGATGAAAATAACATTATTTTAAATTACCTTCTCAGTATTCTTGTATTTTTCCCATCCTTTCAGCATTTTCAGCCATTTGGGAGTTCTTTCAATTTCCAGTTGCTTTTGCTAAAATAAAATTCAAGTCTAATGTTACTTTTTGAAGCTTCTTTACTTATAAATCACAACCTAACAAAACCAAAGAAATTGTTTTTTGAAGTTACACTACAGCAAAGAGGAAATGCCCTGGCTAACTTGTTTCTAAGTTGGATAAGCTGAGACTAGCATCAACCGCAGTGGAAAGCTGACATTATGAATCATACATAACACTTCATGTGAGTAAGAAGACAGCGAGGAGGCTCATTTGTAGTTTCTAATACTTTAAAGACGATCACCGAAAATCCTATGTATAATAAAAAAAACGCTTTAAAAGAAAAATCTGAAGTATTTTGCAAAGCAACAAAAAACTACAACCTTCAATTCTCTTTTATCTAATTTTAGTAAATTCTAGCATATTACCGTTTTGAATGGCTAAGTTGGATTTTTTTTTAAAAGAGTTCCATTTAGTTTTTGAATTTAGTATGTGATTAATACATAACTAGCTTCATGGCAGAGAAACAATACACAAAAATAAGTCACAGTTGTCACCCTGAGGTTCCTCGTGTGCTGAAGTGGACAGACTCAATGAGGTGGCTGGGACTGACATGAGACAAGGCTAGTGGCAAGGTCCCATGAAAAAGCAGTCAAAGGCCTACTTAAGGAGCCTAAAGATTGTTATGGAATTTACCTGGTGCCAGATGAACACATGTGTTTCTCATGCCATTCAGCACTTTAGGGGGCTGACAGAAATTCCAAATAGTTTTAGGAAGGAAGAAACAAGGCTGCTGTGGTGAGTTAAGAGTGTTATATGTCTAGACTGAGATCCATGACAGAGCTAAGCACTGAGGCAAGTTACCCACAGAAAATGCTTTGTTCCTCTCTTTTTGTGTTTCCAGGGGGAGAAATACTTTTTCCCTGAGTATTTGGGCCTAGGAATGTAAGAAATATGTGATAAAACACAATGAAAAGAGAAAACTACCCAGGAAAGACAACAGCTCTGCAAGCTTATCTTACACTCTAGGATGTACGCTCCCTGAGCCTCTGAGGCAGGTCTGCAGTGAGGAGGCAAAGAGCTTAGGGGACAAGTCTAGGAAGAGCACAGGCATTCAGAGCAGGCAGGTGCGCTCTCCCTGTGCTCTGCACTCGCCCCTCTTGTCTCCAGCTGCCAGCCTGTATTCTTTCTAACACAGGCAATCATATTTCCTGGATGAAAAACATGGCTCTTTACTGACTGGCCTCAATCCAGCCTCAAACAAGCAGGCAGTAGTTGGCAGATGGCACACACCCACCACCAATAATTTTAGACCTGAAAGCATAAATCCCCAAGGAAAATCCTGAATTTAGGAAAAATATCCTTACCAATGAGAATGTTTTTATAGAATTTACCTTTAGGTATGTTCATAAAATTCTGTAATTACTTTCTAACTCTTTAATGTTTTTTATGAGTTTTTATAATAAAAGCTGATCACTTGTGAGGAAAAAAAAACGTTAGTTCCCAGTTTTTCAAAAGGCTTAAACATAGTCTTTATTATATTATTAGTGATAAAATAATACACATGGTTCTAGAAATACATTTAATTTTAAAACTCAGTGGGGCAATGAAATCTAATTAATGTTTTGCTAAATGTGACTTTAGAGAAGGCCAAACTGTGAAAAACTAGAGACTGCTCTAAGTTGCCATTTGCTGTGTTTTTCTTACTCTACATCCCTCCTTTGACTGCTTGAAGCACAATCCCCTTCTCTACCAATAGGAAAATACCCAAGTGATCAAAGCCAGGGCAAGAGCTTCACACACTTAGACAGAGCAGCCCTGTGGGACCCAGAGGCTCTTGCTAACTTTCACTCTCACTACTATGAATTACCAATATACCACTTTAGGAAGTAGTTATCCTTTTCTTAAGATACATTTCGTATATTAATGTTTGTCATAGATTAGATTAATTTAAATGGTATGCATCCTAAAAGAATTAGACATATACATGCTATTTTAAGAACCACTAAGCATAATTTCTTTCTTCTACACATATAAGAAATTATATGTATATCTTTTATACATATATTTTTATCTCCTAGTGTGGGACTTTAAACTTATATATTACTTGAGCTTACGTTCTGACTCTGCAATACTATCATTTCAACTATACCAGACTTGAATGCACATCAAAGTAACCCTCTCTATACTAGTCAGTAATTCATAGCTTAAAGCTATTTTCTTACCAAATATACTAAAGCTGACTGTTCTACAAAGTATTTTAAATAAATAACTGAAACCATGTATGACAACTGTAAACTTAAGTACCCTAGAAAAACAGGCTACAGATCATCAGTCAGTCATAGATTCATTTACACCAAAATAAAAGTAGAATACAACAGTGTAACAGGATTTCTACCTGAGATTTTGACAGTTTCAAGTCAAATCTCCTGTCCTGAATTGCTGGCTATTCCCAACACATAATCTATTTCCATGACTCTGACCAAGGGCTGCCATTTGTCTGCTTGTGGTGCTCTTCCCTGTCATCTGTGATGGCTGATACTTACAGTCAGCTTGACAGGATGTACAATCACATAGAGAGCATAACTCGGAGGGAGTTTCCAGAATGGGTTAACTGAGGTTGGCTAGGGTCTAAATCTCAACATAAAAGTGACCTGAGGCCCAGGATTCACCTCTGCTTCCTGTGGATGCCACAGGACCTGATGTTTCACACCCCTGCCACCATGACTTCCCTGCCTTGATGGACTATACCCTTTCTTTGAGTTGCTTTTGTGAAAGCAATGAGAAAAGCAACTAATACATTCACCTGGCAATAATTTATGTTTAAATGTCCAGTGTCTGCAGCCTCTCTCAGATGCCTCCATGTTCAAGCTAATTCAACTATTCCCTCAGTATTCAATGGCACTGGCTTAGTCAGAGTTGCTTCTTCCTACCAGTTTTCCTTGGGGCAAATCACTTGATTCTTCTTTACCTCAGTTCTCCATCCTAGAGAATGAGAACTACTACAATTATTGTGCACTCAACACATGTACTCTAGCTGCCTAGGTGCTCAAATCACATGAGGAAAGTATTAACTCCTTGGCCACAGGGACCGTAGCATATCATCACCTTTTAATTTCATTACCTAAAACAGTTGTATAAGAGACAGTTTACATCAATACATTAACAGTTTTCTATAAGGAAGACAGGCAGGCAGCAATGTGAAACAATTAATAGCATCCTGTAGCTCCCAAGTAGAGAGGCAGAGAGGATGAATATGAATTGTTGCTTTAGGTAGGAGCTTCAAAATGTAATAGAGAAACAGCCAGAAGAAATTACAGCAATCCCCATACATAGCACACTGAAGAAAAGAGTGTCATTCCATCATGTTGGCTGACAGTTTCCAAAGTGTGACAGAAAGCAGAACTGCTGATATGAGGAGCCTATACAACATGGATTCTGTTGGCTTACTTTTTACTTTAAATATCTTACTTTTCTTAATTTTCATTTAAAAATATTTCAAACTTACATGAAAACTAAAACAAAGCTATATCATATGTTTCTACGTGTGTCATGAAAATCTAACAAGTATTAATCTTTTGCCAGATTTTATTTATTTCCTTTGGGGGGTTTTCTGGCTAACCCATTAGAAAAATCACAGATTTAAACACATCATTTCTAAGTATTTCCAAGGATGTAGCCCTTCAAGAACAAAAACAAACAAACAAAAAACAACAACAAAAAAAAAAACACCTTAATCATTAAACCATTCTTATATCCAATAAATTTCAAATTCAATCATTATCATTTCATAGTCTATACACTAACTTTTCTATGTGTCTCCCAAATGGTACTTTGGAATGTGTATGTGTGTCAGGTGCACACACACACATGCGCATACACAAGAGGAGAGAGAGAAAGAGCAAGCAAGAGAAAGAGAGAGCAGAGCGCATGTGTGGTGATGCTGAAGATTGAATTCAGGCTTACACAACGACCACAAAGGAGGCGGTCGCACTCGAGGAGAGCATGGAGGCCCTGTGCCTCCCCTCCTCCCTCCATGCATACACACTCCATTTGGTGCTCCTGGGTAGGGCTGTTTCTAGCAAATGGGTGTAGTAAGCCCAGCATCTGAGTTCTGTGAGCTGCTCTAGCAAGCCCAAGCACATCATGTGACCCTGTGATTCGTACATCACAGGTTAAAATCATCTGGGCTCTCAATCTGCATTAGCAAGGGAGGAGTCTGGTGAGAACGGAGCTGTAACGCCTGTCCACTGGAGGAACTGCTTGCTTATGGGGAGGAACTCAAACATCTGAGGTGCTCCATACTATGTTAACGATGAGAGGAGTAGAAAGTTTGCTCCCCGCCACCCCATGTCATCCAGTAAGGGCAAGTACGTAAAGTCACTAGGAGTCGCCCATGCCTAGATCTCACCAGCAGAGGTCAGGAGAGGATAAGAAGTAGAGGAAACCTTTGGAATGTATGGTCACTTATTAAGACTCGAGGCTTGTAAAAGGAAGGTGTACTTTTCAGAAGAAATAAAAGAGACTGATAAAGCTCAAGGGTAAACCATGAAGCCTGACAACTGGAGCTTGATCGTCAGTACTCACACGGTGGAAGCAGAGTACCAACTGCTGTAAGTTGTCCTCTGACCTAAATGTGGCATATGTGTATACATGAACGTGTGTACACACACAAATAAATATAATAAAATAAAAACAAAAGGTTCTCATAATTTATATATTACGCAAAATAGTGCACTGCATTACATAGCTTTATCTATGAAAATTCATAGTTTTATGTAACCTTTCCTCCTTATTAAAAACATCAATAAGCTTAAGGAAATAACATAATCCATTATTAATATTGTTCTCTACAGGATAAATATAATGAGTGTGTTTGTTTATTGGTTTAAGTGCCTATTTGGGGGAACCCAAATCATTTTTCAAACACCACATTAATCCTTTTATGAGGGAGGATTACTGTCCCTATTTTAAATGGAGATGGCCTCCTAAATAACTCAGGGGCAGAGCCAGAACTGAAGGCATGATTACTTGACAAGACAGACATCAGGACACTATATTCCTAAGCACCAAGAAGCACAGCTGAGGCTGTGCTTTGAGAGAGTAAACTTCAGCAAGGCAATCATTTCTCTTGATCTAACTCAGTGAAAAAACTACAGAAAAACTTTTATTACCTGTCTAGAAATGATAGAGCTTGGCCACTATGTATAGGAAGATACTATAGAATGCTAGTTTCTACTTAGACTACTTTGCACGAGTCTAAGTGCATGTATGTACATGTGATATATATCGGACCATGGACCTGGTGAAATAACTTAACAGGTAGAGTTTGAGCCAACTGTTGCCAAACCCAACTTCAATCCCCAGTATCTATCTGTTGCAAGGAGAGAACCAACTTCCACATGTGTGCTGTGAATACACATGCCATACACACATACATATGCAAGTGTGTGCTGTGAATACACATACCATACACACACACACACACACATACACACACACACACACACACACATACAAGCATGCACACATACAAAGGTATATTCACAACAAATAAATGCAGAAAAAATATTAAAGAAGGCCATAAACAAGTGAAATGTGTGAAAAAGCTCTGAGGAAGAAACTACCTCAGAACCATCTCTTATCCCAGTAATGGGTTAACAAGTAAATAGACAAATAGGTTCTCATTTTAATAGTTGTTTTTTGATGGTTTTTTTTTTTTTTTTTTTTTTTTTTAAGATTGAGAGGATTTCACAGTGTAGCCCTGATAGCCTGAAGCTCTATCTATAAAGATTAGGCTGGTCTCAAACTATAAAGTTCTATCTGCCTTTGCCTCTCAAGTGCTGAGATTAAAGGTGTGAATCACCACACTCAGCATTTTAAATAAATCATTAAGGCATACACAGATTAATTTTAATGATTCCCTAGTATATTAAGACTTTAAACAGGAAATTAATTAATTAATTAATTAATTAATTAATTAATTATATGCATGCTTGCACTGGGTAAGAATCTTATGATACAGCTCAATCTTATAAAAAATTAGCAAACTTAATTTTCAAGCATGTACCTTCTGATAATCTGCCTTACATTTCTTCTTTACTGGCACACTTCATGACTTTTCTAATTACTGGCTTGAAGAGTCTGAGGGAGGCTTTCTCAACCAAAAAATTACAAATAGTGAAGGAGGAGTTGGAGAGAGAAGTCAATACTAAATTAATACATTTTTATTTTGCCAAATCAGCCTAGCCTTTGTTTTAAAAAAAAAAAAAAATCTGATTCTTTCATCCCTAATCTTTCAAATTTGGGACACTCCAGCAGCTTATTCAATAGATCTGATGCTAGAAAGAAGGTGGAGTGTGGCTCATACAGACAACAACCTAGTGGGAGAAAGACAAAATAAAAAAATCTTCAAAATAGCTAACATACAATGGTGTCGTGTACAATACAGAAATAAGAAGATAATTAACACCAGAGCGGAGAAGTTCCCAATTTTAGGTTAGAAGCCAGTAGGAAAGCCCTGACGAGGGACTCTGGCCCACCCTCACACTAATAGCTGAATGAAAGGAGGTAGCACAAGGGCAGAGGGAGACTGCACAATGCTTTGAGGACTATTCTCAGCAAGCGTGTTTACAGCGATGGGACAGGGAAGATGCAGTGAGGCTCTGATCAGAAAGTGACATGCTCTTAACTTATTTTAACAAGATCATTCTAACTGTTTGTTGGACAGGTAAGACTGAGAGACAAGGACAAGGACTTCCAGGAAAGAGGTAAGAAGAGAGTACAGGGGAACAGAAGTAGAGATGACAGCCAACAAGTCCGAGTACCCCTGAAGGCAGAGCTCCCAGCATTGGCTGGGATGAGATGAGGGTCTGAAAGGAGTCAGAGACAACCCAGAAAACATGGACTGAAGTCCAAAAGAAGGAGCTCCTGCTCACTGTGATGGGGTCATTTGTCTACAGGCTGATCTGAGGACCAGTATTTCTAGGCCAAGGAAAAGATCAAAATTCAAAATCTGGAGTATGGCCCTAAGGAGAGAAGAGAAGAGGATGAGGCAGGAAAGCGGGGAGGGACAAGTGAAACTACTATGAAGTAGAGATCTGTAATGGCTATAATAACATTTGAGCTGAAGGGGAAGATGGGGAGAGGATAGGAAGTCCTGTGGTGATATCAGAGGGTCAGATGATTGGTAAAGTCAGAGCACTGCACAAGAAGTGACTGTCATAGGCAGGTACAAATCCACTTAAAACAGCCTGATACAGTTCGCCTAGGCCAACCATCTCCCAGCTCTGGTCTCAAGTGACTTTCCTCTAGTCACAGACAGAAAAGATGTTCTCCTCAGTCCTGGAATTCTAAGCAGTAGCTACTCCAGGGCAGGACGCCCTTTTGTTAGACATAGCTGTCAAAAGTCCTCTGTCAAAGCTCCTAGGCTATGATGTTGCCAGAGAACCCAGGGGCCTTTCACTGACAGGAGGTGTTCTTCATATATGCAAAAGAACAATTCTCTTTACCTCCTAAAGTTTTGCTATAGTTTTGATTTCCTGAAAAATTTGCTCTAAGAAATTTTCCTAGAATTTTTTTTTAATTATAATTGCAATTTCACCTGCATTGTCTGAAGCTCAGACCCCTTCCCCAGTAGAATACACACAAACAAAATACCTTCATTTCCATTCTGTAATTCATTTTGGAAAACAAAATGGAAGGAGTAAGGAGATTCTGAGAAATTGAAACTTTCAATCCCTACCTCTCATGTACACCCGGACATAGAAGCAGCTCCTTTCCAAGAGGAGTGAAGAAATGTTTGAGAAAAGCTGACTTCTATGTCACTTAAGTCCTTAAATGCTAAAGCAGGTACCTGAACTGCTTCAGTCATTATTTGTGAGGAATTGGATAAACTCTCATGGATAGTTACTTTCTCAGAGCTACTGTCTAAAGTGGTACTTTACTGTCCAGAGGAACATGAGGATCACTTAGGATGCTTTACTCCTAAATGCTCTTCCCTTACATTAGTGTAGCTGTCCAGCCTCATCAGAGGTTTCTTTATACAGCGGAAGGTAAATACCACAGAGAGTCACAACTGTTCAAGGTGTAGAGAACAGGAGATGGTTCCCTAAATGGAATATCAATACCACCATCCTCTCCACCAAGGATCACAAAGAAACTGTGTGCTAACACAGCAGGGCAGTTGTACACGTGCGCTCACAGCAGTTGTGACAGCATGCATAAGATCTTTATAGGTCAAGCAGACAAAGTCCCAGCATGGAAAAAGAGGTGGCAAGAAGCCACACCCAGCTGCTGGCTAAGAAGCTACTGGTAGCTGAGAGCTGCTGGAAGAGGGAGACAGTTTTCTTTAAGGGCTGACCACCTTCCAGTAAAGGCCACACATCCAAGAGTATCCAAGGGCAGCAAAAACGGTACTTGATGGGTTTAAAAACAAAAAGGACACAAAGCTGAGTGGGTAGGGAAGAAGGATGGGAGGAAGAAATGATCAAAACGCAGTGTGGACTTTTCAAAGAACTAACAAAAGATGAGAGAGAAAAAGATAAACCAAACAAAAAACATTTATGACACACAAACATCCACGATATGGATGGATGGATGGATGATAGGTAGATGGATAAATGGAAAAGAAAAAATTCCTTCCACAGACAGGTTGTTTTGTCTGTAAAGCCTGAAGTGGGGGCTGAGCATTTTAGAGTGCTGACCTTTTCCTTTCTTTTCAAGAAAGATGGAAATCTCATAAACCCTCCTAAACTCATTGCACACTTATTGTAATTACTTCTTAAGAGTGATACAATTATGATCATATGCTAACAATGCCAGCAGCATATAATACAGCACTCAAAAATCACAGAAGCAGATTCTATTCCTCTCAAGACAACTCATCGGTAACCACGGATAAACAAAGAACCTCACTTACCCGGTCCGCAGCTGCATTATGACATGGGAGCTCCTCCTCACTGCAGAGAATAACAACATATACACATGAAATGGTTGAGTCAGGGCAGACTTTTACCAACTGTATCCTACAGGCATGTTTCATATGAAATATCTGTCACTACAAGAGATGCATGTTTCATGCTTCCATTTCACCTAACTGAACAGAAAATATCTTGTCTATGAACACAACATCCCTCAACTTCAAACATTGTAGTCATTCTCCTAGTGAGCACTTTAAAGTCCGTCTCATTAGCGACAGTCTGACTACACAGTCATGTAGCCAGAGGCTGCCATATTGAACATTTCTAGCATGGCAGAAAGTTCTGTTGGAGAACACACCAAGGTTAAGCAGCTCCCGCCACAATAAACAGTAAATGTTTTAGGGTTTATGAATCACATACTCTTTCTCACAACTACTTGTGAGACTTGGACTCTGTGTGATATTGTGATAATGCTCACAAATGACAGATACACTAAGATCCATAGAACTTGTACAAACCCAAGCTAGATTTGGCCTTGGCACTTACGTCATTCTGACACCATGTGCCCTAGACCATCACTTTCACTCTTGGATACAACTATTGCCTAAAATAAAATTACTGTATAAAATTATCATAAATTAAAAAAAACTGGAGCCAAACCTGGTGGAAGAGGACTGAAATCCCAACTAATTAAGAGACTAAATAGAAGAAAAGTATCAAACTCAACAACTGCCTGGGTATCGGTGAGTTCAAAGCCTGCCTGGACAACTTAGACCCTGTCTTGAAATAAAAAGGTAAAATGAGAGTTGGGAGACCAGGAGAGCTGATTCAGTTGAGTTCCTGAGTTCAATGCTTAGCAACTGCACACACACAGAAAGGCACGGTGGCACTCACTGGGAAGGCAGAGACAGATTCTGGGGCTCACTGGCCAGTCAGCCTCATCTAACTGCAAGTCCCAAGATCCAACGAGAAACCTATAGCAATAGGAAAAAATCAGGCTTGGTGGCTTGAGAAACATCTAGGGTTGACCTTTGGCCAGACCTTGGAGTAGATCAGTATTCTGTGAGGACTGAAACAGCTGTCAGCTTCCAAGGCCAGCCTGGTTGTCTAAGAAAGGGTAAAGTGCTTTTAAGGCTGGTGCTCTTTTCTGTACTTATTACACTCCTAAGTATTCACAAGGAAAAGGCAGTCTGCTGTCAGTGTTTTATGGGATTGAATTGGAAATTTAGTAATGTTGTAATGTGTATTTTTAATGCCCAGTTTTAAAATGCTCCTTGGGGCTGGACAGATGGCTCAGTGGTTAAGAGCACTGGTAGTTCTTCAAAAGGTACTGAGTTCAATTCCCAGCAGCCACATGGTGGCTCACAACCATCTATAATGAGATCTGGTGCCCCTTCTGGCATGCAGGCAGAAATACTGTATAAATGATAAATAAATAAACCTTAAAAAAAGAAAAACCAACCAAACAAAAATAAAATAAACTGCTTCTGAAAATATTAGCTTTCAATGGACTTGTGAATTAAAAGGAAAATACGATTTTTAATCTGTAAAATAAAGAAAACTTTGCTGTTAAAACTTTAATAGTATTTTTTTTTTTTAATTAAAAAAGAACAAAGCCATTTCTGTGGTTCATGTATGCTATTACTTCGAATGTTAAAATATCCTGGGACTCTTCTATTAACTGTCAGTAATAAAGTATTGCATATAAACAAAACTGATTTCGGCAGCTTTCTCAATAGTATGAATGTTTTGGCAACAATACGTGTATATTCTTGCTTCTGTTTACTCTTGAGATCAAGTGTCAGCACTTTTAAGAACATGACATGTTATTATTCAAGAGCCTAGCATTTTCTTTGTCATTCTTTGCTTCTCTAAAGAGTCCTTATATGAACCATTTAGCCATAGCAATGGAACTGACAAAAGTGGACCCAAAAGAGAATTGAGAGAAACCCCAAATCCCTCTTTTCATAGATATGAAAATAAACATTTTTATTTAGTCACTTAGCCTAACACAAAAATGCCCACTACAACATAACCCAGCATATTTAAATGACAGCTATTGCTGGAGTGTACACAGAAAAAAGATAGAGGCCAAGAATGCAGTTCTCAGAAACACAGAAATTCTAAGGCCTGAATAGTCTTCAGACCTCACAGATGGATGACAGAGCAAGACTGGGTGCTCTTCTATCTTACACCTAAAACTTCCCCAAAGAACCTGCTGTGTGCACACTCATCTCCACAGGCCTTGCCCTCCTCAAGTCTCTGTGCTGCCATATGCTAAGGCTCACAGCTATCTGAGAACAGAGAATGCCACCTCACTAGGATCTCCATGTGCAATGGTCAAGAGTCAAGGTTTTCAGTGAGTGCGGCCAAACAGATGTGGACTAGAAGGCAGGTCAGCATATGCTAATAACCTGTATCTTTTTCTTTTCTTTCTTTCTTTACCCCCCAACCCCACCAAGAAAAAAATTTATCTGTCTTGGAATTCACTCTGTAGACCAGAGAGCTGCCTGACTCTGCCTCCCAAATGTTGGGATGAAGACCACACTGGCTCCAATAATCTGTATCTAACTAACTAAATCTCCTTCAAGCACAAGAGGGGGGAAAAAACACAGTCTGGAATACACAGATGAGTAGTCCTTCAGGTCAGCAAACCATGGCCCATGGGTCAAATCCTGTTTGGTGTCTATTTTAGTAAATAAAGTTTTAATTGAACACTGCTGTTCTTACTCACTTAGATATCATCTGGGTTCCCCCCCCCCCCCAATACCAGTAGAGCTGAGTCACTGTGACAAAGATACATGGTCCACAAATGCAAAAACACTATCTGGCTCTTAGTAAGAAATGACTCCTAACTCTCCTTCCCTTTAGAACCTAATTGGATTTGCAGGCCCATGCTCTTCAGAGACAACACTCAGCTGACAAGCAGTCCCTCCATTTTAGCAGTAAGTAAGAACAGCTGGGATAAGACGAAAGACAAAGACTTCAGCTGACATGTTTTCATCTGGATCAGGCTGTAAATGCACTGCTAAGTATGTGTTTGTGAATTGTTGGGAAACAACAATTCAGAGTATTTCTTTAAATGTCAAACATTCACTTGGAAACCTACTTGTTAAAATGTTAAAATCAGTTAAGTTTAGAATACTGATTATGGTTCATTTTTGTTTTTGAAGAAAATTTTATCCAAGTTTAGATTCAAACTAGTTAAAATTTGCATATAAAACTGGTAAAAAGTTCTCAAATCTTTTAATCACAATAAATAATCTAGAAAACAGGAGCACCTTTACTTACTCTGCATCTTACAGATCTATACAGATCTATAAAGGCATGGGAAGCCACAGACTGACTCCACTACATTTTATAAATATACAAACGTGCGTAAGTACTTGAATATCTGATGCATAGTGTTAATTTGATTGCCTCTATTTTTGGCACAGTTTCCTTTTAATTCTCCTATTAGAAACTTGTGACCCATAAGTTTTATTTACCATTATCCAAATACCAGGCATTATTTTGTCCAAAAGAGCTGTGGTGGCTAGTTTTGATTAAAACATTTAAAGTTCTCCAACCACTTAAGCAAGCCCAACTTTTCCAGCAGCTGTAACTCCATCACAGGCTAGTTTGGCAACAGCTTTTATACTTATCGTAAACTCTGTTAGCAAACCAAGTTAATTCTATACCATGTTAATTATTGCCATTTCTTTATACATTTCAACAAAGAACTTAAGTTTTTAATGCTGTATCTAGAGAAGAACTTAGCAATATCCAAAAGGCTAAAAGGTTGTTCTTTTTATTGTATTGTATGTATTGACAATGAATTTAAAATCTAATTACAATTGCAGCAGCTATCAAAATTTACACATAGCAAAGATAAGAGAGGTGCTCTTTTGATCAAGGTGGGACAAAAAGTAATATCTAGATGCTTACACCAAAAACTTTATCCAATAGTATGATAAGTCCCATCTACTTTGGCAAGCAATAAAAGCAACCAGCAACAAACTGAGGAAAGAGTAGACATTTTTAACAAAAATCAGTTAATAAAGCCTAGCATGACACTGGAATCCACTTCTCTGTTGCATTATTTTCTTTCTTTTTGTTTGTTTCTAAAATTCTTTTTTAATTTTAATTTATTTTATTTAATTAATTTTATTTTTTTCCTTCATAATTTATTCATTTTATATCCTGATTAAAGCCCCCCCTCCAATCCCCTTCCTCTAGTCTGCTAAAAGGGGGATTCTCCATTATTTCCATCTGCCCATAGCTTGTTAAGTCTCATCAGGACTGCCTGGATCCTCTTCTTCTGTGGCCCAGCAAGGCTGTATCACCAGGAGCGAGTGATCAAAGAGCAGTCAACTGAATTCATGACAGAGGCATCCCCTGCTCCCCTTACTCAGAGGTCCACATGGAGACTGAGCTGCCAATTGGCCACATCTGAGCAGGGGTCTAGGTCCTCTCCATGCATGGTCCTTGGTTGGTGCAGCAGTCTCTGCAGGACCACCTGGGTTCAGATCTTTTAGCTTTGTTGGTCTCCTGTCCCCCCTCCATGTCCCTCTATCTCCACCTCTCTCTTCTTCCATAAGACTCCCTGCACTCTGCCCAAAGTTTGGCCATGAGTCTCAGCATCTGCTTCAATTCCCGGTTGGGTGGAGTCTTTCAGAGGAATGAAAACAAGAGCTAGTTCTTTGAGAAAAATCAACAAGATAGAAAAACCCTTAGACAAATGGATTAAAAGGCAGAGATGCCATCCAAATTAAAAAAAAAAAAATCAGAAATGAAAAGGGAGACATAAAAACAGACATTGAGGAAATACAAACAATCATTAGGTCTTACTTCAAAAGCCTATATGCCACAAAATTTGAAAATGTAAATGAAATGGACAATTTTCTTGATCAATTCCACTTACCAAAGTAAGACCAGGTAAATAAATCAAATAGTCCTATATCCCCTAAGGAAATAGAAGCAGTCATCAAATGTCTTCCATCCAAAAAAAGCCCAGGGCCAGATGGTTTCAGCACAGAATTCTACCAGACCTTCAAAGAAGAGCTAACTCTAATATTCTTCAAACTATTCCAAAAAATGGAAACAGAAGGCACATTACCAAACTCATTCTATGAAGCCACATTATTTTCATTTGTGCTTCTGTTTTGAGACTCCAACAAAAGCAGATTTTAAGAAGTGACTATGACTTCATGAGAACTGGTACCTATCAGTTTCATTTTCAAAGAAATGGTCATCTTTGCTATCTTAGCATGTATGTTGATAGAAACAGCCATTCCAATCTCCTCTGTAGGCATTTCAAATATCCTATATTTCTCTCATTAAAACAAAAGAAGGCAGTAACAGCAATTCAGAACATGACTCTGAAGTGAGACCTATCCTAGACCCCATCCTAGGAGCTGACACTGTCAGTAAACTTATGGCAACTTACCTGAGCTTTTTGCATTACAGGTTCACCACGTAAAAACCAGAGAAAGTGCACCTACCTACACATAGCCAAGATAGGAGAGGTGTTCTTTTGATCAAGGTGGGACAAAAAGTAATATCTTTTGAAGGATTAAATGCTTAACACTGCCTGCATATAGGAAGTACTCAATGATTATTAACTATGATTATTAATACTATCAAGGTAAGTTATTAACTGACTTTTCCCCTACTACAGTCAACTGGACCACAGCTCAAACTTTAAAAACAAAACAACAACAACAAACAACAGCTTTTTAACTGACAAATACAAGTTAGGATCTTGGACAATAACTTTTTTGTAAGACTTAAAATTTGTTTCAACTGACAAGAAAAAAATAGGTAATACACACCTCTGGAAAGTATGCACTATAATTCTTAAAAACACATTATTATACAGATGGGATGGTCAAAATGAATTGAGCTGCATGCCATCTTCTGAATCAAAATCTAGTACAGAATCCAGAAAATCTTTTTTTTTTTCAGTTGATTCTATTGTGTAGACAAATCTGTGACCTACTGAGCTTAAAAAGTCTTTATACTCAAACTGTCCTTCAAAATTCAATTCACATGCAAGATCTGTACCTGACTAACACAAATGTACAATGGCGTCCCATCACAATTGTGGCTATGTCTGATGATGATGAAGAGGGGGGAAGATGAAGAGGAGGGATGAGACAAGAGGAGGATGATGAAGAGGAGGAGGAAAGGAGGAAGAAATAAAAAATAGCAAAGGCAGGGAGTTGAGAAAGTGGTTTAATCCATAAGCTCTGCTCTGTCCTCTAACGAAGTTCAAAGTCTTCAGACTGTAACCATCCAGGAGAAAGTTTCAGATCTCTAAGCATAAGAAGAGCTTCATGGAATTAAATAGTCCCACATTCGCTTTCTTCAAAGCCTCAACACACTTACAATCTATAAGGTAATTTTATTCTTTTCTCTAGATGAAGTATGAAAGCATTCATTGACCAGAAGCTAGGAAAACACAACACACAGACAATTTAGATGACACTAGGACCTAAACAAAAGACTGATACCAGTTTGTTGGATACTTTTTAGTAGGCTAGCCCTCTCTCAAGTCTTAACACGGGATAAATAGAGTTAATTTCAAGAAGCAACAGCATGATTACATTTATAACTATAAGGAAGATCCATTTGGCCTTTTTTTTCATTGCTCATTTTTAGATTGTGTAACACCCATTTTCTAATTGCTAGTTATTTTAAAAAGTCATCCATATAAAACTCGATGTTTTATAATTATTTTTAAAATATAACCTGTTATGCATGTGCATTTAACTCTTAAATTATTAATACAACTCATTTATGCACTTGCCTTGTTCTCTATAAAACACAAAAGGTAATAAAGGTTGTATTCTTTTTTTTTCTTTTCTTTTTTTTAAATTAAGGTTGTTGTATTCTTAACTATATATAACTCAATTTTAACCACAGTATTTAAATATTTTTTTTCTATTTATTCTATTATTACAGACAAATCTGTGACCTACTAGGAACCAAAAAGTATATTAGAGCAGTCCTGGAATCTTAGAAGAAAATCTACTAAAGTTAATAACGGATGGCCATAGTAAGATTATAACTGAAAAATGACAGCTTTGACTTACTGTAAAAAGCCGAATCTATCAGTGACTTTGTAAACAAGATAATCAGCATCTTCCCAAGGCTCAATCTCTGCACCTTCTCGTCCCTAAAAGAAAGACAAGAGGGCTCTTACTGGGAATTTACATACCGAGTAACGTTCTGTTAGTGAGACATATCAAACAGTTTTTTGTTTGTTTGTTTGCTTGCTTGTTTGTTTTACCTCAACTGCTTTGGCAATGTAATCACTGCTCCTCAGTATCAGCTATGGAAGGTACTGCATCTGCAAGAGCTCACATAGCTTGTCTCCATCAAAAGATGTCCTAAGGGAAGTCAATGAGGACAAGAGAGCTAACTCGGGAGAAACTACCAAACCTTAAGTTTTAAAGTGATCTAGAGCAAACTTCTTTCATGCAAACTTCTCAGAGAAGACAAAGCGCATTTTGTCTCTCCATTGCTCTGTTTCCCAACTACACCTGCCCTAAACTTAATCTTGTTGCTAAAGCAAAGAAATAAAAATGACTCCCAACTGGGCATAGTGGCACATGCATTTAATCCACACTTGAGAGACACAGGCAAGCAGATCTCAATGAGTTCAAGGCCAGTCTGGTCTACATAGTGAGTTCTAGGCTGGTGGAGACTCATATTCTCTCTCTCTCTCTCTCTCTCTCTCCCCTCAACTTGTCAGACCTGAGAACACCCTTCAGTCTGTAGTACTCAACATGTGAGGACTACTTGGCAATGGCTCTCATACTCTCAGTCTTCCTCACTGGCGCAGCATTGTCCCCTGCTGATCCCCTGCAGTTCTCTTCAAGCCCTCAAACTCTCTTTAGGATGGCTGTTTCATAGGTAACCCTTAACTGCTGGTGTGCCTGAAATTCTTTCCTCAGCCCACCACTGAAAGCACTCTAGTTACCACTCACTCATAGGCTAACACTGATGAGATCAGGACACCTAAATGCAATGTATCAGCACTTCAAATTTTAGATTTGTGGATACCTCCACCTGAGCGTATAGTGTCTGCTCCTATATTTTCCTTCAAGTAGACTATGAACATCTCTGGGCAAGGACTGTCAGAAGGCATTTCTGTCTTCCTTTTTAAAAAGGTCTCCCAGGTCCTAACTTGGGCTACATCTGGGTGAGTGGCTGGGTGGGACAGAGGCGACTGCAGGTGTGCATCAACAGTGCTGCTTGATCATTGTATATTAGCTATGCAGCTAAGTAAGTTATCTAGGTTTTTTACGGATGGTACTACCAACTAACCACAGCACAGGGAACTCTGGACACATGACTGTTTGAACACTGCCTTTGTGCTTCCCTGGTGAAATGGCACAGGTCAAATGCCTGTTTATAATTTCATGTTCCTATTAGGCTCACAAAATATATTTTTAAAAGTGCATAATTATGTTCAAGTGATGTGGCTGTAGAACATGGCACCTGTAAATAAATGTTATATCCATTAAAGAAGAAATAAATAAGGAGACAAATTGTTGATAACAAAGTATTAATAATCTTTCACATCAAAACCAAGAAAGATTCCATGCTAAGGTAATACAAAGAGAGAAAGGGGAAAATGGGGAGGGAGGTTTAGATGGGGAAGGGGATAGCAGGTAAAACATAGAGGAGGAGACAGCCAACTCTCAGGATGCTTGTAAAGGCCATGAAGAAATCTGCTGTTTCATAAACAACCCCCTGCTAGCTAGCTTTCTTTGACTCAGGAGGTGCCATGTAGGCTGCTGTTGGGGGAGAAGAGTCATCAGCAGTCTGACCCTGCTGTGAACCCTGTAAGTTACAATAATGAGCAGCCTGCCAAGATATACCCATGAGTGCAACAGTGACGTGAGTGTTACGGGGAAGTTTAGGACACAATTCATCACTGAGCTTAAGAGAAGACAGGAGCTCAAGGTGGGAATCTAGAGGGAGTAGTCATGAAAGAAAGCTGCTGACTGACTGCTTTCTGGCTTATCTATTCTCATATAACCTAGGACTACCACCTGAGGAATGGCACCACCCAAAGCGGGTTTGATTACTTTACTAAATGCACAGAGTATTAAACTGTCTTCTACATGTGCATCTCTATAACCACAGATGAGTGCAGCTTTCAGTTCTCTTCAAAGAGACTTCTTTGTGTAGCAGACAGATATTAATGCAGAAACTCACTATTGGTCAAATGCAGGGGAAAAGTGTTTGAGGAGTGCTCCACCATGAATGGGCTATCTATATTAAACCTCTTCTCTTCCAAGGCTCATGAACATTGTGGAAGAAAGGGCCAAAGGGTTGTTAGAGCCAGAGGTCAAGAAGGGACAGGATGTCTTCTGGGTATAACACAAACCAGTGTACTCAGGAGCTTTCTAGCAGGTGTTACTGCCTGCATAATGTCCAGCCTGTCAACTTTCCAGCATGGAGGAGGGAGTAGACCATAAGCCCCCACCCTGAGCTAAGGAGCTAGGGAGCTACTGACAGGTAATGGATGCTAGAAGAGGAAGTCAATTTCCTTTAGGGGTGTAATTGAACACAGTCCACTATGGCTGCATATCCATGTGCATATAAGCAGCACAAATTGGATGTAGAAAGGGAAAGAAAGAGAAAGCAACAGAGAAAGAAAGAGAGAGAGAAGGGAAGGGAAAGGAAGGAAGAAAGAAAGAGAGAGAAAGAAAGAAAGAAAGAGAGAGAGAGGGAGAGAGGAAGGGAAGGAGAGAGGGAGAAGGGAGGGAAAGAAAGAGAAAGAAAGAAAGAAAGAAAGAAAGAAAGAAAGAAAGAAAGAAAGAAAGAAAGAAAGAAAGAAAGA
>NW_026596149.1:12059948-12090592 GCF_907164565.1 Psammomys obesus | reverse complement strand
AGGAAGGAAGGAAGGAAGGAAGGAAGGAAGGAAGGAAGGAAGGAAGGGGAAAAGAAAGTTACTTGGGAGTAGGAATACAAGGTGCAGAGTGGATTTGGGAGGAGAAATAGGGATGGATATGATCAAAATATATTGTATATATGTATAAAATTCTCAAAGAATTAATAAAAATATATTAGAAAATTTAAAAATAAATTTTATTATGACATATGGCAAAACGCTAGATAAAATTAAATTTATATGAAACAAAAAGAATCTGAGATTTACAGTAAATTGACCAAGCACATATAAGCTATTCATAAGATTATTTAATTCTATATATTCACTTACTCAAGTATTTATTAAGTAACTGTTACGAGTCAAAAATTATTCCAGGTATTTAGTTTATAGAAACATATCAACAAAATAAATTTCAGATCCCAAAGAGTTTCTATTCTAGAAGAAAGAGCAGATGACAAGCAAAATACATCAAACACCGAAGTAACTGACCGGTATTAGGCTGGCAATAAAGAGTGCCATCCTAACATGATGAACAAAGCTGCAGAGAAAAAGAAGAATCAGCTTGGGTGGTGGCGCACACCGGTGATCCCAGCACTCAGAGGCAGAGGCAGGAGATCTCTGGTCTAAACAGCCAAGGCTACATAGAGAAGCCCTGTCTTAAAAAAGGAGGAGAGAAAGAAGAGAAGAAAAGAAGAGGAGGAGAGAAGAACCTGAGGAAGGATATGAAAATCCAGGACACAGCCAGTGCACAGGCACAGAGGCAGGAGCAAGGCCACAAGCTAGGAAGCTGCAGGGGTGTGGGGTACAAAGAAGAGAAGGGGAGGGGGAGAAAGGGGAGGGGAAAGACAGAGGGGAGAGAGAGAGAAAGAGAGGAGAGAGAATCTTCAGAGAAATCGGAGAAAGTTAAAAATGAGTTGAAATGAGAGAAAGAAACTGAGTTCTCACAGAGAACAAACGCCTTGCTATTTCAGCTCTCCAAAAAGGCAAGCCCCTTTCTATTTATATGAATTTTTTAATAAACCAACTCAAAGAATAAATATAGATACTTACTCTGTCATATTTAGCAACTATTTCAGCTCGTTCCTGAGCAAGTTTGAGTGCTGCATCCTGGTCCGAATCTGTGGAGAGACCAAATTTAGATGGGCTGTTATCCTGAGAATAAGAAAGCTAGTCACAAAACTAATAAAACATAAAAGCAAGATGGCCTACAATGAAAAAGTAATAAAATCAAAACGATGACTTAGGTGTAGCTTTAGAATACCAAATGGTCTACCACTTCAATGCTAGGTATAAATTCAAAGAGTGTAAATTTATTAATACAGCAAATACTTCACAACACAACAAATCTAAGTCCTTCTTGTGGTCTTAACTTCTTGTATGTGTGCTTTCCTCACACACACGCCTCCCAAGTTCATGTCTGACTATTTGGTTTGAGCTGGTTGTGCTGTTTTGGGAGACTGTAGAACCTTTGGGACACAGAACCTTGACTGGCAGAGGGAGGTGGGGGAGACAGAGGCAGGCCTTGATCATAGAGCTCAGCCTAGCCTTTCTCTCTGCTTGCTGGTTTAGCACCATTTTAGAGGGCTCTGCAACATGATCCGGCCACCCTGCCTTCCCAGCCATTCCCCTGAAGCCGTAAGCCAAAACAAACATATCTCTCCTCATGCTGTATTTGGCCACAGTGACAAGTAAAGAAACTAATACAGTACTCAAGAACCAACTTAGAATTTAAAATTTCATAGAAATAGGGAATAGAAACCAAAATGAAAAGCTTTAAGTTTTCAGATAAAAAAGGGAAAGGGAGGATTTAGCTGGAAAGTGAGAGGCAGGGCAATACAATGAAAGAGAGAGGGAGAAAGGATAAATAACACTAAGGATGTTGAAAAAGCCAAAGGAAACATTATTTTATGTTTGCTTAAAAATAAAATATGTATAAGTTGTCCTAGTTTGCTTTCTATTGCAGTGATAAAACATTCTGACCCAGAACAACTTGGGGAGAATGATGAATAGGTGTTTGTTTCCTTCTGTCTTGTCAACTTGAAACAAACTACAGATAAAGTGGAAATCTCAACAGAGAAACAGTCTCCATCTGGAGGTACACCTGTGGGGCAATTTCTTAATTCATGATTGATATGGGAGGAGCCAGCTCATTGTGGGCAGTGATCTCAGTAAAGGTTCGTAAGGAGCGGCTTGTCCAATGTTTTCTTGGCTTATTGACATTTCAGTTTTCACCTACATTGTTTCCTATTCTTTCCTTTACACTTTAGAACTTTTCTTTCTTGTGTCAGAAATCCTCGGAGTGCAAACAGATTGGACAAGCTGCTCCTTACGAACCTTTACTGAGATCACTGTCAGGCTAAAGAGCAGAGATCATTCTGGAATCAAATGAAACTGAATCTTGGTTTCTTAAGAGAATGATCTTGTACTTTATTTAACATGATCAAAACAGTTTACTATAGCAAATAAATAATAAGTAAGTTTTAAGAAAGTAACAAGTAGGCAAATAAGTAAGTTTTAAGAATTTCCCAATAAATGTCCTATCCTTGTGTGTCTCTTTGGAAAGAAGATTATATTAACATAAATAAACATATTCTAGAAAGAAAGTACATTAAAGGTGCAACTAACCTTATAAATTATAGCCAAATATGCTTCCTTTAACAGACTAAAAGGAAATACTAGCTTTTCTACGGCTGAATTTGTAGACATTACTAATTCATACTGCCTGGTAGTCACCCATAGCACAGTCAATCTGCTTAAGTTGTGTCTCCTGATCTCTCGTATTAGTTGATAATCTTATGGCATATACTAGATTGCTTATATAAAATTTTCATTGTGAAAACAATTTACCCTAAAACTCTGATCACAAAGAACAACAGCCACCCCATGTCTGTAGAAGTGTGCAGAAGTTTGGGCAGCTACTGAACAATGACACCTGTGCTACTGCTTCTATCACACGCCGTCAGCAAACAAAAATTCAAACAGGGGGTTATTGCATTATTTACACTATAAATTTGTGTCCCACTTTCATGATACATCCATAAAAATAAGCTTATTTGAAAAAAATTATTGCCCAAATATTGTATGATTTAAGAACAATTCAACATGGCTTTTTAAAAAGTATGTTAAAAAAAAAATCCCTATCCTTAAAAGTAAAACTGTGGAGAAATGTGAGAAATGTCTATTTTAAACAGCCCCTTACTTTACTAAATATTTAATACTCAAGTATATGGGAAAAATATCTCTAGACCCAAATTTATGAAAGAAAATGACAACTACAGTATTTTCAGAAGCATTTTAAAACTGGACATTACTTGATGTCTAAATCATTTAAATCCCCCTAATCTTTTAAGAATAAATATCTACTTGAACTGCATTCTTTAAAAACACACATTACAACATTCCTTTTTTTTTTTTCTTATCAGTTACATTTTATTAACTCTGTATCCCAGCCGTGTCCCGATACCTCATTCCCTCCCAGTCCCTCCCTCCCTCCCTCATCTCCACCCTGCCCCTTGCCAAGTCCACTGATAGGGGGGAACCTCCTCCCCATTCATCTGATCCTGTTTTATCAGGTATCTTCAGGACTGGCTGCAAAGCTCTCCTCTGTGGCCTAACAGGACTGCTCCTCCCTTGGGGGGTGGGGAGGCCAAAGAGCCAGCCATTGAGTTCCTAAACAGAAAGGAGGATCAATGGAACCACATAGAAGATCCAAAAATAAACCCACACACCTATGAATACTCGATATTTGACAAAGAAGCCAAAACCATTCAATGGAAAAAAGACAGCATCTTCAACAAATGGTGCTGGTCCAACTGGATGTCCACATGCAGAAAAATGAAAATAGATCTCTATTTATCACCCTGCACAAAACTAAAGTCCAAGTGGATCAAAGACCTCAACATAAAACCAGATACTCTAAATCTGTTAGAAGAAAAAGTGGGGAACAGCCTAGAACTCATTGGCACAGGAGACAACTTCCTGAACAGAACACCAACAGCACAGGCTCTAAGAGCAACAATCAATAAATGGGACCTCATGAAACTGAACAGCTTCTGTAAAGCAAAGGACACTGTCATCAAAACAAAACGCCTGCCTACAGATTGGGAAAGAATCTTCACTAACCCTTTATCTGACAGAGGACTAACATTACAACATTTCTAAATCTGCAATTCAATCCCATAAAACACTGACAGCAGACTGCCTTTTCCTTGTGAATACTTAGGAGTGTAGTAAGTACAGAAAAGAACACCAGCTTTAAAAGCACTTTACCCTTTCTTAGACAACCAGGCTGGCCTTGGAAGCTGACTGCTGATTCGGTCCTCATAGAACACTGGTCTATCTACTCCAAGGTTTCATTACTGTGTGAGAACTGACAGAAACAAAAGATGGGTGCGGCTCTACTTAAACTGTGAAATAAGCACAAGAAAAGACGCTTGAGATGCATTCTTTCTTTTTCGGAATGGGAGAAGGCCTCAATGTGGTTACACGGACTATGGACACTCAAACAAAGATGATATTTGTTGAGAGGAAAAAAACACGTCTTTCAGGCTGAATCCCAGCTAGGAGCCACAGCAGCCTACAGCTAACATTCCATCTCACAGCAAACAGGGCTCTACACAAGCAAGTGCCCAGGCCACTCTTCATTTCAAACTAGCCACATTCTCAGTACTTTCAACAGAAGTTGTCATGGGACACGCACACACATTAAATCTAAAAAGAAATACTTTTCTAGTCCATTTTATATCTTAGCATAATTTTTAATGTGAAACTGCCAGGCCCTAATTCACAAAACAAACACATGCCAAGGTAGTGTTCCTGGGAACTTTTAAAGAGAAATTAAAGTTTATAATTGGGGGGCATAGAAGGGACATATAGACAATGAGAGACCAAAAGATAAATTAGCAGCTGCTATTAAGGCCTGAACTAGGTGGGTGAAGGAGTCCAGTAATGCCCTGAGGGGAAGGACCGCCTTACTGCATTCTTTCCCCACCCACTAAGATACAGTTGCTAGGAAACTGGCCGATCCTCCTAGGGAGGGACACCAGGTCATTACGGTCTGGGAACCTTCCTATAGCCAATCAATTCAAAATGTAGCACTTTGACCAACAGATGCTTGCCAGGCAGGAATTGTCCCTGCCTTGGGCATGCTGGGAGGGACCAGAATCTATAAATCACCCAACTAACCTGGGGATGGTGCGCTCAGCTCCCACCGCTTCGGCGGTGGGTGTTGTGGGCCCAAGCTGCAGCTTGTAATTTACAATAAAAAGACCCTCATGTGTTTTGCAACGGAGTAAATTCCTGTAGATCTTTTGGGGGCTCGCGAACTGGGTATAACAACACCACGGCAGCGCCAGTGTGGAGGCCAGAGGACAACTTGTAAGAGCTGGTTTTCTTCTTCCATCATGTGGCTCTAGGGATTGAATTTAGGTCATCAGCTGGACCTGAACGGGGCCAGTACCTTTACCCACTGAATCCAGCCCACCTTGCCAGCCCATGTTTGAAACATTTTTAATAAAGCACATACTTGTAAGGAAATTTGTATTCTCTTTTATCTATTTTTCCTTATTATTATCATTTATTTAAATGGGCAGGGACCTAAAATTTGGAAAACATTTTGCATAAATTAACAGCCCTATTACTTTTTTGTGTGCGTATGAATAGTAAGTACACTGAACTAGATACTCATGAATTAAGTGTATGGGCCACTTAGGGCAGAGATAATAACCAACAACAAAAGATCTGAGAAGCACAGAGGGAAAAAAAAAATCAAAAAAGTCAAGTCATACATTAAGGAATGAGAGTCAGACTGGCATCAAGCTTCTTATTGGCTGGAAGATAATCAGGCACAGTTTTCAACTGTGAAAGTACTGAGAAAGTACTATGAACTTGGATTTTAAGCCACAACTGAGGAAAAATAAATATGCTTTAAGATATTACAAAGTAACAAGCTGAGATAGGTTGAAGAACATTTTCCCACCAAACAACTGATGTTCACAGCCTAATCCCTGAGCCTGTGAAGTCAGCACATAGTAAAAGGGTCTGCACATGTGACTAACTTAGGGATCTTGAGACTAACCATAATTGCACAAGAGGTTGGAGAATAGTGTTCCAGAAGACAGATGTGAAAGGACACCTACCTACTCTCTCCTGGAGACTCCAGAAGGAATCAATCTTACTGACCCAGTAAATGGATTCTAGGCTTCTGACTTCTAGAACTAGAGAGACTAACTGCATTGTTTAAGCCATGTGGCAATTTGTTTCTTGTTTCAGCCACATAAATACACAAGTATTCAAAGTTTGCTACCACTAGAATGTAGCTTTGAAAAGCACTCTGAGAATACCACAGGGAAACAATTCAAACCAAAATAACATAAGACATTTGTATTTTCACTTTGTCAAACTGTAGTCAAGTCTGAACTTCCTCCTCCAAGAAGCCCTGAACTAGTCTTTACCTTAGTCTTAGGCACTCTAGCCCAACTGTAGGAAGATTTCTGCAACCTCAGTTTGATGCAAATCCCTCACCTAGATAGCTGACCAGCCTGGCCTGCTTGCAGCAAGAATCCTGTTATTTTTGTCTCTTAGCCATTTTCTAGCCACTGACACTGCTCCACACCCACCGCACATTAGTCAATATAAATCCTTATTATACTGGAATTGAGCTAAATCTAGATTCTTTTCTCCATAATGATAATCTTGACACTGGTTTTAACAGTCCTAAACAAAATATTCCTTATCTTTTAAAACAAGTATAGACTAATTTTCTTTCTTCAGAGTCAAAAAAAAAAAAAAAAAAAAAAAAAAAGGAAACACAGGATCCAAGAAATCACAAGAGGCAAGAGACACTTCCCTATGTCAATATGTAGCTGCCCAGAGACAGCTGCCCTGTCTGCATCAGAATAGGGAATACAAGATGCTCTCACGGTGCATCACATCCACGTAATCTCAAGGATGCCGTCAGTGTGATACTGTAAAAGTTTGCATCGAGCACCAAAAAGGGAATGACAGATGACTAGAACCCTCCAAACAGGTAAAGAGTACAAACGAAAATGCAAAGGGGGTATGGCACTGACCTTGATAGCACATGAGAAGGTTAATTCATACGACCTTGACACCCACAAAATTAGAATGTTTCCTCTACATACTTCACCACATTATCTGAGATGCCATTATTGTGATTATACAAAATTACATTGCCTACTAATACTCAGAATACATTGTAGGTATTCAAAATAAGCCTTAATGTGCACATATATACAGCCCACTCCAAACTCAAGCCCCCTTCCTACAAGCAACTAACGATACCAAAACTTTCTCTAAGGTACACAGTATGAATTTTTGTACACATACGTATTTTATTATTATTTAATTTATGTGTGTGTGAGTTTGTGTAAGTGAACACATGCCCACAGATGCCAAAGACACTGTCAGATCCCCTAAAGCTAGAGTTACGGTTGTGAGCTGCCCAACATGGGAGCTACTTGCTGAACACAGGTCTTGTGGGAGAGCAGCAAGAGTCCTTCACTACAAAGTCATATCCCCTCTACCCCGTATATTTTCCGTTCTCTTTTTTGTTAAATAAACCAGAAGCATCCTTTGAAAAAGGTTCAACTCTATTCTTTTTTACCTACTAGTACACCTTGGTGGTAGTACATACCTACAATCTATAAGCTACCAGGTAGGATACCTATGGCCTTAGCAACCAACAAGAGGAAGAGACAGAAGCAGTGAGCTCTGGCTCCTTTTGTCTTCCAGTTTCCATGTGGCAAACTGTGCCTGTAGGGTGGCCAAGCTACCGACACAGTACACTGAATGCAGAGTTCAGGCTGGCTCCAGCACACTCTAGCACAACATTTTCACAGCTGTGAAGAATCTTAATATAGTCACAGAATTTAGTCAGTTAGTCCTCCCTTGGGAATGTGAACTGGGAGAAGTGGAAAGAACGAGTCAATGGGCATTGATGACAGACAAGCTGAAAACTGAGGCAGAAACTACTGATAAGCAGACACAGTGGCTGCCACAGCGGGGGAAGTATTCCTAGAAAATCCAAAGCAAAGCAGGTACCAGCAGAGAGCCCACCGCCTAAGGGAACGAGAACAGCCTGGCCTGCGGCTGCCATGTGCTCCAGGTGCTGAGAACTCTGATTTTTCTTTTTAAAGATTTAAGTATTTATTATGTATACACAAGATCTCATTATGTACCAGATCTCCATATAGGTTGCTGTGAGCCACCATGTGGTTGTTGGGAATTGAACTCAGGACCTTTAGGAAGAACAGCTAGTGCTCTTAACCTCTGAGCCATCTCTCCAGCCCTGAACTTTGATTTTTCAATTCAATATAATGCTCTTTTTCCCCCGAAAATAATGCACATAAGTTGTTTTGCTTACTCTGAGAGCTCCTGGACTCCATCTTACCTCTCTCCCAAAATCAACAATGCCTCTACATAACGATCTTAGTTACTCGTAACTGCTTCTTGATTGGATCATTAAACATGCTATATCAAAAATAGACTGGGGAGGTGGGGCTGGAAAGACGGCTCAATAGTTAACAACACTTGCTGCTCTTGCAGTGGTCTTCAGTTCCCAGCACCCACACAGTAGGTCACAACCAAACATAACTCCAGTTCCAGGAAATTAAACTCCCTCTACTGATCTCTGCAGGCACAGACACACACTAGACAGACACACACACACACACACACACACACAAATATGCATAAAATAAAAATGAATAAATCTTAAAAACAATTTTTAAAAAAAAAGTTTAAATGCTAAGATCTTAATGTAGTCACCCAATGTTCAAAACGTCAGCATGTACTTTGCCAGGCTCTAAATCAGCTGGAATGCTCAAGCAGAACTAAGGGGATTAGAATCAAAGTACAACTAAATCAAGACAGAAGATCATGAGGGGCCACCAACTTTGACTGATGGCTCAGTGCAAAATGAAACGAAATGGGCACCTCCACATACTCTCAGCCAGCTTACTCAGAAAGAGCATCAGCAGGAAGCCCTCTGAGAAGCCCTGGTCCGTGTCCTCCCGGCCTCACTCTCCTTGACTACTAGGTCACTCACATCAATGCAGTTCCACTTCTGGATCTCTCAACCATTAACTCCATATTACGCAAATGTCTCCAAAAATGTGCACCCTCAGGAGAAAACTCTTTTTTTTTTTTTTTTAGTTTTTTTTTTTTAATTACATTTATATATTCTTTCTTCACACACACCAGAAGAGAAAATCAGGCTCCATTACAGATGGTTGTGAGCCACATGTGGTTGCTGGGAACTGAACTCAGGACCTCTGGAAGAATAGTCAGTACTCTTAACCACTGAGCCATCTCTCCAGCCCAGGAGAAAACTCTTATATCTTTCTTTTTTCCTCAACTCACATCTTAAAAATAATAATAATCCCTTGGCTTTTGGGCCTCTCTCTTATGTTCACTTTGGACCAGCAACAAAAGAGTCTAATCAAGGTTGCAATTCTAAAAATAGTACAAGTAACCTTGGAAGGGTAGGAAAGCCGGGGATGTGGGGTATGCGAAAGGACCAGTGTCAGAAACCCTAAGTCCTCAGAAACAACCAGCTGCCCTCCCCAAACGGCTACAAGTTCCATATACATTTCACAACCCTCTAGGTTAATATGCAGTATCTCGTATAATAAAAGCATACCAAAAATATGCCTAAATGCTTTAACATTATGTTTTAACTATCAGTGAATGTTTAGCACTGCATTCAAAATCTTTATATTACTATCAATATTATCATCAACATTCCATTATGCCATGCTTTAAATTGTCTTAGATATTGTTCACTAAATTTACAGAATACATATCTTTAAATTTCCATTAGGAGTTCAAACACTAAAGGCAAGCAGATGGTGAAGGCTACTGGACCACTCTTTTCCTTCCTCCCCAACAGCAAGCTCAGCAACACAGCCAGGGCTCTAAGTGCAGCAAGCAGGCTGAAGCTACTGTTATATTTGTCACATATTGCTCAGTTTCTTTCCAATCAGCCCTCAGCTACAGCTTCCCCCAGACAGCCTTCCTACAGCCTTCACCCACTCCCCACAACTCTCTGTGGTATGAATAAAATGATTAACAGTTTATGCAGGTGAGCTGTCTGTAAGCACACATGCTTAACCTCCGTGGGAACAGGATGAATGCCCAATACCTTAAACACAGAGCATAGGTAGATATCTAGTTTCAGATAGATATTCAACATTTCTATAAAAATAAGTTACAGCTTTAACAATTCCTGAAAAAGTGCTTCTATAACTTCCTTGCCAATATTTAGAAAGAAATAAAATAACCTCTTAACATTGTAAAAAAGCAACCACTGACAAGGACTCATTGTAAGAAAAATCTCTGTCGCCCCCCCCCCCCACTCAAACTAAATCAAGACTACAACTGTTGGCTACTGTGCTTTACACTGCCTGTTGTCCTAAAGATTACTGGCTAGTGCATTTCATCTCCAGATTTCCATATCTGGTGACTACACAATTTTATTGATATTTGTTTACACATCTCTTCCACCATTATCTCCATGAACAAAAGACAGTATGACCTCCAAATTGCATAAAATTTTTCCACTACCAAAGTGTATTTCTGTTTTCTCTTACATATTTACTCAACTTAAAGATTCTGTTTGTAGCTGGCATTTACATTTTTATGGACTCTGATGTTTAGACACAAGCGGCCACATCTGTTTCTTTAAAGTAGCTCTTCTGATTATTTACAAGCCCTTCACAAAGTAGAGCACCCAGGAAAGATGGCACCTACACCTTGTCTGCTGTATTTACACTCCGCCTACTTCCTCCATGACCCGTCCCCTCTCCTTTGTCTTACTCCCACATGGGACTCCTCAGTCTCACTGTCTCTACCACTGGCTCCAGCTCTCCACCATCCATCATGTCTAGTGGAAAGCCTTCAGCTAGGGCAACCCCTGGAACCTTCTCCCACACCCACCTCTCTCCACCTTCCAGGAAACAAAAGGATGCTTAAAATCAAAGATCTAAAAGAAGCATATGAGCAAGGCTGGCCTGGCTCCTGCTTTATCTCTTGACTTCTGTCTCTAGGCACCTGCTGTCTCTGCTCTGCTTGCCTCCCTGTTCAGAAAGGTCCCTGCCCCATAGGTAGGCTTGGAAGAGCCTGGTGGTTTAGTCACTCAGTGGATAAGTTCATCTAAGTGAAGCACAATGAAAGAGTCTTTGCAAACCCAATGCCATATCTTCAATCAGACAATGGAGGATATTCTCTGCCTTACTTCTTAAGATAAAACTGACTCACAATTGATTCCCAGAAGCTTCAAAATTAGACTAGTAACTCCTCCACTTCATACAATGACTCACAGAGAAAAAGGAAACAAAATAATGTAATAATATTTAAACACCATTACTACTGATGAGAAACATAATTACTAACTGTTGAATATGAATATAATTTGCACCTTTGGAGGCAGGGCTGCATGACACATTGCCAACAGAAGATGTTTATGATACTTACAACCGAGACAAGGTATGAGTCACTTCACTCACTTTGCCTTGCCTACTGTTGCCAGCAAACTCAAGATTATACCTTAACTGCTTTTCCAGCAGTATGATTGTCTTCAATGATGGCACAAGAGGAGTTTGCAACAACTCCTTATTTGCGGATATTCGAGAGGCTGTTTACTGAGATACTGTTACCTGACAGATAAATGTGCTAGGCATTTAACACATACAACCTCATTCCTCATAACAACCACTTATGTTAGGTTTATGACTAAGTCCAGTTTTCACATGAGGAAGCTAAAGTGGAGATTAAACAATTCAGGTCATACTGGAATTAAGCCACAGAGCAGGACTGAAATCCAGGCTGTCTGCTTCAAAGCCATGTATATAACCACCTCGCTCAGTTGAGCATGTATGCCACGGCAATCTTATTACAGCTCCTCCTACTGTCACTGATCCTTACAATACCTTCCTTAGAAACAAATCTGAAACTCTCAAGCCTCTTGCCTCAGTCTCCTGAATGCTAGAATTACAGAAATGTCCTACCATGACCAGCTTTTCACTTATCAATCTTTACAGTTTTGTTCTGGATTCCAATAATCTTCCAAATCTCACCAAACTGGCAGTCATTTATGCAAAATGAAGACTAATGAGGTTCTAAAGAATGAAATAACTTAATACATGTTATTCTTTAATACAGCAACATTGCCTTTTTGTTTTAAGTTATGGGTTTTACTATAAACACAGAAAATAACAAAGAGTCACAAAACTTTGACAAATAACCATCTAATGTACAAAGTATACATTCTTAAAACACTATGCTTTTGATTGATACTGAATCAATTGCCTTCACAATTAATTTTCACAATTATGGGAAGATGCTATTGAACCTACTTCATTTACTCCCTTCCTATACAGCTCTTCCTGGGACATTCAGAAAATAAGCATATCCAGTTATAGTCAATACAATAAAAGGTTGTATTGAATTTGACAGAAAATTGAATTTAACAGAAAAATAATGCAATCGGAGCATATATTGCTTACAGGATGTTGTTGGTATTGTTTGAGCCAAGTCTCACAACTCAAAACAACCTAAGTCATGACTGAAGCCCAAGCTGCCCTTGAACTCATGATCTTCATACCTTAGCCTCTTCGTACTGTGACAAGTGTGTGCCAACACTCAAGCTACAGATATAAGACAAAAGAAAGGCAAGGTAACTCACAGACTGCTTACTCCCATAGTAACTAATTTCAGACAGTTTGGTAAACTTATTTTCAACCAAATATTCATTCTATTTTCTAGTCTTTTAAAAATGGTATGTAAAAGCCAAACTATGCCAGAACTGACACAAATTGCCTAATGCAACTAAAGACGAAAGGAAAACTGCACTGCCATGCTAATAACATTTCTGCATTTGGTGGCTTGTATACTAAGTAAGATGTACTTTACATAACAATACCAAAAGTGATATAAAAATGTGCTGGTCACTCATCAGGAGAGCAGATGAACTAAGTTAGCAATGAAAGGCCTGGCTCACAGATAACAGCTAGCATTTATTCTGCATAGTCTAAAGTCTACGTGTGTTATCTCATTAATATCCTCACATCAGAACCATGAAGTAAGTATCATTACTGGTCATTAAACAGAAAGGAACATTATTAGGTTAATTAACCTGCAGAGATCATACAGCTTTTAAGTTCTGGAGTAACAATCAGAACAAAGCAATAAGGCTTCAAGGTTTTCCTGACCTGTCACGTGGGCTATGAATGAACAAAATGACAAGCAAACAAACCAAGGTTTGTTTAGAAAACTAGTCAGCATAAGCTCAACGTAACATTAAATAAGGACAAGGGGCCAGGAAATGGCCTTGAGTCGATGAGACAGGAGGGGAAACAAAATAAAGCTGCCCAGAAGAACAAGGCCGGGCAGGAGGAACGGCTGCTAGGATCAGCTGGCACTGGCTGAGCTGCACAACCTGCCAGCAGCCAGCCCCACCCTACCCACTACTCAACAGCCCCACTGCCAGACAGCCAATCTGTACAGCTGAACCGACCGAGAGAAGAGAAACTTGGAGCTAAAGCTTAAGTTATGTTAGTTCAACTCGCATCTGGAAGATGTCAAGGCACAACACCACAGTATTTATATAGAAATAAAACATGTCTGTCTACTTCCAATTAATAAATGATATGCTACCAAGAAAATAGCACACAGTAACCAGGAAGTGGGCTGGTTGATTTCCATGTCTCAAACCAACATGCTCTGGTTGTGTTTCTACGAGCAGGAAAAAGCTGTAATGATTCCTCAACACTACCGATTCCACTACACTCTGAGGTATATAAGTTTCTGAAGTTTTGCTTTACTGGTATCGCAAAATGCTAAAGAGTTTTAAGGACACAAAATGGACTTTTGCAGAATCTGTTTATTATAAACAAGTATTCAAGTTTTTCCAAAGTTAAACTGAAGCAGCTTAGTATTATACTACTGAGTACAATAAAGCTTTATTTTAAAAAATATTTTAGTTGTTACCAATTGCAAGTTGCTGGGTAAGAAAAAAAAAAAAGCTCCCCACAAAGGGCCTTTGTACCCTATATTCTGTCTGTAATTTATATTCCTGTTAATAGAATTCAGTCCTACACTTATTTGTTCAAACTCTTTTCAATATCTTTTACATATTTATAAAGCACATGCATTCTTCAATGCAAAGATTTATTAATTCTGACGATCAAATTTTAAAAGCAGTATTTTAACATACCTGCCACTGGCAACTTGTGGTATCTAAATATTGTACAAAGACTTTAGTATTTTCCAACAAAGACAGTTTCATTAAGCAAACTCAGTATCATCTACAAAGCTTAAGGGATAGGGCACAAATTTATTGTCTCCCTGCTTCCCTGAAGGCACAGCTGCTTCACACAGCATCCACTTACTGAAACTGTTAGACAAACTCAACTTTGCTATCATTTTGAATATCAGTATGAATAATTTAAAAGTAGAGCAAGAGCCTAGGGGAGTGGCTCAGTTGGTAAAGTACTTGCACTACCCAACCATAAAACACAAGTTTGACCCTCAGCACCCACACAGAAATGCCGGGTGTGTTGGTATATGCTTGTAACCAGCCCAGCACTGGAGAGATGCTAACGGGCAGATCCTGGGTCTGCTGCCAAGCCAGCTTAGCTGGATCGCTAAATCCCAGTGAGAGGCTGTCTCAAAACACTAGGTAGATGGCTAGAATGTTCAAGAATGTGTTCAGGCTGACCTAGAGCTCCCACACTCAAACAGGTACATACATGCATACTCTCATACTTGTGCACCCCCCACCCATACACATAAATAAAACTGGAGGTGACAAACTCTTAATTTACATGACTACTAAAATGTATTTCACCTGTCTGGTAAGAAACTCACACTATTGTACAGTACACATCATAGTACTATATCTTCAATACATAACAAGTTGCTCATTTTGTCATTTTCAAACTTTTTTTAAAAAAATCACACTTTATTTATTTATTTATTTGTTTGTTTATTTATTTATTTAGTCATTCATTTATTTGAATGTGGAAATACGGAATCAGAGGATAACTTGTAGGAGCCAGTTCTCTCCTTCTACCTCGCAGGTCCTAGAGCTTGAGCTTGGATCATCAGGCCTGACAAGTGCCTTTCCCAGCTGAGCCACCTCACAGGCCCTATTTTTGGCATTCCTGCTAGTCACCAGTAGGGTGGGAAATAAAGTTGCCAGTGCTCTATCCTTAAACAAATTTTGAAAAATAATTATTAAAATACCTACAATGTATTTAGTTGTATGTTTGCTCAAGACATTTACACCACCTGTCTGGTTGGGCCATGCAGTGGGAGGAAGCCTGGCTAGACTAGCCAGAGGCGATAGATCCAGACCAGCAGGGAAGGACAAAGCTCTAGACACTTGAGGAAGATGCTTGCAGAGAATGGGCTGTGCTGCTTCGGGAGCAAGAGGAAGAGCTGGCTCCAGCTTGGGAGGTCCGAGAGGAGACAATCTGTTACTTGACATCTTAGCTCTGTGTGACATTTTCTCCAGCCCTAAAACTTACTCCTCAGTTTTACAGCTTTGCCTTCTTTCTTTTACTCCCCTTGCTGGATTTTTCTCAATTTTGTTAATTCCTTTTCTTTGGCTAACTCTTCAGATATGAGTCATCGACACCCATCTCATTCTGGTATTTGAAGATTTTACGTTTCACCAGTCCCCACTGTGCAGCAACCACTAAAGGCAGTGTGCAGCAATAGTTACTTTCCTGAGACACTGAACATAAAACGAAGTCACTGACCTAGTGAGTCTGCTAGTTCCTGTCAACACAGCTCTGTTTTTCTCTACTCTATCACAGCACAGCTATGGAGGTAGGGCTGGGGGAAGGATGGAGTAGGGGGTTACAACAAAAGATAAAACAAAATGCAATAGCTTCAGTAATTAAAAAAATTTAGATACATTTATTTTGTATGTATGAGTGTTTTGCCTGCACTTATGTCCATGCCCTACATGCATGCCTAGTACCCACAGAGGTCAGAGGAGGTCATTAGATCCCCTGGGAAGGCAAGTTAGAGACAGTTGTAAGCTGCTGTGTGGGTGCTGGGAATCAAACCCAAGTCCACAGAAAGAAATGCTCAAAGTTATCCCCCACCCCACTGAAGTGATTCCTACTGAGGGACTTACTAAGGCAACACAGCATAACCTCTCTAGATTGGATGCCAGAAGTTATAAATCATGCATCTCCCCAGAATTCTGTTTCATATTTTTATATGAAATCTAATTTCTTTAGCACTTAACAACAAATCAACAACATACTGTGTAAAACAAAACAAAATGACAACATAAACAGCACAGACTACAACAAAATGTACAAAATGCTAATATGAACTAACAATACTCCTGAGAAAAGCAAGTATGTGCAATTCCAGTTACCACAGCACTTTCCTTCCTAACAGGCATGTACTACGAAGCATGGTTTTAGAGATACAAAGAATTTAGAAATATAGGGCTCGAGAGACGGCTCAGGAGGTAAAGACACAGGAGACTCGCTGGAGCTTGTTGGTCAGCCATTCTAGCCAAAACAGCAATCCCCAAGTTCCGTGAGAGACTTGTCTTATTGTCTCCAAAAGAAAAAAGGAAAAACAAAGACAAACAAACAAAAATACTGGCGAGTGACGGAGAATATCTAACATTAACATCTGGCCTACATGCACATACACACAGACACACAACACACATGCACCTAAAAATAAAATATAAAAATATCACACTGACATTGTAATTTATATTAAAAAAATTACAAACAAACTTTAAGGTTGTTAACAATTATGCTAAGTAGAAAGCTAAACTTTCTCAAATTTTTTAAAGAAACTTTAACCAGAAAGCTATAAAACAACTTTAAGAGAGAGGGAGGGAGAAAGTAAGTTGCTACCATAAAATAATCGGCCCTGTCTCTATGAACGCCCAAGAATCCCACTGATCATAACTAGCGGCCAGTCACATCGATGAATGAAAGGTAGATAAAGACTATTAACAACGAACCTTCTCTTGGGAAAAGGAAAGGGACTAAACTTTCTAACACATCAACTATAACTCAAAAATTACGAGCACCATTTATTGCTATATCTAACTACCACAAATATAAATACGGATTAAAAACACAGGACCTCCAAAAGATCACACTCTGAGGGAACTGAGACTGTAAACACTGTCCCTGCACGAAGTGAGCTCTACCCACAGAGCAACATGTGACAGAAGCGTTACAGTAATAGCGCTCACCACTTGAACAGTCACAGCGTGGCAATAACAATGCAGAGTCCTTTGCAGCTGGACCAGATGCATCACTTATGGCCACCTCAGTGCTGGCCAGGAAAGACAAGTGCTCCTACTCTGACTCCTTTCCTTCACCCAATTTCATCACAACATTCTGCCATCACAACTGGATAATCATCCCTTGAAACAGAACTTAAGTATATACAAGAAAGTAAGAGGGTTGGGATAACTTAAGGGTAAGGTGCTTGCCTACCATTTGCCAGGCCCTGGGTCAGCCAAAACCAAAAAGAAAGAAAAAGAAACAAGGGAAAAAAGAAAGAAAGGAGAGAGAGAGAGAGAGAGAGAGAGAGAGAGAGAAAGAAAGAAAGAAAGAAAGAAAGAAAGAAAGAAAGAAAAGAAAAGAAAAGAAAAGAAAAGAAAAGAAAAGAAAAGAAAAGAAAAGAAAAGAAAGAAAAAGATCCTGTGAAGATTCAGGGAGAATATGTGTCACCACAGTGCTAGGAAGGGTAATACAGGCCTCCTTAGAGCTCGCTGGCCATTTCTATCCCAATGAACACTAGGTTCACAACAGACCCCAACTCAAAACAATAAGGTGGGCAGCAATTAAGTAACATATCTGGCACTGACCTCTGGCTTCCACACACACACACGCAACTGTATACAAAGCTGCACATTCATGTGCACATAAGTACACACACGAACACCCTATCAAACTAGGTTCGGTATTACTGTGCTGGCTAGTTCTATGACTACTTTACATGAGCTAGAGTCACCTGGGAACAGGGAATCTCGATGAAGGAAAAGCCTCCAGTAGACTAACCTGTAGACAAGACTGTGGTGTGTTTTCTGGCTGATGATTGATGAGAGAGGCCCCAGTTCACTGCAGGTAATACCATCTCTGGGCTGGTGGTCCTGGGTGTTATACAAAAGTAGGCTGAGCAAGAAATGAGGAGAAAGCCAATAAACATGGTCTCTACATCAGTTACTGCCTATAGCTCCTGCCCTGACCTCCTTGGACTCAAGGCTGTGAGCTGAAATGAACCCTCAAGATGCTTTTGGCCGTGGAGTTTATCACAGCAATAAACAGCCTGACTGAGACACAGGCCTAAAAAGCACAAGTACACAGAAAGCTAAGGCAGGAAAGCAGCCGAGAGTTGGAGACCAGCCTGAGTGACAGACTTAGACCTCAACTCAAAAGATAAATAAATAAACAAACAAACTACCCAAGAATTGGAGAGGTAGCTCAGTGAGAAATCATTTGCTACATAAGCTTGAGGATCTGAGCTTGAATCCCCAGAACCCAGGAAAAACCTAGACTTCATAGCTTGCCTATGAAGACATAACTTAAGTATGTAGTTGAGAGAGACAACCCACGAGGTCAGGTTCGGAACAATAAGCCAGAAGCACTGGGGTCAGAAATTTGTACAAAGACACACAGTAATGCAGTGGTTGTGTAGAGAACTGATGCCAGTCAGCTGAACGGAGGGACACGCGTTTCACTCAGTCGCCTTCAGTGTACCTCCAATTGTTTATCATGTGTATTTACCACCTAGCCAAGAGACAAAAACTTTTTTTTTTTTTTTTTATTGGAAAGATAATTTACATTGGAAGAAAACTTCTTGGAAAAAAAAAAAAGATGAAGATTTAACCCAGCTCGTCCACATGAGGAGCTGGATGGACCGCGGACAGGAGACCTGGGCACAAGGCTGGCTCAGTTTTCCAAAACACACATGCCTCCTTCCACCTGCCTGCTTTCTTTGTTGCTCTAAAAAAAGCAATGATGTAAATGAAAAGATAGACACAATGACCAAGGTCATGGCTACTACTTTTCTCCTGTGATCAAAAGAAAACCAAGCAATTGTTCCTCTTCTACCAGGCCATTTGGGAACGAATATGAACTTAATGAACAGAAAGAAAAGTGAGATTAAGTGTCTACCTCACATCTTCTCAATATGTGAACAGAAGAGAAGGCCCAGTGAAGAACAAAATGGAAAGATTAAAGGTCACATAAATGCTGACAGGACCATACACTCTGTATGCTATCAAGGGCTGGTTCCAGTATTTCTCTACGTCTAAGCTAGGCAACAGATCACACTGTAAAGTTCCTGGTCAATTTACCTAAAAGAAACAAATTGGAGTTGTTCGAAGCAGGATGCCTTTAGGAATTTCACTTACTATGTTTTAGTAAGAACCTTAAGACAGGAAGATTTTTATTTGAAATGACTTTGCACATGGTACTGATCTTGCCAACCAACCACAGTTTTGTCAAAAAATGCTGCTTTTCAAGGCAAGGGATTAATATATACAAAAGGCTTTAATAAACTTGCTCACAAATATTACTATCCTTGTTAACAGTACATATTACAACTATTTTTAACTTTGCATGTGTGTGCCTACAAGCATGCATGCATGTGCCTATGGCGACCAGAAACCAACAAGTGCTGTCCTCAAGCACTTGTCACTTTTTTTTTTTTTTTTTTTTTTTTTTTTTTGAGACAAGGTCTCTAACTGAACCTGGAGCTCACCAATTTAACTAGGCTGGCTGTGAAATTAGTGTCTTGCTGTCTGTCTGCCCAGTGATTTGTGAGTAATGGAGATCTGAACTCAAGTCCTCATGCTTGCACACAAGTATTGCACCAACTGAGCCACCTCCCTGGCCTCTAAGTGACTATTTTAATAGAGTAAATCTAGTAGGGTCCTTCAGTTTATAGACTAATGATCCATACCTGACACTTTCAAAAACTCCCTTATGTGGAAGGCATGGGGCCTGGCCTCAAGATGCTTACAACCAATGAAAGTGTCCTTCCCATAAGAAATGTTTTTATCAGGCAATGGGCTGTTCTCTTAACCGCTGAACATCTCTCCAGCCCCACTGGGGGTATTCTCAAAACACATAATACAATCTATGTAGTAACCAAGTTACTACATAATAATACCAACTGTTCCTTACTTGGAAAGAACTATAAGCACTTGGTAACTTAATCTGAAAGGAGCTTACTGAAGTCAGAACAAAATTATGTCAATATGACGAACAAGAGTCACTGACTTTCCTTACAGTCCATGACTGAAGTCTAGCCCATTTGCTCCAGAAATCAGAAACTCAAACTGTTTGCAAACAGCAAGTACACAGGAATGCCAATAGAAATGAAATTATTTCCTTTAAACGCCATCAAGCACTAAACACCTTTGGGAAAATGTGGTTATCTTCTATTACAACATGCTGTAGGAAGGGTTTTCCTGCGGAATTATGCGTGGAATGCACGGATATCAGTAAACAACTGTGACTGCAGCTCCCCCAAAGTCTAAAGTCAAGAGTTTCACAACAGAGTAATTGGTTCGTTTCTGTTCCAGTAAATTAATCCATCTACCAAAAATTTTACTTCATTTTTTATTTTGCTTTTGTGCAGTTCACCCAAACTCTAGATAACTCCTCAGCTGTACACTGATAAGAGCCTGGGCAAGTCACAGCTCGCCAGGTCCTGAGTCTCTTCAACTCTGAGGAAAAAAGACACTGTCGAATGTGTGTCAGGTGCTGTTTGATGCACGTTATAATACTCTAGATGTACCTTCAAGCATTCTATCACGTGTTAACTCAAACACCCCTATCCTGTAGTCACAATTATTACTAAGTTGCATATGAGGGAAGGACACATCTTGAGGTTACACATGCCTTACACAGCATGTGGCAGAGCAGGCTCTGAATAGACAGTTGGGATTCAGAATCCACTCATTAAGCTACAGCTGCCTATTAATTATAAAATAATAATCTTGCCCAGCTCATAAAATTCCTGTGAAGCTCACATTTAGTCAGGGCTCATGGACTCATCTGAAAGTTCTTAAGTGCTCTGTAAATAGAAGGTACTTATTACCAAAGTTTTAAGGTCATGATTGACTGGACTATGGAGTTACCTAAGTATGCGAAAAATTAATTTTTTTCAGTTTAAAGCCCTGGACTTTAAAGCTCAACTTCACATGAACGATGTCCTTGAAAGATCTTACTAGAAGGTCACTCAGTTTCTCCTCCACTGCTTCCAGAGATA
This sequence comes from Psammomys obesus, assembly GCF_907164565.1. Taxonomy (NCBI): domain Eukaryota; kingdom Metazoa; phylum Chordata; class Mammalia; order Rodentia; family Muridae; genus Psammomys; species Psammomys obesus. The sequence continues at coordinate 12,069,298 of NW_026596149.1, read as the reverse complement.
AAAATCTCACAAGCTCACAGGTCAGCCCATTCCAGCTATTATTAGAAATGTCTTCCTTTTTGTCCAAAACAAAATTAGGCTTTTCACATGGCAGCCCTACAAATACAAACCACTGACATGCCCTCACACTGTTCAACACATGACATTCACTAAAGTCCTCTTTGACTCTCCAAAATCAATGTCGACCCAAGAAGAGCTCAAGTGACATCAGCACTAAGGCTTTCCTGCATCCACAGGCATCCCTTTCCCTTCAGTTCTTGGTTGGCAAGGTGATGATATACACATACATGTGAGCACTGACTTAATTGAAACCTCTCAGTTCCCTTGGCAATTTTCTCCATCTCACTGTAGAGCTTGATATGATATCATCTCTAATTAAGTCTTTTCTCATCATGCTCCATGGTTCTAGACTGCAAAGATCTGTGTAAACCTAAATGGTGTGTGTGCGTGTATGTATGTGTGTATATACATATGTATATACACACACAAATATCTATGAAAAAAGTAGAAGAATTATTGTTTTAGTTAATGTTTATTATGCCTGAAAAATCTACTAATAAATATTTTCTTTTAATGAAGAAATAGTAAAGTTTTCTTAAAACATTTTTAAATTTGTAAAAACGAGGTCTTTACTGTTTTCCATGCGGGTATATGAGTCTGGGGTGGTACTCTGTGCCACACTCTGCGTATAGCAAGCGAGGTCAGAAGACAATCACATGCACGTTCTGGGTATCAAAGCTGGGTTGCCCAGCTTGGCAAAACCTTACCCACACTGAGTTACTCTGTAGCCTACCAGCCTTGTGTTTTGAGACAAGGTTCCTCACTATGTCTTGGGCTCACAATCTAGCAAGCCCGAAGGATCAGTTTCTCTCCACCTCCCCAGGGTGGGGATGGTTAAGTATCATCACATAGGGCTTTTTAGGCGGGCTTCTGGGGATTAAATTCCAGTCCTGAGCTATCTCCCTAGCCTTTATTTTTTCACTTCTTACTGGTCATAAGTTTTCCCTTCCACCTTTCAATAACATCCTTTAAAATGCATACTCAGCCTCCAAAGCCATTTTATTTTGTGTATATTACTTTATCTTTTCCTTCTCACAAAAAATAGTGACTATAGATTCTCTTCTCTGATTCTTGTAGCTTATGGATGTAATCCAGCCCACATTTACTCCAACATAACTCTAATGCACTTTCCTAAAGATAATCATATACCACTACTGGCACTCTTCTCCCTATAACTATAAGAGGTTGCCATTCCCATTATTTTAACCTTAATAACAAATAACTTGGTAGCTGCAACTGTCCTTAAAAAGCAGTGCCTTTTATTGTCCCCACAGCCTCTTAACACATATACTTACAGTGAGAATACAAAATGGATTTTTATATGTATAATTAAGCTCTTCTGCCAGGCTCAAAATCTTATGGAAGGAAGAAGGGAGGAAGGGAGGGAGAGAAGGGAAGGATGAAGGCTATAACAAGATTTCATAAACTTAAAGGCGTCAAGAGTAACTCAACATGAAAATGACAACCATTTAAACAAATGGTTCTAGAATAGGCAGGTTATCTCTATTACGGAAAAATAACTTGGCCAGTACACAAGAATTAACTTGCAAAAAAATCACAGGTCTATATATAAGAACAAAAATAGGTAACATTGAAATTAAAAACTTGAAACTAGAGAGATAGCTCTATAGTTAAGAGCACTTGCTGCTCTTTAGAGGACCTGGGTTTGGTTCCCAGAACCACATGATGTCTAACAAGCACCTGTAACTCCAGTTCCAGAAGACTCAATGCCTGCTTCTGGACTCCAAGGACACATGGGGCATGCATATATATGTGTGTGAGTATATACACACATACACAAGCAAAGCATGCATACAGATGTAAGATAAAAATAAATCTTTCTGAAATATTAAAACTCCTGTTAGAGATACTATAAAGAAAATAAAAAGTAAATCAAAGACTAGAAAAAGACATGACATCTGATAAAAGGCTTATTTCTATTCAAAATATATAAAAATTCTCACAACCCCAAATATTAAAATAGTCTGGTATTTTTTAATGGACAAAACTGTATTTGAACAGCATACCACAAAAAAGATATATGAACAGCCAAGAAATATGCAAAAATAATATCACTCATCATGAAAAAGAAGCAAAATCAAAACCTCATTGATAGGACCACAAATAAAGTCAAAAGGAATGAAAGAACCAGGTGATGACAAGAATGAGGAGCATCTAGACCTCTCAGACAGTAGTGGTGAAAATACAAAATGATTTACCTACATTGAAAAGAGAGAAATCATAGATGGTAAAGGCAAACTTTGCCACATTACCCAGCATCTTGTTGACAAGTATCTTTCCCAAGGAAATAAAAACATATATTTGTAAAGATTGTGAATGTTTCTAGGAACAATCTAAATGTCAGCTGTGAACAGGTAGGCAAACTGTGGCCAATTCATACTTTGGAATGCTACTCAACAAAAAGAAAAAGAAGAAGAAGAGGAGGACGAGGAGGAGGAGGAAGAGACTGGCACCAATTTCGAACCATAAGCCATTTATATGAAATTCTAGAACACACAAAATGACAGTGTCAGAAAGTGCAGCAGCAGGTGCCTGAGACCATAAGAGCACATCTATAAGAAAACAAGACTGTTTAGGATTCTTGCTGAAGTTTTTCTGAATCAGGAAGTGATAGTGATTATGTGACTATACAGAATTACCAAAATTCATCAAGCTATACTTCAAGTGGATGAATATTATTTTATATAAAGTTTATAGCCATAAACCTGAAAAAAAAAAGCTTGACAATCACTGAGCATTTTAAATTTTGCTTTATTATACCCAAACTTGGTATTTTCAAGAATTTATATTCTAATCTGCCAAAGAAGTTAATAAAGATGAGCAGTACAGAGAGAAATCATGGGCCAGCTCTGCGTGCAGCCCACAGCCTTCCCAGGCCCCGCTTTCACTGCACTGCGTGTGCCACTTACTTTGGAAGCCATTTGCTTCCTTGATGTTTTACTTAGGTGATAATTCATGGAGTGATTTCACCTTCATGCCTAGGAGCTAGCCATCTTTGGTTCCTTGTGAATTTCACTTCCAGCTGGCTTCAACCACTTCTCTAATTTCAATCTAACAGGGCTGAAGAAGTGGCTGTTGTATAATACCCCATATCTCACTTTACAGAAAATTCTGAATTCACCATCAGTTTGTTTGTGTACTTCACTGTTTTCAAACTCCTCTTCTAGACTCACTCACTGCTCAGCGTGCAGCATTTTATTTGCTAGCCCAACCAGCGCCTAGAGCAGGACCCTGACACCTCATGACTAATCACAACCTGGTGACACAGGAAACACTACAAGCATGAGAAAACAGACTTGAGAGGTTAATGGTCCAATGTTAATTACATAGCTCCTAGGGGGTCAAGTTGTGGCCCCTCTCTGATACCAAGTCCTAGGAAATTGACTATGTGTTAAATGACTGTAAGCAGCCTAAGGAGAGCCAGGGAGTATCTACAGCTCACTATGTTAAGCTTATGCACCCAGGATCTTAACTGAGATCTCATCACAGACTAAGAAGTGCTCACACTCCTTTCCGGAATTTTATTTAATCAAACGTTTTTTTTGAAATAGCTGTGCCAGCATGATTATTTTACTAAACTGAGATAAACTCGGCCTGACTGTACTTCCTAGAATAGACACGAATTGGCTACAATTAAATTTAGTAAAGTCCTTGTGTAAAGGACATATATTTTCACTAAATAATGCAGTACTTACATTTTCACTCGGTTAACAAGACTCTCTTGTCTCAATTGAGATTAACAGAAGTCTGCTGTCTCAGTATTCTCACACACTATTAGCTCTCACTAGACTCTGCTTCCTGTCATGACTAAAATGCAAAATGCAAGACATTATGTGTAATGGCTTTTTATGTACTTAGAAGCATGGCATATATATACCAATTAAAAGAAACAAAGACTATGTTCAGCAATGTGAGACCTTCTACAAGGAATCTATTCACTGGGGAGAAATAAAACCTGGAGAAAAGAAAACAGAATGAAAGAGTTTTTTAATGATGGTGAATTTAAGCAAGTGAGTCAGAATGAGTCATCCTTAAGGGTATGGCTCAAAGCTGTAAAGACACTACCATAAATCCTGCGATGTCGATCTTAGCCCTCCTCAAAATAAGGAAATGCTGCTGCTGTGTGCTGAATTCCTGTCCTCAGCATGGTCATAAAGTTCTGCCACGTGTATAAAGACTATGTGGTTTAAAGACCAACCCTTACAATACTGCCTGTGGGTAGGGAGGGGGGCTGTGGACTGTTATATCCATATAAGCAGCTGTAGCCACAAGCTTGGAGATGTTAACTACTATGCTCTGGGGTGAAAATAGGACTGAGAAAACTATTTTATACTGAGGTAACACAATTTACATCAAGCATAAAATTTACAAATGCAAACACTCCTCCTCCTTTAACTATTCCACCAACAGCAGCAGCATCCAACACTTCAAACTCAAAAGCTTACTGTCATTTTAATAATTTTCCCCTTCACTGAACCTAACACAAAATTTCTCACTAATTTCTTTTTATTCTTTTCAATCATCCCTTGCATTTCGATTTGTCTCACTATTATATAAACCCATAACCATATTCTGGCCATGGAATTCAAACATCTGTTACATTCAAAGAGATTTTATTTTACAAGACAAAGGTACAATAACTGCCCAGTGTAATCGTGTGAGATCATATGGTAGGTGTGTGGTGTATAACTTATATATAATAAATAACTAAGACTTGAATCCAAGTCTTTAGAACGACATTTTTCTCACTAACTTGAATTTCCATGTTTCCATGTATGTCACTAAAAAAGGGAAGTGATTTGGACAAAAATATCAGAAATGATAAACAACTCACTATAAAACCAATGTTATGAAACTATACCTACTTCCACTCATTACCCAACTCTATTAACTAGTATTAGACTGTACAGAATAACAAAAATCCATGATGTCTGTCAATCAAGGAAGGAGGAAGAGAATGAAAAAAAGGGGGAAGGGAAGTATGGAGGAAGGAAGACTGATATCAGGTAAGAGATTTTTTTTCAAGAATCGGAGTCAACACAATCACTGAAATTAAAAACTCAATTTGACATCAAATTAGATACAACTGAAGAGAAGATCAACTCTTGAGACAAACTGAAAACAGACTGTAATGAGAAGAAAAAGGAAAGGGATGGCAGAACAAAGGCGCCATTCAAAACTAAAGGAAACAGTAGCTACTTACTATCAGAACCCCAGAAACGCAAGACAAATGCAGACACAGCTTCTGAAGAAGCACAAGACTCAGGGCAGAACAAACAACAACTACGGCAATATTAAGAATTCCAGACACTTAGAGAAAACAACTTGCAAAAATTAAAGGGCAAAGAAATTTTTAAAAACAGTCAGAGAAAGGCCAGATATTTCCACTTTTAACAAGTGGGAATAAAATTCCTAAACAAAACTATAAAAAAGACAATGAAACAACAACCTTAAGATACTGAAAACTACTAGCAACTTAACATTTCAATTGAGAAAATCCCTCCAAATTATAGGAAAAGACACTTGCAGACAAAAAGAAATGGAAAGGCACACCCTGAAAATTGAGTGCATTTCTTGTAGTTTTCTAGATGCCTGTTTCTAGACACTTGTAATAGAAATCTCAATGTGACAAGCAATCCTCAACAGGTCCTGTGATCACTGAATGCCACCCCTCTCCAACCCGGGATCTCAAAATCAAGCACCAATGTGCCACCTCCTCCAACCCCACACTCCTATGGATCACCACACTGATTTACTTCAGCTAACGTGCTATAAATAAACCCTGTCATTTAATCTTGGCCAAATTGAAAGTATCATACTTAAGCTATATTTTAAAATCTCAAATTGATTCACTCTCTTCTGCTACAAAGCAGGGTAAACATGAGGATTGCTTTCTGAGAATTTTTTTTGTCAATGTTCAAAGTATAATATATGTATTTAAGGATAACTTACTTTCCCTAATATTAGGAGATGTTTCAAAATTATCTAGCTGATATATTTAGTTCAAATGTTAACACAATTTAACTTAAGAAAGAAACCAATTACTTTAAGAGGAAAAATCATAGAAAAGCAGTATTAGCCATTAAGACTTAAAATTCCTAAGTTAAAAGTTTTAGTAGGGCTGGAGAAACAGCTCAGGGGTTGGGATCACTGCCTGCTCTTCCAGAGGACCTGGGTTCAATTCCCAGCACCCACATGGTAGCTCACAACTGTCTGTAACTCCAGTTCCAGGGAGTTACACAGAAGAACTCCTTCAACACAGAGACATGCAGGCAAAAACATCAATGCACATAAAATAAGTATGTGCATTTTTTTAAGTTTTTTTTTTTTTTTTTTTTTTTTTTTAAGTTCAAATAATGTCAGATGGTGGTGGCAGCACAGGCCTTTAATTCCAGCACCCAGGAGGCAGAGGTAGATGGATCTCTGTTAGCTTAAGGCCAGCCTAGTCTACAGTGCAAATTCCAGGACAGCCAGGGCTATACACTGAGAAACACTGTCTTAAAAAACAAACAACAACAAAACAAAAACCAAAAAAAAAACAAGATTCAAGTAAGCAAGGTATTCCCTCTAAAACCACAAACTCTACGTGTGTGTGTGTGTACATACATCTATATAAAATATACTGTTTTTATAACACATATACTTATAACAAACTGAGTTAGAGAACTTTCTGGAAATTACAGATTAAAAACATTAATACTTCAGAGTATTTAAGTTAAAGGCAATACTTATTAACACAAATAATTTCTACTTCTCACTCCGAAGCAAAAGAATTAGAATCCCAGATTAACCGTGGGCACCCACCTGTGAGCCCAGGACTCAGGAGGCGGGAGTTGGCAGATCTTTCTTAATTCAGGGCCAGCCTGGTCTACAGAGCAAGCTAATCTCAAAACAAACACAACTGTTGCAGGTGACTATTAATATTTACTACTGGTTTATCTTTTATTAACACTTGCTGTCAATCCTAATATACTTGCTTTTTGTGAAATGTTAGGTCTGGTTCATTCTCATTCATTCCAAGATCTCTTCTCCAGCCTTGTTCTCCTAGCTCTGACCCGCCCTTTTGCCTCCCACTCTTTTTCTGTCCTCTGGCTCCTCCCCTCTCCCCGCCTACTCCTTCATCTCTATTGCTCAACATTGTGGCTGGTTGTTTTATTTCGGATGTTTACACAAAGTTGAGACAGGTGATGCTTAGAATAAGTATCACAATGCAGTATCCGGATTGAAGGGGGGGGGAGGAATCAGCATTTAAATGAACAAGGGTAAGGGTGTATACATTTCAAAAGAACATTATACCAACACAACAAAACAAAAAGAAATTGAATTTTCAAAAACACCATAAAATAAGTATAGCCTAAGGACATTTTAAAATTCTGTAACAGCAACTTTCATTTCAAACCTAGTCTATCTCGTATATTCCAGGTAAAACATAATGCAAAATTCATTGGCACCTTCTCAGCAAAGGCAAGAATCTTCTTACCATTACAGAAGAGAGAGAAGATACAAATACTTAATGAACAGAGGCTTTCTTCATGTGTAACCTGGCCCAAATACACCTGCCCCTTTCCCACAGCATCACAGCAACTTTCTCTAAAGAGGAAGAAGACACACACGCTGCACTATCTGGATTTAGTTTGCTTTGTTTTTAAAAAAAGTTTCCTAAGTTAAGCAAAACTTCACTTATCAAGCTGTCTCAAATTAGACTTGGACACCCAGAGGCTAACAAAGAAGGAAGGGGGAAAGGCTTCTAAAGAGTAAAAAGAAAGAAAGTAGGTTTTCAAATAGCAGTAAAGTTCATTATCCAAAAACAACCTTCACTCAAAACTAATTTATCCATATTCATTCAGAATGACTTTCACAAACAAATGAAAGAAAGCTGATGGTTTCTTTCATTGCAAATTAAAGACTAGACCAGAAAACTAGACATGGAAAAGTACACTAAAGTAAGGTATAGAAAATAACTGCTTGCCTAAAGAAGCAAGCAGGAGAGATGGCTCAGCCCTTTTCTTCCAAGGGATCGGAGTTCAGTTCCCAGCAACCACACCACCTAGGCAGCTCATAATCACCTGTAACTCCAGCTCTATAGAAATCTGATTCAGCTCTATAGGGCCCTCAGGCTTCCGTGCACATGCATTTAAGTGTACACACGCACACACAGACATACACGCATACACATCATTAAAAACAATAAAAATAATTCTTTTTTCTAAGTCAGAAAATTTTAACTATAAAAAGAAATAAAAGCCACTTAGCCTTAATCTACTTTGATCACAGTGTAGGACCCTGGATATTTCCTGGGCATGGAGTGACTGGGAAATATATTATACTCCATGTGGTAAGGTGCTAAAATAAAATTTCCAGCAATTTCATCAAGAATTCTTAAAATACAGGCTAGAGATATGTCAGTGGACAAGAGCACTGGCTTTTCTCCAGAGGACCTAAGTTCAAATTCCAGCACATACATGGGAGCTCACATCCATTCTTAACTCAAGGCCCTGGGATCCAGGGCTCTCTTCTGACCTCTCTGCACAATAAGTATGCATGTGGAGTACACACATACAGATAGACAAAACACTCACACATGTTAAGATAAAATAAAGACTTTTTAAAGAAGAAAATATTTTCAATAAATTATTTTTAAAGAATACTTTTTGTGCTTTGTGTTTAAAAAAAAAAAATCCCAAGGCTGAAGGGCTGGCTCAGCAATTAAGACTACTTGCTGTTCTGACAGAAGACCAAGTTTGGATCCCAGCTCACAACACTACACTCTGGATATCTACTCACTACAGCTCTGGATATCTAATGCCTCTGGCCTCTGTAGGCACCTGCACTCAACACACATACACATACCTACTTATACAAAATTAAAAATGATAAAAATAATATTTTAAGTCACATTAGTAATCACTTTGAAAATACATATACTAAAAATTGGAACAATATGGAGAAGATTAGCATGACCCCTACCAAAGGATGACATGTAAATTCACGAAAAAATGGATATTAAAAAAATAAAAATCAGCTGGGCGTAGTGTCACAAGCCTTTAATCCCAGCAGTCGGAGAGGCAGAGGCAGGCAGAACTCTGTGAGTTTGAGGCCAGCCTGATCTACAAATAGTCCAGGACAACCAAGGCTACACAAAGAAACCTGCCTCAGAAAAAATAAACTATAAATAAGTAAATGTGAAAGAAAGAAAGAAAGAAAGAAAGAAAGAAAGAAAGAAAGGAAGGAAGGAAGGAAGGAAGGAAGGAAGGAAGGAAGGAAGGAAG
>NW_026596149.1:12019056-12059938 GCF_907164565.1 Psammomys obesus | reverse complement strand
AAGGAAGGAAGGAAGGAAGGAAGGAAGGAAGGAAGGAAGGAAGGAAGGAAGGCAGGCAGAAAGAGAGAGAGAAAGAAAGAAAGAAAGAAAGAAAGAAAGAAAGAAAGAAAGAAAGAAAGAAAGAAAAGAAAAGAAAAAGTGACATTAGAACCAGTAAAATGGCCCATCAAGTAAAGGTGCTTGCCAGCAAACGTAAAGGCCTGAGCTCAGTCTTCAGAATTCTTGGGCAAGTTGCTGTCTGACCTATACATGCAAACCATGTGCACCCAAATAAGTAAGTCAGTCAGTCAGTAAGTAAGTAAGTAATAGATAGATAGATAGATAGATAGATAGATAGATAGATAGATAGATAGATAGATAAAGTGTTTCTGAAGTTCACAATGCAGAACACTTAGTTTCCTAATCCAACAGCTAATACATGCTTTTAAGATGGCCAAATCATATCGAAAGCTATCAAGAAAAGTGCAATTTTTGATAGCCCTGTGGATGCCACGGTGACAGCATACCTTGGTGCTAACCAATAGCTCTCTAACTGACTTAAGACTTGCTCAACAAGAGGGAAACTATGTCTGGTACTAGCTAACTACTCAGTGCTACTGAAGTCATATTATTGAAGGGGAATCTACAACCACTAATTTAGTAATCCCTAACAACAAAATATTAACATTTGTCCTTATACCCACAGATAAGTGTAGTCTTTGCCCCTCATCAAAGAAACTTCTCTTTGCTACAGATGGAGACCATTACAGAAAACCACATCCAATCAATATACAAAGTTGCAGAGTCCAGGCCCAATCAATGGATACAGCTACTAAACACTCCCTTATCAGGGAACATTACAAAAAAGGCTGGGGGTGGAGCTAAAAATTTATAAGGGACACAGGATTAGAGAGTTTGCTATGAGACTCCTAGCGATGTCAAAAGCTACCCCCACAGAGTCTTACCAATATGACTGCCAGCTGAACCAGAAAGACACAAACGACTATACCATACTGGATGGAGAAAGCCCATGAAGCCCAACCCTCCACAAAGAACTCCAGGCAACTGAGTAAAGCTCGGGGCAGGAGAGAGGGTCCTCCTCAGAGAGGAGCACAACAATCAGTTGTCCAGTGCCAAACAGTCAGCCCAAAAAACATACATACACGCAGCATTATATAAACTGAACAAGTTATATTCGGGAAAATATATGTATATTCATATAGTTATAGACATATAATAACAATTTTTTTTAAAGAGCCCATGTATTTGAAGGAAAACAGGGAGGAGGGATATAGGAGGAAACATGGAGGGTAGAAAGGGAGGGGGAAAATGTTATAATCAAATTATAATCTCAAAAAATTTTTAAACTAAAAATAAAGTATACTCCCATTCCTCTCCCTTTCCCCCTTCTCAATCCTACTCAATATTAACGGTATTTTCAAAACTTCTTTCTCCTCTGCATATTACAAACACATATTACCATATTGTATTCACACATGCATGATACAGAAACATACACAGAGAAGGCATTCAAAGAAACATAGTATCCATATTGTTTTACAACTTTTCAACTTCCCGTTCATCTACATTTCATCTTACTGTGGGGATATGTTACACAGCACAAACATCTCATCTGCTGGCAGTCTCTAGTAGAGTGGGGCTGAAACAAGCCACGATGAGGTCTCAGTGTGTGCTTATGCACACAAAAAAGTAATTACTTCTTTACAGCCCTGAGCCACAGGCTGGAACTGGCAAAACAGATGGAAAAAAAAAAAAAGTTTACCAGAAGCCAGAGAGATGGCCAAGTGCTTGCTACCCAAGCCTGCTAACCTGAGTTTGAACCCTAGAGCCAAAACCACTCAAGATTCCTATCCAATATTCACATATCTTCTCTGCTAATAAGAACCCAAATCTCTGTTTGTTTTTTTGTTTGTTTGTTTTGTTGTTGTTGTTGTTTTCGAGACAGGGTTTCTCTGTGTAGCCTTGGCTGTCATGGACTCGCTCTGTAGACCAGGCTGGCCCCAATCTCACAGAGATTCACCTGCCCCTGCCTCCGAGTGCTGGGATTACAGGCCTGGGCCACTGCACCAGCTTTTTTCTTTCTTTTCTTTCTTCCTTTCTTTCTTTCTTCCTTCCTTTCTTTCTTTCTTTCTCTTTCTTTCTTTTTTTTTTTTTTTTTTTGGTTGAACTCAAATCTTATTTAACAAAAATGTCGCAAGGTTTAAAGAAAAAAAAAGGCAGTTTCCTCAACAGCACCTTTGCACATAGTGGTGGGGTGATTTTTGTTTTCCTTTTTCTTCTGATGACTTTTGGATCTAATGATGTAAAAACAGCAGCTAGCCCATACCCACTGGGCAAAGTGAGCAAAGAAGACTGCCAAGAGTTGGTTATTCAAAGCCATTGTAACTGCCCTACTGAGAGCCCAACGACCTGCAGAGTTTGGGCTATTCACCAAGATTTTAGGTCTTTTGCATCCACATGCAATTCTAACACTACACATGGTTCTCATACTTATGACAGAAGGTATTTTCTCAGGTGTTAACAGCCATGAGAACTCCTTCTCTAGCCCTCGTGCTGTATCTATCTGTCCAATTTGCACTTGGCTGTCTCAGTCTGTAGAGAACTCTGCAGTGCACAGGAATTAGCTACACTTTCAGCTGTACTCCAAACTTCCCATTTCCAAAATCAGGTTTCTCCCGGCAATCAACATACATGAGAACAATGCTGCTCACCAGGTGTGTTCACAGACACCAGCCACTGAGAGAGAAAAAGAGGTTAGCAGCAGGAAGAGGGACTGTCAGAACCACTACTCCAAAACACTGCTTCACTGACATTTGGATTATGCGCTTTACAGAAAGATAAGAGCCTTCACAAGATCATTTAAATACTCAAGGAATATTCAAACAGTCTTTAAAAATACTAGTTTTAGGCAGATTTTTAGGAGGCAGCACCTCTAATTTGTTAGTTTTTCTGGGAACTGCAGGGATGAAGCCAGCAGATGTTCAGGTAATCGTCATTAAAAGCTCTCCATGACTAAGTAGCATAATGACCTTTATTAATCACTGCATCTGGTGTCTGCCAAGTGGGAGAGAAACAATACTCAAGCAGCCCATTTTCAAAGGGTAACAAGTTACTTGAATGAAGATGCTTCAGCACATTTAAATGGCATTTAAATTATATTATGATAGTGGTACAAACAAACATTTAATTCCAAGCACCAATCTAAATAAAATAACTCACTGCAACCCAAATTACTCTCTGGAGAATGTTCATAATGTCTACTGCGCATTTTGTTTCAGTAATAAAATCATGCTAAGAATTGACAGCTCTCAGTATTTAGGCAATTGATTACATTTACAAATCTGTTATTTGTATGTGTAGTCATCACTGGTGTAAACTACAGAGACGTGAACACCAGGCAAGCACAGGCATGGATCGCCGCATTCTTAAAATTAACTTTCTCCAAAATTAACTTTCTCAAGGTCATGGTTTAATCATACACACACACACACACACACACAGAGAGAGAGAGAGAGAGAGAGAGAGAGAGAGAGAGAGAGAGAGCTGGGCGTGGTAGCGCACACCCTTGACCCCAGCGCTCAGGGAGGCAGAGGCAGGTGGATCTTCAAGTTTGAGGCCAGCCTGGTCTACAAAAAGAGTTCCAAAACAGCAGCCAGGGCTACACAGAGAAACCCTGACTCAATGATGATGATGATGATGATGATGATGATGATGATGACGACGACGACGATAAATTAACTAATTAATAGACTTACATGCTGTAAGATTGTATATAAACATATGCTCAAAAGCTACTCTAAATCATACCAAAAAGAACTTGTTACCTCTGCCCCTTCAGTTATTTCCTGCTCCATCCACCCTTACAAAACCCAAAAGGGCATAGATACCATCAGCGTCTCAGTGTCTCCAAGGTCCAAGGGGTCTTCATATGCAACACCACACATTTGATGTGCATTTGCAGCTTTGTAGTAATCTGCTATTCACCAACAAAATGTAAGGTAGCACATACAATGTGTACCTGTTCACACAAGCTATCCTGATGCAACTATACCACTGTTATGTACTGCTACACTAGTAAGTGGATGTGCTATTTCACACACCACAGGCAAACATCAGGCTACAGGTTAGTTTTCAGGGGTTTTCCACATGGATTCAATAACCCTAAATCAAATCTTGCTTGCTACATTAAGTGCCATTCTTTCATTTAGATCTGACTGTGTTTCCTGTGTTACATTCATGTGATAAGTGTTCAAGTACAATCAGGAATAACTCAAAAGGCAAACCCAGACAGGCAGTTGAAAACAGAATCTATGCACTGCCATTTGACTGCACTTTGGCTACCAACACTTAAGTGTGCAGACACAACTGAGGGATTGACAGACTTCTGTCTTATTTAATTGTAATTATTCAATAGCCACATGTGGCTAGTAGCTGCAACACGAATTCTCATCACTATCCAGCACCACCTTACGAGTCATCCAGAGAGAGAGGAAGCCTTTCAAGTAGTCCATCACACAAGATTTTAAGCATGGAATCAAGGTAACCTTTCACAAAGTTTCACGCTATGCCTGACTAAACACTTGGTGCCTTTCTTCAAAAGTTCTTTTCCATAGTCTAGTCAGTGACACATGTGCCAATGAGCTAATAAAAGGCTCATTTATCCGGAGATAATATTTTTCTGGGGAAAATAAAAGGTCATATGATCTGAACTAAATATATTTCCCAAATACAGACTTGGTAAGACTTTTTATCAATTATCTTTGCCTAAAAATACACATAATTCTGATTCAAATGTTATATTTCTAAATTTGACCTTAAGTTTTCAAAAAACAAGTAAATGAGTGCTATCTTAGGGTTTCTATCACTGTGAAGAGACACTGTGACCAAGGCAACTCTTATAAAAACATTCTAATTGGGGCTGCCTTACAGGTGTGGTCTGTTATCATCATGGTGGGAAGCATGGAGGCATGCAGGCAGGCAGAGTTCTGGAGAGGTAGCTGAGAGTTCTGCAACCTGACTGGCAGGGAGCAGAAACAAGAGAGAGACACTGAGCCTGGCTCGGGCATTCGAAACCTCAAAAGGCACAACAACACATTCCTCTACTAAGAGCACACCTTCTCCAAAGGCCATAATGCCACTCGATAAGCATTCAAATATGAGTCTAGTGGGCCACTCTTAGCCCACTCTTAGCAGGTGCTGTCACAGAGATTCATCTGACTGCTGACTGAATACTGTCCATGGCATGAACAACTGGCCACCTAGGAGATCGGGCACAGCATACACAACAGGGAAGCAGCAGTAACACGCTCAAGAAAACGCTGACAGCAGGTTACATGTCATCCTTACAAGGTGTCAAGCCTGACCACCCATTCGGTACTCACAACATTCTTGTCAAGTAGCCGCCTATGTCACCCCTACCGTTCAGAACCTGATGTACACAAATCCAGACTGAGAGGCCCCCATCTGTCTTTGGAGTTTGTGTTCGTAGACAACCCTCTATATTGTCTTTCCTGTTTTGTAATCACATACATAACTGTGCATCAACTACGAAGTAAGCTGCCGAAAATGACTCATATTTACACCAAATACCTAACTTTCTGAGACTACTAAAAAAAGATTTATTCACCATATATGCATCTGTGTATGTATAAAAATTAAAGAGACTCAAGTGAGCATTAGGAAATGCTAGTGTTGTCCAAAAGGTTATGGCAAAAACAAGCAAGAGCCTGCTTTCAGAAACAAAGCAGAGGGAGAGCTGTATGAGCTCTGTTAAGGACTGTATGAGGCCTTGGAACACAGACACTCATGAACTTGCATCATGTCTTCAATAGCCCCACCGCCACACTGCAATAGTCCCATTTCTGTTCTCCTTATTAAAAATGTCAACAAACACAAAACAAAACCGTATAATTAAAAGGCTTTATATATTTAAGTGACATTTTACTTATTGTCTTAATCTTTATTACAGTGATAGCACATCACTTAGAATTATTTGACAATAAAAGTCAGGGTGGAGACATATGTCTTAATGTCACTGGTGCCACAGAAGCCCAGACTTCTGTATTTCCCTCCTCCTGTCCTGCTCTCATCCTCATGGTCTCATTATGGCTGCTGCAACTGCAAGAACTGCATTCACATTCCACGTCACAGAAGTCTACGACAGAGCAGTACAAACATCTCAAAAAGCAAACTCTCCCACAAATCTCTAGCTGAACCTGGCTTACACAAGCTAAGAATGCCATCACAGAGCATCTGAGACTTATAAAAATGATTCCCCACCTCTGTGATATACCCACCAAGTGTTTTCAACGTGCCTTGACTTATCACTTTCTTTGCTCTGTAAAACTACAAAATGTCATGAAACTGCTTCCACACTGGAAGTGAAATGTGGGGTAAATCTGTGTTCCCTCATGATTGTTCAAGATGGCTTCAGAATAAACTATCTCTTATTCCCTTTAAGGTGAAAGCTGTGGGTTTTTGGCATCAACAAAGTTTTCATCACAAAGAACTGGTGTGTGTGTGTGTGTGTGTGTGTGTGTGTGTGTGTGTGTGTAACCTGTCTCTTACTTTGTTTTCTGTTGCTGGATTAAAACACTAACCAAATGCAATTTGGGGGAGGAAAAGGTTTATTTGGCTTAGAGGAACCAAATCATTAAGTGTAGGAACTCAAAGCAGAAACTGAAACAGTGATCGTGGAAGAATGCTACTTACTGCCTGGCTTCTTTATAAAATGTTCATAAATTTTTATGTTAAAAACGTTACAAACATGTTCTTTGGAAAGAAAATGACAAGCTGAATCATTCAGATTCAGCCACATTTAGCATATCTCTGTTTGACAAGCTAAAGAAAGATGTACTACTCTCAAAGAGTTTAAGCAAATAAACAAGAGGTTTTTAAAGAGAAAGCAGCCCCCTGGATACCCACAGCCCCGGTGCTCTATTCTGAACGTACACTTGAAGAGCATGCAGGTTTGGCTGCTCAGTCTGCTCAACAGCAAGTGCACTACCACCTCTGCTGGGGCAGCCCCAGACCAGGCTAAGGCAACTCTCAGGAAACTGAGATGGTTTATTTGCTTTTGAACAAAGTATCACTTACCCTTCCACTTCCCTGTTTCACAATGCTATACTGTTCTACCCGCTCCCTGAAGGCTCATTAGGTTACTCTGACTAGAAAGACTTCTCAGTCAAGACTGTCCTAAGGAGCTGGGCGTGGTGGTACACGCCTTTAACTTGGTGGTACACTCCTTTAATACCAGCACTCAGCAGGCAGAGGCAGGCGATCTGAGTGAGTTCAAGGCCAGCCTGGAAGAAGAGAGAAAAAAAAGAAAGAGGGAGGGAAGGAGGGAGGAAGGGAGGGAGGGAGGGAGGGAGGGAGGGAAGGAAGGAAGGAAGGAAGGAAGGAAGGAAGGAAGGAAGGAAGGAAGGAAGGAAGGAAGGAAGGAACCCATGGAAAATGGGAAGCAGGCCAGTAAGCAACACCCCTCCACGGTCTCTGCACCACCTCCTGCCTCCTGGTTCCAGCCCTGCTTTGAATTCCTATCCTGCCTTCATCCAGTAATGGACCATGATCTGGACATGTAAACCAAATAAACACTTATAAAAAAAAAAAAAAAAAAAAAAAAAAAAAAAAAAGACTGTCCTAAGGACTGTCACTGAATGGCAAAACTTTTCTCCTTGCCCAAGATACTCTAAGCCACTCCCTAGGATCCTATAAGTCTGTTCACAATCCTGTACCAAAGAAAACTGTGAAAACTTTAAAAAAACATTTAGCATAATTATTTCACTCTCAACTTTGACGTTCTAGTACAATGTCTTCATAAACCAGTTTTCTATGCTATTTACTAGTGTTAATGTGAACAGTCTTTAAAAATACATTTGCTCTCTATCACCCACACTCATATACATTAAAGAAGTGTCATTTTAAACTGTAACTATTTCTATTCCTTTTAGTTTGTGTGTGTGTGTGCATACGAACGTGCATCTCCCCACTGTACTTTGAACTTTCACTGCCAATGTCTTACACTTATCCACATCAGCAGTTTTCAACCTTGGATCAAGACTTCTTTGGGGGTCCAACAACCCTTTCTCAGGGGTCGCATACCAGATATCCTGTTTATCAGGTATTTACATTACGATTCATTACAGTAGCAAAATTAGTTATGAAGGAGCAACAAAAATACTTCTACGGCTGAGAGTCAGCACACCGCGAAGAAGCGTATTAAAGGGCTGCAGAGCTAAGAAAGGAGAGAGCCACTGACCTACAGACATGGCGCTGCTTTTCCTAAGGGGAACACCACCACTTAAAAATGGTTGGCTAGAGAGCTGGCCAGTGGCTAACAGTGTATACTGCTCTTACAGAGGACCCAAGTTCAGATCCCAGCACCCATGTCTGGCAGCTCACAATTGCCTGAAACTCCAGTTCTAGGTGACCTGATGACTTTTTGTCTCCAAAAGCATCTGCACTTATTCATGCATACACAACCACACAAAGACATACATATACATGTATTTTTTAAAGAATCAAAAGATTTAAAAACAATATTTCCTTTAAAATGAGATAAATACAACAGTATTTTGCAAAGGAATAAAAGTAATAAATGTTAACGATGCAATTAACACAATTTTAAAAGGTCTGAAAAAGCTTCTCAGAAGAAAATCTCTTTATAAAGAACCAAATTTAAAATCTGAGAGCAAGAGCCACAGAGGTCACCTTAATATGACATATCTTTCCGCAGTATTATTTCTATATTCATATGTTATTTCCTGGCACTTAGGAGATACATAGACATACTTTTTTTTAAGATTTATTTATTTATTATGTATACAATATTGTGTTTGCATATACACCTGCATGCCAGAAGGGGGCACCAGATTTCAGTATAGATGGTTGTGAGCCACCGTGTGGTTGCTGGGAATTGAACTCATGACTTCTGGAAAAGCAGCCAGTGCTCTTTAACCTCTGAGCCATCTCTCCAGCCCCAGACATACTTTCAAAGACAAGAAAAATAGTACTGGGGCAGAGGGCTGGCCCAGTGTTTAAAGGGACTGATTTTGTCGTTTGGTTTCCAGCACCCACATGGAGGTTCACCACCTCCTCGGGCACCAGGTACACATGTGATACACAGAGAAGCACACAGGCAAAACACTTATTACACAAACTAATAAGTCTTTTTTAAAGTGTAAAAACTAGGGGAAAAACAGTACTATCCTCTGGCACAGGTACATCCCAAGTAACTGTAATTAAAAACTAGGAGAAACATTCTAACAAAAAGTTCTGACTGTAAAGGTCAAATTATGAATCTGACATTTTCAAACAGACTGAGAGTACATTAATTATATTCTCCTGAAACAGTAAACATAGTAAGAATTTTTAGGGCTTCATTACTAAAATCCTACCATTTAGAGAGGAATGTGGTCTACTTTAGGAGGGAGAGGGAAAAAAAGAGGTAAGTAATTAAAAAGTAATTAATAAATGACACCACCACATTCCAAAGCAAACAATGACTGCTCCTCTGCTTTCTGAGATGCAGTTTTGTTTGGTCACTTAAATACCATGTTCTACGATAAAATAACCAATAAGACAATTTTCATGGCTTTTTTTTTTTCCAATTCTACTGTTTTGTATGTGATAGAACTGCATATCACAGTATCACTTTACACCATCAATTCAAATCAGTTTACTCGGGATATCTGGACTCTCATAACCTTGATTTTCAAATGCAGATTATACCATGTTAAAACAAAATATTTTAAAGACTGCATTTGGCGACATCAGAGATATACTTTCATTACCTATTACTCCAGTCTATAAAAACAGCGTGCTCTAACACAGAGCGCAGACTCATGAAGCACTGCAGGTTCACATGGGAATCAGCTGGCACATACGTTTAACAGCTGCCACATTTTACCAATACAGTAAATGTGTGGAAGTGGCAGTTGTCACCTTAGCTGATGGCCTGAAAACCCTGAAAATCTAGCCCTAGTTACCACGATAGAGGTTTACTACTTCAAGCATTCAAAAAGCAAAAACAGAGATATTCTTTTTCTAAGCAGAGCTGCACTAGCTCATTTTAAGTCAGGTAAGTCAAACATGCGATTTAAAGGATGTTTACTGTATTCCAATATGTCTCAAGTACATGCTCTAAGTACATGACTGGTTAAATATAAACAGTGCCGATGAAGCATGCCATCTTAAACAGAAAAAGTGACTGTTTACCAAGAGAGACAAACTCATCATGCACTGGCCAAGTTCTTATTATTACTATTATTTTATCAGCTTCTCACAGAAATAAGAACCACCTCCTTCTGCCCTATTACAAGCAGACTTCTAGCTTGGCCCCTTCTAATTCTGCTGTGATTATATTTAAGATTAAGAGGATTATAATAATTATTTGCCTGCTACCAAATCCCTAATGGAAGAGGATCCTGCAATGTGAAAATACTGTATTAACTTCCTCTTTTAATAAAATAATATGCTTCTAATTCTGTGCTTAAAACAGAATAATGAGCATATTAACAATTATGCCATACAACCTGGTCCTTTTCAGACACTGTCACAATGCAGGAAGGTAAACGCACACATGAAAACAGTGTTCATAGCTGCTCTTCAGATCGATACTTATCAAAGCCTTTAAGTGCCTTAAAGTGCTCCGGCTGCTACCTCTGCCGATGCTCCTACCTTCCTTCGCTGTGGCTGCCTTTTGCCTTGACGGTGTCACCAGCTCCCTTACAAGCTGCAACACTTGAATCATTGCTAGTTAACAAGCCAGAGGCTCCAGCTGCGTCCACTAGAGATCCAACAGGTTTCATCACCAAGAGCTTAACGAATTTCTGCTGTCTGAACGCGCAAGCATGAGCACAATTCAACTTCAGAGCAGTGAACGCTTTGCCCAGCTACAAATGAAGCTCGGCAGCAGTTAATAAAAAACAATGAAAGGATCAGCTCTATCTTCCTGAGAAGAATTTCAGCACATGTGAGAAGGCCATCCTCGAAGTCCAAACTGTATTACTGTGCAAAGCACACACTACTTACACACCAAACTGTGTAATCTGTAAATCACTAAGCACAGCAAAAATGATCTCACACAAAAGCCACAAGAAAAACCAAGTCTATGTTATAAATTCTCAAACAGTATCACAGATGCTATGTGCAAATTTTTAAGTAAAACCAAAATACCCTGTACTGTCAAAGCTTTAATACTTTTTTCCAATTTCTCAAAAACCTTATATTTGAATCAGAAAATGTAGATAAAAATAAAAATCTATCTTGCTAACTCCAACCTCCCAGATTTGCATAAAAGATACAGTGCCTCAAAAATATCCTATAAATTCCTCTCCTCTCCCTTCTCTGTCTCCTCTCCTCCTCCCCTCTTCCTCACATACCTCTGAATTCTCAGTACACGAATATAAGTCTAAGTTCACAGACACACAGAAATCCCCCCGTGAAGGCTACAAATTCATTGGTTTCAACCACATAGACATATGGACCAGAGAATTCAAAACAAGCATTATCATTGCTTCTGCCACATGATGGCTTCAACAGCAAGACTGCACAATGCCCAATGAATATTTAATACCTGTGCTTCACATCCCATTTATCACACAGCAGCCCTTCTCAAAGTGAAGCTACAGTAACTAAGGAGAAGGGAAGGGGGCATACAGGTTAGCACTGCTAAGTTTATTTATTAAAAGGATTCCCCACCAGCAATCCATTCCCTTTGGCTGTGTTACCAACTCTCCTATTTTTTCCTTCTTTCCTATTTATTATGGTTATGTGTTTTGAGTGTATGCTTTTTTTAACTTTTATTAATTATACTTTATTCACTTTGTATCCCCCCATAAGCCCCTCCCTCCTCACCTCCTAATCCCACTTTCCTCCCCCTTCTTCACGAATGCCCCTCCCCAAGTCCACTGATAGGGGAGGTTCTCCTCTCCTTTCTTCTGATCTTAGTCTATCAGATCACATTAGGAGTGGCTGCATTATCATCTTCTGTGGCCTGGTAAAGACTGCTGCCCCCTCAGGGGGAAGTGATCAAAGAGCAGGCCAATCAGTTCATGTCAGAAGCAGTCCCTCTTCCCATTACTATGTAACCCACTTGGACACTGAACTGCCATGGGCTACATCTGTGCAGGGGTTCTAGGTTATCTCCATGCATGGTACTTGGTTGGAGTATGAGTCTCTGGAAAGACCCCTGTGTTCAATTTTTCTGGTTCTGTTGCTCTCCTTGTGGAGTCCTGTCCTCTCCAGATCTTATGGTTATATTTTTAACATCATAAAAAAAACGATCCCAGACAGAATCAGAGGCAGTTCCTTTGCCTTTTAAGCTAGAGAGTTGATGACTTATTTGTTTTCCCATTTTTCAACTAAGGTACATGATGAAGCCACAAACTTAAAAAATAAAATAATACTTTGCTTTCCCTGCCACCACGGCTCCTCTGTAAAAATGTATAGCTTTAGGGTTCAGGTCAAAGTTTGTAGCTCCTCTGAGAAAAAGCCTCAGCATGTGTATATATATCCACTCACAACACCATCGCCATCGGTGTTAACCTTGAGAGAACAGCACTGCACACTTATGACAGCAGGAAATACTACAGGGAAAGGCCAGAACAAGGCAACCACCTCAACTACTTGACAGCTTTAGTGCATGGTTGTATTGGTACATTAAAGTTCAAGGGTTGCAAATATGCCTCAGTGGTAGACGGCTGCCTAGCACAAGGAAGGCCCAACGTTGGGTGCCCAGCTGGGAGGTGAGTAGGACGTGGGAGTGAGTGGAAAGCTGACATGTTCAGATAGGTTAAAGTACCTCAAACCAAAACTGTGGCCTTTTAGTAAATCCCTTTGAAGACTGGATAGAAACAAATAAACCAAACTCCATCCCTTCCTACCCCTCACCCCATTTCCTAGGGCAGTTTTGAACAGGTAATAGGTATTAAGTACCTCACGGTTCTCTTCTGGAAAAAGAAGTTGAACAGTAAGTAACCAACTTTCTCTTTCTCTCAGAATCCACTAAGCAGGTACTTTACCCCTGAGCAACATGCCTAATCTGAAAAGTTTGCTCTCTTCCAGTATTCTTCCTTCCTCAGCAATGAAGGGATGTATTCATTATCCTCTCAATAAGCACCACGTTTAATGAAAAGAATATAGAATTCATTTTTCCATAATTTTCAGTTGCCTTACCCCACCCTACTACATTAGACTTGAAACTAATGGTGAAAATCATCACCACAACCCACATCCAGAGCATTTGAAAACTTCTTTAAATGATCATAACATTTGGTAAAGACTAAGGGCTTCTATTCTAGAAGAATATCATGCTAACTATACAAGGATAAGTAAGCACAGAAGGTACAAAACACAAGGATATTAACACACACACACACACACACACACACACACAGAGTGGGCCAAAAAAAATATATCAAAATGGTACCAATAATTTTTCCTCTAAATCAGTGGTTCTCAACTTGTAGGTCTAGACCTCTTTCACAGGGGTCAGGTAAGACCATCAGGAAACACAGATATTTACACTATGGATTCATAACAGTAACAAAATTACAGTTACAAAGTAGCAACAAAAATAATTTGTGGTTGGGAGTCACCACAACATGAGTGTGGTGGTTGAACGAAAATGGCCCCAAATGGCCCTGTAAGCTCACAGGAAGTAGCACTATTAGGAGGTGTGGGCTTGTTGGAGGAAGTTAGAGGAGGGCTTGGAGGTTTCAGAGGCTCATGACAGGCCTAGTGGCTGTCTTGTCTTGCTGCCTTCAGATTCAGATGTAGAGCTCTCAGCTACCTCTCCAGCACCATGTCTGCCTGCATAACAACATGCTTCCCGCTGTGATGATGATGGACTGAACCTCTAAACGGTAAGCCAGCCCAAATTAAGTTATTTCCTTTATAAGAGTTGCCATGGTTAGTGTATCTTCACACCAATACAACCAAAACTAAGACAATGAGGAACTATATATTAAAGGGTCGCAGCATTAGCAAGGTTGAGGACCATAGCTGTAAATAGTAGCATTATAAAGAAACATTCTTCTTTCTGCTATATTTTTACAGTAAATGTAATCTACTATTTGGCTATTATTTCTTTTGAAAGAGGGAAACACCTTTTATTTTTAAAAAATTCATCATCTTATTAAGAAATATGTATGCACACTCTTACCCAGCACTAGATTCTGCGTGCTACAATACTCACCTCCCACTAGTGCCAATAGTGGCACTACTGTCACAGAGTAACTAACAGCTTCATTTACTTGCTTACTTCATTTTGGACTCGAGGCCTGTTCCACAGGAATAAATTTCATGCCTAATACTGCAACTCTGATCAAGCTCCTGGCTGACAGGCCATACACCCCAAGGTAAAACTTGCTGTTGTTATTTTGTTAAATGGTCAAACTATCAAACTGCCTTCTAAATACTTGTTTATATCCATAGACTTAGGCTACATTGACCCTTCATTAGAGAAGCTTCTTGCTGAAGTAGGCAGCTGTCAGTGGAGAGATAAATATCTGGCCAAAATGCTGAGAATAAGAAAATGAGTGTTCACCTCTAAATGGAGCATGTGTGTTATGCTCCCCTACCCAAGGCCCAGGTCATCACAGAAGAGGAAGCAGAAAGAATGTAAGAGGTGGAGGACAACGAGGAGTACTATAAAATGCTGTCTTCTGGACATGACATGATTATCATACCCATGAAGTCACGGTAGCTATGGTTTATCTGCACAAGACTTGTACAAGATCAAGTCTGCCAAAATCCCAGTACATATGGGTTTATGATCTTTCGGCATCATGCCTTACTGAAAAGCTAATTAATGGCAGTTGATAACTGCTCGGGGAGATCATTCTTTTTTGAGATGTAGCCAAAAACCATGCTTCTCTGGATGACCTCCCACCCATGCACATATCGGAAGCACTAACTGGACTTAATGATTAGAAAAGACAAAGTTGGGAGGAAACGTGTTGGGGAGTGGGGAGACATTGTAGGAGCTGGGATGGGGGAAGGAATGGGTGGTAATAACAACAACAACAATAATAATTGTCTGTCTGTGTTAAAAATCTGCGACTTTGAAGACAGAAAGCATGCTATGGTTGCCCTTGCAACAGGCTAACTGCAGAAGCTGTGAGCTGCTGGTTTCTCTAACTCTTACCGGCTACGCAGAAATTCTAATCTTCTTCCTACATTTGTACACTGGTTATAGACCATCATCCCCCAAACCAATAACTTTTTGATAAGCCCCAAAATGTTGACGTACTTTTTCTCACCAGCATATCCCAAGAATGAGACAAGAAGGGAGAGATGCAATGACTGGAAACAAAATCACTGTCTACTCTGCCCACATCAGACAAACCAACTTCATCCATCTACTTTTTTTCTTTTTTGTTTCTGTTTTTGTTTTTTTTTATTAATTTATGTTTTTTATTAATTACATCCCAGCTGTAGTCCCCTCCCTCCCTCTTTTCCTCCCATGCTGCTCACCCAGTCCACTGATAGGGGAGGTCCTCCTCTCCTGCCATCTGACCCTAGCCTATCAGGTTTCATCAGGACTGGCTGCATTGTCTTCCTTTGTGGCCTGGCAAGGCTGTTCCCCCCCTCAGGGGGAGGTGGTCAAAGAGCTAGCCACTGAGTTCATGTCAGAGCTGGTCCCTGTTCCTCTTACTAGGGAATTGGAGACTGAGGTACCATGGGCTAGTTCTGTGCAGGGGTTCTAGGTTATCTCCATGTATGGTCCTTGGTTGTAGTATTAGTTTCAGAAAAGAACCCTGGGCCCAGATTTTTTTGGTTCTGTTGCTCTCCTGGTGGAGCTCCTGTTCCCTCCAGATCTTTCTATCTCCCCTTCTTTTATAAGATTCCCTGCACTCTGTCCAAAGTTTGGCAATGAGTCTCAGCATCTGTCTTAATATCTTGCTGGGTAGAGTCTTTCAGAGGCCCTCTGTGGTAGGCCCCTGTCCTGTTCCCTGTTTTTTCCCTCTTCTGATGTCCAACCCATTTGCCTCATCCATCTACTTTTACCATATGAAAATACTGGGCAAAAACACTGCAAGTGAAAGAATCAATATCAGAAGGTGATTTAATAGTGAATGGTAGAAAAAAAAATTAGACAAAGAAAAGAATTTTTTTCCTAACACTTCTCATTCACCAAAAGAAAAACAGAAAAAGAAAAAGAAAACAAACAAACAAAAAAAGACTGGATTTGGTCTCTTATGCTCTTGTTCATTTAGTAAAATCATAAACAAATTTTCACTGGGGCATCTTGTTTGCCCCTAAGTATGAATAAGTCCAAAAAAATCAGCGTATTACTAAAAAAGAAACAATAATTCTGTATGCACAGCAAACAATACTGTAAGTAATTCAAACCAACAGCACAGGATCTTAAGGAATTATAAAATTAACTTCATCCTACTCTTCTTTTTGTTAATATGTACCTTGAAAAGATTTTTCTTTTTGTTAATATGTACCTTGAAAAGATTTTTCTAGGAGAGATAGCTCAGAGGTTAAGAACACTGGCTATTCTTCCAAAGGTCCTGAGTTCAATTCCCAGCAACCACATGGTGGCTCACAACCATCTATAGTGAGATCTGGTGCCCTCTTCTGGCAAGCAGGAATACATGCAAGCAGAACATTATATAAATAATAATAAATAAAAAGATTTTTCTAATTAATAAAAATGCTATGTTCTGTGTAGAAAAACAAAAATAATCAAGAAACAACCTCTCATGCCTGCCACATAGAATAAACATTATTTAACAATTGAACTAGGTTCTCCATGCTATTGTGATTACAAAAATGTGATAGTGTACAAATACTCCTTCTAAACATTTCATCAACACCATCTTTAGGCAATTACATGGACAAGGATGCTGCACTGTGCTCCGCATAGAAAGTCTTTTGATCTTATGAGTAACAACCCAGCATCTTTTACCCTTGGCAACAGTTCAGATAGTTGGTTGGTTTTTGTTTGTTTGTTTTTCCACCAATTTTCAAGATAATATTTTTACTTTCTTGGAAATGCACTTTACAATTAAGCTAGCGTCATATTTCCCCCAAGGAGAAAAATGTGAGAGGCCATATTTCTCATGACAAAAAAATATGCTGTAAATACTCAAGATGACAAATGACCCACAAATTTTTAAAAAAGGACTACATAAAATCAAATTATAAACCCATTTCTAAAGATTTATTTATTTATAATTTATACAGTATTCCACCTACAAGAGGGCACCAGATCTCATTATGGATGGTTGTGAGCTACCATGTGGTAGCTGGGAATTAAACTCAAGACCTTTGGAAGAACAGCCAGTTCTCTTTAACCTCTGAGCCATCTCTCCAGCCCCCAATAAACCCATTTCTAAATAATACCTTCTTTTGAGTTAGCAAATTAGTAGGCATACTTTATCACTCCACTGAATTTTTAGAGGAAAGACATGCCATTCTGTCCCAGAATTTCAAAAATCAATCTCTATAAACTTGACATATAAAATACAACATGGTAGTTATTAAAAAAAACTACACACTATTTTCTCTACATATTTTCTTTATTTTAATCCACTTAAAAATGAACACTGGGGACCAAAGTGATGGCTCAGTGGTTAAGTGTACATACTAGCCTTGCAGAAAACCAGAGTTCAGTTCTTGGTGGTCATACCATGTGATTCAAAAGCACCTGTAACTCTACCCCCAGAGGATCCCATGCCTTCATACACACACACACACACACACACACACACACACACACACACACACACCCTGAGGACATTGCTGCATAGTGGTATCATGTTTGCCTAGCATTACACAGAACCTAGAAATACAAAAAAAAAAAAAAAAAAAAAAAAAAAACCCACAAAACATTATGAAAAGTTTACCAAGGTTTTCAGAGATTTTTCACTCACAGAAGAAAAACAAAGTAAAAAAAAAAAGGAAAATGAAAGTAAAATATTTTGAAATTGCTGGATATGAAAGGAGTCACAAAATATGTGTTGAAATGGTGACAACAATATCCTTCTCTTACATAAACTCAGAACAGCAACAGCAACTGTGTATAAACAGAAGCACTTGTTTAATTAGCATCTAAAACCAATCTTTAAAAATATTTTATCCAAAGGAAATACATGGCCAGACATAGTGGTACACATCTGTAATGCCAGAACCTGAGACGCTGAATGAAGACACAGGGTTTCAGGGCCAGTTTCAATTAGTTTGTCTCAAAAAAATTAATTTTGATTATGAAAAGCAAAGAACTTATCAAATCTGTGGCTCAGTGGGAAAGGCCTTAAATATGTTTAACTTCACAAGCAGGAAATACAAATATTTCCCAACTTCTCTCCACAACACTGAAAATATATTAAGCTACTGACTACACACACAGAAGCAGCAGACTTTAAAGGAGACTGTACTCGTTTATACAAGGTGTAACCTAACACATAGGTGAGCCACACACTGCACTACACAGGAATGATCAGTCTCGTCCTCTTCTGCCAACAGCAACAGGCATGAAATGCCCAACGTCAAAGTACTCACTGAATTGCCATGAATGACTCCGGCAAGCAGGGGACAACGTATTTACCTACTCCTGTTGAAAGGCAGTGTCAATTAAATTAGGGCATACATAGTACATTATAGCGGGACAAAATCTAATTTCCAAATTAAGAAATTGAGCTTCTGAAGGTCTGTCTTTGCATAGAAATGAACTTTTCTTTTGAGCTTTCTAAACTAAATAAAAATGAACACAACTCGAACATAAAAGAAAAAAAAAACATTTTGTAGCCATAGTAAGAAAATTTAACTACAAATTCATTTTCAAAATCAACAACTCAAGAAAACTCATTCAGGCAATCTGACACTACTGTAGAATGTCAAAGCTATCAAATAAACATCAGCATTTTTTTTTTTTTTTGTAGTTTGTTACCACAAAAAGATATTTCTTTCAAAAAGCATTTAGGTGAATGTTTATAGACTTAAAATTAGTAATTCAGTGAACATCACAGTTCAGATCAAATGTTCACACACACATATATAAAGCATGTTATTATAACCATTGCTTTGATAAACACTAAAAGTATGTGAATATACATGGTATACACGTATATTCTAACAGTCAAAGGCATCTGTCATTTCCCTAATATGAAATCTATCATCAACTTTGCACACTAAGACAACAGAAAAATGAGATAACACACAGCATCCTTGACAGATAACAGATTAGGCAAAGACTTTTATATATTCTCCACTCTTCCTCCTTCTCCAAAACCTGTGTCAACTCTTCCTTTTCTATATAGCAAATGTTACCCTCCTCTAACCACTCACTACAAAATGACCCATGTCCCATAAAAACATGAAATCTCTATAAATACACACAGTATGTTTCATAGTCAATCTTAGAAGTCCAAAAGGTAATGTCCAAGCTCAAATCCATTTTTCAATAATCACTTCAGAAGGAAAGATCTTTTTCAGAAGGCAAAAGACAGTACTAAAAACTTCAGTACAGTCTAGCCTAAGGAACAAACACTAGCTGTAAGGGTACAGGCAAGTTCACCTTGGAGTCCTCTATAAAGATGGTTTTATCTGAGCCACTGTAACTGACCAGAAAACAGGGACACTTTTCAATAAGCTAGGACACATCAACACCTCTAAGGATTATTAATAATTATGAAACTAATTACAATAACAATCACAGAACTGTAGCTTTAAATCCATATATAAAATCCCAGATGTACTGTGAATGAGGTTATATAAAATATGTACTATTTTCAACAGTATCAGATCATCTGCAAATCAGGAATGGTTTCTTTAACACAGTAGGGCCACAAATGATACTTCCCACTCTCAAACAATATTTATTTTAGAACTGTTGTCATACTCTTGTGATGTAAAAGGAAGTTAAAGAAGATAAAGTAGGTAACTTTTGATGGCGGTATTAATTTTTTTAAAAAAGGACGGAGACTGGAGAGGTGGTTCAGAGGCAAGGGCACTTTACTTGTGGTGGCCTCCACGGGCTCAATACTTAAGTCACTAGAGAATGGCACTATTTAAGGATTAGGAGGTGTGGACTTCTTGGAAGTGTGTCACTGGAGGTGGGCTTTGAGGTTTCAAAAAGCCCACTGCAAACCCAGAGTCTCTCTCTCTTCCTGCTGCTTGTGGACGCAGCTGTAGAACAGCATGCTGCCATGCTCCCAGCTGTAAGAACAGACTAAATCTCTGAAACTGTAAGCAACCCCCAATTAAATGCTTTCCTTTGAAAGAGTTGCCGTGGTCACAGTGTCTCTTCACAGCAATGGAACACTATGACACTGCTCTTTCCAGAGGACCAGAGCATAGTTTCCTATACCTATACTGAGCAGCTCACATTGCCTATAATTTCAGCTCCAGAGGATATGACACCCTCTAGAAGGGAGACTTCCCTTCTAGTTCTGTGCTCTAAAAGGCCAGGTTTATGTTTCTTGTTCTCAGCTCTGTTCTAAAGATCAACACAGCAGCAATGTAATGCAGACGCTCATTACACATACTAAAAGAAAAACATAATCTTTACTTACACAAATTTCTAATTCTCTTCCTTAAAGTCTGTTAAAAATTCAAAACTCATGACTTAAAATATTTTAAGAAACTAAGTTATAGTATAATGTGCCTCAACGTTATCACCTTTACACATTTGAATTGCTTATTTTTATAACACCCAACTGAATTTTCTAGGTTTTGCTATACCTTGTAATTATTAAACTTTTACCAGTTGTACCTACACATGACCAAGTACCTGATATTTATATTAAAATAACTTTCTAAATCTTACTTGGAAATCAGAGTCTTCATGTTTATTTACTCAATTTTCAGCTGAGGAAAATTCAAAGGGATAAAGAGGCATGAGGTTATGAGAAAGACTAATTGTCAGTGATGCAATCTCAATGTACAGATAAATCTCTGTAACTGTTTTATTTATTTATAATTAAGGCAATTATACTGAACATAACTATACCATAAACCATCAGAGAATTTGTTCAATAGTATCCTGAGATTGTAGTCAAAATAATGCAATACAGCAATTCTACTAGGAGGAATCTAAATAAAAGCCAAATACTGTCTCTTTACAAGGTCACCTCATGTTCTACACTCATGTTATTGTTACACTTTTCCTACCTTTGTAATAAATGCAAAATAGACAGTAAAGTAGAATAAATTGTTTCCTTTTGCAAAAAATGTGACTCCTATTTAATCAGTTAAAGAAATGACAGATGTTACTGCTGAAGAGCTAAATGAGGTGGCAATCTATAGACTATCAACCAGTTCTTCCTCTTCCTCCTGACAGATGCCCCAAGACAGGGGCATTACAGAAATGTCCGGATCTAATCCAGAAGACCTCACACACCACAGAAAGAGCACAGAAAGCTATCACTAAGGATAACACATGGGATCTGCTACTGTAAGCTCACACAAAACATCATCCATACACACATACTTGATTTTGACCAGTCATACACAAGCATCTCCTGACCCTGTATTTACTAGACCATAAAAAGGGTAACCAGGGAAGACCTCAAACAAGACTAACACATCAGTCCCATTTCCATTCCATTCTTAAAGACATCACAGCTTCAAATGTCCCATAATTTGATAGTAATCTCAGCAAGTATTAAGTATCTGACCATAATCTTTTATATTTTCTTAACATTTAATACCTAAATGCATTCTTCCTATGAAAAGAAAATAACCTGGTGCAACTGCAGTGTTGGAGGTTGGTCTGATGCTTATATTTTGATGCCAATTACTGGCCCTCAAGATCCAGTTACTGCCTGGATACACCTATCCTTGTGTAAACTTACCTGATTGGATGATTGAACGGCCTGTACCTGGGCAGGGCAGAACTGGGTAGGCATGGACAGGAAAATCATAGGAAACGGATGGACAGGAAGAGAGGAGGAAGGAGTTATCCACGATGGGTTAGCATGGAGAATGAACCACGTGGGCTAGGAGGAAGGACTCTGAGGATGGCGTGGTTGGAGAAAACACCAAGATAAAAATATAAGCAAGTATTTATAAGCTTATGGATGAAGGTAGCCCAGATAGGAATGGCTAAGGCAGATGGCATTGGATGGGGCTGGGAGGTGGATAGAGAGGTTACGAAAACAGTGTAGTATCTGCCCAGCCCAAGGTGAATAGGCAAGTATACAAAGGTGACTGTGTCTTATTTGACTGTGATAGTGGGTTAAAGAATATCTCAGTAATAATTATAGGACTAATAATAAATAACATTATATAGCCCAACACCAATTTTTTTTTTATTTACAACATTGCAGAGTTCATAAATCAATGGTAACCCATTAGAGCACTGGTTGTCAACTTTCCTATTGCTGAGACCCTTTAATACAGTTCCTCATGTTGTAGTGACCCCAACCATAAAATTATTTTCACTGCTACTTCATAACTGTAATTTTGCTACTGTTATGAACTGTAATATAAATATCTGATATGCAGGATTCTGATATGTGACCCCTGAGCAAGGGCTGTTCGACTCCTGAAGGTGTTGCAACCCACAGATTGAGAACCACTGCATTAGAGGTTTTGTTTTTCACTTGACTTCCTAATTTCTGGGCCATAGTCATAACACAAGGACATCACATTTCCATTAAGACAGATATACAAACAAGCCTGACTAGCAATATGACTCAGTGGGTAAAGCTATTGCCAAGCATGAAGATCTGAGTTCAGTCCCCAGGACTGACATGGTAGAAGAGAACTGACTCCTACAAGTTGTCCTCTGACCTTTACACACTTGATATGGTGTGCAAACACACACAGTAGGCAGACTGACAAGCAGATGACATATACTCAAAAGACTAATCTGTAGCTCAGTGCATGAAGTGAAGTACAACTGTGGAACAAGAATTGGAAGATCTGCTCACACTACTTCTGACCTGTTCTGACATCCAGCTTACATGCAGGCTACAAAGACTTTCCCTTGCAGGAAATTTACTCTCTCCTTAACTCTCCAAGAAGAAAAAAAAAAAGTAATACCAAAATACCATTTTACATCAATTTGGAGAAGAAGGACAAAGGCTAGGAAACCAACTTCCCGGTCCTAAGGAATAAGACCTTCTTCATACATACTGATGGTAGAGCTTCCCTTAACAAGAAATGTCTACTTACAGGAAATGAAGCAAGTGATAACACAACTGCTGTGGAAAAAATAAAAGGTGGATGTCAATCATAAATTTGCTCATTACAGACCATATAACAGATACTATGCTGTTCATTTTCTTTTGATAAATAATAAATAATATTTTCAAATAGAAAAGTTAGAAACATTAACAAAAAGATGTGGACTTTTCTAAATGTTACATCATTTCTAATCATAGACTCAAGAAAAGAACTACAAAAATCAAAGTTTTATGAAATCATAAAAAATAAAATAAATAATATTAATTTTAAGTATTCATTCCTCTGAAATCTTACTGCCAAGAGAACCAATAAAATGGACCAGCGAACATGCAGCGGTCTCTAGAACAATGGGACTTCTCAAGTGGTCCAGAAACAAGTGTGGGGCACCACAAGCAAGCCCTCAAGCCCTGACACTGTTTTTCCTTACACAGTAAAAGGTCTACCCAGCCTAATCATACCACCCCAGGTACAAGGCTTGCAAATAATGCAGTCCAGTCCACACACCTACAAATAAATAAAGCTGGAGGCTGTGGGTAAGTAGGTCGCAGTGGACTGGCAATTAAAAACAACAAACCATTTGCCCTACGTAATAAGGCTAGTCAGAAACAAAGTGTTACATCCCAGGCCTCTGGGGCTCTGGGAACTTGAAGAAGACTGCCATTGTGAAACTGTTCTCTCAAAGCATGTTAAGATTCTCCTTAAGAATGAATTGTCTTCAAAAAAGTCATTGCACACACAAACACACAGAGACTGACGGCACGCACAAGACCTGCACAAGGTCAAGCCATCCGAAACTCCCAGCATGGATGAAACTCAGGCTCACAAAGCCCCATCTGTATCTGAGGAGTTACTGGCAAGTGACAGCTGACTGAGGCAGAGACAGTTTTCTTCACTGATAAAGCCCCGAGAGGCTACCCTTGCCCCAATAGATGGTGCTATACCTACGCACACATAGGCAAAACTAAGTGAACTCTGTGGGTTTAAGAAAAGAGAGAAGACGAAGCTGAGAGAGAAAAGTGGTTAGGAATAAAGGGAGGAGCTGGAGGAAAGGGCATAGAGTGATCCGATCAAAACATATAATATGCATGCATAAAAATCTCAATGAAGAAACTATAAAAGAAAGAAGTGTCTTAAAACCATTAAAGTAAACCACTAATCTCTATTACTACTAAAAAAAGTACTGAAGTTGATTCATGTAACAAATTTGTATATACATATTTGCAGTATATTGTATGTCTAAAAATTTATTCTTACGGCTAGCCTACAAAAGCTAGTAAATAATTTAGCTTTGGAACAATAATATGCAAATGGCTTATAATTTTAACTAATGAAAGTAACTTTAGAAGCTGGAAAAGCTACTACTACTTTAGTAATTTGTTTATACTAAAACTAAATGACTTTTAATCAAAGAAAACCAAAATTTCACCAAAAACGTTTTAATTATAAATAAATGACTTTCAGATAGAAGAAGCATGTGAAGGAGAAAGGAGGATACAGCAGAAGATACAGGATCTAAAAACCAAATGATTCCATACTCAGTGGCTGAAAGCAAACAATGAAGTGCGATTGGGAAGAAGGCAGCAGCACGCTCTTCTGGAGAGGCGTTTGCCGGCACTCCTCACGGCTCCCACCTTGTTCTACTGCTGTCAGTCCAGACAGGAGACGACATTCTCACCAGCAGCTGCCGCACAGCCTTGCCTGCCCACAAAAGGCCAGTTCCCCAAGCATCTACAAGTTCACCTCTTACAGTAAGAATCACTGCAGCAGTACTGAAGATGTCGGCTCAGTGATGGAACAGACACACCAGTGTTTAAAAGTACAATTCAACTTAAATTTTCTTTTAATTTCCAGCCTACTTCTGAAATATGAAGTTATTCTATTTCTAGGTAGCCTAGAATTGTTAATTGTTAGTTAACTCTAGAAAGAATTGTTAACTAATATTTAGAGAAAGTATTTATTACTACCAATTTTTCCATGACCAAGACTAGCAGACGCCCTAAGCCATCACTGAGGGACTGGTGATCTACTCAATTTATAACATTATCTGCTAGAACACATGACACAGCAAATTGTCGCCACTCCACTAGAAAACCATCAAAACACTATATCAAATGTCGTGTTCATTTCTTTTCCACAGCTGAATGAGAGATGTTTCCTATGCAAAAGCAACCTAAAAAACACAAAATAAATAGATAACTAAATAAGCTCACCCCGTTATCCAGGCCAAAGGGCGAGATCAAACACGACATGTTACATACACCCCTAATTGACCTCATCAGAAGAGAACTGATATCCAAACAATTTACAAAACACATGTAATTAATTTCAAAGCAAAACTTTTCTGACAAAAGTAAAAGATACAGTAGAAACTAAAATTTAAAAATAGAGAAAAGTTTCAACATGAAGCTTTGAAAAGAAAATTTAAGTATACATAATTGCTTTTATTTTGTGCTTTTTTGTGTTTTAAACATACCCATCAATATAATCACTAAATGCTGTTACTGTGATGTACGAAAACTTGTCTTGCTATCTCTATTAATAATCTAAGAAACCCACTTCCTTTATTTCCTCTTCAGCTTTACATGATAAAATAAACTAAATAGGGCTGGAGAGATGGCTCAGAGGTTAAGAGCACTCACTGTCTGCTCTTCCAAAGGTCCTGAGTTCAATTCCCAGCAACCACATGGTGGCTCACAACCATCTATAGTGAGATCTGGTGCCCTCTTCTGGTATTGCAGGCACACATGCAAGTAAAATGCTGCTTAAATAATAAATAAATAAATCTTTAAAAAAATAATAAATATACTAAATAAATGCAAACTATGCAAATACTTTCTCACATTAAGAACTCCCTAGAAACGCAGCACATTATGGCCACTGCAACACTCCTTAGACTGCTTATTATGGTGGTCTATTGCAGAAAAACTTCTTCTACATATATCATCAAACTGTCAAGAAAAAGAAATGTAACCCAATATGACTCAAACAAAGTTTGCAAAAAAGCAAAGTCTAAGAGTGAGTTAGCAAAAGCAAACACTGTCTGAGTAACCAACTTTTTAAGTTCACAATAAAGTATGTATTTTTCGGAGTCATTTCTCCAGAATGAAATGACTTTCTTAAGTCACCCCCATCACTGAAACCTTTAACACTATATGACCTGCTGTAAAGGACCAAGTGCATGACTCCTTTTCCTCCAGACTCTGCTCTCACAATGGCCCTTCCCATCTCTATGCTACAATGTTGAGGCACTCGGTGCACCTCAGTGGAGTCGACCTTCCTGCTCACACTGTTCCGTCTACTCCTCTACATTCTCTACGCACAGTCTTCTCAGAAGAACACCTTGAAATTCATCCAAAAAATATTACTACACAGAAGATCTACCACAAACTAAAGATGCAAGTATTTGTAGTATTTATTTAGTACCTAAATGCCAAAAATAGTGTTTGCCTTCAAAGAACACACAGATCACAAAAAGAGGCCAACAGTTGGCAGATGGCCTTACAGTACACTGAGTATGCTACAAGCACAACAGGCTTGCCTCGCAAGTGAAGGGGACAGGGCGTGACAGAGAGGGACTCAGAACTAGGATAATAAGCAAAGGCTGACTTTTAAAATGACCTCTCATGGGAAATATGGAGTCTGACTGCATCCTAACACTAACAGTGAAACCCCAGTAACATGCTTCATCCTTGAGGTTCTGCCTCTCACACAGAAGACACACAGAAACAAATACTTTAACAAAAGAAATAAGACAAAGCACTACAATGACACAGCTGTGCCCCAAAGCATGTGAACACATCTCTATGGAAGCTGCTCTGTGCCAGGGCAGGAAAGGCAGCAGGAAACTATACATACAAGCAGGGTCAGCATCCACTCTTTGCGTCAAACCTGGAGCAACGTGGTACTCCTCCTCACTGCACAATACTGGAAAAACTCTGCCAACTGTACAGAAGCCACGGCGGGAGACAAAGATGCTGACCTAATACCAGCTGACTGGAGGCTGAATCCGTGATGTCTCTAATGTCACCACGGGGCTGCTCTGGGCCACTAACGCAACCTAATGCTGATCTGCGAACTCTAAGGCCAGGCAGAGACAATGACGCATCTGCTAGACAGCAGGGCCAACAGGGAAGACATAAAGCCCATTAGTGTACGACTGCTGAGCTTCAGAGTTTTGGCCACACCAGCAATATCCACTCACAAACTCACTCAGACAAAATTGAAAAAGTACTGAATGATGTAGAAAAGACTTCAAACTAAGCCATAAGAGATCTTCAAAGACATTATGGCATTTTTTTTTTTTAATCTGTAGAAAAACCAAAATGAGAAAAGCTAGTGGACATTTAAAAAAAGAACCAAGTTTAAATATAACAAATAAAACATTTGAAGTATTAAAACAAGACCCATTACAATAACACCTAACAAGTCCCATCCCACTACCACCTTCAATCTCACAAGATCTGACTCCTGCATGAAGACACTGAGGGCAGAAAATGAAACCAGAAGTTGCCTGTCCTCAGAAACTCCTGTAACAATGATGCTAACAGAACTATAGAACTACAAATACAAGTCTGGTCAATTTTCAAAAGCGTTTTATGTCAAAAAAAAAAAAAAAAACTTTGCTACTTTCATCTTATTTTTGATAACTGACGACCGTCTTCACTAGAGTGGGGTTTCTATGAAATAACCTCATACGAGTTCATGAATGGAGTTGAAACACTGCACGCAGCTCCTTCAAAGCCTGGGTCTGAGTGTCTCTAGCAACTCACCTTGTTTACTCAAAGTACGCCACTACAAACAACAACAACAACAAAAAAGACACAGTAGCTATTTTAAAATCCAAAGGTGACGTTCTGAAATAATCTTTAGTAGAAAGACTCAAACACTTCACTATAAAACTAACTAAAAAACATGGAAAAGGCCGCCTTGATTCATATTAAGGTAAACATAACCAATATAAAGAATATACAAAAAAGTGTAAACTAACATTCTAATAAGGAAATGCTCACACTATCCTAGTTTTCATTATCAGAAAGTCTGTACTTCCAATGGCCATTCAGGACCCCATTTAGAATAAACCCCAATTCTTTCTTCCCACTCTAAAGCAAGCAGTACGACAGTCAAATGCAGTTCTGCTCACAGCAGAAATGAACAAAAAAAAGACATATGCTTAAAATTGAAAAGATTAAAACTTTAATCAAACCTGCTAAGTCCGATACAAGTGTCTACCTGTGCCGTTAAAAGCACTCATATACATATACTGTTATGTGGTTTTACATAAATATATTAAGCCACGTTGCCAATGATGGAATTTTACACAGTAAGTCCTCTCTTAATTATGGTCAGCTACAATATTCCCTCTCATATTTTTAAAATCATCCCCCAGGAGAAAACACAGAGCCAACAGAAGCTCTTAAATGATAGATTTAGTGGGCTAATGTGCTAGCACCACATTCCCTATCACATCTAACTTCCTAGCATCAGCCAAGCATCAAAAGATGTCTCTCCTGGCCTTCCAAGAGACATGTGAACAGCACTAGGGAGAACGAAATTAGTCTTTCAGGAAGTGACATAATAGTAGCATGTTTCTTCTTTACAAGGCAGCAGAAATTAAGCCACGCAAGATACTTACTCATGACTGGAAAAGTCTCTGTGTATTGTCCCAATCCAGTATTAAGCCAAAATCTACTATCCAGGGTTTCTCAGAGGAATACATATCCTGTTCTAAAAAAAAAAGAAGAGAAAGAAATCAGATTTTCTAAAGGTCAATATTTAAAGTTTCCTGAGAAGAAATGAAAATAACTTTAATTCGTTTTTTTCTATCTCTAGAACCCCTAGTCATCCTCTTTTACATATAAAGACTACTACTAATCACCATCCAAATCACAGGTCCCTCTTTCTGAAACAAGCAACTTCAAGAATTAAAAAATATTTGAATGGTAATTGCCATACAGGAG
The DNA here is from genome assembly GCF_907164565.1 of Psammomys obesus. Lineage (NCBI taxonomy): Eukaryota > Metazoa > Chordata > Mammalia > Rodentia > Muridae > Psammomys > Psammomys obesus. The sequence goes on along the minus strand of NW_026596149.1, from coordinate 12,030,836 downwards.
TTTAGTATGTACAAGGCAACTGCCACACAGGAGCTTAGTGTGTACAAGGCAACTGCCATACAGGAGCTCAATATGTACAAGCAATTGCCAGATGTTACTATGCAGAGGGCAGCTGTGACATAAAGCTTAACTTAAGGCTTTAGTACTAAACGTATTCCTTCCCCATTCCCAACTAAGAAAGCCAAGAAAAAGAAGAGTGCTCTGCCCTGGATAAACACAGCAACTCATGTTGGTTAGATCTATTTAACCGTATACCAGTCATTTATATAAGTCTCAAATAATGACCACAAAAGTTATTGCTATCAACTTTCTTTAGTGATGCCATTTCTTCATTATAAAGCATGTTCATGTTTATCCAGTTATGTCCAGCACATATCTCCCCCCCCCACCCCAAAAGACAGGGTTTCTCTGTATAGCTCTGGCTGTCTTGGAACCCGCCCTGTAGTCTAGGATGACCTCAAGCTCATAGAGATCCACCTGCTGCTGACTCCCAAGTGCTGGCATGAAAAACATGTGCAGCCACTACCCAGCAGTACATATCCTTTCAGTACATACTAAGTATTTTAAAACTATATTTGGTAAATAAGTTGAAACTTTTAGATGTAGTTCTTTTCTCCCAAGTATAACGTAAGCATTGCTTTATATTAATATGGGTGTCAATATTAAAACACACTTGACCCTTGTTTAACATTTGTAGTCTAACCCTTCCTCTTTTGATTAACACATTTTTAGATGAGACAAAAGTACTAGAAGTTAACAAAAATGTGGATGTATAAATGCCTTCCTAGCTCTAATACATAATTTTACAGCTCTATAATTCAATACAAAATGCACACTTGCATAACCCTCTTCATAAACCAGTAAACTACATCCTACAATCGTGGAAAGCAACACTTAACTTTCTAAATCACTCAAGGAGACAGCAACGCTGTAAGGCCCTCAGCTATGAATCAAAGTTAGGATAACACTTTAAAGATTCAGTTCACTGTACCCATACATTGTATTTGGATTACGTAAGATGCAGGAGAAGCATGCCTTTACACAATGTAAAGATTGCATCAGCATGTGCAAGCACCACATGCTGCCTACACTGTAGTTAGCAGTGGTATATAATCATAGTTCTGCCATCCTGTCACCTGACCCCAGCCCACAGGCTTTCTTTCATCTGTGCATTAGCTGGTGATACCATTTCCAGATAACCCAATTAGTGTAGCAAATCTACTATCGAATAAAACCCCACTTTAGCTTCAGATACACGTTCATATTTTCTCACAATAAGTACACTTCTTGATGGTTCTGCATTAAGTTTATTGGGTTTGATTTCCCTTCTTGGAAATTAAGTGGCGGAACATGCTGAATGACAATAGGGAAAGGCAGGCAAATGTCACAAAAACACAAAGTTCATAGAGCCCCCAAGAGTCCACACACATTCACATTTGGAGCAACTACCCTTTGCCCAGGAGCTTATGTTTATATACATTTTAAATGTATTTTCTAAATGGTAATGTCAAAGTACCTTTTAGGATGTAATGCCTCCTTCCTGCCATACCATAAGATGCCAAATAAAACCTTAGTCTGGTATTTAAGATGTAAAGATTTTCTCAGCACTAAAAATACTAACTTTAAAAACATTAATATAGGGGCTAGAAGGATGGCTCAGCAGTTAAGAGAAACTGCTGTTTTTCCAGAGGAACCAAGTTCAGTTACCATGATCCATGTCAGGGAGTCACAGCTGTCCTTAACTCCAACTCCTGATGCCTCTGTCTAGCCACCTCAGCCACCTGCACTAATGTTGCACAAACCCACATGCAAACAAATATACTTACAGATAATTAACATAATATTTTTAAGTCAGGATAATAAAACTTACAAATACTGGATGTACAGACTTACCATATAAGGCAACAAATGCACACAAGTCTTACAGTTTACAAACATGCAAAGCATATATTAGAATTTAACGTATGGATCCATGGAGCGACTTTTTTTCCCAACATAATAATTTTATTGATTATTTGGGAATTTCACATAATGCACCCTGATCGCACTCACTTCCTAGTCCTCCCAGGTCCACCTCCCACACTTGTGACCTCTCCGAGCATGATCAAACCTCCAGTGGCCAGCCCATGGAACAACTCTTAGCAATGTGCTTAGGGATGGCACAGTGAGGTCACCTGATCAAGGTTCTTTGTGCGAATCACAGCTTCAAAGCAGAGGTCTGCTCTCCAGGCCTACTCCCATCTACCTTCAAAGCAAGCTTTTCTCAGTGACCGAGAGGCTCGGTTGCACTAGCACACAAGACAAAATATTCAGGCTTTCTTTCTCCTCACCTAGTTACCCTTCCCTAGAGAAGAGAAATGTATCTTAAATACACGATTTCTCATACTGGGTATTTGTAGTAGTTCTGCAAAATCCAGCATTTATCTTACTTTGTTGTTGTTTTGTTTTGTTTATTTTTCAGTTTTTCCAGACAGGGTTTCTCTGTGTAGCTCTGACTCACTCTGGAACTCACTTTGTAGACCAGTCTGGCCTTGAACTCAAGAGCTTTGCCTGCCTGTGCCTACAGGGAATTAAAGGTGTTCACCACCTGACCCAGCACTAATCTAGCTGCTCATGTATTGGGTGTGTCAAAATGTCTTCCTCCCCAGACTGGGGACTGGGGCAGAAATGACTACACCTAATTGGAGGCTGTAAGAGCGCCGTTTGCCTACAATGTCTTAGTCTGCACAGCAGCATTAGACATGTACACCCAAGAAGGCTGCTAGCCCCAAAATAACACAGAACTGAAGAGAGCCCACAGCTTATGACCAAACAAAGCCAAACTCAGTCAAACTCAGCCAAGGATGCAGATCTCTGAGCTAGACATGTCTGCTGTCAGCCAACGAAATTCTGTGGTAATTACATCATTACAGCCAAAGATGCCTAAGCCAGGGGATAGAGACACTGACTTCCAGGGACGGGGAGCAGTTACGAGCAAGTACTGCTTTTGCAGAAGACAGAAGCTTGATTCCCAAAACCCATGTCAGGAGGTAAACCTCCTGACACTCCAGATCCCAGGGGATCCAACACCTCTGGCCTCTGTGGGCCCAGTAGAGGTGGCACATGCCTTGAACCCCAGCACTCAAAAGGCAGAAGCAGAAGGATCTCTGAGTTCGAGGCCAGCCTGGTCTACAGAATGAGTTCCAAGACAGTCAGAGCTACACAGGAAAACCTTGTCTTGAAAAACAAGAACAAAAAGAAAAAAATAAAATAACTAAAGCTTCAAGTTAAAAAGACTGCATTCAAAATTCTAGGCACATACTAATTATAGGAAACAAATCTAAACAGGAAAAGCACATAGAGGCTAGAAATAAAGACACATAAGCAGAGTTGGCGAATACCGACTAATATAGAGAGATGTGGCTATGGAATCAATTCCATGTTTGTGTTAGGATGTAACTAGAAATGACTGTGGAGCTGCGGGCAAAGCTCAGCAGTAGAGCACCTACCTGCCAAACACAAGGTCCTGGGTTCAATTCCCAGCATCACACCAAAAAAAAAAAAAAGACAGAGAGAGAGAGAAAGAGAAATTTCCTAGCAATTTTGTCTCACTGTAAAAGAAAGAAGGCGGTCTTGCAAGAATGCTGTTTGTCGGAGCAAAAGAAACAAAAAACTAGTTCTACAGACGAATTAATTACATCATCTGCATTATGGAAGCAGTGAAATGAACCAAAAGTACGTGTATCAACAACAACAACAAAAAACTCAGAATTGTTGATACAATAATATCAAGGATACATGAAATCACTTGTATAATGTTCCAGAATACATAATGTTGACAATGCATTGTTTAGAGATGTTCACATATCTAAAAAGAAGGAAAAGAATATGAGGCTGATGCTTCCTCAGAACACACAGTTATTCAGGAGACTGGAACTGTTCTCCCACTAAAGGTGAGGGGTAAAACTGAATGGATGTCACTATGTTAGTCTTCATGCAATACAGAATGTCTTGTATGAATCCTGTATTGTACAGTATTCCAACGCAAAAGAAACAACTTCCCAAAAGTACAGAAAATTTAACAACAGCTAACATAAATATATGCAGCTATACATATAAAGGTGTTAAATGCAGTTATAACCTCTAAAGAGTAATTAAGAGACAGAAACAGTTGCAGTGAGTCACTCATTCCTTACAGGTAAAAGAGGAATACAAGTGATTGACGGCTCTACTACAAATCTGAGGGAGTTTTTTGTGAAGCTTTGTTTACCCAGGAAGACCTGATTAGACAGTATCCGCATACAGAACATCTGGCTACCCAAAGACCTGTATTTGTGTGTCTCACCACTGGAGCTCCCACCTCACCTTCACAGCTGTACAATCCCTCTCCAGTAGCTGGTTTTTCTCCTATATTTATGGTTGTGAGCCTAGCCTTTAATGGCTGAGCCATCTCTTGAGCCCCAGTAGCTGCTTTTTCGACATTACTATTTTTTTTAAAGTCATTCCTCTCTCCCCTCCCAAAAATGCTTACAAAAATTTCCTTCATCACTGCATTAATTATAACATCACAAAATTTTAAACTCAGGTGTCCAATAATAAACAACTGAAGGGACTGTTCATTATTCATAGAGTCTCTCACACTGCAATGGCCTTTACCCACCTTTATCACAGAATCATCAAGAAAGCAGTATCAAAAAGTAAGCTTCACCCAGCTAGCATCTGTTTTCTCAAAGGCTCACAAGCCAAGACTTGTGACTTCAGTTTTCAAACTTAAAACAGACGACATAAGCAGACCTGGAAGCATATGCCGTTAGCTCAGCACTGAGGAGGCTGAGAAGATCTCTAGGAATTTGAGGCCAGCCTGGTCTACAGAGCAAGTTCCAGGCCAACCCAGGCTACTAAGACACTGTCTCAATTTTTTTTTAAATAATAATACATTTTTTATTTTTAAAAACATACAACATATAAATTTACTAGGCAGGCAACAAGCCCTTCCTAGGCATGGCCAACAATGCTATGAACAAAATACTACCGCTTGCAAGGTGTACGTTATAATAATTCTAGCACCTTCCTTTCTTAATTCAGTCCGTTCATTAGTCCTACTAAGTATGCCAGGGCAGATTCCCAGGTGAAATGTGTTATTCTAGATGAAGAAATCACCCCAGTTAGTACCACAAACATTACTCATTAAGAGATATCTCACCCTCGTAGTTACACAATTCTTAGACTTTCTATAAACAATACTCTAGAGCATCATAGACCCATAAGACACAATACTAAATTCCCATAGCCTGGAATCTTTTCCCATCACAAGGAAAGTATAGAGAATCTGTCACTGACAGTAAAAAGAGGTTTGTTTATTTTGCTCACTAAGTCAACAAGATATTTCCTGCTACTGAGATCAAAGAATGAGATGGGCCCAATAGTAAAACGGTTTCTTTCAGCAGTTTGTTTACACGTGTATGTTAATAATGCATGAGATAAGGATAAGGTCAAATTTCCTTTCTTGGGTAGAATTTTAAGTTAGGATTCCAGACCGGCTTATCAAATTCTAGTGGCTTCGTTTATACTGGTCAACAGGCACTTCAGAAAGCAAGCGTCATTTCTAAAACCTTCTTATTTCTATCATCAGAGAGAAGAGGGCAGCATATAATGTTATATTTGCCATATGCACTTGATATTTCTATCATATCAGAACTGTGCAAAGTGGCTAAGCTCCACAGATAAAGCTAAACTGAAGATCACAGTCTTTTCTGGAACCTGGTATCATTAAAATTCCAGGTTGCCATCTACAATGAGCACTAAAGTAGACATCATGATTTAAAAGTAGACATAATTCTAAGACCTATATCCAAGGAATTTGTAATTAACTAAAATCTAAACACTAGAATACACTTATCTGCTCTTTAAATAAACATTAGTTCAATGCTACAATATATAAAACTTCCCAACTAGCTTAGGACACAAGGCAAACTTAATCCCAACCATCCTGAAGCCAACAGAGTAAATTCAGAACAAAAGCACCAAGAGAAATCGGCTGGCAGAAGTGGCAATCGGGGCTTCTGTGTATTCCAGGCGCTGTATTACCTGGGAATGAGTAAACTTAGAAGCCAAAGATAGATACAGACACAGAGATCTGAGGTAGTATGGATGAACTGGAAGTTAGCAAGATGGTGGCCGGCTGTATGCGCGCCCTCGCAAGGAAACCACTACAAGGAAGTCCACCTGGCTTCCCTGGGTCCATGTGTGCAGGGTCAGAGTTAAATTCTCCAGGCTGACTAGTGCCCAGGAGTATCACAAGATCCTGTCTGGAAGATGTCCTGGTAAACTAAAGATAAAGCTTATGTGCATATTAATAGTCCTAATACATTTTTGGGCTCATAAAATAAGAAAGTTGAAACACAATATTCAAGTTCTATTTGTAACTTGTGTTCTTTATGACTTTAAAACTAATCATAATTAAATGAGAAGCTGAGAAAGATTCTAATTTTCTTAGCACCAACTATCACAGTAAATGTACTAAAAACAAACCAGTCTAAAATGTTCCACTAAGGGGGTGAGGCGAAGACTGACTTGACCCCTGAAGAGAAACAGTCAAAGAGACTGTTAATGATGATGTCATCAAATGCAAACCTAAGTCTGAGGGCCTACAGAATATCCTTCTGGCAGTCCTCCATGAGGACAAATTATCTACCTTGGAGAGAAGTTTGTTTGTTTGTCTGTTTGTTTGTTTTTTGTTCCTAGTCAGGAAAATGAACCCCACCAAGTCTGCAGAATGAGCTTAGAATTCAAACAGATATTTAAGTGCTGACTGTCAACAAAATATGATCTACAGATGAGGGAAGGAGGGTGGAATTGGGAGGGAATGAGGAAGGGGTCTACAGCTGGGATACAAAGTGAATAAACTGTAATTAATATAAAAAATAAAAAATTAATATGATATACTTTGTTAAGGGGCAGTGTTTGAAGTCTTTAAAAAGAAATTCCTAAAAAGAAAAATCCAAAAAGCTTTCCTTAGTAATTAATGTACATATCATACATACATATGGTATTCAATGTACATTGAATACATACCATAAAATGCTGTTCTGAAAACTGCCCTAGTTCTGCACAATCACACCCTTCTACATAATCTCTATTTCCAATAACTAAGCATCCAGCTGAGTACCACACATGAAAGCTTTAAGGGCTGGGAAGATCGCTCAGGGGCTTAAAAAAACTGTTTGCCAGGCAAGCAAGAGGACTGAAGTTAGGATCATCAGAACCCATGTAAATGCCAGCTGGGTAATGGCAAGGGATCCCTGAAGCACGTTGGCCAACTTGAAACCAGCAGAAATAGCAAACTCTGGTTCAACTGAGACACTGTCTCAGTGAAAAGGTAGAATGATATAAGCCTCCTGGTACTGGCTTTGGGCCTTCACATGTGTGCCCACATAAGCATATGCATGCACACACATGGCACAACATGCACACACACATCCAAGAAAAAGAGAAGAAGAAAGAAGGACCTGCAAGTCCCCAACGGTAGAAACAGACCACCTTTCTCCCTAGAAGACAAAGAGCTGACCCAACAATCTACACCACATGTAGTTTTAAGATACTAAAATACCAAGAATATAAAGTGGCACCAACACTGTGAACAAATGTTTGCTAAGTAATTACTAAAGCTAACTGCATGTCTACCTACTGGTGAACAATTCCATCCCTAGGAATAGCCAAAAGGAAGGTGTTCATATATCCAACAAAACACACAAGACCATTCAAAGCAGCCTGAGCAGCTAGGAGCTGAGAACAACCCAATGCTTAGTAAAAAGTGGAGTGGGCAAATTGTGAAATAGTCATGGACTAGGCCACCATTATGCCAATCTATATTTTCTGATAACTACAGTATGATCCTGCAAGATTTTTTAGAATATTTTGTCTCCCAGTCAAAAAATAGGGCCATTTCCCTTTTCTTTACATGATGGGCATTTCACAACTCTTCAAGTAGTAATTAATACACAATAGGTATTAATACCACAGGGGTGCCAAGTCTAAGTGACAAGGACAATATAGCTTCCTTGTGGCTCACTCCCCAAATTCTCTATTTTCTCTCTCTCTCTCTCTCTCTCTCTCTCTCTCTTCCCCTTGGAATCCAGGCACACAGTTCATGTGAGCAACCTCAAGCCATACTGCAAGACTGAATCTAAGTGTCCTGTCACTGACTCTCAGACATAACAGCAACCTTTCATATAATAGTAGGCCTAGCCTTCAAGCACCCCTCCTGAAACGGAGTGAATCACACACAAGCACTGCCCAAACTACAGATCTGTGAAGAAAGCAAATAATGCCATTGTTTTAAGCTATAATCTTGAACAATTTTTTAGGTAGCCAAAGTAACTAAAACAAATACTGGGCAATATAAAGAAACAGCTACAAACAACACAAATGAAATTCGCTTATATAATACAATGCTGAATGAAAGATATCAAGCACAAAACAGTACAATGAATGACATTATTTCTACGAAAAAATAAAATAAAATGCAAAATTAACCTTAAGTGATGGAAAATTAAGCCCTAGTCTCAAGATGGGAAGAAGGCATTGATTGGAAACAATTGTAATAAACCTCTGGGACACAAGAAATACTCTATAGAGTATTTCACTCTATAGATTAAATGAGTAATTACAAAGTCAATTATATTATAAAAATTCTTCAGGATATACATCTAAGACTAGCACACATTGTTGTACATTAACAATACAACTTTTTCAAAGGGTATACACCCAAGAACTAACAAGATGCTAAGAAATGAGTAATGAGAGCTCGAAAGAGATTGAGAATCCAAAATGGAGAGAGAGCATAGCACCCTAGGGCTTCTTTATCCCGGAAAACTGCTGCCTGATCAGAACAGGCAGCTGAGAGGTTACACTTTACGAGGCAGCCCTGAACAGGCAAAGGGTCACAGCGTAGGAAATACCAAGTCAACCATCCCTTGATTTCAACTAAGACCTCAAAAAAACAACTTCCAAAAGAAAGGACAACTTGGAAGTAAACTAAACCCAAGCATAAACGGGGGAAGGCGGGGAGGTAGAGAGGAGGGAGGGTTGGAAGAGGCTGAGGCTCACTGGCCAGCCAACCAAGCCTCATCAGCAGGGCCAGGTCTGGGTCACTGTCAAAAAACCAAGGTGCTTCCTAGGAACAATGCAGAAGGCTGGCCTCTGGCATGCACATGCACCCACATGTGATCAGGTGCCTACACTTCCTGCACGTGTGTGCACACCCATATCAATAACAAAATTTAGGAAAACACTTAGAGCAGCAAACATTCTCACGTGACCTCCAATCAGTCTCCCTGATTCTATATACACTCTTTCTCGCCCTCAAATATCCTAATTTTACAGAGAAGCTTTCAAAAAGTGTGTCATGAGGTGAGCGCACCTGTAGATGACACTAGGCTGACTCTGCGACTCTAATTCCCACACCCTCTAATGGAGCCTGTATGCTCTATGGAGGAGTGCCACAGGTCAGACTCTCTTCCTCTGTGAGTCTCATGGTAACTGTAGAAATGGTGGAAACCTTTGAGAGGGGAAAATGACTCTAATATATAATTAGATCACATCTGCAAGTGGAAACTGCATCTCACAAGTCACACTGAAAGGACACACTACGTCTGTAGGAATTGGTCTGAATTGCACTAGTTACAGAACAAAGATGTTAAAGAACTAAACTCATCCAGAAAATGTCTCATTCTCTCTACCTGAAGTAGCAAGTCTTCAAGTTTTAGTATTTTAAATTCTTTGGCTTACTTCTGAACTTCCTTAACCGTTTTCAATTTTCACCAAAATCCTCCCAGTTTAATACAAGGTTGAACTCACTGGCTTTTTTCACCCATCTTTACTGGCTACAAAATGTAACAATAATTTGACATGATAGTACAGCTGGGAGAGTCAAACTGCCTGGCTGTGGAGGCCCACACTGGATCTGCTGGTTCCCTCCCAATGCTTGAAGACGATCAGTCAATTTACACCCAACACCAAGTCTGACACTTGTTCTTACTGACTCGTTTAACCAGACCAGCTGTCCTCACTGAGGGTTACCTGCAGAGCAAAACACTGTTAAAGGGAGTGATGAGGGCTGGGGAGATTGCTCAGTGGTTTGGAACACTTGCTGCTCTTCCAGGAGATCCAGGTTTGACTCCCAGCACCCACAACCATCCATAACTCCAGTTCCAGGGGATGTGACACTCTCTTCTGACCTCTTCTGAGAGCAAAAGGCGCACGCATGGAGAAATGCAGCAAAGCACTCATACACATAACACAATAAATCTAAGAGAAAGGGGTTGCTGATGGATTATACTCACCAGAACCAAGCACAACCCAGAGCTGTACAGTCCTGTTAAAAAGTAAGTAGGGACCGGCACCAAAGCTCAGGACTCAGGCTCTGAAAGTTTGACCAAGGATGCCTCTTGAACTCGCTGAGTCTTTTAACTCAGGACACCTGTCCTTGCAATTAGGGCTGTGTATTTCCCTTAGAAATTAATTTACACTGTTATTAGTATAATTCCCCTTTTCTATTTTGACCTCCGGCTTAATGGCCTGAGGAGAGTACAAACTAGGATCGGCCATCCCCCTTAGCAAGTGAATGACACCATGCTTACAATTTCTCCTTAAAATCCTAACACACTAGAAAATATTTTGTTGATTGTGGGGCCTAACTGAAAAAAGCAATGAGACACTGTTCATCCTATGCCGGTTTACTGGTTATTAAGACGACCTAAAGAAAGGGGGAAAAAAATTAAAACTCTGCCCTAGTTCCCCACCACCACCACTGACAAAACTTTCCAGAGATTCAGAATGGGAGGGAATTAGCCAGTCGTGATCGCAACCATACTGCGAAACTTTTTTGAGCTATGAAACGTCTCATAGCTCTAATTAGATAGATGAGTGTATAGATACAGAGATAGAGATAGGTAGGTAGGTAGATAGATAGATAGAAAGATAGACAGACAGACAGACAACTGATCCAACACTAAACTATTCCGGCAAGAAGAATACTTAGCACAGTGTCCTACAGCTTCTGACTTCTTCCACTCTTCCTAAAGACTGGGTACTGCCCCAGCTCACCGAGCCTTTCCAATCCATAAGGCCACTAAAGTCCTCTACAAACGCCTCTGGGGTAGGGGAAGAGAGTGAAGAGAAGAGTCTACTACCGCCCGCTTTTCGAAAATGCTGCGACGTTAGCTAACACTTCGGGTGCTACTTTTCAAAATAAACCAAGAAGTGTTTGTTGATTAAAAAGAGGGAGGCTAGGACGAGCCCAGAGATACCCGATGTACACAGCCGTCCCACCATGGAGTCAGACCTGTCTCTCCTTTGCTCGCATTAAGACACCGGCGAGCTACCGTGCTCCCCTACACACACACACACACCCCAAACTATCCTGCAAAACTTTACAAGGGCGCACGGATTTCCAGGCTTTCCAGATCCCTCCCTCACGCCCATCCTCCCCGGGGCTGCTCCAAACAAAGTTCTTGCGGCAGCCCGGCCGTCTCTTCGGAGAACGAAGTTTGCCCGGGTCCTGCCCACTCGCGCTCCAGCACGGCGCCACCACTGAAACTTGCGAGGGAGACGCGTCTCCCCGGGGACCGAAACTTGCGCGGCGGAGGGGAGGAGGGCGGCCGGCAGGTTCCGCCTCCCGAGGGTCCGCACGCAGCGCCGGGCCCTCCCGGCCCCCGGCCCGCGCCCCTCCGCCCGCCAATCACCCCGCGGACCCCCGGCGCGCGCGGCGGCGGCGCGGGCTCCCGGCCAGCCGGCTCCGT